>NC_135506.1:38893879-39591379 GCF_052857255.1 Amblyomma americanum | reverse complement strand
TGAAAAGACGCGGTGTTGCCGCCGCGAAAACGGATCGAAGACACACAAAGACAGTTACGTCAGCACTACCTTACCAGGATGTATGACCCTGTCTAAAACGAAACGAGCAAGGAAAGACCTCAAGCAAATGTTTCGCTTCTCGCTGGATTTGCACTAGTTTGTTTGCTGTGAGTGAACGTACAAAAAGATGACTAAATAGGGACAGAAGGAATGCAGGAAAGGTAAAACCTGACATAATAAGTACAGCCCTCGTCTGTTGTTAATACCCCTTACTCCTCTGAAAAACATGGTGATAATGGCTACCTTAGGAGAGGCACAACAAAGACGGGACTGAAAGCAGCACGGAATAAAATCTTTTCAACGTCGACATACGCGGCACAACATAAGTTGTTTGCAGGTCTGCAGCTTCTGTTCCTGACGCACGGCCTCGAAGCCCAACAAGAAGGCACCCAGTTATCGACGCGACACACGTGCGACGTCTGAGGGCTGCATTTATATACTCTCGCCATTCTCCCGGGAGCCGACGGCCTTTGCATGGTGGCTGCTTTCCCTCCCACACCACTCTCCATTCCATTCTGTTTTCGCTGCTTCCTTAATGCATTAAAAAAAAATTTGTGAAGAAAAATTCTCAAACAAGGTAGTGTTAGCAATGTAGGTATGAGGGAACGAAATACGTGTATAGTCGCCCTATTCAGAGCGCTCGAGTGGCGCACCCGAGAGTACACTTGTGTCATTTGTGAGTCCCCTACAATTAGAAATTTTTTCTTATCGTACATACGCATTCTCATGACTACTGTTTAACTCGTGTTTTTAAAAGCTGCATCGTGCAGGCTAGGCAGTGGCAATTCTCATAAATATACAACAAAAAAGGCCGTTATTATGCTGCAGACAATTGTGTGGACGGCTAGCCAGCATTGAGCAGCATGAAAAGGCATTTTTCTTTTCTGTCAATAGTAGTGTGACTGGCAATCTCCTCTTTATAGGTCGTCCACAGCGTGGTAGGTTTTAACCGGTTGTGAAGATTGTTTTCTTTTTACGGGGTTTAACGTCCCAAAACGATTGGGGCTAAAGGGGCGCCGTAGTGGAGGGCTCCTGATAATTTCGAACGCCTATGTTCCTTTAACGTGCACTGACATCGCACAGTACTTGGGCCACTAGCATACTGCCTCCATCGGAATGCGATCGGCGCGGACGAGATCGAACCCGCGTATTTCGGGCTAGCAGCCAATCACCGCAACCACTTAGCCACTGCGGCAGCTCCAGTTGTGAAGAAGAAGATGAGAACTGCCAATCGGCATTGCCATCGCTCAGAAAGAGATACTGCTCAGCATGACCGACGACGCACTGTGTTTCAGCGCTCCTACCGTTGATCTAAGCGTCACCAAATAATCGACTGTTAGATTTGATGGAGACTTGGCTTGACATCCTCGTGCTGCTCTTGAACTCAGTAGCCGCACGCTACTGACCCCTGGTACGCCTGAAAACGCCAACCACCCGAGGACGCCGGACGGTAGAGCGTGAAGGGCAAGCTGTGAAACAATAAGGGGTTCCTTATGTGCAGAGGACTGCCCACAATATGAAAAAAAAAGTGGAGAATAGACATGGCCTGCCTTCCGTGTTTTCGGCACTACGAAAGCTTGAACAGCTCTGTGGGTGCATCGCGAGTGAAGGAACGAATAGCCGTTGCGATAAAAAAAGACTTGGCAGAAAGTTGGTGAAATGGTGCACCGGTGTGGTGTATGAGATACTATCAACCTATGGGAAGGCCCATGCGGGCGAAACGGAGCGATGCATTAATAACCGTTTGAGCTGAACACGTGCAGTCGCTAAAAGAAGTAGGATGCCTGCATCGTTTGTAACATTGTGCAGAATGTAATGTGTGTCACCGACAGGCAGACCATTTGCCACCGAAAAAATTCTTGCACTACAGGAAGTGTGAAACATGGTTTCAGGATAGAAAGATAGTGGGCAGGAGCAGAGATATTAAGACACTGGAGGTGCTGTAAGGTTTTTACGTACGACAGGAAAAGCTTGTGTAAGCGATACATCCGTGCCCCTTTCTAAGACCAAGATGGCATATTTTGAACGGCTTTGTTCATTGTGCATAGTCTTGTTTTCTGCGAATGCGCCGGTTTTCTGCTACATTTGCTAACTTCTCAGCAAATAAAGTTGAATGAAATTAGCGATTGTCCTGGGTCGTTCTTCCATTGTTTTCTGGTTTGTAGGCTCTATTTTTTCCTGTCTCAAGTAGTACCCTGATTGTATATATGAAGAATAATTCTTAAAATAGTCGTTCCTTCTCACTAAGCACTAGTCCTGCCTCTTATATTGTGCTGGCTTTCGTTTTTCTGCAAGAATCATAGCTCTATCTTGTTGGCATGACATATAAAAGAACGCACGCGCACATAACTGCCTTTCATGTTAGGGTGCTTACTGACGACAGATGGTGATCCCATGACTAAATGGCCGCTGGCTCTGGTGCGAGAACTTTGTTTCGTGCCACTTGCAGCGTCAAGGTGCTCTGTCTCCTGATACCACCCCACTGAATCAAGGCATCACCCGGTCTGTTCTCTCAGGCCCCACTTTTTTAACATTGTATTCATTTCAACTTACACCGGCCGTAATGACAATCCAGCGTACATCTCGTAAGGTCTCCGCATTTAAAAGGTCCGCAGTATAGCACGAAGCCGGGCGTAAAGAAAGTGATTATACTGAGGTGGAGTCTGTGCACAGTTTGGCATGCTCAGGGAAGGGAGGACAAAGTTTTTATTTACTTGTGTTTTTTGTTTGGTGTTGTCCTAAAAAAATGAAGGGTTAAATTTTCTTTAGTCTCTCCTTTATGATTTCGCGGCATTTTCGAATTTCCACATTCTAGCGAGTAGAATAGGTGAATTATCAGAATTATTCGCCTTAACCGAAGCCATGGCTGTCACGCAAGGAATACATCTTTGGCTGATTGACTTATGCATTGTAAACGTCGTCAATCTGCCCTCCTGCGTCACGAAAAGTTGTTAACAAGATCACCATGTGCATTCTGACGTCGCAGTTGAAGTGGACCCCCCTTCCTCCCTCTAAATACTCTTATCTCGACAGTGAGTTAAAAGCACGCTTGGTGGACTCAGATAGGCCCACAGACTGTGCAGCTGTTCCGTTTCGGAATCACTGAGATAATTTCATTCGCAATGGAGTTGACACCCTAGATTTTTCCTAATAATTACAGCTTAATGATGAAAATGGATAACGCTTAGAAAATCTTGCGGGAGATAAGCGATGTTTTTCAGAAGAAAACCGCTGTATGACGACAGTTGACTGGCGTAAATCACGCCTATACTGCTTTCCACGGTAATGCTCTGGGTAACGCTATTTAGGTAGACCAAAACCATAAAAGGACATGCCGTCATCCGGGTGAGTACTCTCTAAAATGGGACATTCTTGGTTGTGTAACTGAGGTAACCTTGACAGTGTGTTCCTTACAGTCACTTCTTTCCTGAGCAGGGTCTTAAACGACGCAATAATGCTATAAGTTCGCACTTATAAGTGAAAGAAGAAGATACCTGGAAGGTTCACAAATATATTAGGCACAATCGGGAATTTTTTTTATCTTTCAAGAGCCTAAGGAATTTGGCAGAACAGCCGCAGCTTCTACGGCACGAAATCTGCCTCTCTTTTGAGTCCATGGCTAAATCCAGAGACAGGCAAGGAGCGAAGGATTCCATAAACACATTATGAAGGTGAGGCAACCTAAGTAGCTGGTGGATTTTTCAGAAAAAAATAACAAAACTACGCTGACACTGATTTGCATAAATTATCACTAGCTTTTCAACAATACAGCTAAAGTGACCGAGTACACTGACGCTGCCCGCTCAAGGTGGTCCGACCTTTGCTGCATCGCTCCACATTTTGTGACAAACACGTGAGGTGTTTTAAGACGTGTTCGGTTCTGGTTCGTCTCACCAGCACGCCGACAATGGACGCTTTTCGTGATACGCAAACACTCTGGGGCTCTGGCACAACGCTCAAGGGAGCCTGCAGTTTAACACTTTCCATTTTGATTTTTCCCTTTTAAAAGCTTTTCTGGCGAAGGACGGGTCCTGGTCCGAGATGCAACGCCTCGCAAGCTGCCTCACGGTCGAAAGAAACCAGCCGCCTTTCAGTTTTTGCTGTGCTGTTCTCGTCGACTGTCGTAACTTGCAAAGCATTTAAGCCTCCCAAAAGCGGCTTAAAACTTCGCTGCCCGAGCCGCTGCATAACGCTGGCTCTGCCGATGAAACACAAGAGAAAGAGGAGGACAAGGGGGCGAGAAGACGAGGGTAACATGCGCAGGGTATGGAGAGAGAAAGCGATTTAAACGCCGTAACCTTCGCTCTTTGTCTTTCGTCGCTTTCGCGGAGCCTTGACGCTAAGAAAAGGAAGACATGATTTGAAAGGATAATGCAGGCGTGTTGTCTTAAGGGAGGCTCGCAGAGAATGTGGCAGATTACACCGCCTTTGTTCTCGAGGAAGATTGCGGCCATCCATCGGGTTATGCGAACGTAAGGAACGAGCCAGTTTCGTGTTTTTCAACCCTTGAGCAACGTTTCGGACCAAGGAGCATGTCACTTCTTTGATGGAATAAATTTCTATCCTGCTTAATACTTCGCGCAATGAAGAGTTACTGTAGGGAATGTTTTTGTTCCTGACATTTACTTCTATCCCTCTGGAGGAACAGCTCTACTGCTATAGTATTGTGGTAATGTCGGGTTGTAAGGGTAGTTAGCGACTACGGATTTCATGCGCAAAATACCCGCCCTATTACACTATGTGAAAAAATGTAGCAACAAGCCCCTGCATTTTAAGAGTAGAAGTCTGAGCTAGTTAGCACCTGTTTCATATAAGGAACCAGTAAAAAAAAAGACGGAAGACCGGAAAGTAGGCACAGAACACAAAGCTGGATGCAATCTCAAGTTGTCTGCCTCCTTTGCGGCCGTTCTTTGATCTTCGACTGATTCTTTCACTAATATTTGCAGATAATTTATACGTGATTGTAAAGAAATGATTAAGCTTTCCATCCAAAAGGAGCGCTTCGAGCTATAAGGGACAATTCAACGGAGGTCTTCAGATTCATGGTGACGACCTGGCATTCTTGAGGCGCTCTGCAGTCCACCCAAATGTCTATTTTCGCATTTATTAAGGCTGGACTCCATGCGGCAACGTGCACTGACACCACACAGCAGCCATGAATTTTTGCACCTCGGCTCCAACAAAATGTGGCTGCTGTGAGCGGAAATCAGGTGCTAGAGTGAAACGTTATACATTATTCTGCTGGATAAAGAAAACTCGAGCGCCCCAGCTGCAACTGCTGGAATTCCGTTGTGAAAACATAATTTATCACTGATGGATATCAGTTCGTAGAAGCCTTTTTTGTTGGAGTGCTCAGAATGAAAATGCTGTATTTAATAATAAGTTTAGCCTCCCAGTGAAAGTAAAATTGGGAAAAAACTCAAAAGATGTTCTTTGATTACATCCTAACAATTTTAATGATATAGGGTTCTTACACATTTATATATGACAACAAAGGAATATCATACTAAGAAAGCTGCCACACGAGTGAGAATACGGAGAAGTACCCAAAAAGAAGACGTGCAGTCATGTCCTCGCCGAACAATGTCAAGGTTTTCTCCAATTTCAGCACTTTCCTACGACTTGTATTTCGTCTTTTCTAGTACCGTAAAACAACAGAAAAAGCCCCAACTTCGCAACTGTGCCCAGATCTTGGGCCATTGTGTGAGCAAGCGGCTTAGTAAAAAGCCGCAGTCATGGTAATTTGCGCTGGACTAAACCGGCTTCACAAGTGTCTTGTCGCGCGGTCACGTGTTGACCAGGTACTTCGCACCGGCGTATGGACCCGCGGCCACATACAACAGCCCCAGGAGTCTGAGCCATCCAGCAACGTCATCTTATTACGTTTTGGCGCCACTTGCAGCCGCAGCCTCGCAATTGACGTAGTCATAGCACGTTGCTCATGCGAACATTCCCCTCCTGCTGAACAAAGACCGGGGCGCGCTCGATTTAAACATTGCAAATGCACTAATCACGTGACGGCGCATGCCACCTTTTGGTTATAGATCTAGCAGCTGCGCATTCCTAAAGCCCTGTGCGACGTCATAGCAAGGAAATAAATTTACCTCGGAATGAGAAAAAAAAAAGAAGTGCGGGTTTAACGAGTTGGCGTGCGAAAGCAAGTGTTCATACTTCAATTCTATCGAGCACTTAGGCTCCGCCTTAAGTGTTTGACGTGGTAGCATTGGTGGGTTAATGCCCATGTATGCAGAATTGCTGATTGTATAGATAACATTCACAGATGGTGGCGAGTATTCATACCTCTACCAGCACAGAGGCGCAGCGGTTAAGAGATGCGCCACTACATTGGCAGGTGGCTGTTTCTATCACAGCGACCCGTACGAATTGTGCCATCTATGTTGCTGTTGCCGAGCAAGCTCTCGCGACCAATCATTAATTTAATTTCCACCAGCCTCCCATTGGCTGCAGCTGGCGCGAGTCTCCTCCGAACTTACCCAAGCTTACCCGAGTTAGCTCGGGTTAGTTCGGTGCACAAGACAAGATGACAAAAGTTTTGCTCGGGGATGGTATATGTCCGTATTAATGTTTTCGCATCAAAATGTGCACCGGGCCATTTAAAATTCAGATGCCGTAACACCGTTCGTCTAAGTCGAGGCATTTGCTGGGGTCACTATGATTCGTTCTTATTGAACTTCGTCACAAAAAAAAAACTGCATGGTTTCATGTTATATAAACACGCAGGCGGCAATAATACTGTCCAAATAAACGTACAAATGGGCCCGTGGGGCAGAAAAAACGCCCATGCAAGAACTGCTCAATCAAATCGCTTGCAGCAGAGCTTTACAACCGAAGGCGGACCTAACGAAGAGTCACATAGGAGCGCGTCCTAACCACGCGTAAAGTGACATTGTAAAGTACGCGCTCGTCTCAGCCGAAACAGCACCATCTGTTTAGGAACGCCCATTTCATTAGCGCATAATCGTGGAAACGGGCGCTCTTGGCAATGAATTGTTTAGAGGAGCGCCAAGCGCTCGGTAAGCCGGCTTCCATGAATAGTGCGTTGCCGATCAGGCTGTATAAGCTGGTTAGTTATTTTCGATGTAAGAAGACGCCGAGAAATAGAGAACTTTGTTTGAATGCGGTTCGTTGTTTTTCTTCTTTTCAATGAGGAATTTTCACCTAATAAAAGTTACAACATTACAATGCTTTTTTTTAGTAGTGGATTTTGTATCGGTTGGTCGTACTAACCTGCCGGTAAAAGAAAGAGCTATTCAAGATTGTGTTAGCTTGTACAATTAGGGTGTAATTAGGGGCGACGTGCTATACATAAATCCTGCCATATAAGTTTTTTGCAATCGTTTATCGATCACTTGGTAATGATCTCCAGAAGACAATCTACCTATACCTCTTTTATTAAAGCGGCGCCTTATTAGAGAGTGTTCTTTTTCTGTTCTTGATATTAAATATTTTACGAAAATGATCGGTAAGCGGCACTGTGGAATTAGTGGAAAATGACAAGGAAGAAGCAGAGAGTGCATGTCTTGGTTCGGGGGACATCTGAAGAATGCCGCTGCGTTACTCGATCGCTCAGAACGGGCCACCAGTTCAGTCAACAACCTCGCCTCGAAAATCGCGACCTGGTCACCTTCATTTAACTGGGCTGTCTTGTTTAGTTGTTTAGGAAATGGAAACATCGTAAAAGAATGAGCGTGACCAGTTCTCCCTAGAGGAGGAACCGCAAAGCCAGACGCAATCTTGGAAGAACTCTTACAGCTCATGGTTGAGATTTGTTTCCTTGAGGGTTTGGAAGGAATTGCAGAAGCCCATTTTCAATTCTTAATGTCTTGTGTCCGTACGTAGGCTCACCTTCGATCCCATGGGCATGCCACAAAAATTAATGCGCTTGCTTTCAGTGTCGGTCATTTTAGTGGCCGTTTCTGAAATGTGAACAAGTGCTGCCCAGTAGCCACGGAAATAAGGGCACCCTAGCGACAATAAAAAACATCGCGTAAAGTGCCGTGCTATGTTGAAAAGAGCCAGTATTTATTGCGATCATTGGTCACGTTCTTAAACAATTTATCCGGGATCAAAATGGCGCTGAAAGCTACGGAAAGAACAGTCGAGGCAAGGGGATTTCACAACGACCCGTGCGCGTGACACCTTGGTAATTTTTGCAGCCGGGAATTTTTTCGCCGTCTTTTGAGTATAAAAAACGCATACTTTGCGAAAGATTTAACCCCAGCAACGCGCTTTGCTGTTGCAGATATCATCCTAAGATCTGAAAAAAGAGGTTGGACAGAAGATTTACGATGAAATCTTGGTGTTAATGTGAGGCAGGTGTCTCCTACAGCTCGACTGCTTTCATTCTGTCTGTATAGTAGATTTGAGGGAAAGAAACGCCCATATATTTTGCCCTGTCTGAGGCGGAAGTTGCAATGAGAGGTGAAATGAAGAAAGAGCAGCGGGGGCAAGTAGCATCAATGAAAGAAGTTTAGAAATTGGTGCAGCTTTTTTTTTATAAAATGAGCCACAAAATAACGGGCTTGAGAGAAAAGTGCACTTCACTGTTTTTAAAGAGCGGGAAGAGGCCAGTCCCACCAAAGAGAGTACATCGATAATGAGGGCGGCAATAAGCTAAAAGGTGATATTCGTATTGGGCGCCTGTGATTACCTGGTCAAGCGCTCCGACGTTGGACAATGTGTTGTCCAACAAACGCTATAATTAGAAGCACTACCACAACCAACAACTGAAAACTTCATGACTACACGTACTCCAACCCCATCCCCATCTCAACGTTGCCGAAGCACATATCACATAGTTCGTATAATTCAAACAAACACTGTCACTACATCGTTCCGACTATGTCTTTTCCGACTTTGTTCTGACCCCTCTTTTTCCAACTATCCTACTCTAAATGCCAATTTTCAGCACTGCTTATACTCTTGTCCTGTCGCCCTGTCTACCCACCACGCCCTCTTTTCTTAACCCCCCCCCCGCCCCCCCCCCCCCCGCCCCCTTCTTAAGTGCCTGCCCGTCGTCGGAGCAGCTGGAAGACCAGCTTGCCTTGGTCAACCAAGCGCAGGATATGATGAACGCTTTATCTGAGTTCCTTATTAAAGTGTCTCTCTCCCAATTTCTGGCCCACAAGACCAGGCAGAGCTATCAATGGCAATTAGATTTGAGGAAGTAGACGCAATTAGCGCTGAAAAAGTGTGAAGCTCCGTACTCATCGTCGTCCTATGGACAGAAGTGATAGCGTTCAGCGCATTGCACTGCCCTCGAGGGCACTGAGCTCTAAATTATTGAGATCACAAGAGCATATATAGGCCATTCTCTAGATAGCGGACTCTTCCTGCCAAGGTGTTCTTTTGGCGACGGTTCATCTGGTGCGCATGAACAAATTGTGTCTTTTAGAGAAGGCTTTACTCCCCAAAAGCTCCCCCATAAAGCTATTTTTATAAAACAAGAGCTTATCAAAAACAGGGGGAAAACCACACCCTCTCAGAGCCGCGTATTCCAAGCCCGTCCCTAAACTATGCGTCCCTATACTATACTATCTCCGCATCGGTTGAGAAAACGAAATGCACTTGAGATGTCTTCTATTGCAAAGAAAGAACAAGGAGAAACACGCACGCAGAAGAAAAGAACTGACACTGCTGCGAGGCGGGCTCGTTGCATATTTCTTTTAACCAATTTGGTGCGCAGGGCGTGGCGTGAGTTGAAAGGCTCGTCAATTCTCAGAGGAACTCTGAGAGAGTAGATGCCTGGAGTAGTTGGTTCATTTCAAGAGTAGCAAATGCCGCGCAAAAATACAAGGACTTAGAAAGACAAAAAGCACACAGATCTAACTTCCAACAAAGATTCTTTGTTGGAAGTTTGCGCAGTGTATGTTTGTCTTTCTGAGTGCTTGTCTTTTTTGCGCTACGATTTCTACCTTCGCATTTTGAGAATGCGCTCCCGCTCCGCTCATACCGACCGGCAGCGCTACGGACGTAACAAACACCTCCTCATCTCGTGCAAGGGTAAACAAAAGATAAACTGGCGCTCGAATAAAGGTGCAGGCAGAAAAGAAAACAAGTCGAGCCACCACAAGGTTACTGAAGTTTACAACAGGAGCTTGATATCTGAGTAGTGTCGCTAGCATGTCGATTCAAGAACGCTGTCTTTATAAAGCACGCATACAGAAGGTTGTTTCCAGAGCCGGTGGTCCGTCAATCAGAATATCACTCGAAACAAAGCTGCGAACAAAGCTCTGGGGGCGAGGCTCGCAGACAGGGAAGAATAAATAAGGCGCTAGCTACGCCTGGTAGCTGAGGACGTAGATTGAACGTCGGCTATAAACTTTATACTGGGCCGGCAACCGACGGCTGCCATCTTACGAGCAAACCGTCAGAATGGATGTGGATGCAGCGTATGTGGATCGCGTTGATAAAAGCAAGATTTTGTTTCATGCCAGAACACACGTCAGGACCAGAAGCGCCCAGACCGTAAACAACGTTCACAGTGGAGCCGATTCTAGCACCCCCCTCAACGCCCGCTTTTGCAGCCCGCGTTACGTGAGTTATTGGATTTCAAACTCAGCGTCCGTTTCGGTTGCCTTTGCGAGAAAGAGAGTAATATTGCATTTCTCAACAGTGGGCGGGCGTTTCTTTTCTTCGCCTCTTTGGGTGATGCATCGAGGTGACGCTAAATTCACGCGGCTGACGTCATAATGTACGCAAATAACAAACGCGTCATTTACACGGGAAAAAAAGTTCATCCTCTCACGGTTGTATGGTGGCGTATCATGATGGCAGTTGTTCTCGATATGTTGGCAGACAAACGCGCGTGCCGGGGTATTTTAAGGCACTTTGTAAGGTATTTTTTCATTGAAACGTACGCGCTACTTAGGACACGACGTAAATGTACAGAATGACGCACAGCACACGCGCAAAGGTAAAACTGTTTTATACACTTTAATGATACATTTTTGTATGCCGATTATTTCTTGTTCACAAACAATGTTATGCATGCAATTGAGAAGTTTCAGCTTCCCATTTCGTCGCCCCTCTAGAGCGATCATTTCGATCTCGCTTTCCGTGACTACATTTAATTGATCGCTCACACACGTTTCTTCACATGCTGTTGTAATATATGTTTTTCTTCGAGGCTGACGACAATACACTGTGGAGTCATAGGTTCTTTTCATTTGAAACAGGTCAGCGCTAAAAAAGAGACAAACACGGCGAGAGAACGACGACACAAGGGATGAGCGCTATCTTTCAGGGAAAGTATTTAAAGCCTTTTCACATCATATCATGCACACAGCCAGGAGCGTCAACATTTGTTCATATCAAAAAAGTTAAGATATATATCTTAACACAGCAAGCCACAAAGAGCCAGTAATCGACAGCGTGAATAACAGAAAAAAAGGAAGAAACAAACAGGACTAATAAAAATTAATCAGTTATTTTTCTTAAACGCGTCTCAAGAAATGCCCGCTCCGCAGAGAACAACGTTATTGAGGCATCGCTCACACACTGATCTCGTTTTTTGTTTATGTGGAAAGCTTCCAGCAAGACTCTGGATGTTCTGCGTGCGCTTCTGCCTAGAACCCTAGCCTCGTTAAATCGTGGCACACATTTGCACTCGCCGTGTTTGTCTTTTTTTAGCGCTGACCTGTTTCAAACGAAATGCTTAACCAACTAGCCCAGCACCAAGTTTTGCTAAATCATACGTTCTTGTAATGTAAACGACTCCTCAAAGAAATGCGAAGCAAAAAAGTTATTTAATTAACCATAGAATTTCCTTTATCGTTATCTTTGTTCTCATTAACTTTTGAGCTGGTTGCATAAACAACGGAATTCAATTTGAGTCAGCTTTCCGGCGAAAATTTTCAAAGCGAGGCCCATGTCAACTAGGCTGTACTTGGTCCACTCACTTAGCCTTATTCTTTCTGCACGGTGCATACAGAAGCTTTCTAGCTGTCGAAAAATATTAGCCACGGAAAACGGAGAGGGGGCCGCGAAGAGAAAATAGGAAAGTCTTTAATTCCGCACTCCCGCTTCTGACATTTCGAGAACGGCGCACTAGAGATAACCATGATACCGTTTCACTGCTTTCCTCAGCGCTCGTTGCTTTGGCAATCTTCACTTCTCTTCTAGAACTTCACTTCAACTCCCCTTTCTAGAAGTTATTCGTCAAATGGGAATATCTTCCTCTTTTAGAATCCTGGCTCAAACCGTTGCTGTCTATTTCATGTATATACATCTTAAAACGCCGGTAAGATCCCTTCTAGGCGCCTCGAAATGGGTAAAGAGAGGAGTGGCATGACCGGTAGGCCCCTTGCAACGTAGCGGGTTGAGCGGGTGCCTATAGCAGGTCGAGCAAGGAATGGTGTCCTTTGCCTTATTCCTTTCTCCTTTCGATGGGTTTGTGTATGCTTTATCTTTTAATTTACGTTTCTTTTAATTTCTGGATTCTTGTTTCCAAGACGCCGCGCACTGAATACAATCACCATGGTGACGCCGCATGTCACGGAGCGGGCTATATAGCAGGCGTTTAACCTAAGATGTTCTGCAGTTTTTCTGGAATATGCTTTTTTAGTTCGGAAAGTGTTTTTTTTTGTTGGCATAGCACTGTCAGGGCTGTAGCGCGTCAGTATAAAGGTATGACGTGCTGAGCAGTAGGCTGGTAACTAATATTGAGTAGTTCACTTTTCAGCCATTACTGTGAGTCTCCTTATGTATTAAAAGATTTGTAGCGCGACGTAATTAACATACAAATAGGTTTCTAGAATTTCTAAAAAGCAGCTGTCCTCGGCTCTTGTGACCCAACAAATTTTTCCTACACCAGGCCAAAATATATGATCTTTCGAAAAGCTTGTAGTCAAAGCAACCCCTGCAGTGCGCGTAACTTGTCGATATAGACAAAATTTGTTGCATCACAGCGCTGAGCCTGTCCGTGTTTTCGAAATTAAAAAAAAACTGATTAAGAAATTACTGAGAGTGGGCTACAAGCCGCAATAGAGTCGCTTTGGGACGTTAAACCTCGATAACCAAAACCAAAATCCAGCAACGTTTGTATCACACACCACACGTGGAGACCTATAGGGACAACGATTCTGCACTTGTGAAGAACCGTGTGCCAGAATTTGTTCAATACGTCAATAACCAGTGTAGTAAAGGCTCCGGCTAGGAGTTGAGGACTGTGAGCTTCAGCTAGGGCCCTCTTAGGTAAGGAGAAGAAATTTTTGACGTTTGATAATTTTTACTGATAATAATTACTGCCTTTAAACCCTCCTTGTAGCAGTGACAACTATAAACTGAAATATTTAATTCAGAAAGGATGCCATCAGGTTATGATTCCGGCTTGTGCCGTATCTAAGGAATTTTGAACAGCGAATGACGCAATAGAAATGTCAGTCGCAAAAACTTTTTCCACTCATGAGCCAAACAGAAATTATATATAAATTTTAACAGGATCCACCGCTTCGCACGTTCTCCTGTTAGTCATTTTTGTGGCAGCTAAAATAGAGACTGCACAGACAATAATGACAGCATCTGAATTGCAGCACGAGTCATCTTACTCAAATCTTTCACTTGCTAGGTCCGCTACTAAAACATACAATCACCACGATGCTTTGTAACGTGCGGTAAGATAGATGCAAAAGAATTTCAGAGCCATATAATTTCTAATTTGGTCCGGTAACCACAGTTTTTGAACAGTACTACATGAACATTATCTGGATGAAAAAAATAAAAAATAAGTGCAGGGGACTAATAAAGAAATAACTATTTTGTTTTACGGAGCTTACAAAGTGAAGGCAAGAAAAAATCATAAGTGCACGCTCAAAAATAACCCCAGATTCTAACAAGAAAAAAAACATTTAAAAAGTTTGACTGAGAAGAGCTGTCAGCGAATAGAACAGAACGAATAGAAAGACGTGCGAATAGACAGACGAATTGCCTTTGCAGACTTCCATAATAATGCCTGCGGAAAACACTTTTGTTAGGACCTCAAAAGCGACGCTCATTTTTGGCATTGGGGAAATTTTATTGCCAAGGCCCTGCCGAAGAGGCACGCAAGGCGCAGTATTTTTCTGATGAACCAATGAACAACAACATTATGGAAAAATAAAGCGTGAAAGGGGACGTCCTTTATGGTCTCAGGTTCTCTTGCTGGCTATACTTCCTCGCGCAGTTCGCTGTACTCAGTACCAGTTCGTACGGAGGCGGCCAAAAATGTCGATGATCCGAACGTGATACCAGTGTTTCATGTGCATTATTTACCAGATAACTTTGCAATACGCGGAAGGAGATGCCGCATAAAAGTTGAAAAATTTTATTCCTTTTTTATTTCCTGTTGACACGAGGCGCAACTCAGAAGAGCAGTCTCAGCTTCCGGAAAACGCATCTGAAAGTACACGTCACTTCCGGTATTTCCCTTAGTGAGGAGACTGCAGAATAAAAGCATAGGAACGTCGAATGCACTGCGAATTTCCGGTATCGACGCCTTGGCATACTTTGATATATTTGTTGTCAGCACTAATGCTTGCGCCGGAGGCGAACCGGTAACCAACTTTCGCTGAGATGTTCAAACCAAGAGTGGCTTCAGATCAAAACAACACGCTTCCGCACACCAAGGCATCGCGTCATTCAAGTATCAATTCGTAAAAAATACATTTTTTTAGGAGCTTCATGAGTGGGGAAAATGCTGTATAGCCTGGTTATTTGCGTGCCTGGTAAGTTTTTGTGGTTTTCAGTTGTAGTATTAGGTCTATCCGAACAACGACAAAGCGATATTTTTTGTATTGCATTTTCCAGTCACCTCTGAAATGAATTGGTGACTCCGATAATATTTAGGCTTCGTTATGAGAACACATCATCCCTTTTGAAACTTAGTCCTTCATAACTTCTTAGAATGTGTTGACTGGAAATGCCAGGATGAAGAAATTTCAGCACGAAACTTTTTAGATCAGATAGGTGGCCATCACTGAGGACCGCTTTGTAGTTAGCTAGCTAGTGAGACATAGAACAGTACTGCAAAGCTTGCATATCTGTTACAGCGCTGTAAACTCTACGCTTGCGAGTTCGGGGCTTCCCGTTTCCTGCGCAACCTTTCAAATTTCGTTTCACATGGTTGTACGCAAATACGAATGCGGGATTTTCAAAAAGTATTTGGCCTACTGAGCGCAATGCTTGCAAAAGCCAAGTTAATACCTGCGGATGACTTTTCTGTCTTTTTCTTTATATGACTCAGAAAATTATTTTAGTCGTATACCCGACCACTAAACCGAAGGCCGCACGTAGCTTGCCAGTCGTCCCAATTAGAGAAATGGCCACGGGCCCCGGAAATCACATTCAAGCGATCGATAAGCGGGCCAGATGCAGGTTACCAGAGTCTATGGCTAATCATACGCCGTTTTGGTCTCAATTCAGCGGCCATGACGGCCCCAAGGGCAGCAGAAGCGACGTGGATTAGGGAAATAAGGCTGTCTAACACTGCCTAAGCCAAACAAGCCACATCAAAATAACAAATCAATACTGGCGAGAACTTAATCAAAATATTTGTTCATTAAGCAGGGGAGGACACTTAAACCTGGCGTAAGCGACGAGGATGCCTCCTAACGAGACAATCCGATTAAACGCGGATTTCAGTTCAATATCGAGAAAAATTCTTTGCTTAACAGAGAAGCCAAATGAAACCAGCCGTGCATTGCCGGTGCCAGAGAAAAATTGCAATGTAGAGACATTTAAACATGGTGATTTCAACAGTACTCTTAATAGAGTGGCTCGAGAACTTAGGAGCAAGAATTTCGTCTTGTGTCCCTTACTACGAACTTTAATCGAAAATATTGTTCGCACGCTAAACCATTATATGACTGGGTTAAACTTCTCGCCCATAAAAAAGTCACACAGCGATTCTACGGGATGTAACCGCCTTGTTTAAATTGCACATCTGCCCCTCATGTTTAAAATTATTGCCCTGATTTACCTTTTGCACAAACCTGCTTTTTTAAACCAATATAAATGAAACTCTATGGAAACAATGCCTAATTTCAAGCTTTCAACCATAGATACGCTTTTCTAAACTGTATGCATGCACAAATTTGTGAGCGAAGAATGTGAAGATCGTGATCAACTCTACCACAACGAAGCGTCGCAAGCTTCGTCCGTTACAAGCACTGTGCCTCACCATGATGGGCATCATCTCAGCTGCATCTCAAGAACTTCTTAAACGACATTTATAGAATTTAAAGAAGCAAGGAATTATGTAGACAGGTTATGCCCCTTCTCACGAGGCGTTTGCGGACCATCTGCGAGAACTCTCCTTCATCGACATTAGATTCTGAACTCACTAGTCCTACAGCCTGAAAGGTTCCTGCATGCCAGTTATCATCTGCATACGCCCCATGGCATTGAGGTTGCGTCGTCGAGTCAGTTTTTAAAGCACACGTCAGAAGAAAGACACAACGTGCACCGCGAGCTGCTTTGTAGGCATCAAGTAAATATGAAGCAAGGGTACCGTCACGATGATAAGAAAATCCACCACGGAGCACCTGTCTTGCTGCACAATCGACGCAGCCTCTAACTGCTAGGCCTAGGTTCCTAGCGCCCCTTCGTCGATTAGCTTAGAGAACGCCAAATCATTTATAAACTTGACCCATATTATCAGCTAGCACACGGGCGCATTTTGCGTTTCTCCTTCATTTAAACTCGGCCGCTAAGAATTAGTGTTTGCTACACACGTGTTCGCATTGTTCAAACAGCGCCTACGAGGGGCACAAAAAGTACCAATTATTTATTTTCGAAAGTTCCTGCTACTCATAGCGCGGTGCTGAAGGAGAGAAGCGGAGTGCTTGCCCTTCGCAAACAAATGCAAACAGAAGGAAAATGGACAGGAAAACAAAGCAAATGCGCGTGCCGAGGAGCTGAGAAGCAGGGTGGAGTCTACGTAGATATTCGTCACTCCTGTTGTGTTTGCAAAGCCTTCCATGCGATCCGGCAACGCTCACCACCTACTAGCATATGCTGTTACCGCGGCCGTGCTGGCACACTATCCACTCCTCCTTCTCCTCCTCTACAGCCTTCTCTTCTAGCGCTGCACAAGAATAATAGCAGAATGCTCTATTCCGTAACTTAAACTCGCAGCGAACGGTAGCACCGCGATGGCTTTGGGGCCGTGTCGCCGTAGGAAGCACACGTCGCACCTAGACGCATGTCCGTAGCTGTACACGGTTTTTGTCGAACGTATTTTTGTTCTGGCAACACTGCGATTTAGCCCAAGGACACTTCTTGTTTGGAGAGGACGCGTTTTTCGAGCAAGCAATTACTCCCGGGGAAAAAAAAAAGAGAAGCATGTAAACTTGGCGTGTCACCTGCACCGGCACCTTATAAGCCACAGCGCGGAATGCTTTGCTTCCCGCGTGGTCTTATCAAAATCAGCTCGACGGGCATCGTCTGCACCCGCCGCGCACAGCATTTCAAACGCTGCGCCATTGTTACCGGAAACGCTTTGAGGCTAGTTTCACCATCAGTGAGCAGTGGGCACTGTGAGCAGTGGGGACGAGATCAAGTGCCAAAAACCTCTCTCGGCATAACATGCTCCCTGCCATAGCTAAGCATGCCGTCCTACCAAGCGGAGGGACAATATTTAACCTCATTTTTTTTATACGCGACGCCAATAGCGCGGATTCAGTAATGAATAAGCACCAGCTTGTGAAGACGAAAGTCCTTTCAAAGGAGCGCACTCGCTACCGTTAGTTCTCCTTTTATTCTCGGAAGAGCTACTTTAATATCGCGGTCAGAATGATACTTAAGACTTGAATAATGATGAAACTCTCTCGATGGAACCAGGCGTAGCTAGCTGGGAACTCAAGTTTCTTTTAATGTAATTCAATATTTATGCATTACTCAATCGGATCCTCTTTGATTGATAAGGCAGCGTGACAACAAACATCTCTCCACGATATCCTGTACAAATGCTTTGCCTGTGTCAATTAAAGTTCTGCTTCAAAATGACTTTCCTCTAGTCAACTTCATCAACCACAGTCATCAACCGTGAGCCAACAAAGAATACTCGATATAGATTTGAGAAAAGCTGGCGACGGTAAGACAGGGATAGCATTTAATGCCTGACAGATTCCAACCAGCAAAATGGAAACGCCAGGCAATTATTAAAAAAAAACAGGAGTTTAGAAAGTAACTGTGTCTTCACTTGAAGGCATCACCGAAGGAGCTTCCATATAACACAGAACCTAGATATTGATGAAACGAGCCCGGCTTGGAGTGTCGCGGCGCAAAGCCAGCCAAAACGCAAAGAAAAAGTAAAAAAAAAAGAAGCAATAATGATAGACCTCGGGCAGGCGCAGACGTTTCCATCGTACATACCCACACAAAGAAGGACAAAGTTTTGGAAGAGCTTGCCGGAGTGAACGAAAGAAAGTTTATGCATCTTGCAAGAGTACGTTTTGTTTTGTTCGTTGGAGAATGCCGCGTGCCGGAAACTGTTTCGAATTTCATGTGGGGTTCGGCGACAGCGCTTCAAATTATTCGGCACGGACCAATGCTCCTTTTTATTCTACGAATACGAAGAGCCACAGAACATGTTTTCATCGGTTACATAGCGCACTTTTTTTCGATCGAATCACTCGCCGGTAGCTTCCGTCGATAAAACACCATCCGTTCTTCAAACAAATATGGTCACAAGCGACCACCCCTGTCTAACGCTGATTGAATTAACCCCTTCGAACCCGATAAGGAGTGCCGCTGAATATGGCTCCGAGTCGTCGAGGCACACTTCTATCTGTGTAACGGCTGCGGAAAAGACAACGGATATAAATCAAAATCCGAAAAAAGAGAGAATGTGCGAATGAAGCTTTTAACTCACGCGCAGCTTTGGTTGGTCTCTCCGTTTTAGGTACCTCAGTGCGTGACTAAAAAAATGAACAGAATACATCGCAGATTGAGCCGATATATGCAACGTGCTGCAGAGGCCCATGACCATATTTTACTCGACAGTGTAAGCGCCCCGTTAAGAAGAAAAACCGTCGTCGGCGTTGCCGCCAGCTTTACCGAAAAATCGGGGTTGGTCGAGTAAGAGGCTGTTACAAGAGGCTCCCACAGATGGCGTCAGACACATGTGCCGGATATTTAGCGATCAGGTCAACCGCGATCAACGTGTCCGTCGTCGCCTCTCACCCTCACATAAACACGCAGCAGACGACGGCCCACGTTTCTAGACTCGTCTCCAAAGCTTTTACGCAGCCGATTCATGCCTACATCTCCTGATCCTTCGGTTCCGAGTCAGAAGCGCTACCGCCTGGCCACAGAGGCACATTCGTACGGATTCGTTAGAGCGGGTCTGTATATGTATGTGCTACAGTATCGCATTATGATTGTGACTAAGAAAGAAGGACGAAACGGTGCCTGTATCTGCGTGGGAAAGACGAACCGCTGTCGCGTCATACCCTTCATGGCGTAGTGTGTGGCCAATCCTGCGTTGTCTGTATGCGCCATGCGAAGAGAGGCCAAAACAACAACGTCTTGCGAGGACGAAACCAAAAGTATGCAAATTTTGTGACTATCAATTTGGAACGCTGTGTTCGTTTTATACCGCAAGCACTGAATCGGTACATGCGCACAGAGATGCGAGACTGCAAGGCAGTCGACTGCAGGCGTTGTAAACATTTAACTACGAACGGCGGGAGAATAACTTGCGCTACCAAAGAGCGGCGCCGCTTTTAGGAGACGCGAGCTAGCCAGAGGCGAGGACAGAATGTGCCAAACATACACCTCGGTCTTATTCGCATCGTAAAGGGCTACGTAGTATTCCAGGTTGCAGACACGAGTTTTGAAGATGAAAGATGGTGTCCAGCTGCTTTCAACACATGAACCAGGGGTTACGTAATTTTGCATCTTGTCAGTTCTGCCATTTTGTGCACTGCGTTATTTATATCTGCCCTTATCTTTCAAGCATGTTCACGAACAGGAGTACACAGAAGAAAAAGCTTGTTCGCTTCGGCACCGGTTATTCAATTCAGCCCAGTTGCTTCGCTGGCGCTTACTTCCCCATAATTCTTTAGTCTCCAAATATACTCCCAATTATATGCCACACTTCATCCTCACAATCTATGAATTTCTATCCGGGGAAATTCACTTAATTTTCAGTTCAATATGAGAGTAAAATTTTTCAGAGGGGATCCCCGTGGAGTATTGAGAAACTTAACGAACACATATTTGCTCCCTCTATTGAAATTGATGGATTTTTCAAGATGCTGCACGGGAAAGTGACAGTATTAGGAATTTTTAGGTCTGATTGAAGGATTTTTCTGTCATAACATATAACATCACCAGTCGCTTACATTTGAAAGCAGCTTTTACGATACCGTATATTCCATTACAGGATATGCAGCGAACGCTAGACGTGCTTCACACAGGCATGAAACACGTTAACTACTTGCGTGCACTGAAAATTTAAACCCTCTCGTTAAACATAATACTGACGACAAGCGCAAAAAGTGAAATTGAGCTGCTTCTGCAATGGAAATGGCATGTTGAACCAGTCGGTGGGCGGCAATTTCCTGATATAGCGCGAAGGCGACGACGGACAGAGAAAAAAAAATAACTCTAGGTGTGCGAACAGTACTGTGCTGAAACCGAGTCGATTATGAATGGTGCAGCTTTGCTACCGAGACAAATACGAATAGGGATAATGAAACGAGCAGTGCTTGAATCTAATACGAATAGAATGTTTTTTAGAACACTTGCTACATCTCTGAATATTGCAATGCAAATATTTGCTGGAAACAGTGAAGCGCTAGCGGCGGCACTGCCGTACAGAGCTTTACATCACGAAATCGTAGCTATAGCTTTCGAGTCGCACAATTAAGGCTGATATCTACAACGGGGTGCGCAAAGTAAAGGTACCTTCGGCCTAACCGGTGCCGATTTTTTTGGCCGATCATCTGTAATAAAACAAAGAGCGCATAGTATGAAAATGACTAGCATCGATAAAAATCCTTCGCCTAAAACTGGTGGGCCAGAGGACGTTGGCCTCAGCGAATATTGACTTTTCTCTTTAAGGACTTGAGGAGATTCAGACATCTTAATCCTGCCCTCGAAGTCATTATCGTACATAAAATGAGCCCATAATATTTAATGCTGTTTGAACCCTTTTAAGTGATATTAAAGCATATTCAATGCAATCTGCATAAACTGGTGAAGCTACTGCAGCAGCGCACGACAAGAAATTTTCCGTTCTTTTCTTGAGAGCTTAGTCAAGATAGAATGGAAATAAAAAATACAACATGCAGCAAATTTTCGGCCTAGGAAAGAATTCAGCTATCTATTAAATGCATTGCACGTGCAAAAAAACGCACATGGCACTTCGCTGCAAATTCTGGAGGCCGACCGCAGGAATTTCGGTAAGTTTACCCTCTGATATTTGACGAAAAATTGGAAATATTTTCACCAGCCAAGGGTGATTTCCTCTTGCGGGCCCCAGCCCGCCCTGGTCTCAGTGGTGTGTCATACTACATTCGACGATTCGCACTCTTGGAATCGTAAAGAATAATACGACTCCGACAGAAACAGCGCTGAGATGTTAAGCGTAGTGCTTTTACCTTAATGCTGGCTGAACATAAGTTGTGCAGCACGTTTTGTTACTAGTAGTAGACGCAGCACTCTTATTATTAAGAACAGAAATAATAGCCGTAATAAAAATAGTGCCAGCAGTAACAGCAGAGTGGTAATATTATTAGCAGAAGTAGCAGTAGAAGTAGCAGTAGAAACTGCAGGTTCGGAAAGATGAAAATTGCATAACGGTTGGCAAGGAACATGCATGATGGTGAGGGTGCTACTTTGCTTAGTGAGTGATCCACTCAACACTTTTCATCCTCTATGATGCCTGATCAGATGCCTGCAATAAGCTCTACTAAATATCATTTCATAGATCCGATCCTATTCGATACAACCCACGATGCAGTTGAAACAGAAAGCATCATGTGGGGTAGACGAAATCAATAATATGTTGTTACAGAATACCTAGGAATACTCTTCCATCATGCTACAATGTATTTTTTTCGCAATAAAACTCTTGCACTATACCGCACGATTTTAAAATTGGAAAAGTATTCCCCAATATCAAAACTGGACCAGTATACAATCCACATAACAAGAAGCCCATTCCCTGATATCAGTAGCATACAAAATTATGGATCACGTAATATACGCGAATCTAGTTCATTTTCTTGAATACATAACTTATTTAGAGTAACGCAGCATAAAATTGTAAATAAATTGGTTTTTGTGGAAGGGAAATGGCGCAGCAACTTTCCCACGTATATCAGCGGACACCGAGACAGCGCCGTAAGGGAAGAGATAAAGGAGGAAGTGAAAGAAGAAAGAGAGAAAGAGGTGCCTTATTGGAGGGCTCCGGAATAATTTCGACCGCCTGGGGATCTTTAACGTGCAGTGACATCGCACAGCACACGGGCGTCTTACCGTTTCATCGCCATCGAAACGGGGCCGCCGCGGCCGCGTTCGTGATCGGGAACCTCCGTAACTGTTTCTAGAGTGACACTCAGCTCATCTGCTTCACTAATAATTTACATGGCAATTTAGACTGGTTTTTTAACTGCCTGTATATTCCTCGATTTTTAAAAAGCATTTGACAAAATCAGCCGTGCATCGCTTGTTCATAAACTGAACGTTCTAAACGTAGACCCTGCCGTATCTCATTGTATCTGCGCCTTTCTTGCATCCCGTGTGCAATCCGCAACCTCTGATGACGCTCACTCGCCTTCAGTTTCAGTTGACTCCAGTGTCCCGCAAGGCTCACTGCTCGGTAATTTATTATTTCAAATTCATATTAATGACTTGCCCATTGAAGTTCCTTAGAAAATTTTTCTTCCGATGACTGCGTAGTATACAGAAAAGTAATTACCTGCTCAGATATGCCTATTCAGGCAGATTTTAATAACTATAATGAGTGGTATCTTGCATGGCACTTAGAATTAAACATTAACAAATGTTAGGCTGTGAGAATAGCCCGTACTAACTTGATGAGTACCACCTTCCTGCTTAATAGCATTCCACTAGAAAGTGTAATGTCATATCTATACCTTGGAGTTGACATTGCCTGTAATCTACCCTGGAAAACATATACTGATCGCATAACTTCTAAGGCAAGGCAAAAACTTTTATACATTCTCTGAAATTTTTCACTGACACCGTCAGCGACAAACAATGTATCCTACAAAACTTACATTCGTCCACAGCTTGAATACGCATCATCAGTTTGAGATCCCGGGCATGTCACCTTCTCGTAGGCCCTTCAAGCGATAGAGAATCGCTGAGACCGATTCATCGTAAACAACTATCAAAGGTCTGCCATTGTTACTGACATCAATGTGTTCCTAAGGTTCCGACTGTTGCCTATCCGGTGAAAAATATATCGCCTGCGTCTTTTCCATCAATATTTTAACACAAATAACACTTACGTTCACTTCGGGTCCAACAGTTAAAATACATTGCATCCCACCTTAACCCCCCCCCCCCCCCCCCCCCCAAAACTAAACATTCCACATTGCAGCCCAATTAGCTATTCATTTTCATTCCTTCCCCAGACCAGCAAAGATTGCAATAACTTACCTGCAAAACTTATGAGCATAGCTAGCGCTGATAACTTTACGTGTAAAACGGATGATCAAGGTTTTATTTCATAGGTTAATGTAACGACTCACATCTTATGTGTAATTACTGTGTTCGTTATGCGCTGTATTTTTGTATTCATATATTTCTATTTACGGTACCACGTAACGCTTCCTGGAGCATTATTTTTTTTGCGCATTATTTTTAACGTTTCACTTTCAACACCGCTTCAAACGTTTTTGTCGTTTGCGTTCTGCATTTCGTAATATTTGTTCAATTCTTTGTCTTATTTGCCTTTTTGTTTTGTATTGTTTTTCTTTCTTGTCCCCTCTATAATTTACCGTGTACCTTGAAGGTAAAATAAATGAGTAAATAGGGAGGATGAACAAACACTCTACTCTCATCCAGGAAGAACAGTCGTATAAAGTGAAGAGGAGACAGAGAAAACAAAAATAAAATTCATTGCACACTCGATATAACACAAAACCGAGGTGTGAACTACAACAGCCATGTAGATATTAGTTCAGCTTGTGCACGCTACCACTCTACTGTTGTGCGCAGTTATAGACTTTAAACTATTAGATTTTTTCTCGCCAGGTGTGAATATGTGTCATCAGTTGAACAGCGCCTGGGGAAATAAGCGGTCGACAGCTTCGGCAACCGCAGATATTGCGTACATCTGGGCAAAAAAAAAAGTAGCTTCCAGTCTGCTTTACTTAAAGATTCCCGTAAAATACAATATTTTCTACGGCGTTTCTTTATTTCAACGCAGAAAATACATTCCACTCCCGGTACCTTATTTGTCGAGATTCGTACATTACTCCTTGTAACCTGCGATCTTCCGCAAACGATAAAAAAACGAGAACGAGCGGACCGGCCGCGACTGTCTGGTGAAAGCCCGGAAAGAAATATTGAGGACTGAACTATACGTTTCCGTTCGCTCTCGTTGTCATCTCAGTTTATAGCTTGTTTTTTTTTCGCTAGTTCCGGTGCTTCCTTCTGTTTTGATAGTCCTTTCTTATTGATTCGAGCGGTACATCATGTTGATATGACAAACATAAACGTCGAAAAGGTGAGCACACATCATGAGAGAGCAAATACGATACGTTCGCAAAGGATTTGTAGGATTTCGCGTCTTCGGTCGTGAGCAAGCTGGTCTTAAAATGAAAGCAACAATTTTATAAAGCACCTAAAATGACGATTTAAACCTTCAAACTTTCTCGGATTGCAACGTCTCCATGTGCAAACATTCAGGTATCAACAAAACGTGGGCTTTTCGCAGTAGAGACGACAGGCGTGACAAACGGGTCAGAAGACAGCCTTGCAAAAAAAAAAGAAAAAAACTTGCTACATATTTTTCTTCGTATTTTTTACCACCTTTTCAAAAGCAAACAACATCCAGACTATTTCAACATGGGGAAAACTAGCTCCCTTCCCACCCTGTTCACTTATTTTTTTTTTTCACCTTTTTTCCAGCTCTTCCTGAAGGTACTTTCTCGTGAACATTCATGTGTCACTCTAGAAAGCAAGGATACGCGTATCCCACGCAAGTTCGGGGCATGGACACAAAAGTAATGCTTGGTAGCGCCTCTTCACCGGCTGCCAAAACTCGTAAAATATTTAGGACCTCAAAGCCCTTTTCTCGAGCCGGATAAGCCTAGCTGGGACGAGAAAGCATTTGCGGGAGGCTCAAAGCAAAGCCTAGGCAATATACCGACGCACGGCGCCAACATAACGAACCACTTCCAAAACTTACGAAAAGAAAAATAACTGCAATGGTTGCAAAGTCGGCACAGGTAAAAAGAAGAAAATGTAAAGACTGGAGAAACCTGGGTTTCCGTGCCTTTATTCCCTACCAGTTTATATATTTTTTCGATTTGATTTCCTGCTTAGGTAAGCTATCCTGTAGGCAGACGGCGATTGCGCAAATGCTTCTTCGCCGCTACCCCCCGCCCACCTCCCTTTTCCCTCAGAGTTGTGCGATGTGCGCGGGATTGGCACGCCTCGGTTTGCGCGCTGAAGATTGATGCCGTATATCGAATTATGACAGGGCCGGCGTGAAGAAGAAAATCCCGCGCTGGGGCTCTCGCCGGCCTCACACCTAGGGATATATACTGCTCTCCGAACGCGCGTCAGCCAGAAAATCGTGAACGTATAAAGTGCTTCTGCGCTCACTGCAGATTTTCTTATTATTGCAGCTCATGTGCAATGTGCAATGTGTTTTTATCTGCCATTCGTCCATAGCGGCGGGGAGCGGAGATTAGTTAAATGAAAGTTGGAACTCCATACCTTCCTTGCGTCTAAGGATTCACAAAGTGTCAACGTCAAGGAGCAAGCAAACAGTGGTAGAGCTATACGTTTTGATCACTGCTAGGTGCTAGAGGGAATTGCACTTAGAAAACGAAGTGTTGAAAGAGAAAAATTTTAGCGCCTCTGCCATGACCAGAATTCAGTGTGGCTTTCCTCCCTTTTATACCCAGCAGAAGGAAACTGCGTGAACTCAAATTTTATTTTGCTTGCTTACTTCAGCAGTCAGGGCGAAAAATAGATATACAAAATATCGGGTAAAGGCGGCTCTATCAAGTATCTAAGCAGGAGTAGAGACATAGGAAATCGAATTTTGGGCCGACATTTAAGCACCTTTTTTTTTCTTTCTGAGTCATCTGCCATTTTATGGCTGGTGAGCACCGCCTTTGGAATCAAGCCCCAGACTTCTGTTCTTTGTCAGCTAACAGCATTGCTGACACTCTTGGTACAAACAGATGCAAGTGGAGGAATCGAAAAATATAAAAAAATTGGCGGTGGTTAAGCTCTGGTTAAACCTGGAGTGACGCGATAGCTAAAGCTGGCCGAGTGGAGCTTGGTCAAGTGAGCAACCACGTGATCAGCCACGGTGGCGCGCCGCCGGCAGCTGCTCCGCACCACGTGATCAACCACGTGACAGCGTGGCGGCGCAGCCACTGGGTGGCAGCACAGCCACAGGGTGGCGGCGCCGCCACGCTAAAGGCTCGAAATCCTACCGTAATGTAGCTATCGTTACAAAAGAACCCGGCAAAATACAATGGCACTAAAATAGTATACACGGCTTCCTATATATTAATGTCCATATCGCACAAGGTTGTACATATAATTCTACTGCTCAGGCATGCACATCGGATGTACAAAGGAGACAAGAACACTGCCGTAAACACAGCGCGAGCGGTGACAACTACCTGTGCTCGAATTCTCGATGCTGCCACAAAAGCTTACATGCACGTGCGGTAGGCTGTGAACCGCTGAATGCTTTTTAAAGGTTGGATACATACATCGCGTCCATTCCGCCGAAGGCGAAAGTCACGGTTGAATACTTTTCAGCAATAACTATGCCAATTCGCTCTGTGTTCCTCTTTTGGCATTTGGTAGAGCTCATTCGCCTTAACATGCTCACGCCCCTCCCCTGTAGTAAATGACAACGCTAAACTAACAAGAGAGATAAGAGCTCATAACAAAACGATCCTCGCAACACCAGAAACATTATTTCGCTGTTGCCGTTGCCCTTGGCACAACGCGCTTCAACGCGTATTGTCATCGAGTGAAGATATACGCACTGTGTACTTTATAATTATTTTCAGCCTCTTCTCGAGGCACATTCTTTGTTTGGACCGAACATTCTTTAAATGATGAGTTGGCAGCACAAGACGCTTTCACGAGAGGTATTTTACTGATCACGTTGCTTTACTCCTTGTCTGTATAAATAGTGAAGTGCTGATCAATAGGTCATTCTGTGTTTATCAATAAAATAAGGAAGCTGCTTTAAAGACATCGTTAATAGCTTTAGCAGTATCGTATCTTTTTCGCTGGGAGGCACCGTTCAACTTTCGCAAGCAATAAGATGAAAACTGCCGAGAGTAACTCAATAAATCAGCGTTATATATTCTTCTTGCTCTGAAAACGGTCCCCACACATCTTATAATACGAAGTGATCAGGAAGTTTAAAGTAACTATTATTACTTAAATATGAGCAAAATGAATCCTATATCAAGATTCTAACATATTTTGCTATTACTATTCGCCTTTGATGTGTAAAGGAAGTTTCCTGTGCATTACGAGTATCGAAATACAAAGCTAATAAGCGACAGAGCCTGCACAAACATTTGTTTCGTTTTTTCGTGTCAAGTTTCGGTGACCTATAGCAGAGAATAAATAAAAAGCACTTTTCTCACTCATAACTAAGAACGAACGGTATTACTCTCGTTATAAAAGAACAAGCAGAAAATTCTTTGCCGACAGGCGTCCTGCCGGCGGACCTCTACGAGAAACAAAAGCTTTTAAGCATCATTACCTTTTTTGATGTTTTTAGGCTTTGGTCTTTTCAACACATCATGACAAAACCGAAAACGTGCAATGAAAATGAACACAGCATCTCTAACCCCGAATACTTTTGAGATTACCTCCACTTTTCACAAACATGTAAGCGGGCAAGCCCAAGTTCTTGAGGAGAAAGCACTGGTGTAGTCAGTAATGCCACCTGACACGTTGGTGTTGTTATCGCGTACAAGTTTGACAAATACGTTTTGGCTGAGGAGTTGCAATCATGCTTAACTTTCCTAATGCTTCAAAAGTTATTACATAAAAGCTTCGAAATTTCGAAATATACTGAGCACGTGCATGTTGTGCAAATTTGATTTCTCCCCACTCCTTCATGGAATAAACTTTCAAGTGCTTAAAAATCGATAGCACTGAACAAGTACAACTTTGATGACGCTATTCGTTTTAAGAAGCGAGCCCTGATAAATTCAATACTCATCTTCAACGCCGCCTTGCTTCCAAAAGGAAAGAGTCGTATGGCGACAGTGCGCATCCCCGTTCGCAGATCGATATCTCACATCTATCGGCCAAACGCAAACAGTTTAAGTGCGCTACTGCGCACGAAACGTTTTTTTACGGATTATTTCTTCTTTACATCCATCTGCATAGCACGTGACGGAGTTTGTAAGGAACCGGCTTTAAGCTGCACTAATCGATAAGGATTTCTACTTTCCTTCTCACAACTTGCCACGCACTGCTGCGTTTGAAAACGTAAGAATATTATCGAATATTCGTCACCAATACTCGCGTTGGGCAGACGTCGCTCTGAGTGCCGAAATCGATGCCTCGCATTTCAGCCGAAAAAACCTCGAGACGCGCCAGACGGCCCCTTGGGACGTACTTCGCCTATGTAAATGCGGAAAAGATTGGTGCATAAAACTGCAGTATGATAAAGGAAAGCCTCAAAGACATTCGAAGTGCACACGAGACCTCCGCTGTCTTGTGAAAGTTTGTAAATTTCCGAGTTTAACGTCCCAAAACGACACACGGGCTATGAGTAAAACCGGATTTATTTTATAATGGTTTGTTTGTGGCGCAAGTGCATCTGTGGCCAAAAAGCACCATGGAACAAGGTTTTTCTTCTACTCAAAGTCTGGTGAAAGACACATTTCCCAAGGATTACCCCCTAAATAAGCCGAGCACCAGGCAGTGGAAAGCTTGTACTCACTGTATCACCGGTGGGTACACGGCGGCACTGGGGATCGAACCCGCATCTCCCGGAGAAAAGCCGGAGTGAACGCCGTTATTTATAAAACTCTTGAATAAAAGAGATAATAAAAATCGAGCATTCGATAAAAAGAGCATTTTCTTTATGATAAAAAATTACCCAGGGAGGAGACGAATACGCCTGATACATTACAACGTCGCGCGAGGAGATCACTGAACCTTGAGAGCAACGCCGCAAAATCTCATGCTCTAAGGCAAGAGATTCTATACCGTAGTCTAATACCGGTCGCTGTTGACCTTCCCGCCGCACGTGGCGTTCCTCTTCTTCACGCGAAACGGGCTATAATCTGACCGTGCGTTGCTCAGGCCTGACCGTGGTAATGAAGTCTCCACGAGCCTCTAATGAGCAAACATAGTTTCGCTTCGGAATTTTCTTCCCACCGTAACGAACGGTGCCACCACCGTGTTTGCCTTCGCTTCGCTGTTTTTTAGCGCTTAGCAACCGACGTGTCCTCTCGGTCCCTAATTGGCGGCTGGCGATTGATATGCTGCTCCGGTCGACTTATCGATGCCCGCTTGAAGGCCGTTACGGTGGAGGCTTTGTAATTGGTTGGGTAATGATCCAATCCCCTCCCCTCGAGAGCAACTGCATTTTCCATTTCAGTGTATTACGGCTATGAGCTCCTCAAGGCATGGATTCATGCTTTTCTCTTAAGCCCACACGGCGATCTCCCTCCTGCATGTGAGGACGTGGCGTCCGACTACCGACGCGAAAATTTAATAATAATAATAATAATAATAATAATAATAATAATAATAATAATAATAATAATAATAATAATAATAATAATAATAATAATAATAATAATAATAAAAATAATAATAGTTGGTGTTGGGAAAGGAAATCGCGCAGTATCTGTCTTATATATCGACGGACACCTGAACCGCGCCGTAAGGAAGGGATAAAGGAGGGAGTGAAAGAAGAAAGGAAGAAAGAGGTGGCGTAGTGGAGGGCTCCGGAAAAATTTCGACCACCTGGGGATCTTTAACGTGCACTGACATTGCACAGCACACGGGTGCCTCTGCGTTTCGCTCGTTTGCTTATTTGCTTAAAACGCCCTAAACGACAACCTGTACTATTAGGTGCCAGGGAAAATGATAGGAACTACCATCAATTTTATAGATATCCATGCGCAGTTTTTTATTGTTTTGTAACATAAGAAGCGAATGCATTGCGTGTATGTGCCCGTGTGTCAAGTTGCTACCAGGGTCATTTTTTCGCCTTGAACAAAAGATTAGAGGTGGTTTAACTACTGCTGGACCTGGTTGTAGAGCGAATTGCTGTAGTGTATCGGTAACTAGACGCGTCTTGGCGTCTGTAATGTTGAGTGCGTTCTGCACACTGGATAGACAGCGCTCCCACACTGGCGCCCTGGTAGATGCTTGAGTGCAGCCGGCCCACGGCGAACAGCTGTATGACGCAACCATCGGCTTGTCCGACGTCATCGTCAAGAGTAACAGGTGCGGACCACGCACGGCAGCTGGTAAGACATCACAATGCGAGGGAGCACAGTTGCAGCTGGCTGAAGCTGGTGCAGGGCAGCAGCAGCTACCGTACGCCGAACGGTTGCATCGCAATTTTGATACGAAAATTGTTTTTTGAAGGAAGGAAATAGCGGAGCAACTGTCTTACATCTCAGTGGACACTTCCATCGGCCCTTGAGGGAAGGGGTATATAGTCTGGGAATGCCTACAATTGAACATGCATATGTCGGCAGTTCAAACCCCCGCCGAAAGCTAGCTTCTAATTTGACTAGCACATGCAAGCTATATGCAACGAGAGATTGCATCACACCAACCAGTACGCTGTACGACAAACGGATGCGTCGCAATTTGGGTAGTAATTTGGTCCAAAAAACTGGCGCCACATGGAGGTCGGCCGGTTTGGAGTATATAGGGATGAGTGACATGAATATGATTGTCTGAAGTAGCGGTACGCCGCTTGCTGTAGTCGACTAGTTACGAAGGCATGGGAGAGCCGCACCGCATCGCATCCTTACTTCTCGACTCCTTACCTCCGCTTACGAAAATATGACGAAGATTGCTTGGAGGTTGTACTCTTCTAAATTTTCAAGAGAGCCCTTGACCTCCCGATCTCCAATATTCCAAAGCGCGACTACTCGCGTTGGGGGTGGTGAACACCTATCGGGAACTTCGCGAGGCGCACCTCGTTAATCAATACACGCGTCTAGCCCAGACCGTGTCCGGTCGCCGCCTCTTGGACCAGCTACATATCAAACATGGCCGCCATATGACGGAACGGGATCGAGCGCCCGAACTGTGGAGACGCGCCCTCTAGGTTCGACCCTTCCGACTAAGGTGAGCAAGGAGGACCATAATGGCCGGCGCCAGGCGTGGTCGGATGCCCTCCGCCGCCACTATCACTAAAAAAAAAACACGTCGTCTACGCCGACATTGCAGGCCCCTGCCACTTCAGGGGGGAATGGTACACGGCTGCTGGCATACACGAAGGAAAATAGGTAGATGGCCTCTCGTTCAGAGTGCCCACCTCAACTCATGAGGAGGAGTTAGCGATCGCCCTTGCAGCCTCCTATCCTGACTCTAAATTCGTCCTCACAGACTCCCGCGCAGCCTGTCGTAACGAGTTCGGTTGGCTCACTGCACTTCCTCACCAAATTCTTCGCCACAGTACTCGCGACTGCGATCCAACTCATCACTCAATCATATGGGTCTCCGGCCACTAAGGCATGCCAGGTAACAAAGCCGCCCATAAGGCAACCCGCGCACTCCGGCGTTCCTTGTGTGGACCTTAACCCAGATCACAGCCCTCTTCTTTCTTTTAAAGATATTACTGAGCACTATCGTGCCGACACCAGCGCTACCCCATTCCTATGAAGGGACTGGGTAATGCTGGCGAACGAACTCTCCTTACGCTCTTTGCAAACACCTTGCTGTGCCCGGCGGTTGTCAAGCACTTTGATTCTTCATTTTACGGCGCTGCTCATTAATTGGGGAGGTGGCCGACACCTTTCACATAGTTCGGGCACAGAGTCAAAATCCTTTTCACCCCCCCCCCCCATCACCCCTTCTCTTACTCGATAGGACTGGGAGGCGGTTCTGCTCGGCTGTCGGGAACTATCGGCCAAGCAGGCCCTGGTTCGGTGGACCTGCGCAGTTGTCAGGACCGACGGGGTCGCGGAATGAGGGACTCCACCTTGTATTTTAAGGGGCGAGACCCACTACAGGCCTCTCCCTGAACACCTCTCTGTATACATAGCTAAATAAATGCTTTTCACCACCCCCACCACCGCTTGCCACTTGATGATGTCACTCCATTTTTCTTGCCATCTCTGGGACTTTCTGTACCATCGAACCAGTCCATCGCGAGCGGTTTCCTGTAGGTAGGGTAGATGAAGACGCGTCGGGGAAGTAGCCCTAGAACCGCCGTCTGCTTTTCTTGTATAGTGGATAACTATGCTTCCTCATCAAAAAAGCTACCAAAAATTGCTTATGCCTTAAAGTGACATAAGCAGCATTTTTTTTTAGCTTGCGGCGAGTGATGTCATCATAATGCATGAATTCAGGTTTCATGTTTTAAGTGAAGTCCTGTAGGAAACGAGTTGCGTACACCTCTCCGCGTAGTGATCTGAGGTAGTGTTCCAGGCCTCCGCGCACATCATATGAAGTGCACAGTGTTGACGCTGCCAGACCAGTCTTCTGCATCTATGCTGGTGTAGAGAATCGGCCGAACGTTGCGAGGCTTGGTTTTTGCTCTCGAAAACCCTGGACGTTTGCAGGACATCCTGAGCCATGGTCAGGACGTAGCGCCACGTCAGGCAACCTTTATTACTAACTGAACAAGATAACCAATTCTGGTAAAAACGTGAAACCGAGAACTTTCAACACTTCACCTAGTCAACCAATTAGCAGGCAATAGCGTTATTTTCACTGAATAAAAACCTCCACGAAATAACTAGAAAAACTGCGGTACGTTCACAGCATCTGCGTCTTGTACAGCTCAAGCTCAGTTTCCCGACGAAGCTTATTGAATCCTATAAAAATACTGACACAGAGCACAGCAAAGAATAGACTTGGACATGCATAAACTTGCGACCTTCGATGAATCTATAAATTATCAAAGAGCAGGATTTACTGCTTAGGGTGCATCAAAGAATGATGGTCCTAGGATGTCGCCTAAACCTGTGTATGCGTGTAGGGACATGGTGATAGGATAGTGTTCGCACACGCCGACGTGGCTCAGTGGCTCGAGCCAGTCCTCCGAGTCGTCGGACGGAAAACCCTGGAAGGTCGGCAGCTTCCGCCTCTGCTGCAGCACGATGGATTGCAAAGTGGTTGCAGGTTGCTTGCTAGTTCGGGATTCCGTGGTGGCCGAACATCTAGCTCCACAATATTTCTGTGTATTTAAGGTCGGTTCAAACTGCAGAAGCCCGAAATTCGGTCGCAGACTTTGGAGCCGTTGGCTACCATGAACGGTAGGCGTAATCTCAATGGTAGATGATCCACGCGGGCTTGTGTCCCGGCTTGTTGGAAGGATCCGGAGCATGAGGTGTGCTGCCCAGCACCTTTACCGGATTCCGCTTGTCAAAAAGGAAAGGCACTGCACACAACACAGTCCGCACGCCAGAGACTACACTGCGGCAGTGGGCGGTAGCACACAAACGTCTGAACAATCTCTGAAGATTTCTTTCTTTTTTCTTTGCCTCCCGGAGACGCGCGCTTGAGATAAGCGCAAAACTAAAATATGGAAGGAACAGTGTCAAAATTACAACAGCAGGCTTCGAGGACAGATACAGACGCAGCAAATGCGCTGCTGCTTCATGTCCAGTAATTAAGATATTGACGTCGTAATCACACTGTTTCCCCGCTCTGCACTTAATCATGTAGATTATTGCTGAAAAATGGAAACCTTCAGAATACCTAGGTTGATATCAGAAAAGTATTTCGAATAAAATTGGGGGCCTCCTCAACAACATTCGTAAAGAATAAAATGAGAGCATTTGGAAATTGGCCCATCGCCAAGGATTGCAAACACCTAAAACTTTGAAGCAGGCTAACTACGGAAAATAGATTAGGTGGTTAATTGGGATTAGTGGACGGATTAAGATGGAATATGGGGATTAGTGGTTGAAATAACTACGTTTGCGAAATTCTAGAAACTGATATGAACATTTCTTAGAAGTCAGCAGTTAGTTTACTGCTCAATACAAGTTCATTATCAAAGTTGTCAACAGTTCTTAGCTCAGCCGCCGTGGTGGCTGAGTGGTTATGGTGGTCGGCTGCTGGCCCTAAAGACGCGGGTTCAATTCCTGCCGCGGCGGTCGAATTTCGATGGAGGCGAAATTCTAAAGGCCCGTGTACTGTGCGATGTCAGTGCACGTTAAAGAACCCCAGGTGGTCGAAATTTCCGGAGCCCTTTACTACGGCGTCCCTCAGAGTCTGAGTCGCTTTGGGACGTTAAACCCCCATAAACCAAGTCAGTTCTTAGCTGTATTTTGAAGCGCTACACTACTGGTAGTGCAATGCTGCAGAAAGCGATCTTCTAACTCAAAAAGCCTATTCTTAAAAATTTCAGAACTTCTGAAGTGTAACACCAGGTAGACGTAGGCCCGATTTTCAAGGGCCCTGCTGGCTGCTCAGTAAATGCTGTAAACAGTAGACACTTGGTTGTGTGATTCAGATTAGTTTGCTTATGTGGTCTTTAGAGTGAGTGTTTTTAAGGGATGATGAGAAAGGACGAAATATAGCCATCCCTGGTGCTTCGTCGGCATTAGGGAAGGGGGAAAACGTTTATGCTGTTGGAGCACAAAGAGTTTGGTCGAACAGCCAAAACTCCTACGTTAACAAAACGGCAGGATTTTTGACGGGATGGCTAAATCGAAAGACGCACAAAGAGCGAAGGTTACGTGCAGAACTGCACGAACACTCCGAAAGCAAAAGATGTGGGCGCCTTTTTATAAACGAAAGGATAAAGAGAGCACATTGACAAGGATGTGCAATTTGAAGTGACAGGTGTTCTTTGATGCCCTTAAAAATAAGAAGAGGCCGAGAATACAGGCGCTACACGCAAAAAGGTGGTTCGAGTGTTTCAGCCTACGCTGCATCAGTTCGTGTTTCGTGTAAAATATGCGAGATGCTTCACAGAGAGTTGGCTCCTGAGACGCCTCGCAATCGAGCCGACGACGTACGCTTTTCCTGATAAGCAAACGCGCCGAAGCTTTCGCACATCGCTCAAGAAAACATTCGTTTAAACCCTTTATATTTCATTTAAACGGCTCCTTTGAACAACTTCGTGTCTTCGTGCGAGATGCAAGACCTCGCAAGATGTCTCACTCTCGAAGGAAGCCGGCCGGTTTTAAATCTTGCTTATGCTAGACCTTTCGCAAGCCGCAAAAAATAGGGCACTTACGCTTTCTAAATGCCGCTTAAAAATTCGCTTCCTGAGCCATGGAATAATGATCAAACATGCAACGTATCCCCCCACCCCCCCTCCCCCGAACCTTTCTCTGCCGAACGTGCACTTTAGAATACAGGATATAAAGGAAGACATGAAGATGAAGCACAAAAAGAACGTATCACGGGCGCAGAGAAAGGGGGGTTTAAACACGCAACATCCGCTGCTTTTTTTTTCTCCTTAGCCTGGCGTTTCAGAGAAAGAAAGGAATCAATGATTTGAAAGCATAAAAGAAGCGCGTTGTTTGAATTAAAACCCGCAGACAACAAGGCGCATCACAACGCCTTTGGTCCCACGAGAAGAGTGATGCCATCCATTGGTTTACTCGATTGCAAGGCACACACTTGTAAGAAAAGATTTATGGGTCAGCGTTAACTTTTCATTGCGTGTTTCAGGTTTTCCAACTCTGGGAAAATGTTGCAGCCCCAGACGCTTGCGTGAAGGAATAAATTTCCACCCTGTCGAAAGTTTCTCAACAACTTAAGGAATCTTGAGTGGATGCAGGCTGTGTTTATATATATATACTGGACAGTTTTTTTTCATCTTGCCGGTGAAACGGCGATGCATAAAAAAAAAAATGACCAGTAGAAGAATCAACCTCTATTTTTTTTTGCTTTTCGGCATTTAGAAAAGTTTTGTACAAGATTTTATGTGAATAAACGAGCTTTAATTGCCAAAGCAGGGTTCCTGACTATGAGGGACGCCGCACTGGAGGTCGTCAGATTGATGGCCACCACCTGGTGTGCTTGACGTACTGTGCACTTTCAACCCACACCTGTGTTCGCATTTCTCCCATTTACTGCGACCAGGATGGAATACCTTAAGTCGCAGCCATGTAGTGAGTGTGCTTGTGTATGCACCTGTACCCCCATTCCTCCCAATTCGCTACCAGTGACCTAGAACCATTCCTCCTTTGTAATAAAGGTTGCATTCATTCATTTTACCTCCTCCACTTTTTTCTTCTTTGTTGACCCTTCCTCCTTACTCTCGTACAAGAGATGCCTATGCCGCTAGAGCCAGGAACGGGCGCTTAAGAGCACTGCTGTAAAGCAGACGCGTAATGTGGGAAATCTTCTATAAGAGCAAGTGGCATATCCCAGCGTTAACTAAAGGAGGTTATGTTATCATGTGATTGAGTACTTTATGTAGAATCTAAATCACAAAGCTACGCTTGGTAAATGAGAGACGTTGAGGTCCAGGCCTCCGGGTCCTACCATGAGAGTAGGCGCCTTTACCCACCACACTCCCTTTAACCGCCTCCCTCGACCCACTCAGAGCGAATTGGGAAGGAAGTTAAGACCAACTCGTTTGTATCGGTGGTAAAAGAGAACCGCTCCACTCAACCTTATACCTCATTCACTGCACCACATGCCAGACCCAAGCAGCCGACCACTGCCATTGAATTAGCGCCTACCCTCAAACACCGGGGCTTAGCGCCTAAAGGCGAAACTTTTTTTAGCAACCCAACATGGTCTAAAATCGGATCGCCAGTAGACGCCAGGAAAATTGTGGAGAGCACTTAAGACAACTTGCGTGCGTTCAATGCACAAATATTGTTTTTTTATTGTTTCCTATTCATTTTTAAAATTTTTTCTGTTTGCTTCTAATGACACACCTACTTATTAGCATACAGTCGCAAGGCAACGCCTGTACTAGCTCATTGTTGTTCGCTAAGAAGAAAGGTGAGCGCAATTTTTCGCTCTAAGGGTTTCATTCTCGCCTCACAATCTGGAACCTCTGGGCTCGAATCCCAGCACCTTCGGAAGAAATGTTATACCTCCTTGATTCCACGGTGACGTCATTCGGGACTTTTGGGACCACTGCTGCTGGTCAACGCCGACGCTGAGTTTCGTTGCCGATTAGGCGGACAATGATTTTGCATTAATGATGAACTGCGGCCATGGGCACCTGCTGGGTATGAAGGCCACAACATGTGTGCCTTGTTACGCCACCTTGTGTAGACAAGGTAATGCTCACCGAAATTTCAGGCACCGCTCCATCACACAGCTTGGGAAGTGGAACCCTCAATTTATTATCTGTATATATTTACAAGAACTGTTTATGATGCGTCTGTTGTGTAAGTGATGGCAAGGGCAGCCTTTTTTTGTTGTGTAATGCAATACCGCTCCTGCTGCTGTACCCAAGCGAGGACAAGACCCAGTCAGGAGGTTTAGCACCTCCTTTTGTCTTGCCTCGTGGGCAATACCTGTATGTTGCCCAAAGGAGAAATAAAAAAAAGTCCAGTTACTACGGCAACGGCACAGCTGCTAGCCTTAGTACTCTGACTGATGGTAGCTGCGGAATGTTTTGCTTGTTTACACTGTTTTTTTTTATTCTCCTGCAGCAGCAATAAGGCTGAGGGAGACGCTAGTGTAAATCTCTACATGCATTGCACGCGTACCGGTGCGTGCTGTCTAGTTTACATGGAACCAATTGCTGCATATACTTAAGGACATGTGCACCAAGCAAAACAAGCGCGAGAATTTTCGCATGGAAAGAACAAAGAGATTGGTTATCCTGCCGTTCAAAGCATAGATGCTTGCCGCCGTTAGTCTAAGGCAAAACGGTTCGTGTGGCTTCGTTGTTGGACTCCATTCGTACCTCACCGTGGCAAGTATAATTAGTGCCACGGTAAACAATTTCACGCGCTGCAGTAATATTCAAGGCCCTTTCAGGCAGGATATAACTTCAGTCCTTGTGTTGCCCGTTTATTATCTTCTACTGCCCACCTGAATTAAATAATTTAGGGAATTCTCCTTAGCCGCGGGGAAAATTCCGATGCGCCAATACTTGAAGCTCATGTCGGATGAAAAAGTTGCCCCGAAAAGTGGACACCAGCCGTCGAGCCGTCAAGGACGACGCTGTAACGACGCGTACAGTCAAATGTGGCAGAATGCGACAGCCGCAGACTGCACAGCCACACCCGGATAGGGGCGCCCATTTCATTAGCGTCTAACTACGGCAAGGAGCGCAGTTGGGTATAAATATTTTGCAGGAGAATGAAGTGCTCATGAAGACCACTTCCATGAATGATGCTTGGCTGCTTTCGCTAGCAGATGGTTAATTGTTCTCGAAGCAAGACGAGAAGCAGTAACAGCGTACATTGATCGAATGCCGTGCAGGGTCTTATTGCCTTTGGATGGTGCTTTTCTACCTGAACTAAAGGTGGAATAATACTGTTGATGGTCAAAAGACAATTTTGTTTCGATGCAGTGTACGGCGCCGCCAAGGCACGAAGAGATATAAATAATTTCCTACGCTTATGGACACGAACTGGGAGCTGTTGGCCGGTATGAGCTTTGTTTTGTTCCCACCTCTGGATGCTAAGTGGAGCCCATATGGAAAGAAATCTGCTTACTGTCAGCTCATTCCTCGAGTGCTGGAATAATAAAGTAATAAGCCAACCTAACATCAGTGTACGAAGCCTGATGGTGCAAACATACGCAGTTTATAAGTCGGTGAACAGACAATTCTTCTAATTCATGAGCATTGCCAAATTCGACACTAGCTCTCCTCACATAACGGTTTATAGCTGAAGAGGGCATTGCTGAAAGCGACTGCTGGCATTTCCCTGGGAATTGATGTTTTGTTACACTTAGGCTCCAGTCAAAACTGCATATGTCGTCAAAACAACTAATCGTGCTCGACTTTCCGGCAAAAGTACACTTCGGGAAAGCGACTGCTGCAATTTACTGGCACTTGCCTACGAGCGAACCCCAAAGTCCTCGTCAGAAAACTGAACAGCAGATCTAGCGGGTGCCACTGGTCACATCGACATCGTATTGGCAGCCGAGTACTGTCACAGTCTCTTCTTCGTGGAAGCTTAAGGAAAAGATTGCAATGTTAATTTAGTGCAAAACCACGATTCTGATGGGTAATTCCCGAACAAGATATTGCAGTATTCGTGGATCTCTAGCGATATGTTGATGTTTGTAGGTTTGCGCGAAGTGAAATAAATAAATAAGAATAAACCAAATATATACCCACGACTGTAACTCGAACCCGCGGCGGCGCGAACATCAGCTTGGCTGGGCACTTCGCGAGAGCACTGTGCTATCGCCGCAGCTGAACACGCTTCGTGTTAAACTGCGGGACACTGTCGCGCTGTGCTTTGCGCATCGTATTCTACACCAACTAATACTACTATTAAACTAATATTCACGCTTTGAGCTATGTGGCGGTTGTTACAGAGATGTGCACTGCATGCGTTGGCGTAGACAACGCTGTGGTAGAAACACTGCACTAGAGCAATACGCGTTGGCGTTGACGACATTGCCGCAGAAACGGCGCACTGGAGCATAGGCCGCCGGCGTGCATTGGGTACATTGGCATTGATGATGGAAAAGGTGAAGACACGCATAACTGGCTCCCTGGGTCAGTGGACACCTCAATCGCGCTCTCAGGTACGTGGCGGTGGTGTCCACCTGAAAAAAACCGTGCTTTCGCACAATATTTCATGCTTAGCAATGTAAACCGCTAGCCGTTTTTTTTTCACAGCCGAATTTTTTGTTAGGTTGCAAGAAATATGAGCTACACTCCACCGTAAAAACATGCATTCTGTGTCCCTTTTCCTCTTTCAAAACTTATTCTGAACGATGCACCCTAGGAGTGAGTGAGTGAGTGAGTGAGTGAGTGAGTGAGTGAGTGAGTGAGTGAGTGAGTGAGTGAGTGAGTGAGTGAGTGAGTGAGTGAGTGAGTGAGTGAGTGAGTGAGTGAGTGAGTGAGTGAGTGAGTGAGTGAGTGAGTGAGTGAATAAGCTTTATTGCTCTAATAAAGGAATATTGCTGCTTGACCGAAGATTGCCGATGTCTTCCAGGCTGAGCGTGGTTGGCGCCTTTAGTCCAAGGCACCACTGTCCCTGGCCATCCGGCATGCGTGGCTCACTAGGTCTCTTTGGACTTTGAGCTGGCTGCTGGTTAGCCGGTCCTCCCACTGCTCCGCATTTAACTCTTTGTTACCTCGGAAAGCTACATTGTGTATGCATTCCCATGTGATATGAACCCTTGGAAAAAATAACAACGAATTTGTGTGTTTTCTGCATTGTTGGCATTTATAGAGTATTACGCAAGCTCATTTTGGCATCTTCTTGGTTTTAGGCTGATGGTTTAACCATGTGATTAGTGCTTTCGCACTAAAAAGCAATTGCAATGAATTAGCAACAATGTATCATGCTATGGTCGCCTCAATAATCAACAACGGCAACGTGTATAAGCAGCACTGAATATACGCCAATGACGTATGCGACGGACGCGCAAACAAGCATGGCATGCTTGGACAAAAACGAGACCTGTGTTCAAAAAGAAATTTTGGGCGGGAGTTAAGCATTTCAAAAGTTGACACTAAAGGAGGATGATCAAATGCATCACCTTCGCAAATAAAGGTCTGACTCTCAGCACACGCACATTAACCCAATAAACTAAACGGGCCGCAGTCGTACAGTTCTACATTTTTTCTCCTTAAGCAAAGCTGCGAGGTCAAGGTTCGCCAATGCTTTTTCAGCGCAGCGAAGTTACGATACGCTTAGCGCAAATATACGAGTAGAACGTATTTTTACCGTCTTTAACTACTGAGGTTGAAAAACTGGTAGTGCATGGTTAGCATAGCAGAGTCCCTATTAACGAGCCCGCAAGCTGTACAACGTCGCCATCACGAAGAGCTAAATAAGTTTTATTTTTTTTTGTCTTTTACAAAGCAAATAATGCGATGTGCAAGGCAGATTTTTTTATTCTTGCTTTTCCTTTAGTAAAATATGCATTCTTTGTGGTGTCGGTATTTGTGGCCACCTCGACAAGAAATTCAATTTCGGCAAGTCATACAGACATAGGCGATGCATTCGCCGAACAACCAAAGAAAATTATGCGTTTGTTTACACTATTCCTGCATTTAATTACCATTTATGTGCCACAACGGTAAAATAGCTCAAACGAAAACGTCCTGTAACCGGAAATAAACAGCAAGGTATACCGGGGTGCCAATCAAACGGACGTAAACTTCCCTCGCACGTTTGCATAAAGGCCGAGGCGCTAATGATTTTCATCTGTGTACCAATCGAACTTGCCTGCGGCGCAAGTCATCGGACTACAATGGCCCACGGGCAAGCCCTGGGAGTTCTGAAAAAGGTTGGGGCATAATTAGCATAGACATCATTATTGGCATGGAACTGAAAACTTAGCAGTGAAGCTTTTAGATTTGTTGGTGTTTAGTAGAGTCATCGTCGGCACGTCTTTTAGTATTCACCTTTATTTGTAAAGCAGCCATTCTTGTATAAAAGGCGCTTAGAAGGAGAAGCCAAATTGCAGAATATAAGAGGAGTTTTAAAAACAGATGCCGTATTCACTCGATTCTAACGTTCGCCCTTCATCCGGAAAGGTCACTTAAACATGACATGCGCTTGGAATCGAGTACGAAAACGAAACAATGCCAGCAACGCTCTATCATCATCAGCATAGCAAAATGGCGGCTTGATACTCCTTGCGCATCCATATTATCGCTATCGCCTACCGCAGCTTTGCACACTCAGAGCCCTCGCGAGCATCTGAAGTGCCCCATTAACGAGGCGCTGACTTGAACTTGAGCCAACAGTGTAACGTCGATTGCGAGGACGCGCGGAGTTTCCTACGGCGCCGGGTTAAAAAAAAAAAAAGGTCAGCTTGAGGGCGGAGGCATTTCAAGAACACACTAGCTCAGCTGGGCAGCCCGGACTTGAGCGTGCAGGCGCTGCCGGTGCTCCTGTCCAGGGCGCACAGGTGTCTTGGAGCTGTACCATGTTCCCCGATCAAGCCACCGCTGCCGGAGCTCCAGCCGAAAGATAAACGCGCTCTGACGTTAGCGGAACACAGCATGTCGGCGCGCTGCCGAGGTCTTCAGAGCACACGCTGACAAGGGTGAAGGAACGGGCTAAGAAAAACTAATTGTTTAAATTAGGATGATCTTGTGTACAGAGGCAAGTTGGCGGCCTCGCATACATATTTCTTTATCCAAGCATGAGAATGTGCTGCGCAGAACAATTGAAGTCATCGCACTTTTTTTATGACTTCGAAGAACGGGTGCACGTTACAGTCAAGGACACAACTGTGGTATACTTGTACAAATAAATGACTATAAATGATTTATATTGCATATATCATGCCTTTAGACGCTAGCGATTCTTTCCACTAAAAGACGTCAAAACAAACTGCAGTTTTATACTCCCTTAGGGTTATGTATATTTTCAATGTATGCAGTTTGACGCAAGAAAAGGTTAGTGGACCTTCGGTACTGCCAAATATAAATAATTAATGACTCTGAAAAGAAAAGATAACAAGCAGGCAAAAACATCGCAGGAGTGGAAGTACATGCGCAGCGAAGCCATCCATCCGGATAATTCCTTTCACGTGAAGGATGTTGGGGAGAGAGCGAATAATCCACACCGTTTCCTATTGCAAACCAGCAAGCCAGTCAAATGTTTTGAGAACATAAGCAAATTTATGTATGCTTTTTCAGACATCCTGCTATCAAGCGAAGATGACCGCCTTAACATAATTTCTAGGAAACGGTAGCCGCTCAGACAGCAACACAGAAGAAAAAAGAGGGCTGCTGAGCTTAGGTTTCGTGTAAAGATTATTGAAAAGCGATTCGAGAGGCTCTTCAATATTTCGAAAAGTATTTCCCAACGCAGCTCAAAAGAAAACTTGTCGCATTGCGCTGACTCCTAGCTTCCAGTGAGAACTGTTGCAAAGAATGGAGAATAACTGAATAAATAGAAGGAGATAAAGAAGAAAAGAAAGGAAGTCGGTCTCTGTCAGAAGCGCAACAAGGGCACAATGAGGTAAGGGTATTCTTTGAAGAATGGTTACAGCACAAAATTTTGTGTTTTTATTTTTTTGAGGCAGTGCGAGGCATTGCAGAAATACATTTTTATTTCTGAATCTTTTGCCTTGTTGCTAAGGGTCACCATCGATCGAATTTCTAGAGCCTTAAAGGCATGCCGCTTAGCTAAAAGCGCATGCTCTTAGTTACGACCTCTTGAGCGTCGTTTTCGAAACGGTTTTTATAACGGGCCGCTAGTATCCATAGAAATAAGCGCGCCCTAGTAGGAATTAAACAATGAGAAAATAAAAATAAAAAAAGATGTGCTTTTCATAGAAAGGAATGGCGCTCTTAGTAACCATCGTACATTTTTCTAAACAGTTTATCTACGATCGAATGCAGATTAATGCTTTGCTAAGACTGAGAAATTGCACAACGATTTATGCTCGCGCCAACTTGGCAAGGTTCCTGAGTCGAAAGTTCTATATTAGGAAAAACGCTAAGGCGCCTGTGTGCTGTGTGATGTCAGTGCACGTTAAAGATCCCCAGGTGGTCGAAATTATGCCGGAGCCCTCCACTACGGCACCTCTTCTTCCTTTCTTCTTTCACTCCCTCCTTTATTCCTTCCCTTACGGCGCGGTTCAGGTGTCCAACGATATATGAGACAGATACTGCGCCATTTCCTTTCCCCCAAAAGCAATTATTATTATTATTAATATTATTATTATTATTATTATTATTATTATTATTTGCCCTTCCGTAATCCTAGAAGACGGGGACTGAGCAAAAGTTCCCAGCAATCACACATTTTACCAATGAGATTGCCTTCATAAGCTCTACACCGAGAATCAAGATGCGAACATATGTTCCAACAGGGAAAAGGTCTCGGCTCACAATTTCGCGCGGAGAAATAAGTGCACGCGCGAAAAAATCTCTACTGTAATGTAAGGCCTGTATATTCCGGATCTCTTTTGCATTTTTCACGCTGTCAAACGCTTTGTACAGAAAACACAAAGACACTTTGCGTTCCTACGGAATGCAGTTGCAACGAAATTTTTTTTAAGTAGTCACTGACTGGCCTAAAGAGAGAGAGAAGCCTTGAAGTTACTGAGGGTACCTTTTCCACAGTGATGGGCACAAGGCAGGCATCAAAGAAAACAAGACCTCCTCACTATTCTCTATCAGAGGAGGTGACCATTCCGACAGGACACGATGTGCAAAGTGAGGGCAACAAGACCATACATGACTATCAAAGGCTTCACTGGCATTTAAAGGGAGTAAAATTTCACGACATCCTTGCTCATAGCATAAATTGAGTCAGTGGATGTTTGTGGCCAAGATAACGTTCGCGAGTAAAGGAGAATTTATTTTTCAAAAAATTAGAATTTAAAACATAGCAGAGTTTCCCGCCATTCAATTTGAAATAACGACATTAAGACCAAACAAGTCTGTGTTAGCAGTACTTGGAAATGAATGCCAGTGTAGCCTAGCATCAGATATCCACGCAGAAAAAAAAGTTTTGACTTCGTTAACACGTGCACTTGCGTCGATACCAGTATTAAAATTTCTTTGCCCACTTCTAGCGCAACTGGATACTTTCGCTAACAGGCTAATTTTCCTGAAAATATAAGCTTTAGAAGCTCTTGTTAGGAAATGTTTTTAAAGTATCCTTAAATATTTTTAAACGTAAAAAAATAAGAACTGTTCTGAGTTTTAAAACGCAGATTTCCTCTATCCTTAATTAGATCAGCGGGAAGATTTATTGGTAGAGGCTTCCTTCATTTATCAGTGGCCTTTTAATAAAATGGATGCAGGGAACACTGAAAAAAAATTATAGGGGACACTTTGGCTCTGCCTGAAGCGTATAACACGATAGCGTAATGGGTTAACTCCGATATACGCAGAAGGTCATTCGCTAATTTACATTCATAGATTCCTGGGATTCCTCTTAACTCTATGGTGACACAGGGGCAGCGGCTAAGCGATTAGCCACTGTGCCTTGTGCGACCCGGGTTGCTCTTCACAAGCGACCAGTCATTAATTTAACTGCCACCTGTAGCAATGGCCAGTTGGCTCACTATCCAGTGGTCAGGTCGTCATGTAGCCGCAAGGTCACGTTACGTAGGTAGCCCACCTGCCTCCTAGTTTGTTTTCGGGGCACCACCTGCCAGAGTCATGCTCGAGAGCAAGAATCATGCTTACAATGCCTACGCGATAACGGATACAGTGGATTTTTTGGAGAGCAGGGCACCCAGTGCTATCGTGTTAAAAAGCTTAAATTTAAGCTTATGGCATGGTATGGGTGCAAGTGTTAGCGAAGAGGGCTTCACACTGATCTAGAGCGCCCAGTTTTAAGGCTATTTATATCCTATGATCCATAAATGCCATATCACTAAGAAGGCATACTCATCAACCCAAACTGTTCTTACGGCAAAGGATCGCCTGGTAAGCTTGGACTTCAAAGGTACAGGGTTGGTCAAAAGTTCCCAGGCCACAGTCTCTGCTTTTCATCAATATATCCTGGCACTTAGAAAGCCGATAAAGCTATCGAGGTTCTCAGAGGTTAGAACGAAACTTATTCAACCCTCTACAGATATTTTGAGCTTCGTAGGTGTGTACCTGCCTGGCTATACTGCTCAAAAACTGTCCCTGTAGCCTGGGAACTCTTGACCGACCCTGTACATTTTCGAGTTCGTTTCAATCAGAGAAACTCCTGGCATAAAAAAAATTATTTCTGAAACGAGCGCTTAATAACAGCAGGTGCGGACACACCTTCGTAGAAACGCATGCGTCGCACTCGGTGTCGACTAAGACATGCTCCATGTCACATCGCCTCGTAGCCTATGTCGAGAAAGACGGGTCCTTGTGTTCTGCCATAGTAGCCAGAAATATCGAGAAGGAGCGCAAAGAAAGCGGCGGCAGGTAGGAAGTGGGCACGTCGTTGATTTCTTTTTCCTAATTTACAAAGCAGCGGATGACGTGACTTGGAAATAGTCTTCAATTTTGCGAGGCTTTGCGACAGCACGCCCGCGTTCCGTTCATAACGAACGGAGGCGCAAGCTATAAAAGTGATAGTTGTATTAGTTCGCGGTACTGCAAAACGGTACAAAGGTCGGTGGTCATGCAGAGACTACTGATATAAGAACAATTTGGTCACTATAAAACACGGCATAAATTTTTAACCTCACACTATTCGTTCCTGGCTAACATGCAGAATTGAATATTTACCAGTAAAATCTCCTCTGTTCGATAATCCGCGAATGGCATATGACAAGAATGTGTGCAAGTTCTTTTGGCATGCATGAGTTTCTTCTGACCTATATAAAACAGCCGAATAGCGCCGGTAAAACCCGTTGCATGAGTGCAACGAAGCAAAGGGCACCGGTGTCCCAATAGCCATTTCCCTTACAATGCATAAAATTTCAGTCTTGTCATGTGGCAGTGATCACAGAAGAGAACACTGACTAGTGAACTGGCATATGTTGTAGTCACCTTCCCCTGCAAAGAGCTGAATGATTCGACCAACCATGACTCGACTGCAGAGACAGCATCATGCAGTTGCACTCGGTGGTAGTCGCAAAACAATCATTGGGGCCCCCAGCCATGCGCTTCCAAACAACAGGCGATTCCAAAAAACGTGTTCCAGACTACAGAGGTTTTGACATTCTGTTTCAGAGATTTCCTGAGTGGTCACCGATTGGAGGAGGATGCGATTACTGTTCGACGCACCCATGTATTTTAATACGTCAGTCGGAACACTGTTCGTAGCCAGAGCACAAACGAATGTGTTCAGCGCGAAAGCCAGCTGGTTTCAAGGTGATACATGACAGTTCTTGACCATCAAAGTGTCACTTCTGGTTTTCAACGTGGTTAGCGATTTCCCTTTATCGTTACTTCATTTGTTGTTTCATTTCATTTTATGGTCGACGAAACCTTCAGAATCTTTCCTACCCACCCTGTTAGTGGTTGCGCTAGACTCGTTGCAACCTGGATCGCGGTCGTCGCTAGCTGGCGGTAAGACGACTGAGTAAAAAGGGGCTCTTTCGCGCTTTATCTCAACCACCCTCTCGAGCAGTTAATTCTCCCCGCAAAGAATTTCGCGCTTCCCAATGATGCTTCTTACACAATTTTTTAGACAGGCTACAGACTGTCCACAGATTTCTGTCCACAAAATCTATAGACTGTCTATAGACAAATACACGAGGACAGTCTATAGACAATACAAATGCTATGAACAGTGTGCAGACAATCTATAGATTTATGTTCATACACTTTTAGTAGACTTTTGTCTATAGGCAGTCTATATGAATGGACATAAAGAAATATTCGACAGGAACGCAATAGAGTTTATAAGAAGTCTATAGACTGTCTATAGACGATTTTTATAAGGGCCAGAGCAGCATTGTGAAGTGATGGTCACAGGACTGCAAACAGGAGACGAACAGGCGTACGTGGCACTGGGATATGCTCTTTATTAGGCTAACTTGCACCTGCAATGCACGGCACAACTTGGCGGCAAGTCAACCTACTCCCTGGAAGCGATTTAATTCGATCCATTCGGCCGCATGTAGTACCTTGCTCGCTAAATGAGCCTCCAAACCAGTTCTCCACCCTACAGACGAGTTCTATCCGACTGTGTCGGGTTCATATGAAAACGAGTAATGAAACCCGCAGCAGAGCAGCAAATGCTCTTAGACTAGTGTAGATGCAAATGAGAGTTACAGCTAGCCAAGACTGCAGATGCTTACAAATTCATGAAGGGCTGCTGTTAAGATTAGTTAGTCTATGTGCAAGCGCCGATAAACCCACACCAACTGTATGGGAACATAAGCTGAAGTGGGAACCAAGAACAGCTTACATGGTCCCTTGATTTCCTAATATTTTGACCACAACATCCTCACCCCCCCCCCCCACCCCCCTCCACTTTCCTAACGTCCCGTCCGGGTCATTTTCATACCCTCATTTTCGGCATACTTCGGTGCTGTGTACTTAATAATAATTGGTTTTTGGGGAAAGGAAATGGCGCAGTATCTGTCTCATATATCGTTGGACACCTGAACCGCACCGTAAGGGAAGGGATAAAGGAGGGAGTGACAGAAGAAAGGAAGAATAGGTACCGTAGTGGAGGGCTCCGGAATAATTTCGACCACCTGGGGATCTTTAACGTGCACTGACATCGCACAGCACACGGGCGCCTTAGCGTTTTTCCTCCATAAAGACGCAGCCGCCGCGGTCGGGTTCGAACCCGGGAACTCCGGATCAGTAGTCGAGCGCCCTAACCACTGAGCCACCGCGGCGGGGCGCTGTGTACTTGCTCAAAACCTTTTTAAAGCCACATCCTTTACCTAATTGTCTGAATGATTATTACGCTACGACTTTGATATCCTTTATTCTTCCTATATACAATGCAACATAGCGCGAGGCTGGCTTTGGTGTCATTCAGTGCACGGCCCGAACGCTGACAGATCAGCGCGCTGTTTTAAGCATCGCAGTTCAAAAAAAAAAAGGTGAAACAATTATTCCTACACTTGCGCTTACTAATAAGTCTTAGCAAAGAAACAAGGAAAGCACGCGGTCTGCATCCCGCTCGCGTTCAAAAAGAAGTAATCGTTCTTCGTTAAGCCACCTCGCGCGACGTCTCAGGCATCGGTGTTTCATATCATTGCATTCATCGGCCTTGTCGTAGGATTATATGACCCAGTGGCTGTAGTAGCCTTAAAATCCATTGCCCTTCAATGTTTTTATAAATAGCACGTCAGTAATAACATCTGCATCACGAGAATGGATTACCTCTCAAGCGCGTCAGCTGTACGACAGACGTAGTGTAGCTTAAAACATAAAAAAAGTGAACTTTTGGCAATTCACCTGGAACTTTCTGGATGGAATTTCAAATTCAGTGTTTAACTTGCGTCGTAATGTAATTCACCTTTTCTTCAGAATTCTACGAATCAAACACCTTCAACTTTACTGACCGTCGAGTCAACCAACATAGTTCTTAATCTTTGTCGAAAAGTCCTTAATCTTTACCGAAAAACCTCTACCTCAAGTACTTTCTTTCAGGGCATTTCTGGAGGCGTCATCATTGAGTTTCACGATGGATACTCGTACAGCTGACAGAGATAAACAACGGCGGCAACAAAATAGAGGTTGCACAGAATTCCTGATCGATTGCAGCTGACATAACGAAAGGTTTGGGTAGGTAAAAAAAGCTCGAGTACGCGAAAAAATGCCCAACGAGTCACGCCTTCAAGCGTTTCGGCCCGAAGGCATGACCGAAAGAGTTTACATATAGCACCGAGCTTGCGTATTGATCCAACGTCCCGGGCGTGGACCGTTGCGACGCAAGGCATGCCAGGTGTGAACAAAAAGTGAGAAAAAAAAGAGACAATAATGATAGACCTCAAATCGGTAAAGCCATTTTCTTCACACACAAGCACGCAAATGAGACCAAAATTCTGAAGGCGCTGGGCGAAGGAAACCAAGAAAAGTTTATGCTGCTTTCGGACGTATGCTTCTTTCTGTCTTTTTCAGAGTGTACCAAGTGATGCAGTCTCGGTATTAGAAAAGGAATATAGCATGGGTGTAAAAAGAATAGGGACTGTAGAAAACTTTCAGCAGGGCGTTAGTTTCTCTGAAGTATCCGTTATTAGTTATGAATATTAAGTTCAGAGACTCACCCCTTCAAAGGAGAGCATCTTCACTCGTAGACCCAGTGGCGGAAGGCTGGAATGCAACACGTCACACGTAACCTTATGTAACTTCGCAGCACGCTGTTCATCATGTCTAAACTAGGTCCCGTATATTAGAAGTCGTTCCATTGCCTGCGATACGAATAAGTTTGGTCCAAGAAACCTTTTTTCTCTCACGAATAGCTAACACCAACTTCATTATGCACAATTTAGGAGGGGGCGCCCTAATAGAAAACTGGCTAGAACGCCCTTTTTTATTTCATTTTGTTCTTCCGTCTGGCGCTTAGTAAAAGAGACGTCTTGAGACAATACGCTTACTGTAGCCACGGTGCTTCTCTTTAACACCCACTTTGCATTCCTGCCTCGCTTCAAAGATAGAGGGCAAGCCGGGAGTGGAAAGAAGTGTGCACACGGGAAGAAAAACCGCAGGCGCATCGAGACGACCCTAACACGATTTGCATAAAAAGGCCGACTTGAAATCCAAATCGTGATTGCGGACAGACACTGTATGCAAACGTATCCTGCTCCAGCGAAAAGAACAGCAGAATAGATACTTGGCACGGTGCGAGCGTTTCCGCCAGCGTGCAGTGGAATTGGGACTGTGTGCGTTTCATTACTAGCTTGGCTTATCGAAGCCCTCCTAATTTGCCTTCTAGAGTGCCCAGTTGCAAAGAAATGCTTACAAGAGCTTTGAAACGTTTTGTAGCGTGCGTTTGTAGAAGTCAACCTTTCGCAAATATATGACTTCTTGTGCTTACACCAAACCTTCCATTTATGTAGCCGAATTATTTGTGCATGCATGTGTGCTTATAACGGTTCGCACAAGCATTTTCGCAGAGCATTTTCTGGCAGCGTCTCGAACGCATATGTTAAACCTCTGCATCTTCGCGGGATGGCTTCCACTCACCGCCTGTCCACTGACCTCTACCCTCAACCCAACCTCAGTCTCTAGAAGGGCAAACCACTTAAACCCTTCTGAAGCCTCGTCCCATCAGAAGCCCACGTAAGTACCCGCTTAACGAAGAAGCGATCGCGAGATCAAATTGTCAGGCGATCATTGTACAAGTGAAATATGAAACCAATACTGCTTTAGCAGATTTCTCTCACCAGACCGTATGATATCCCGTAAATTTATTTGGCAGATCATCAGCACAAATTATTGACAATTGGTGACGCAGGGCGACAGAATTTCGAACTGCACAATCCATTTCAAGCGCCCATCCATGCCTTTGTGTAAGAGCGTCTCAATTCATATGGGATACATGACTGCTCATTTAGAACGAGGACGGATGGCACCCACATAAGCGCCATTTTTCAGGTTATAGTTAGCAACCATGGTGCCGCAGAGTAGTGGCCGCATTAAACTCGCAACCTGTCTCTCTTCGACATATATGAACCCGCCAGCAAGACCTGACACAACGCTATGCAGAGTAAACATGAACACTACTCTGAATGCCTTGAAGGTATCAATAAGTAATTCAATAAGCACTGAACGAAAATACCTAGATTTGTCTTCATAAGCCACAAATCGTTCTCAAAGCGCTACGTTTACTGTGCTGTCCGATGTCGAGTATTACGTAATCCTGCTCGAAATCAGTAGGTTCTGCATTTTATGCATTTTCTCCGTGTTATAAGTGACTTTGTCCATAATTCATTCATGATATCCCTCCGTACTTGAACTTTTTCACAACGATTTTATTTAAATACACTTTTCTCACATTGCTGATTTATGCACTGCGCTTGACACATGTGCACACTCGCCAGCTCTCTGGCGCGTCCTGAGCCACGTCCCGATGTTAGAAGCGCAGGCATAGCACTGGGCTAGAACAAAACGCAGCCGCATACCTTGTAATACTACATGTACCCATTGAAGGAGAGCATTAATTCTATAACGTTAAGCTTCTTCCGTGATGTTATATGACTAGAATCATGTTAATTGATGGGAAGAAATAGCGGCTCCCACGGTGAGCAGTATCATGCGTTTTAATACTGCTCGGCTACATCCTGTATTCGCTGACGTGCGCCCGGTCCAACCCTGTAAACAGTTCGTTCTTGCGCTGGCATATTTGTCCCCTTTTCATTACTGTCACAGTTTCCGTGTGGTTGTCGGGAGGAATTGATTTCGGAAGCAATGATTAATGGACGGCGCGGCCATTCCGGCGGCGGATAGATAGGCAAGGTGCTCCATTAGCGCCGTCTCTAGCGAGGTAGCCGCAAGAAGTTGTGCACCACAAAAAAAAAAAAGAAAGGGATGGGAAAGATGTGTATGCTGCCGAGAAAGAAATAAAACTAGGGAACGTAACGGGATGGTTCCATTCTAGGCCGAGTTAGAGAAGATGGACAGAGTCTACGGCGAACTATACTCTTCTGGAAGTAGCGGGCAGTGGCAGTGAGGCAGCTTGAATGAAGGATGACGCTGAGTAAGGGGCGATACGCATATGTACGTTCGGTCAGGAAGCGCTTCATGGGATTCGGGAGTCTTGTCAGCCCGCACTTGCTGTGGTTTCGTGCTTCGTATCGCTTGCCAGGCATGGGTGGAATTGCGGTAATGTGGATCGCGCTTACGTCTTCTCTTAACGGCCCGTTGGCGATACCGCGTAGGGAGTCGACAGGCACACGTCATCTCAATTTCGCGGAGAGGGGCATTTTTTTCCCCGTCTTCTGATACGTGCGCTCAAGGAAGCAGCAGGAAAAGGAAACTTGCACAAGCACCTCTGTTAGGAGTTTGCTAGCGTTATGAACGTGGCGGATGGTGAATTTATTGTACGGAGGGTGTGACGACGTAGATAGAACGCAATGTACGGGTATCCTTGCCTCCAACAGTCTTGGCTGAGAGCTGTCTACGCGTGGCTGAGTTCAGTTACAGTCGGTTCCATTTGCATATGCGTAAGCAATGAAATAAACACTCGGGGTTGGGAGGGTGTGGGGGGGGAGGGGTCTGTGGAGATTTTGCCTTTGCCTTGGCTGAACCCCCCCCCCCCCCCCCCCCCCCGCCTTCGATGTGTGCGCTCATATTTGCCAGTCCGTTAGATTAGGTCCGCCCATGAAAAAGGTTACTCAGCAACTACTCTTCATCTGCGCTTATCCTGTGCGAACGCTTAAGCTTATGCTTAAGCGTTCTTAAGCTTATCGCTTATGCTTCCTGTGCAGTAATACACGAGCTGCATTCGGCGCTCTCCTCGCAAATTAAGGTCCAAACTTAGCTACATAACCAAGGGGCACCCAAGTGTTTACATGGACGCGTAACAAGAAGGTCGCATCACTGCGTGAAACAGCATCTTCCTGCGTTTGATGCAGTACTTAGTAGAGGTTTTTGCAAGGATAGCGTCCAAGGTTTCAGTTTTCATGCTATTCGAAGCAGTCATCTCTTCCCAACTTTTTTCTTAGTCCTCCTGGTGGTCTTCTATGCACGCTGATTCGAAAAAATCTTTCGAATGCAGTGCGCTCAAGACGAACGCCACCTTTGCACTTAAGTACAAGAGGTAAAATAGAAGGCGGCACAAAGCCAGATTTCTTGGAGATCACGTTTTATTTTGAGTCAACTGTAGAAAAGAATGTTATGAGCATATATATTAATAGGAATAGTCACACCTTCGGATTAGAACCAAGATCTTGCATTGAAAGGTTGTCCTCTCTGCCTCCGGGTAGTTAAGAGTGCCACAGAAAACCGTTGGGGCGCGTTTCCGACCATAATTATGCGGAAACTGTAAAATATCGAAGACAACGTTTGGAAAATAGTGCTGATAATGGTCTCAGCTTTCGATGCAAACTATAACCTAGCTTTTAAACTTAGTCGCGCGCCCGCACCGAGTATATATTTAAGACTGCCATGCAAAATCAGTGGGGTGTGACAATAAACAACAAAAAACTGCGGGCATCATGAGTGTTGACTGTTATGACGCTTTTTTATGATATGCGAAGACGTTGTGTTCATAAAGCAATTCCAGTTAAAACTATGACCTTGTTCATAATGTTTGGGTATGTTGAAATTGTCATGCGAAGACATCATGGAAATGTACAGCGCAAAAAATGGCGAGGACTCAAGGAAAACTCATGGAAAACACGAGAGGCTGAAATGATATACCGTTTGGGTGGGTCCTGTGTGGACAAGCCATCTATTGCTCTTACTGGTAAGGACCTGTTATATTTGCGCCAGCATATGATTGTGTCACCTGCTCCGCATGTCTGATAATTGCCCGGTTTTTTCAGTTATATATACCGGTCCGAGGTTCGAAATAAACTGTTGCAAGTTCAGCGCTCGAGTGTTTCAGGTGTCTTCCTTGTGTCCTCGTCTTTATTTGCGCTGTATATTTCCATCATGAATCACCAACATTCCAAGACTGCTACCTTAGCGAAAGCATTGTAGATGTCCCATAACAATTGCGGTCTTCTAATATTTTACCACTGATGTTTACACCACCTCAAAAATGTAAAAACTGGGGAAGTAATATTCAATCATACCTTTTTATTGCAAAAGCAATACTGCTCGAGGTTTCCGCTCTTGGCCGTCGTCCCGGAGAATCCACCATTGACCTTTAGCGTGACCTATGTGTGACGTCATAAAAGCTGTGGAAAAGCGGGGCCCCAACTCGGCTCGTCGAAGTCGTCCCAGCGAATCCTCCACGCGCCGCTGCCGTGGGGGAGGCGCTCGCTGTATGTGACGTCATGCCAGCTGTGGAAAAGCGGCCCCCAACTAGGCTCGTCGAAGTCGTCCCAGCGATTCCTCCACGCGCCGCTGCCGTGGGGGAGGCGCTCGCTGTATGTGACGTCATGCCAGCTGTGGAAAAGCGGCCCCCCAACTCGGCTCGTCGCAGTCGTCCCAGCGAATCCTCCACGCGCCGCTGCCGCGGGGGAGGCGCTCGCTGTACGTGACGTCATGCCAGCTGTGGAAAAGCGGCCCCCCAACTCGGCTCGTCGCAGTCGTCCCAGCGAATTCTCCACGCGCCGCTGCCGTGGGGGAGGCGCTCGCTGTACGTGACGTCATGCCAGCTGTGGAAAAGCGGCCCCCCAACTCGGCTCGTCGAAGTCGTCCCAGCGAATCCTCCACGCGCCGCTGCCGTGGGGGAGGCGCTCGCTGTATGTGACGTCATGCCAGCTGTGGAAAAGCGGCCCCCCAACTCGGCTCGTCGCAGTCGTCCCAGCGAATCCTCCACGCGCCGCTGCCGCGGGGGAGGCGCTCGCTGTACGTGACGTCATGCCAGCTGTGGAAAAGCGGTCCCCCAACTCGGCTCCTCGCGTGAGGCGCTCGCTGTATGTGACGTCATGCCAGCTGTGGAAAAGCGGCCCCCCAACTCGGCTCGTCGCAGTCGTCCCAGCGAATCCTCCACGCGCCGCTGCCGCGGGGGAGGCGCTCGCTGTACGTGACGTCATGCCAGCTGTGGAAAAGCGGCCCCCCAACTCGGCTCGTCACAGTCGTCTCAGCAAATCCTCCACTCGCCACTGCCGTGGAGGAGGCGCTCGCTGTACGTGACGTCATGCCAGCTGTGGAATAGCGGCCCCCCAACTCGGCTCGTCTCAGTCGTCCCAGCGAATCCTCCACGGTTTTCCATCCATCCATTCATCCATCCTGTGGCGAAACGCACGTTTGCGCAGTAGGATCATATGGCCAATACGGGTGAAATCACTCCGGCTAGGGTAGAGTAGCTTTCACTACAAAATAACAACAGAAAAAAATTACAACATGTACTGCCGTCGTGGGAAAACTTGCGTTCTTTCGCATTCCTGCACATAAGCAGCAGGCTTAAGTGCCCTCATAACTTTTTGTTAATTCGATATTATTTCAATAACAAAAAAGACAACAGCACTGAAAGTAACTACTTAGTTGCATAAAACTAAAGAACAGAATTCAAAACTTGTCCATTATCTGCAAATCTCATTGCATGCACTACCATATAAAATTCAGGCTGCTCCGCTGTTCAGGCTAGCTTTTAGGTGTATTTTTTTTAGCCATCCACTAGCAACTCTGGCAAGTGCCACTTTGGCCTTGCTAAGATAAATATTCTGGAAAAAACTTTTCGCACCTTTTCATTTTTATGTTGACGAATGAACGTTGTGCTGCTGGCAGAACTAAAAATTGTTTTCATTTTTACTATCTATACGTATCACAGCTGCTACGCAATACGTTGCAGGGCTAATGGCAGCGCCACTGCTAAGAGGCGGTTTTCAGCCACAACGTACCACGTTCGTTCTGCTGTTCTGCAGCGCGGCTACGGTGAAGGCAGCCGCACAGGAAAGATACAGTTAGAGCGAGAACTAATTTGTCACCGACTTTCTAAACTTTTGCACAGGCGGGCATTCTCGCCTTTGGTCGAATCAGTTATCTTTTCTGCTCATTTACCCCCACCGGGGACCAACACTCCTAGCTGGTAACGGGAGCTCGACGCTTTGGCTCGCAACACTATGTTGACATAAAACATAAGGGGCGTCAATACCCAAGCACCCCCTGAAGAGGGGGTGCTTGGTTATTGGCTGTTGTGCGAGCATGGTCTGATGGACGGTATTGTAAGCTATAAGGGAGGAAATCCAGGAAAAAAGAGTGCGCCCGGTACAAGAATTACACTCGTAACTTTAATGTTCTTCATGCGCTAAGGAGATGACAGAACTTTGCCTATACCATGATTCAGCACTTCTCCAACAACCACAAACGCTGACATGCTTGTCTGGTAAGTTCGAACTTTGGAGTACAGAGACGCACATGCCACAGAGTGGTACCGTATTCTCTATATTGTGCTTTTTTGTTCCCAGTTTCGTACATCAAGATGGCCAATTCTGCATGCCACATTAATATCTGTGGTGTGTAAAGCGTCTTTCGTAAAGAAAACCCGGCGGTGGCAGTGTCTCGGTGTTAAACCTTCGAGATAATTAAAAAAATCTTGCCATACTTATAGCCTCAAGCGGGATTTGAACCTGCGGCTGCGCAAACAAATAAGCTTCGGTGGCTGCTGCTTTAGAACACTCGGCCAGCAGCGCTTTTCGAGCTGCGTGTTTTATGGTTGTTGTTATTTGCCTCACAAGATGACACATACCCACAATGGAGATTGGTCATTACCAGCCGGTGTCTGCTTGCGTTGTAAATTACATGCGGCCAGCATAGGATGACCTAAAAAAATTGACAACTCAGTTTTGGTTGCGGGTTTTCAGGGGTTCTAACAAGCTTAAAGCTAGGCAAATGAGTGAGTACAAAAAATAATGAGGGAAAAAAAATTTAGGAATTGAAAAAAGGTAGTACCCAAATACGAAAGCGTTTGGTGGTAGGCGTTTTGTTTGTAGAAAAAATTTTGAACGGAGGAGCAAACATTCCCATTAGTGTTTTACTGCCAGCCTGACGCGCTGTGTTTTTTACATTGTATTTTTCATCCCCTTGCATGCCTGTCTTTGCGCTGTGCTTTGGCGATCGTCGCCTTCGTCATTATTCATGTCCTTCCTCAGGCAGCACGAAGAAATTCGCGCGGAACGCCGGGAGCTCTGAGGGCACCTCAAAAGGGCAACAAATAACTGAAAACTTCATTCGTGCGACCGAACTTTGTTCGTGAACACAAAGCGCTCACGAAATCTAAGCCGGCATGCCAACACATTCTCTACGCACCAGTCACATTGATCGCAGGTGAATTATTCTTTTGCACCTTCTATATTGCTGCTGCCAACATTGACGTAAGTGCTGATAGCTCACTAACAATTTAGTGTTCTTGCTGTGTTCCACACAGGATGTTGATCACCTATAAAAAGCTCAACAGTGAACGGAGCAAAAAAAAATACGAAGAGCAAAACATTGGCCTGGACATCGCTTTTGCTTTTTTTGCCACCTTGCTTACATACTTCAAAAACCACCTTCACCACACCTACTCCACAGACGCATTTGCGCTATCAATTTTAAAATAATAAAGCAGTAAAACACTGCTACTTGCGCATTTCGCTGACTATAAACACCCTCACCGCAGCTGGAAAGCCGCAGTGATTTGTGGTCACGACGCAGATATTCCGCACTGGTTTTGTGAACACCACCACAACGTTATTTTGTGAAGCGTAGTTCTGGTGAACACCTCGCCGTAAACAACACAAATGACTTAGACAAGATTTATTTCAGCTTGGAGTACCAAATTCATGATCGCTTCATGAACCAAATTTACCGCTCTCGCTGCCGTTGGCACAATGTCCCTTCCACGCAGCTAATGAACAAACAAGGGGGGGGGGGGGGAGTGAAAACAGGTTAACAGGATACAACTAGATGCACGAGAGTTAAGATACTAAACAAATTTACAATGAGCGCGCCAGTTTAACCCTTCGGGATGGCCTTCCTCCGCTGCGTTCCGAGAGCTGCAATATCACATCCCGAAAGGAGTAAGCAACAAATAACGGAAGCAATAAACAGTCTGCGTGCACTGTCCGAGCATTGGAGGAATGTGCGCCGGCTGTGAGTGTGGCAGCAGCCGACAGCGATCCGGGGTTTTGTTCTTCGCACCAGAGGTTTCTTAATCCATAGATAGCATCAATCTTCAGCGCGCAAACCGAGGCCCGCCAATCCTCCGCATCGCACCACGCTGAAGTAGGAAGGAGTGGCGCTAAAGGAGATGGGCAGACTTCGTATTCCGAGCAGATAGCTTACTTGAGAAAGAGCTGAAAGCAGGGGAGAAAAATATAGCAGGAATAAATGCACGGAAGCCTGGTTTGAAGCTGTCTCCTCCCACTTCCTTTCGTTTTTTTTTATTCTGCAGCTGATTCCATTGTCTTTTTTTTCTTCATACGTTTCCAAACTAGCTAGATCTGTTTTTGGGACCATCCGTCGCCTAGAGTGTCTGGGCTGCGCTTCAGCCGTCCCACAAATGGTTTCTCGTCCTGGCTAGGCTTAAGGTTCGAGAAAACAGGCTTTGAGGGCTTAAATATTTCACGAGTTGTGGCACCTGGAAAACAAGCCGTGCCGGGAAGAGCTTTTCTGTTCCTGTCCCCAGCTCGCGTATGGTGGGCGCGTCCTTGTTTTCCACAGCAGCACATTGGGGTGTTTGCGCTGAGGTATGCTTCAAAAGGGAAGAAAAGCATAAAGTCGGTGAACGTGGTTATGAAGATGAAAATTTGTTTTTTTTTTATGCGGGTAACAACAACAACATGAAAATTTTCCCCGTGTTCCCGTGGACTTTGCTTGTCTCCTTTTCGGAAAGAGGAAAAAAATACAAAGCAAGAGAAGCGTGTTTTTCGCCCAAGGCTGTCTCGAAGCCCGTTTGTGAAGCTTGTCCTCTCTGCTGACCACAGGGCCGTCTTGTTGATACTTGAGACTCTGCACAGGGGCGTGAGAGGCGTGCTTATCCGAGAAGGTTTGATGGCTCTGATTGTCATTCTAGAAATTTTATATATTTACGGGACTTATTTTTCGACCTTTTGGTCACGGTTGCAATGGCGAAATCCTTCAAATTGGGCTCGAGCTGAACTTGTTTGCTTCTACTGGCTCTATGGGGTGAATCTTTCGGCTATGACGTTTGTTCATCCAACGAGATAAGCGACCGCAATCAATAAGGAATGAATAATCAGTAAGAAGTAGACGATGGAGATACTTAATGAAAAAGAAATTGTAAGCGGAGAGAGCGGTTCTTCTATCAATAATTTATATCCGTCAGTGTTTTTCTTGCAGTCTCACTCCTACTAACGTAGCCAGTCGCTAACTTTTCTTCGTTTTCAGCCGATCTTAGGAAGAAGGGTGTAAGGCTCAAGGGTCGACGAAGGTGGCACGAGGAATCAAATGTAGTTTCTGGTTGAAAGCTCGGGAGGTTGAAATGTTTGGCTTGGTTAAAGGGGCAAAATGTCCCAAAGTGATTCAGACAATGAGGGATGAGACGCAGTAGTGGAGGACTCCTAATAAGTTCGACTGCCTGGGGTAATTTATAGTGCACTGCCATCGCACAGCAAACGGGCCTCTAGAATTTCGCCTCCATCGAGATGCGCCCGCTTCCGGAATCAAAACCGCGTCTTTCTACTCAGCAGCCGAGTACCATAAGCAATGAGCTACCGCGGAGGCTGACATTTATGTGCTTACACAAATATTTCATTGAAAGAAGCGGGTTTGTTTTTTTTTCCTTCAATGGGTATTTGGCGCTGGCTCAAACACTGAACAAACCTTTTTCTGATGCTGACAAAAGAACGACACACTAACAGCAGGGAAGAAAAAAAACTTAACGTTCTATAACTAGTCGCAATGGTATAAACAAAGCGAGTATCATCATAATTAATCATCAACCTTACTACTGCAGCGCCGGCCAAATGCCTCCCTCATGTACTTCCGATTAGCCGATGGTCCTTTGTCCGCCAGGGGAAAAGGGTGGGAGGCGTGCAGACTTCTAAACAATTGCCTCACATTTAGATAATTGGCAGTGTTAGCGGGCAGCTTATCACAACTTCATGCACACAGCAAAGAAAACCTATGGTCTGCCTTTTCGCTCCAAGAGCCCTGACGAAAATGTTTTTAAGGACAAAATTTACTTTTATTGACGCGTGCGTATCTTTTCGCACCAAGACCAATTTCATTGCATAGGCTATGTCTCTTCTTTTCCTACGCGACTTAAGTTAGAACGGGTACGATTGGAAGCGGAGAAGTAGAGGTCCACAGGAGTGAGCGAGAAGGGGCGATGCTGCGCTGTAAGGCGAAATATTTTCTTATATTTGTTCGGCGGATGCACTTTCGAGAAAGCTGGGAGTGGGGACGGCTGCACCAGGTCGCTGGACTCACGAGGCAAAATCGTCTTTAGAAATATTCTAGAATTATCTTTGCTTTTTGCTGCGGATTCGCAAAAAAAAAAGCTCTCAGTTGTTTAAAGCGCCTTTACAAATTTCAAGAAGGAAACTTTTGTACCACAACAGAATGCTCATATTGAGGGACGGCTGCAAAAATCACGCTCGTGTGCTGGGTGACGTCAGGAAACCTTAAAAAACGCCAGTTTTTTAAAAAATATTCCTGAATCTTCAACAAGGGCTCTTCTTATACCGATGCGTCTCTTCGAAAGGCTGGGCTACTAACATTTGACCATAATCATCATATTAAAGTTGAGGTTTATTACCTTTCTTACAAATTAATATGCGAGACTAAAATGAGTGGTCGGGAGACAGCGCTATTCGTACTTTACGGCACCGACTTTCTAAGCCTCTTCGTACGCTCAATACTGAGTGGGTAGCTGATTTCTTCTCATCGAACACACTCTGCTCGACATTTTTGTATTTTTCTTTCGCGCTTTTCGGACAAGGCCTGGCAGTTACGAACTCAGAACCACTCATATACGGACGACCCCCTTGGGAGAATGGCTTGAATATGATTTTTCTTCAATGCGCGTTGATGCTTAAATGAAATAATGGGAGTCATTTTTACGCTCGAAAGTGAATTAGAGAGCCGGATTAACAGGTCTAAATCATCTTAAGCTTTTGAAGGCAAAATTTGATGAGCTCTCATCTGATTTTCTCCCGTGCACTACCTATTAGAGAAAAGTGTTACCGCCTTAGAATATTTCTGGTCCCCTTGGAATAGGTCTTACACGGGCTCTGTTCTGTTTCGGACGCCACAAAGGCTGCTTTGAACGAAGTTACCATCCTAATAAATTCATTTGCGCCGTGCCGACAATCATGTTTTTAACGTTTTTCTGGTCATTGCCTAGTTGTTGTTTTTTTGCTCACTTGTTACGCTGATTTGAAACATCGTTATCAAAATGATGTGAGCGGTATCGGCCAGAAAATCAAATGAACCGAGCGGGTGGTGGCAATGCAGAAGCATCTCGACGGCTGCTGTTGAGACAGCTCTGCGCCCCAGCGCAACCTTTCAGCGACATGCACTTCACCCATTTTCCCCCAAGCCCCTGTGGATCTAGAACCCAGCGCCACTTCGGTAACCCTTGTAACACGCTCATGCTTCAGAGACTAAACTCAAGAATGCTCCAGCTGGAAAGATCGCGCGGGATACACAACCTTTTCCTTGTGAACTGATTGCAAACATGCCAGAAAATCATATCAAGTTTGCAGCTTTAGATTGAGTAAATGGACGGCGCATAAATGCAAAATAGAAATTGAACTAGGAGGGTAGCTGTTGACGATATGAAAGACAGAGAGCGAGAGAGAAAATTAAGCTTAATGACAAGAAGGGCAAAGAGGTCGGCCGGAAAGATGGATATCTAGCCTGCTACTCTGCACTGGGGAAGGGGAAGAGGAGAATAGAGGGTCGTGATGGGCGACGAAGTGGTGACAATAAAGATGCGAATGTGCGCGCGCACATCATATGACGTCACAACTGCGAGTTGAGGCCCATGTCGCTCAATAAACGTGAAAACGCCCGCACTGACTGGACTGCTTTCCAACTCTGCGGTCAAGCGCTTAGCAGCAGGTCCTCCTAGAGTGATCGGCTGTAAGAGAAAGGCGCATGCGAGAAGCATCATTTTCATTTCATCTTTCTCCCAACTGAAAATATGTATATTAATAGAAGATAAAATATTATTATTGCTTACAGGTTGCTTGGTTTGGTGCATGTGGACTTAACGTTCCAAAACGACACAGTCGATGAGGGAAGCCATAGTGAAGCGCTCCAGAAGTTTAAACCACCCAAAAGTTCTTTGCCCCACATCTAGAGTGCTGAACGAAACTTTCTGCTCTTTTCGTGCGCAATCTTGGGTGGTGGCGTTATATGCTTGGTCACGAATGCGCTTTTGCAATTAGGACATTCGCCTTCTCCGTAATTTTCGAGCTTCTGAAGGTTAAATCGAGAAAAAAAATTGGCGAACGCCGGTAATTAAACCGTTGGGCCGGACGACTGCTCCGGACCTAGCTTCGTTACTGAACCTAATTTGGCACGGGCTTTTAAAAGAAATTACTTGGGTTGCACACAGCCTCTGTACATAGCTTTCATTAATGATGTACTGTTAATTTAGACCTCCATCAAAGAAGGACCGGACTCTCTTCAGCAGCAAGAGGTAATAGTTTCGAAACTGCTAATTTAATGAGGCAGTATGCTTTCGGAAACGAGCTCTAAGAGAAAGTTTCCAGGCAGTTTTCAAACTTTTCTGGGACGGCCGAGGAATTGGCCAGCGGAGAATTAAAATGCGGCGCAAAATATGCAAGCACAAGTCTCGCCTTCTGTACCGTGCAGAGAAAAGTGGGCCCTGAATAAGGGGAAAACGGTGAAACTGAGAGAAAGATTTAGAAGACTAGGATGTGCGCAGTGAATAAATTTTAATCTGACAGTTTTCTCCTACTTTCGCGTCGAGAGTATCAATGCGCCGTTATTTGCTTTTTCCTGGAGCTCTTTGTTGAATAAAAGGTTTCTATAAACCTCTTCTCAGAGCGGTACATATAGTTTCTACGCAACGAAGGTGTGCACCGCCATCTATCGCACTGAAAAGTCCGGATTACTCTCACTGTCGGAACTTGTGCATACGTATCCTGAAGACCACTGTGGTTCGGGAGTCAACGTATACAAAAATGAGGCCACTAGGCCAGGTACAAAATTTTTGGTTTGTGTTACGACAAATGTTTTGATAAACCATCTACTCTTCTTAGCCCTTGGTAGTTGATAACGGCGATGCAAAATGAGAAACGTCGTCACAAGACTGCTCTACAGACTCAGAAGCAGGTTGGAACTGACGGTGAATTTCGATAGCCTTGGAGCTCTTTAGCGCCATCTGATATCTCAACACAGCAACCTGCCTTTATGCACTGCGTCACTATACAAGTACAAAAAACCATTGCTTGTAAAGTAAACCCGAGGGTCACGCTAGGCTGCAGAACACGCTCCTATTGCCATGCGTTTAATAAAAAAAAATTCACAACTAGGTTAAATTTTTGTTAGCATTAAAAATTGGTTTTAATGCTCGTTCTGGCTATTGCGGTTGTCCGGCGGCAGAAGGAGTAGTTATTGCTGAGGAAGTTGGGTTACATTTTTCCCAGCCATCCCCTGAATCTCGTGACGCCAAGACGGCATAGGATTCTATGGTAACTGTTTGAGATTACATGCCGGTGTGGTCTACACTCAGTGACCTGCGCCACAAAAAGCTATCGTGAAGCACCGCAGTTCGCTCTAGAAATCGGCCGCGGATGGCAGCGTCTATATTTAACGGTTCGGTGTTTTCAAGCCTTTAAATGTTTCATTTTCAGTGAAAGCATTGTCTTTTTCATTGAAATGCGGTAATCTATTAATGCGAGTCAATTTTAATGTATCTCCACTGTTCCTTTTATACGCAGCCGTAAGGGGGACTGTCATAGCATACCGTGAGCTAAAAGTTCCAATTGCTATAAATCTACACTTGGTTGGGGATGGTTGGTGGCCGCTGTCGAGAGACTGACCCTGGGCCTGGTCCTCGGACCAGGGTGATTTAAATCTGGTATACTTCTCAGTTGGCTTTATTTACGTGTGTAAGGGGGGTGGGGGGTGGTCGCACAACTTTCATCTTCCCTTTTAGCCTGGCAGTAAAACAAAATGCTTCACATGGTAGTCGTATCCTTTCTTTTTGTTGCTGGTCAACCTGCGAACAGTTAGTGGTGCTCGAAGCCTTGCTGAAAATACCTGTAAATATAATATTATAGTATCAGGTATAGAAAATGCATCGCTCTCCTATTACTTGCCTTATGCACAGGTGGCCGCAAATACTTTAGAAACACAAAAACCATGAACAGGAGAATAGGTCCCCAGGTGGTCGAAATTATGCCGGAGCCCTCCACTACGGCACCTATTTCTCTTTATCTTTCACTCCCTCCTTCATCCCTTCCCTTACGGCGTGGTTCAGGTGTCCAACGATATATGAGACAGATACTGCGCCATTTCCTTCCCCCCCCCCCAAAAAAAAAACCAATTAATAATAATTTCGTAAGAGCATGTAATTTTAATAGGGTACAGTTATTGGGCAATACTGCTAAATACAATTTCCCGGGAGGACTCGTTTGCATGATGTCCAACGACTCGCACACAGAGAAAGAAGAGAAAATCATTTTTAAGACAGATTATTCAGTTCGACTAAATACCATGCACTCAGTTTCAATGAGCGCCGCATGCTTAATGTCGAAACATTTCGCTATTTTTTTTTTCGTTCCTAACGGAAATAAAATATTTAGATTTATTTTGATACGAAGGCTTACACTGAAGCGCGGTAGAGTGAATCGGTAGTAAGAAAAATAAAGTTCAGCAAAGTAGCTGTTTTAGGGGCATTGGCTGACTGAACTAAGAAAATACGATAAGTTAGAAACTAACGAATGAGAAGGCACACGACTAACGCGAACGCCTTCCATAGCAGCCTGAACAGAAGAAAGGCAAAGGAAATCAAATCAAACGAAGCTATAAAACGTAGTCGTTTGCACGTAAGCAAGTGAAGCAATAAATGCAGTCGTTCAAAAAAAAACAATAAAAGCATGAAAAATTAAGCAAATATACAAAAAAGCGTGGCATATGGATAAAACCGTTTCTCTAGTCTGCTGTTAGCGTTTGTTTTTATTCAATGCACGTAGGCGATAAAAACTGCCTATCGAGGGAGGCAATGTTGCTGCTCGCACATCTTTATTGCGCCATGTTTTGACCAAATTGTTTCCTAGGATTGCATGCGTGAATTCCAGCGTTGTTACTGCGCCATTACACCTGTCTCCCTTTATCTCAGTTCTCCTGTCTCCCCACATTTCCATCCCTCCTCTTCGCAACAGCCGGTAGGAAAGTGTATTTCAATAGGATGAGACCGCTGTGTCATTAAAACCTGCCTTTATATCTCTTTTTTATGTATGTGTCGCCTAAAATCTATAAATGACGACGAAAATAGACGCGTCATTTATTACAGGCGTATACAATACTATCCTATATTAGACAGTACGCAAAACTTCGCGGCGTAGAAAATTCTTGGAGCTTTTTTCCACAGCGGATACATTTTCTCGAACAACAAATAGCTTAGGAGCTTTTCTTTTATTGTACGTTTGGTCGCTTGCTTGGTTCCTTTCCGGTTCAAACGCTAAGGCTGGACGCAAGGTCGGACATCTCACCCTGAAGAGCGGAGCACCAGGCCGGGGGAAATCTTGTACCCATTAAAAACCGGTGGGCACCCGGCGGCACTGGGGATCGAACCCGGCACCTCCCGAATGCGAGGCGGATGCTCTACCACAAGGCCAGGCTTCGGTCTCACAAGGTCGGACAGCCAGAAAGCGGTGATACTCTGAATCGCTTCTGACGAATGACCTTAGTGTTTGAACGGTGATGACAGCGCTGGTTGCGCTTTGAACGCTGATGTCAACGCTGGTTACCACCTTTGCAGGCTAAGTTGTTCGAAACTGGGTTTTCCCCCGAGCGGGTGCATCGGGGTTTGCGGAGCCTCCTCCAAGCACACACCCCTGAAGAAGCCGGGCGCCTGGCCGGGGTGGCTTGTACCCATTTTTACCGGTGGGTGTCCGGCTGCGAGTTTCGAGCCAACCACCTCCCGCATTTTCTGAAGCCGAACCCCGTAAGAAGCCAATCTATAGAAGCATATACTGCAGTATTCTGCGAACAAAGCGTCCTCTTTGAACGCCGCGACATCGACAGATCAGTATCCGGCTAGACACACTGAACCCTGCTCATCCTCGGCTCCACTTAGCGGAGTGCGTCACCGGCGCTTTGAATGCGCCGACGACTCCGTGGGAACCGAGCCGGAATTGGATCGGCCTCCACGTGGAAGCCGAGGCGGCTTTTAGATCCAGGGCAATTTGGCGAAAAAGAGAAAGGTAGACAGGAGTAGACCGCAACGAGAGCTCAGAGCGAAGGCGTCCAATTTGATGCCCTACGCTGCAAACGGGTGCATGAAGCTTTGTCCTAAACAACCGCGCCCACGGTTGGTTGGCTTGGATTACGCGTCGCTTTCGTATCTTTCTGCAATGCTCTTCCCTTTATTAAATAAAGTCAGACAAGTGAAAGGGAAATTTTTAAAGTTTAAAAATTGCACACCTATCTAAAATTCTGAGGTCCCGCGCACTGAGCAGTCAAGGGAGAAACACCAGTCTGAGTCTACTGAACGACAGTAAAGTCTGCGCCTTATATATCACCTTTCGGAGCGGCGAAACCGGGCGGAATATTCGTGTTCGTACAAGATTTCTCGCAGTATGATTGTTGTATACAAGGCCTTTCCCACAAACATTAAACAGCGAATTCACGTAAGCCCCAGCACGAAAGAAAGTGGACAACAGGGACCATTTAAGACAGGTTGGCTGCTGACTACCAGCTTTTTATTTTTTCCAAAACCAGCACGATGACCAGAAGGTGCGGTCGAGCAAATTATAACGCGAAGAGCACTTTGAAAACGGTTGAAGAAGATGAGACCGCTGTTAACTAAACACAAGAAAGAAGAACATCGTTACATGTTCCAGTGCGAGCCGTATGTATCGTGGTCGATTTGTTAAGAATACATTCTAGACAGCACCCGTCCTGGTTTGTGGATGCCCTCGTATCCACGTTCTTTCGTGCTATGGTTTACGTAAACTAGCTATGCACCAACAAGCCAGACAAAAGTCCTGATCAAGCAGCTACTTCCACGGTTAACCGAGTGCCTAGTTTCTTAGCTGAACAAACACATTTGCAACTGACATTCGTGTTTTTTTTTCACAGCAAATTGACTTCAAAGAATAGCAAAAGCGTGTAAAAAAATACGTTGCCTGTAATAAAAAATAAATGTTGCTGAGCGTTTAATGATTTTAATTCACGCACTATCATCGCCTTCAGTGTGTATGTGAACATCTTTTACGCCGGAAAAAAGGGGTTCTCATATTACTTCGTTTCAGACTCCGACTTGTCCACTTCAGTTGTCAGCCAGCAGAGCGCTATTTTTACACAATAGAAAGGACGGTGTCATCTTTGCCGCATTGAGTATGCATTTGGCAGCAGACGTTTAAAAATAGTAGTGTGTGAGGCTGAATTTAACAGTTGATCATTAAATCGTTCGGTGCTCGGTCATGCCGCCATCATATAGCTCTTATCAGCAGGTGGTGAAGAGGCAGGCACAGGTTGGGGCTGTATCGTGCTCGTCGCAAAAGCCTGACAGACGGAGAGGACACCGTAGTAGCGCTAAATATTAGGGACGAAGGGAGAGAAAATCACACGAAAGCTACATACTAAAGTTTGTGCACAATATACGAAAACGCACTTGCGTTTGTGTTGAGGCGTTTGTTCTGTGTTGCCACGACATTACACGCAGTGTGTGCTGCAATAAAAATGCACAGTAGAACTACGATGTGATGCAACAATCGGTGTTGGCAGTACTGGTTGTACATTTCACCTTTACGCCGATCGCACTTTCCTATTGCATCTTTGAAATTGTTGTCTCCGCACACACTCAAATTAACACACACTCTCACGCACAAACACATCCACACACGCTCACACGCACACACACACTGACACACGCTAACACACAAAACTGCTCTTTAGACAAAAGAGAACTATAATGCTAATGCAGCAAACACAACGCAGATTCATACCCAGAAATTGTCAACAAGCACATTTTAATGCAGTAGCATAGGCTGTCGTCTCGAAAAAATTTCCATCTTTTCTGTCACAAAATTTGTTGATTGGACGACGGAGTTCATGTGACCTTGCGATGTTATCACAACCTGGCCACCATGACATGTGGTTGTGAGCTACGTTGTGAGCTACGTGCTTCGTGGCACGTGGGAATGAAATTAGTTCAAATAAATTCAATGCCGTTAACTCCTGCCCACCATGGTGCTCCATATAAGCTTTAAGCGAGCTTGGGAAGACCAACCAGGGTCTCGAAATGCAATATTTGTGTCACATTGCAAAATTAGTCCAGTTGCATCAATATGTTCATAAAAGCATGTTACAATATTTCATACATGCCTCGAAATTATTGTAGAGAACGCAGCCGATTGGCTAATGTTTGTTTAATAACAAACAAAACTTCTGTGCACAGTATGTCCTCCCAGCATTCTTTGGACGAAATGAACATACACTTAAAAGACTCAAGGCCTCCACGCAATCCGTGTTGCACCTTTTACGCCGGATATCTTTCCTTAACAAGGGTTTAGACGAAGAGGACAACAAGAAAGTAGCGCATGATATTACGCTTAGCCGAATTCTATACGCAACCCCATATCTCAAATTGAACCACACGAAAACCGAACACGTGAACGCCGTGATCCGCCTTGCGACTAAGGCAGCCATAAACTTACCTCGTAGCATTAGCACAGCCAAACTCCTTACACTATGCATGCATAACACCATTCAGGAACTAGTTGACGCGCACCTTAAGACACAGTACCTTATACTTGCTGCGAGCGCCACTGGCCGCCATGTACTCTCCGCCCTTCGAGCCGCCGCGGTGGCTGAATGGTTATGGCGCTCGTCTTCCGGTCCGAAAGACGCGGGTTCGATCCCGGCCGCAGCGCTCGAATTTCGATGGAGGAGAAATTCTAGAGGCCCGTGTACTCTGCGATGTCAGTGGACGTTAAAGAACCCCAGGTGGTCGAAATTTCCGGAGCCCTTCACTACTGCGTCTCTCCCTCGAAACGTCCATATCTACACACCTCTTGTGAAACCCTTTCCTCGAAACGTCCATCCTCAATATCATATCCCTCGCCGCGTAGCTCGCGCTAATGCCCTCCATAAGTATTACGGGCAAGCCCACGATGCCGTTTGGGTAGACGCCGCACGTACAGCGTATGAAGCGGTAGCAGTTGCCTACAATCGAACCCTACCCCACCCCCTAACTCACCGTCTTCCCCTCGGGCTCTATGCTCGTGGAGGCAGACGAGGCCGCCATCGCCCTAGCACTTGCACATTCGGACGCACAATACATCTTCAGCGACTCTAATACGGCTATTTACAACTTTGCCAGGGGCAGGATTCACACCCCTGCCTGCCAATTGAACACCCCTGCCCAAAAATTCACCGCGCTGGGTAGAGCTCCAGTGGGTGCTGTCGGTCCGTCCGTCAGTCCGTCCGTCCGTCCGTCCGTCTGTACGTCTGTACGTCCGTCGTGTCTGTCTGTCTGTCTGTCTGTCTGTCCGTCTGTCTGTCTGTCCGTCTGTCTGTCTGTCTGTCTGTCTGTCTGTCTGTCTGTCTGTCTGTCTGTCTGTCTGTCTGTCTGTCTGTCTGTCTGTCTGTCTGTCTGTCTGTCTGTCTGTCTGTCTGTCTGTCTGTCTGTCTGTCTGTCTGTCTGTCTGTCTGTCTGTCTGTCTGTCTGTCTGTCTGTCTGTCTGTCTGTCTGTCTGTCTGTCTGTCTGTCTGTCTGTCCGTCCGTCCGTCCGTCCGTCCGTCCGTCCGTCCGTCCGTCCGTCCGTCCGTCCGTCCGTCCGTCCGTCCGTCCGTCCGTCCGTCCGTCCGTCCGTCCGTCCGTCCGTCCGTCCGTCCGTCCGTCCGTCCGTCCGTCCGTCCGTCCGTCCGTCCGTCCGTCCGTCCGTCCGTCCGTCTGTCTGTCTGTCTTGGCAATTTATTTATTTCGCTAAATAGGAAGAGTTCTCCTATATTGCCATGCGCGAACTACAGTCCATGATGAAAAAAATAGCGCGAAAGGAACACGAGGGACAGAAGGGAATGCGCTAACCACAGTTTTGGAAGTTGAATACTTGAATAAACATAAACAACAACTGTTTAAAGGGGCATTCTACGCTGAGCTAAACTGAAAAGACAAATACAGTGACATAACTGTGCTAGGTATCAATTTGTGGATTTATAGCGCAGTTCCGCCTCTACCTTTGTTCGCGTCGATGTTGCACTCGAAAATACTTTTTCTGTTCACGCCATCAACTAAGAAACAAAAAAGTCCTTTTGGTCCGTGACTGTCTAGCTCGCACATGTCTATTTTCCTCACGTTACGCTGACGACAGACACACTGACTCGCAGCCACAGGGAGGAAGTGTTCCACAGCAAACCTATCTTTCAGCAAAGTTGCACACGCTAAGAGGTGGCAAAATTTAATTCGTGCAAAATATATAAACTCGGGCATATATTCTAGGTATATCGGATGAAGGTAAAACATTACTGGTACATTTGTCACCTCCACCGCGCGTTGTGACGATGCTCCACGATCGCCACTTGTGATGGTGCCGCCACACTACGTCAAGTTTTCGAACTATTTGTTGCGAACTATGTGAACTTTGTGGCTATTCAGTTAGAAGGTACCAGCCCGAGTTGTTATCGGCACCGATGGCAGAAGAACAGAACTGAGAGCTCTGCCCTGTAGCGAAACGCCTTTAAAATATTTAGAAATGTCTTTGTACCCATGAATGACAAGTCAAAGCAAGTGGTCTTTTAGAAATTAATTACAGTGCTTGTCTCTTCCAGGTATCTCGCATCATCACCATCGCTGTCTATAAAAAGTGCAAAAAACGGCACGGCTATTACGCTTATTCTCAAGAAAGCTTATGCCTTCGCTTCGGAACTTTTTCTTCCTGTGGCTACAAAAAACCCGACTAGCTCTATCACAATTATTAATTTCTTTCTGCAGCGCCGCTTCCAGAGCGCACTAACTACTGAACTACGGCTACAATAAACCCGACAACGAACACGCCGGGCCCGTAAGGTGCCTGCTTTGGACCATCCTCCATGCACCCACGATATTGTACGGACTTCAGTCATATGAACTTCCAGGTTGAGCTTCGCATAACGGCTGTCGCCACCAAAAAATGTCTCTCCTCTTCAAGATAAGACGGAAGTGTGAAATGCACCGCAGGGCATGCGTAGTGCATTTTAGGGCAGCTGCCCCACGGACAACTGCGCCGAGTAGTCACCGCAAAGAACCCACCGTTCGAGCCGCAACGGCAGAAGCACAGTACCAGGATCTCAGAGACGCTAATGGGGAAACCAATTAAAATACACAAATATCAAAGCAACTCCGCTGCAGTTATTAATTCCCGTGTATCGTAATCGTCCTGGAAGCTTTTTCATTTGGTGGTGTTATAAAACCGAATAAAGGACGGAAGGGTACAGTGGTTGTAGGTAAAGAACCCGGTGAAAGTTTTTTTCGGCGTGTCGTGTATCTATGAATTTTGTTCACTGCGCTTTTGCTTTTGATGGGAGAATATTCATAATGTTTCGCTGATATTTTCGTTGCGCAGCTAACATTATATTTTGCAACGCGTTCAATTTTCTTGTCAAAACTTCCTTTCCTGCTTTTCTGCACGCGTAAGAGATAATTACTTCTCATCACTCGTCTCCCTGTCAGTGAGAAGGCTATCCGCGTGCAGCAAGCGTAACGAGCATTTTGCTCACCAAAGGTACCCTAACGATTGTCTCTTCTCTCGATCACCCGTATATCGCGATGTTTTTGAGACAACTTCATGAAATCGGGAAACATTTTTCCCAAGTCCTTGAAGTTTTCCTTGTTGCCTCCTTGAAATTACTTGTCTTAATATTATATCCAGAACAAGCTTGGAAGACAAAATTAGGCGTAGAAAGTCTGTTCCGGGTTTCATTCAAAGACACTCAGAAATTGGTCTCTGAAGGATGCTGTTTCCGCGCTCCTCACACGATCGTTGCAATGTACTGATGAAAATAGGAAACGATAATAGAACATCGGGTGAGTTGAAGGAAGCATGTTCAAAAAAGTCACGCTACATACTACTTTCTCACTAAACAGTGTCAAGCTGACATCGAAGTCAATGAAAATGATGATGATAGGCCTTGGCCACAAAGGACACGCTTGTTGTATAGTAAATGCTCTAAATAATGGGTGGTGTGTAAACTTCAAATATATCAACTGTTGGCACTTCTTGCGAGTGAGGAATGGTTCGGAAACGTGGTTTTTTTTTTTGCACAGGGAATTGGCAGGAAAAGTACTACTTTTAAGAAAACCAAGCTGGCGTACTTTTCGGCAGATCACTATCATTAAATACGGGATAGGAGCAGAGACTTGGGACGAAGACTCCAAAGAATAATCAGAAAATCTCGCGGAAATCAATGGAAAAATTACACTTACAGTGTTGTGCATAATGAGCTGACATACTTACGGCAAAGACCCTTCAAAAGAGCGAGGCGATCGAAAACACGGAGCCTGCACAGATAGTATGGTTCGAGATTTCTGTGCTGCGTCGCTTCATATTTCATGTACGCCTAAAACACGTGAGGTTATTCTAGAAAATGTGCTCGTCTGGTACGTTCCACCAATGAGCCGACAACGAATTCTTTTCCTGATAACGCAACGCACCAATCCTTATGCTTAACGCTCAAGGGAGCGTGCATTTAAACCGTTTATCTTTTTCCCGCTATAATCTTCTTTGGCCAACTGCGTGTCCTCGCACGAGATACAATGCTTTGCAAGCTGCCTCAAGGCCAAAGAAACAGGGTGGCTTTTGCTCTTTTTTTATGCTGTATCCTTCACATGCCGCAATATATGAAGCATTTTAACCTTCAAAATGCCGATCTGCCAACCGGAATAACGATCCCCGATGGAACACAACCCTACTCCTGCAGCTCTGCCGAACATTGGCACAAAATAACAATATATAAAGGAGCACACAGGAGCGAGATAAAACGTACGACGTGTGGAGCGTAAAAAGGGTCAACGCCTTAAGCTCCGCTTCTTTTCTTCCTTCTTTTTGCAAAACATTGCAGTGCAGAAAAGGAAGCAACGATCAGAAAGGATAAAACAGACCCGTTGGCAGAAACAAAGGCTCCATACGACAGGGCAGATTACAGAGCCTTTTCTCCCGAGAGAAGATTGATGCCTTGCATCGGGTTATCCCGAGGCTAAGAACACCTCACTAAAAAAGCACTTACAAACTCTTCTGCAGTGTTACAGCTAAGCGCGCGTGTCGTAATCGTGAAAGAATAAATTTGCACCCTGTCGAAAGTTTCTCAACTCCTTAGAACAATTGTGAGTGCCGGATAACAGTTTTTTTTATCCGGGTTTCATTTTTTTCTCTGATAAAACTCCTGGGCGTAAGGACACATAAAAATATGACAATAGACACCTAGTTCTGCGTTCATTTAAAGGGTTTGGAAACTTCCACACATGGCTGTGTGGATAAATAATTTAGTTTCATGCGCTGAAGTAGTGCTCCCGAATGTGAGGGACATGGCACTGAAAGACATCGGAGTAGTGGCAGGCGTCTGGTGTTTTTTAAGTGTACTGCACTCTCATCTCAAGGTTGCTTTCTCATTCCCTGCAGCCATATTGGCCAGCATAGAGCACGAAAAATCTGTCCTGATTAAGCAGGTAACAAAACTACTTATTTCTAGCCGCATTTTCTTGTAACCGAGTCAAAAATGGCTCTAGGAATACGCTTTCGCATTAATGCGTTTTAAGAGCGAAGGAGTTTCAGTGCTGCTTTGTTTTGCCGACCGTTCCACCCCACGATCTTCTTTCAACTACTGTGGCCTCATCTTTCATAAGTGCAGCAAGCCAAGGTGCACGTAGTTCAACCGCGGAGATGTTTTGGTCAGTCGCGTGTTTTACGAATAGGAATAGTTCTCGGACGCATGCATTACGCTCCACAAAGTTTTCTCGCCTGTTATGACCTCCTACTTCGCTTGATTCCTCTTCCACAAACTTGTTCGTGCTCCATTTCTCCTCATCCTCTTACACGAAACACAACGTCCTCCTCCTTAGACGTTTCCTCGTCATCAGCTGGAGTGGGCGCACCGTTGCGTCTCACGAACCTCTTTTCGCCTTTTATAACCTGCTCCTACTCCTACGGAGCGCTGTCACTCTCTCACCATAACCTCCTCCTTTATCCCTTGTGGGGATCTAAACCCCCTTTAGCCATTTAAATTGCGCGCGCTGCCCTCCCGTCATTTATAGTGCGTGTGAATGCCGTGCATCAGCGCATGAACGAACTGTTGCTCGCGAGATGTGTCATGCGATCGCTGCGACAATAACTTACAGATGATGCTTAAGCTACTGACGCTAATAATGGGCGCTAACAGCTGCGCTGAATAAACTAGCACATACTAAGCGAATTGCGAAGCGAGACCAGGTCATATTCATTGGTGATTACAAAGAGGGTAATTTATTATAATACATGAAATTGAACGTCTCATAGCTACAGGGTGGTTATCAGACGAGGGCTCCTGATTAATTTCAAGAACTTAGAGATCTTTAATGTCTACTGACATCTCACACCACACGGACGTCTTTGCATTTTGCCAGCATCAAAATTGGGCCATGGCGGCCGCGATTACCTTCATCGAGTGCTACATTATCCGACTGAGTTGTTTGAAATTAACGCAAACGTGATGCGTTCGATATGACTGCCTCAGCTGTAGTGGCTGGAATTACCACAGGAATGAACGTCATACATGCTTCCATTACTACGTATAAGAAGATTCAGTTTAATAGCAGCACGATGAATTGATATGCTGCACAAAGTGAAAAAGTTAGACTTCCGGAGAAAGAAATTCATAATTAACGTGTCAAATTGTGTCCTTTATTACATATAATAACTGTTCATCACAATCAGCTCTGTAGTCATTGAGAAATGCGGCAAAAGCCTCGCGTAGAGCTCAAGAAAATTGCTCGTGGTCAGATTAACACGACAGCGTTGAGGTTTCTGTTTAGTAGCAACAAGGCTTAGACGATTGATCGATAAAAGCAGGTCTTCAACTTTTCGCCTAGGTTACGTGACATTGTGATATCATCAAAAATGACCCACTGCGGCAGGTGGAAGTTGAATTGATGACTGGTCACGACATGTTGCTAGGGGAGAGGAACCTAGGTCGCAGAAGCCACACTGGTGGTTATATTTTAAACAGCCACTTGCCGGGCCAGTGGCACGTCACTTAACATCTGCCCCACTGCGTCATTGCACCACTCCGCCAAGAGCGGTATGAGAACTCACCGCAATCTGTGGAATGTGAAGCAGAGAATGACAAATTCGGCATATAAGGGCTCTAGGCTAAAGAGAAAGAGTACTGCGCGGGAGGCATCTCTGATGCTGTCGCATTGTACTGCAGCGGCACCGAGCAGGCAACAGAGTGAAAAGCGACACAGTGAGCTCGCTACGCGCGAACACAAACGGCGCCGAGCAGCTGCTCTGGATCGCCTTCAACTCTGCCACGATGCTGCTACAGTACTCTTTAAGGGCAGGATAAGCGTTGTGATGAAAGAAAGAACAATGTCCGTATACGTGAAATGATACGCGAAGACGACTCTATGCTGCTTAAATGACCGATTAATGGTGTTAAAGATATCGCGTCGTACCTTTAGTGCGGCAGTTAAGTGTCCCTTAAGGCTTTTTTACGTGATGAGTGCATGCTTATCAGAACATATCAGAACCTTTATTCTGCATAAAATGTGAAGGTGAAATCATGGCATTCTTGCAAATTAAGAATGTTTTCTTTCATTGCGATACTTATCTGAGACCTTCATTTTGCCTCTTGAAGTGCCACAAAACTCGTGAAGTAACCTTATTTCAGTTTGTCTTATGTCTTGTCACCGGACGGCTTAGTAAAAAATTCATAGTAACGGACACCTGTGCTGGACTACGCTGGACCACACATGTGCGAATTTCGAGCCACCTTCAAAACACAAGAAATGTTCAATAACATTGGACGCAGCACCACATCTAAGAGAACTGACGACGCGTGCCGGGCAGATTCCTTCCCTTCATTACCTTAACGGCACAGAAGGTAGCAGTAACATATTGAGTAAAGGTAGTCGTAGCACATTTTTCTTGTTCATATTTACCTAAATTTCCTCTTGCAGCTCAAAAACGGACGAGCCCAAATTCCAAAGATAGACATGAACTCTTCAAGTGTCATACATAGAGACAATTCCTGTGGATTCATGAGGCCGTGGGCTACGTGCAAAACAAGCGTAGAATTTCCGCGTAGAAATAACAAGAAAATTGCTTATCTTGCCGTTTAGAGTATTGATGCCCAAATTTTGTTTGTCCAAGGCAGGCCGGTCCCTATGGTCACGGTGTGCTCCTCTTGTTTGCCCTTCGCCACAGCACATCTACTCGGGGTCATGTAACAAAAGCTTCCACATCGCACTAACACTCTGATCAGGTCCGTTTTCTGACTGGATCTAACTACATTCCTCCCTTCGACCGTTTGCATTCCTCTCATACCGACCACAACTAAACACTGTACTAATGAGTATTAGTGACTAGCAAGACTCCGATGCAAGAATGCATGAAGCTCATGTCACATGAAACAGTTACACCCGAGCGAAGACCAGACGTCGAGTCGTAAAAGACGACGTCGTGGCGATGCACCACTTCAAGTGCCAAACAACGCGCTCGTCTCTCAGTGTACAGTCACGAGTAGTTAGGGATTCCCATTTCATTAGCGCCTAATTGTGGCAAAAGGCGCACTTGGTAATGAATAGTTTACTGGACCAGCATCGCTTCGGGAAGGCGACTTCCATGAATGGTGCATAGCTGCTTCTGCTTTCTATTGGTTAATTATTTATAAAGTAAGGTGATGCACAGAAATATGGCGCTTTGCTCAAGTGCCGTCCGCGGTTTTTCTTCGTTTGGACGATGCCTTTCTCTCTAATCAAAGTCCGAATAACACTTTATGTATTAGTAGCGCATTTTGCTTTGTTGCTCCTTACTGCGTTGCGATGAAAAGGAAAGTGTGAAAAGAATTTCCTCAACTTATTGTCAGGCACTAGAAGCGGTTGTTTAGTGAGAGCAATGTTCGTTTGCCATATTTCAATGTTCTGGTGAGCCTATATAGCATGGCGTAGTTTCAGTTGTCGGCAGATTGCTTAGGAGTCCGAATAATAAAGTAATAAGGCTGCCTGGAATTCGAGTAAAGCGAAGAGTTTGCAGAACTGCTCAACTTTGTAGGTGGTCAACAGCCACCTCTCAGAATTCATCAGGGTTGACAAGTTCGGCAATAGGTCACGCCGCTTACCATCCTACATCTGAATGGGAGCTGCGTTGAAAAAAGTCGCGGGCACGCTCTTCATAAGGTATGCTCTGCGGCGCTTAGGCACCAGCCGTTTCAAAGATGTAAGAGCAATGTATCGTGACCTGAGTTCTGAGGTAATAGAGTTGTGTCGAACGACCGAAATAATGTATGCTTGCTTATAAGCCATTGTAAATGTCTTCCGCGGTATATTCAACAGCAAATCTAGGTGGTGGCAATGATTACTGCAATTTCGTACAAACCTCTCTATCGGGCGAGGGAGGTGCTGAAACATATCCCTGCGCAGTTGCCAACCGGTTCTGCAGCCGCTTAAACTGCGCGAGCATCGGGCGCAGGAAGCCCTTACTGGAAAGGTCTATAGGCAGGCGTTTAGTCCAGTCGTGGGCTTCAAAGCGTGCGAGGTAAGGAAAGATGCTGTACGTGATTCTTTTGCGTGGTAGCCGCCGTGGCGGCCGAGTGGTTATGGCGCTCGGCTGCTGGCCCGAAAGACGCGGGTTCGATCCCGGCCGCGGCGGTAGAATTTCGATGAAGGCGAAATTCTAGAGGCCCGTGTACTGTGCGATGTCAGTGCACGTTAAAGAACCCCAGGTGGTCGAAATTTCCAGAGCCCTTCGCTACGGAGTCCCAATTGCCTGAGTCGCATTGGGACGTTAAACCCCCCTAATCCAAACTGAACCATCTTTTACGTGGTAGCTCGCCGGCAATCGTAGTCGGAATTTCAGCTACGTCTCACTAGTGTGGCTGTGGCCTTTGTTCCTGTATATTGACGTAGGGGAAATAAAAGTCGCCCTAGCAGAGCAGTTCCGTTGCTGCCTCAAGAATCTCCGCTGTGGCCAAAATTAACTTGCAACGGTGCACGGCAGTTTGTCTTATAACCCCTAACGTAGCTTTAGGAGTTAGGGTTTACAATAATAATTTATTTCCTCTCCGCTTTCTAGGGGAAAAGCTATGTATTCTCGTGGCCTTTCTTCAATTAACGCTCTTCCTGTATCACTCAAGCACCTGTTGCCGTATCCTACGCAATTTCGACGACTTTTTGTGCCGAGCATTTTCGACGAGACCAGTATGGCTACAAAATAGAAACACTGCGCACTCGTGTAGTATTTACAGTAACAGTTCCAATAGTCGAGCGTTGAGCCACCGCGGTGGTTCTGTGGTTATGGCGCTCGGCACTTGTTCACAGACTCACCTGGCCACCACTCGGTAGGCAGATGTGCGGCCTGCCACAAAAACCACCTTCAGACAAAAACACAACAGCTAAATGCGGGAATGGCCACTATAAGTGCTAGCGCACTAAAAATAAAAAGTTCTTTGACGTTACATGGATCCAGAGCTCCGTTGTAATCTCTGTCGCGAAGCGTCCTGTGTGGCATCGAAATTCGGCAGTCTGATTGGGCCAAAACTGGATCGGACATTAGCAGTTTGTCACAGCGTCTGTGAGTAATAAAATAAGCCGAGTACAAGTTACGAACTCCGAGATGATCGTTAACTGCGATCGTGCCTGCCAAGAAAATGAGAGAAAAAGATGCAGTAATTAAATTTTATACTCAGTATAGGCGAGGACAGGCCAAAAGTTTATACCGTGTATTTCAGGGAACACTCTAAATATATTTAAAAAATACTTTTTGTGAAAAAGAAGTAAACCTCTACATAAAGAAACTGTCAGCTGTGGCGATTGTCAGTCAAAAATAAGTGCTAGTTAGCTAGCTATTTAAGTTTTTAATTAACGAGTTTAGGCGGTTATTGCCCATGACGAGTTTGTAGCCACAAAGAAGACGATGCCATACAGTTTTTTAAAATGAAGAAAAATGCATTTTTTCGAAATTCCTGCAGCGAGAGAAAATAGCGTTTTCTTTGGCACCAAACAAAGAAATTGAGCGCATGAGGAGCGCCGGAAGCATACTTCAAAGCAACATCCGCTGGTTACGTGTTTCAGTTACTGCGGCGGCCAATTTAATACATCTGTGGTATTTTCCCCGACTAGGGATGCTAGAAGCTCACCCTAGACTGCAGGCGGCGTTATCTTTTGCTTGGTTACTCGGCGAGTCATCGCCAACTACGGCCGTCGATTTTGAGAACCCCAATAGCCACTGGCCTTGCACTCTGCCTCTACAGGTGCTTCCGGGTGCAGGCATTTTTGTCTTTCTTTCGCATCACGCTTGATCAATGGAATAAAGCCGCACTTCTGGCCCAGCTTCCAGATTTTTTAGTGGCGCCGGTTTCTTGACTGCATTACGTAATTTCTATAAGGCATTCATTCCTTTTACATTGCGTGAACTTGACAGCTAAAATAAACGAATATAACTGTCGGGTAGAAAATTGTTCGCATTATAGCGTGAAGTTGCTTCCTACCAGATGCCTCAATCTTGTTGCCGCGTGCGGCAGCAGATGCATTTCGTTCCTTGTAAGAAGTGGTAGTAAAATGATTAGGAAATTTGGACGCCAGGCGTTAAGCAGCTTCGAGTCGTAGAGGATACATGAATGAACAAAATTTGCATATTTCAATATTTCAGTTGGTTGCAGCCAAGATTGAGCACTCCCACACGAAAGATATATCAATCAGGACACAATAAATATTTTTTCTTCATGTGCCCACATTGCTTTTCCTTCATTGCGATGCACCGAAGAAAGCGGTATTTCATGGGGTTCGCTGTAGATAACAAATCTATCGCAAAAATTTTTTTTCAAATCATATTCTTATATGTTACCTCAGGTCTTCGATGCTTGCTGGTTTCCTATTAATAACCTCAGTTTTAGCAAGTCTTCAGCAGTAGAAATTCAAGCGTGATAAAACGGGAGACCTGTGAGGCCAGGCTGTGGTTCTGCCGTGCCCAATTGGTTGGGCAAAAACTACTCTATGTATTACCTAGCCGATGAAGAAAAATGTTGCGGGATTCCTTAATGCCGGTACCACTGTTTTTTTTTTCTAGAAAACCAGTGGTAACTCTGAGACAGATTCAGAGACGAAGCACTTTAGAAAATAGTTGATGTACTTCTTTCCATAGCGTTTCCGTTAATGAACTAAGGACCGACAATACGGCCGTTATAAATGCAACACCAAACATTTGCTGATCATCTTACCTGGTGATTACGCTCACGTAGCCAGTGTGGTTTCTGGTCGCACCAAAACTGGGCGCTTTACAGACTGACATTCGAATCCCAGCAAAATTGCGCCTCGTCAGTCCAAAGCACTCTGTGGAGAAATTCCTGGTCTTTGTCACATTGAATCCGACACCAGTTGCAAAACTCAAGCCGTTCCTGAAAGTCATTTGGTTTAACCTCCTGGCGAAGAAAACGACATAGGGTGTGGCTGTGTCTTGAAAAGTGACAGTTAAACTGATTCGCGCTCGCTCCATATGCGCCGGCAATTTCCATGACGCTTCTTCCCGCCCAACAGAGCTGTAGACCAGGACGTGGATGTCAAAATCATCAGTAGAACAGGCTGGGCGCTTCCTTTGCTTAATATGAGCACTGATACAGTGGTCCTAAATCGATATAAATCTGGGACCAGTCGACACTCGACGACCAGCATGTTGGCAGCATACGGTGTGGATGCCAGCTGTGAACAGTACCTTTGCGCGCTCAAATAAGTGATCATGTTGTTCAGATTCACAGCAAACGTAGTACTGAAGTTGTTCGGGCGTAGTCATCCTCACAATATTCTCGCTGCGAAGTTGAAGTTTTGGCCTTTACACGGGCGAGGGGACGCTTCCGCACATTTAAGTAATGTGAGACACTGACACTGCGGTAATAATGTCACCTGCGTACCACCGAAACAAGCAGCTCAAAGGCAAACGTCCAGGCTTTTTGCCAAACTCGCGCTACAGACCACAAGAACTAAGCCTAATAGACTACCGCCACTGCCTCGCAAGGTCCGCTTGCTTCGTGGGCGAAACTTTTCTTCATCCGATCCACCTGCTAACACGCAGCGATTATCACGAACAGTAGACAAACAAAGTAAAAGAAAGAATAGTGGAGGCTGCACTATCACAGCTCTAAGAACCGGCGGCCGCGTAGTGGACGATGACAAGCCGTTTTTTAAGCATTACAGCGAAACTAAAGATAACGCCGCCCACAGTCCAAGCTGAGCGTCGAGGCACCTAAGTCGGGGAAATTATCACCGACGCTTCGAACTGCCCGGCACAGTCAATGTAGCGCATCACCAGCGGACGTCGCACTTGCGCTCGACTTCTGGCGCTCCTCATGCTCTGCGCATCGGTTTGGTGCGGGAAAAAAACAGGAGACTTTCTTTCGCTGCAGGGCATTAGAAAATCACTTCCCGTTTAACACTGAATCGGCACCATCTTCTCTGCGGCTGCAAACTTGTCATTGCCAATAACTGCAAAACTTTGTTGATTAAAAAGTTGATTTCTAAACTTTAATTGAATTGCTAGGTAATTAGCAGGCTAGTTAGCATGTTTTGCTTTCTGTAGAGGTTTTGTTTTTTTCTCGAAAAGTCTATTTTTAAGACTTTTTGAGTGTTCGAGGAAACACTCGATATATTCAGATATTCAACAGTGACGCAAAACCTAGAACCTAGAACAACATTGTGCTTGAACACCCTTGAAGTTTATGATGGCAGTCAGCGGCAGCTTTCGTTTTTTTCCGCACCCAACTCGAATTTCGAAATTGGAACGGCGAAGGAGCGCTCACGTGGAGCGTGCCCAGCAAGGAGTTTTCTTCGCGCTTTGGGCGATGATTCTTGTAAGGCAAAACAACCTGTGGGTAGCATCAGGACAAGGTGCTAATCTTCAAACAATACCTGCCACTAAGATGTCTATTATATAGAAAACATGAATTTCCATCTGGTTTCGCCTGAATGCTCGACAACACACAACAGGAGAGGCTTACCTTGAGGGTGCACGCTTTTATGACAGCGAAAAACACGCGTGTTCACTCAACTTTTTGGCGGCGACAGAAGTTTGAAACAAGGTCGTTTATTTTCAAACAAGCGAAACATGCGTCCGTGCTGACGATAAGAAAAATGCTCAAGATGTGAAATGCCCCATTTCTGGGTGCAAGAGCGTGGCGGAAAGCAACATGGGGAACGCCATTTACAAAACGATAACACAAAACCAGCTACCGTTGATCACAGCAGTGGAGGTGCGCACTACATGTAGGACTTGTGCAATACAAGGAATGCATAACATTATACACAAGGGGGACATAAATTACAGCACAAGCACATCTGCAGTACGCGTACGACACGTCTTCATGTGTTGGGCCCCGAATAACCAGCATTCTCAACCCAAGAAAAAAAAATAGCCTCACGATGCGGAGTTGGCCGCTTTCTTTCATCAGTTTGGTATGCGTCTTTCCCGCTCACACTGACAACTACAGTTATACTAATATATAAAGATAAAGATTAGGTTTGACTTTTTTCAAAAGAAGTCTGTGTTTTCCACAGAATAGCAGTTCTTGGCGCCAATTTTCGTCGCGCTTATCAGTCTGCCATGATATCGTGATATTGGCGCTGAGCAGAAGTGATGCCATTCAGAAGGTCGAAGAATCATGAGTATCTTCTGAAAATGCCTACGATTTGAAACAAGTACAACGGCCAGTAATGCCCATTAGAATGTCGCAATGAACGTGAAACGCGCCATAATTCACTTCTGCATGAAGCTACCTATAGCAGCTTCGCGGTTATTAACACGCCGTTTCTGAAAGACTTTCTAGCATTGTGTTAGCGGAAGTCGTAGCCAGGCAGCCAAACTTGAATTCGTCTGGTTTCCCACACCTTGGGACTGCACTGCCGAAGCTTCTACGCAGTCCAGGTGTAAGAGAAAGCAACAAGTCCAGGTGTAAGAAAAAGCAACACGATGCCTAAATGCCTAGCAAAAATGAACATTTTCTAATTTTCTGTTGTAATTAAACGGCATATTCTTAGCACTGAATGGTATGTGTTAGTTGACACACAGTGGATGTTAGATTCTTGGCTTTTGTTGAATTCGCAGAATATGCAGTATATATGACAAAAATAGCATGAATTTTTAAACTATGGTCATGAAATGAGCAGAAAGACTATAAATTAATGAGGATTTGTTTCTTGTCTTGAGTTTAAATGTGCAACATAGAAGATTCTATCTGCATTGCCCTTCCGGTAGCAGATTATTTTCTGCATGCACAGAGGTGCCTATCTTTATGAAAAACTCTGGAGGTGTAGCCCATGCAGGTCAGTAAGTGCTGATGGTAAATGGGTGGTGCAAGAACTGATTGTGATTTGTGTGTGATTGTGAAGGCAACAGCACCATTCCAAGAAATCGCATGTATGTACACACAAGCTTCTATATTCTGAGGCCATCATTTTGGTGATGCATTGATTTTCGTATTACGACAGGCAGCAACTTTCCTCACACAATGCTACGTTGCTACATCCATGACAGCGACAGGCCTGTCATCTACAAGTGCCACATGCAGGTCATCTCAACAGATTAAGAAAGTCAAGGTAATAAAAAGATGCACTGCACAGCTCAACTAGGCGTGGTGTTGTTTCAAGATGGAAGGAAGGGTTTGGTTACAGAATATGCAGGGATTGGTCACAAAAATTTACAAGCTACAGCTCAAGTTACAGTACAACTGCTGTCATGTATGAGAGGAAAAAGGGTTGCTTGAAACATATGAAAGGAATACGATTTTCATATAGTACCAGATACCTCACCTGCCTACAAGCACAATTTGCACACCAACTCCAATAATGATCACGCTCCACAAATTAATACTTCCTTCCCTTTGTTTACAGCTTTTACTACTGTGTTCATGCGCATTTTTTTCACCAGGTACAGTTTGGCTCTCAAGTTTAAAATGAGTGCTCCACAAAAACACTTTCAAACCACGATACTGTCAACATGGGGAGTCGGAGATATCCCATTCATTTTTTGGGCATTCATAATTGGAACAAACCTGGATTAAAGGTGTTAAGGAAAGAAAACACTTAACAAAGAAGTGCCACATTACTGCCACAAGGGCCCTAAGCAAGAGAAAACAGTTGAAAAAACGTGCATCATCCACAAATGACCCCGGCATTAAACCACGGATACACATTTGTGGGTGAGGCTATATAAATTCTCTTTTTCACTGGAACCAGCACTAAACACATCACGACAATGCATCTTGAACAGCTGACTGGCCTGACTAACGTACGTCAAAGCACAAATTCCTGCACTATTATGTCGACTATGTTAGAGAACTTTTGTTTTATTGGCAGCGCTTCCTATCTTTTCTGCGTTCCCTTTCGGAAAGCTGCATCTCATTTTTGGGTCATACATACAGCAGCCTGCTTTTATCCTGTGCCTAATGATTCAAGATTTGTATACAAAAACTTCTTGCACGAAAGCATCCACTAATGTTTTCAGCGTACCGGTTATTTTCGGCAAAAATTTTGGCAATCAAACATAATACCCATATATAGCTCACAATGCCCATAGTGTAGTGGACATAGTAAGGCTGATGATGATGGTAACGCACAGAATGAATGCAAGTAGCACAATGAAAAACATATATTGTAGACAACTATAATGCAACATAGAAGTTGACCTCTCAGAGTATGTAAAACTTGAGACTCTACCCTATTCTTTTGCTGTTTTGTTGATATTTGCTAAGTACCAATAAAAACCGAACACTTGTGATTAGGAGGCACAAACTCAATCTGAAATGGTGCTACTTAAGTAACACACAGCGAATCATAGTATATAAGTATTGGTCTTATGAAACAAAATAAAAAATGCACAGTGGGACAGACACTTAAAAACTTTAGTGTTTTCTATCCGTTTTATGACTTCGGTGATCTTGAAAAACATGAAAATATCTCAAGATCTATGCACTGGGAAAGGTCGTGCATGTCTCGTGCATCGCAGTGATGCAATTATGTCGTATTCAATAATTTATTCCTTAGATTGAGAAATTTGTTATTGCTCGAAAATTATAGCAGCATGAATAAATAGACTTTGCAGGAAGAATAAGGCAATCCTTACTTTAAAACCAATATTTGCCCAGCACATAACTAAAATAAGTCTGTACACCAAGACCAATGCAGAACATTCTGGAAAAGCACAATATGTCATTCACTTCACTCTGAAGGCTTCTAAGAAGTCAACTTTAACAGCTCTAAGTTCCTTTGCCAAAACGTCGTCTGACAGACAAAGCACCAAGTGCAGCACTGCACAGGCCACTGATGACTATGGGACTTGTTGACCTTAAGTGGACAAAGTTCGAACTGTAGAGCTCATCGTCTTCATTTCCACCACAGTAAAGTGAAAAGCAGCCTGTAAAACGTGAGACGAATGCCAAGTGGACACCACTATGGTCACTTTGAAACGAGATCAATAAAATGGTGGACTCCCAGTTCTGTCCCGTATGTATTAGCATACAGCTTCTGCCTGTTTAGGGCATGCATGCGTGAAAGTTGAACTTCCACCTGCAGTCATGACGATGCGTCATCATACGGCCTTGAAAACATTTCTCCCAGTCTTAAGCACCTGGTCAAAACTGCCTTCAGCGGATTTTCTGGCACAAAAGCTTGCCAGGGTCCTTGAGGTCTTGGATGGCACTAAGTCTTGCCTGGAAACTGGTGTTTACAAATAGATTCGCAAAAATTAGAGGAATACCCTTAGTCATATGACTCCACAGTTCACCACATTCGGTCACACATGATGGTCATTTTCAGGTGTTTTCATTTTAGATATAATAAAGAAATCATTCTTATATGTACATGAAGCTGACTTTGGCATTGGCTGGACTCCTTATTCTTGCACAGGAGCCTACAGCATGGTGACCACATCGCTACCACGGCCCCAAAAATTGCCGCCTAAAACCGTGAAGGCAGTGGACCGTAAGGACGATACAGCCTCCGTGTCATTCCCTGCGAAGCCTTCAGGCGAGTTGGGAGGTGGCAGTGGGTTCGTAGTGGAGGGTCTGCCCACTCTGTTGAAGAAAACAATGGCTTAGTCAACACACTAAAGTCAAGGCGCATGTAAAACCCTGAGACATAATCCCTGCCTTAGATTCTTAATTTTAAATGACATCCCAACGTTGTAGCGAGAAGTTTGAAAAGAGAAAAAATATCATATCATTCTTTCAAGATTTGTGCATGCACAATGTTGCTTAGTGGTGAGACATGTTTAAGTTTATAGTTTTCATTCAGCTCTAAGTGTAGCACCCATCCTGTCCTTGCCTTTCTTTGTCCTGTCATAATGCTACGTTTTCTTTGAACATAAGGTAAAAAAACAGGGAACTTGTGCACGAAAGCGGCAGCGAAGCCTTACTACGCAAATTAGTAGATCGCTTTTTAATACATTTGTACAGTTATTTGTTGCTTGCAATTCAACTGTTCTTTATATATTACTGCTCCGTGTTCTGTTCACTCCACTGACAAAATAATTGCCATGGTTGACGAAATTGGAGGAAGTACAGTGGGGCTGTGAACTGGTTAAGTAACACCAGACAACAATTAATACATATTTATCAGGTTATTAGGGTTCTGTGTCATGCCACTGATATGTAAATCTCCATGGCTTCAGTATTTCTTTTTTACTAAGCATGCATTTTCAGAGGCAATATATCTCATAAGGGGAGGGCAGCAGTTGCAATATAGGTTGGTCTTCTCATAAGGTGAGCATGGAATGAACTGCCTGCAGCAAAGAACATGAGAGTAATTGAGTTTCATATACATGATATAGACGACGCTTAATGGACAGATCTACTGAATCCTGTCGAATATATTTTGCTTGCGAGAATCAAAAGCTGCTTGCCTATATGAATGCATACCGCGATATGGAAATGAGAAACGTGACAGCGCAATGTGAAATAATTTTTTCATGCAGGAATGTGGCTCCTCTTTTGGTACATGGCTTTTGGGAACCCTGGCAGCAATGGAGGATGACTGCCCACCACCTGGGCGTTTGTAAGCGTGGCTTTGAGTGAGATGCCTCAGATTTCTGACCACTATAGTTTGGAATACTAATATAGTTTTCAAAACTATCGACTAAACAGGCCTCGTGATACCATCGATATTCGCACCTTTATTTTGCAGGTAGCAGGAAAGCCGAAGGCTGCGCTATTGTTGGCAGAGTGTCATTGCTTTCCCAAACATTTGATCAGGCGATTCAAAGAATGGTTCAATTGTGAAAGCGGCGACTAGTTTAAGAAGTGAAAAAAAAAGAAAACATATGAAGCTTCTTCTAACAAAAACAACCATCTATATTTTGCTGAATCCTCTGTAAAACTGTCCTTTAATCAGTTCAGGAGACAGGCTTGCATGGTGACAAACTTTTCAACTATTCCCCCCCCCCCCCCCCCCCCCACAAGATCCCATGCCCATTTCTCGGTTTATTTCAAGATACTTGAACAACTGTCAACATATTAGTGGTGTATTCAACCATACCGCAAGACCTGCCAGAATAAGGAAATATTTGTGCACTCGTCTCCGCCACTGTGTTTCCCTTCTGAGTGCCAAGGTTTCTTGCCACACGTTCTTTTTGCTACTGGATGTTATCTTTTCCTGTTGCGAATCCTTCAAGCGGTAGGCAGTTCCACCTCAAAACCCAACTCCCGGCATGGCAGTGCAATATATTGGCACATCTGAATATTTACCAGCGAAGTCCGTATCAGCTGCGTATCCATTGCTCGGCATATCTTCTGGACTCTGATGCGAAAAGCCTTGCTCACTGAAAAAAAAATACGAAGCAGATGAAAACTTCAGCTGAGAGGACAAAAGGCACTTTGTTGCTACCCACGCATGCCACCCGTCTAGTGGTACTGTAGTCGGATACAACTTAAACCTGCAGTGAAGCTCCACCCAGATTCAGGACCACCATACAGAATTCCCTCCACAACAAACAAGTAATTCGTGTTACAACCTTTCTTGCTACCTCAACAAGAACCCAATTGGAAGAGAAAAATTATAAGCTCCAGAGTTTTGATTTTTGGCATGCTTAATGCAGTTGAACATTATATATTTGATCTGGCTCACTGTTGTGATTGGCCAGCAAAGTAATACAGGATGCCGCAAACCATAGTGGGGTGTTACCATCTGCAGTTTTTTTAGGTTGCATCCTAAAAGCAATGGGAATATCATATGCATTCATTAAAAATTCAGGAATATTTGAGTCTATTACGTAAATCAAATAACAGTGTACTATTTGCGACTACCCAGTGAGATAGCTTCCAGTAAGCGCGATTTACCGTGGTCCACTGTGTACAATGTTTGGTATTTGAAAAGTCCACGAAGTGACTATATTTGCGCCTTTTTGCGAACTGCAAACAAAACTTAGCCAACTTTCATCTTCCTGGTGCTGATACTGATGATGTAATCGGCGTCAGGAAACCACAAGCCAACTTTTAAACGCACTTAGATGTCTATGTAGACTCCTTGTATGGACATATTACTTCTCATTACTGGTGCTGTGTCACCACGAAACAAAAAAAGTATTTAACTCTCCAAAACAGAGGAAAAGCAAGTGAGATGAACTACAAAAGTTCGAGGATTGCAGAAATCGATCCCAGTAATTACTGGCCACTGTTCCGAGCTCGTTCCACCATGTAAAATGCATTCCTGTGAGTTTTCTTGCCTTAGCTCAGATGAATACGAGCATTTCTGTGCTTTTGAAATATTGTGAGAGTGAACTCGATTCACGTCCTTCATTAATGCAGTGCGCCGAAGTATTTCACCTTTCCCGACACGACGCCTCCGCAATCGCTGCACTTAAGACGAAGAGCGACGAAATAAATTCAAAAGAAATAATTCTGCCTTTGTCCTGGCTTTCTCACAGCTGACGTACAGCCGCTTGTGCAGCCAAATTAACAGAAACCGTCACAGCTTCGAGGCCAGCAGGTGAAAGACTCACAAAGAACCAAGAGTGGGACGATAATCACCGACCACTTTTCTACCTAACTCAAAGGTACTTAAACTATCAGTAGCTTAAACGTTTCCTGGGCATGGCCTCTTGGCGTTTCTTCCAACCTCGTGCTGCCCATAAAATAACAGTGCAGAGCACTGTTGACAGAGTTATGTGTTAACTAATGGTGTTGTTCTTCCCATTCCAGAACTAATGAAATCGATATACACATCCAGTCATGCAAGTGCCGGGTAACACAGGAACATCATAAATATTTGCTCTTGCACTCTCTTTCTGCTTGCATTTCGCAGGCAGAAGAAGCAGGATATGTTATAATACTCAGACATACTCAATGGTAGTGAACGCTTGCTCATAGACGTTCCCATCGAAGTTCCCGTCAGGATACTCGTCTCCGTAGAGCTGCAAGAGGATAACAAAAAGGAAACAAGCAAGAAAGTTAATATTTGAATACAGAAAGTACGTAGTGTGCTCGTGAGCATTTGAGCTTCAAAGTTTCTATGTTGCTATACACATCAAAATGACAACTTTTTCATGGTACGCCGGAATCCAAAGACAACTAGCCTTATTCTAGGTGGAAAGGCTGAAGGCCTTCCTTTTTCAATTGGACAGTAGTGTTATTCTATCCATCCATGCATAAAAAAGTCCCAACACATGTGTCAAGAATTTCTCTACTGTTCTAGTTTGCTGACATCATGTCACAATTTTCTGCCGGCTTCTGTCATGCATTCCACGCGAAAAGAAACACTTTTGAAATGAGAAACTACCAGCGCCTGCATTAGAGCAATATGATTTCGTCTCAGTGAGGTAGGTAAATATCGTATACACTCAAGTGATAGAGAATATGCCGAGCCTTGCTTCTTTCTGGCCTTTGTATGCCATTGAATCTGGATATTTTATACCTCCGCTTACCATTATGTTCAGTGCTCCCTTGCGACAGATTCTCCCTACATCTCTTGCATTTTAGTGGATATGTCGAAGAGATATCCGCAGTTCATAAGGACGTAACGTCCACTATAGTCGACACCCTGTCCTCTCAGCAGCCAGGGGCATTATTTGCAGAAAGTGCGATCAGTACAGAACGAGGAGGACTGAAAGGTTCATATAATGACCTGTATGAGGCACTGCCAGAAAGAAACCCGCATGACCTCAGCCCTTGCCACAATTCTTTCGCAGCGAGTATAGACAGCGAAGGCAAATAATTGCTGTTCCTTTCCGTTTTTTAATTTCCCAATGGCTGCAAGTCGCATTAAGTCATCAGAGGTATATTGTTTCGAATAAGAATTTACTGGGTTAATATTAAATAAGTACATAAATTTTGCATAGAGGCGAAGTATCCAAAGTGAAACGACTGTCGCGGGGCCCGTTTCGCGTTGGACAGACAAAAAAAAAAAACACGAAAATGCTAAGTTCATAAAGAATACCTCTTCTGGTAGACTTTGGCAATTTAGTTGCTTAAAGGTTGATGACAGCTGACCACCGCGTCAATGAAGTCAACCTGCCCAAAGCTGCCACAACGTCTTTGGTAACTGTAGTGATTGACGGCTCGGCAATAATGCTTGCAATAATACTCCTATGGCTCATTTCACAGAGCGACTGGCAGCATGAACACCAAAGTAAAGAGGAACACCAGCTGAGAACATGACCTGTGGGAGGTAATAATTGTGCTGCATTGGTGTGATAACAAAGAAACCCGGGGAATCATTGTTGCTGCATGTCGGCACAGTGCTGAAACTAAACGTATTGTGGCAGCTTAGCGGGAACTGCGCTGCTGGACCGACATCGGAGATTCAATCTCTGCTTTGGCGATTTGTCTTGCTGGCCAAAGTAAAACCCGGCTGGGTACTGAAACTTTCCTTCAGGCTAAAGTAATTCAGGTTAAGAAGCCTAATCTGGAGCCCAGGCAACGCAGTCAGTCCAACTTCTATGCTCAGATTTCTACACAATGAGGTTTCTCATTTCGACGCACAAGGAGTTCGCAACGGTAAAAAAAATACTTTGAACGTTTTACAGGTATCTAATGCACGGAAATCCCCTTTGCTTCTCAGTATCAAAATCCTGCTCACTGCGAGCATTAACGGACAAAAATTCTAATTCCAAAACGTTTGTCAGCGTGAAAGGCGTCTGATTTTGTGGGTAACTCACAAATTCGTCCGCGGCACAGTCTGTGGAGATGAGTTCGACGGCGGCGCCATGCCTCAGAGCTCCTACGGCCGCCGCCCTACCCAAGGTGAGTGCCGCAGCCCGCAGCGCGCTCTTGCGCGTCAGGCGGACGGGAAGGACGCGCGAACCATGCAGCAGATAGGCGGCCTTTGCAGCAGCCGCGGACACGGCGGCCGCCGTGGTTGGGGGAGGCGCCACACCTCTGGCCAGTCCGGAAGAAACCTGGATGGGCGGCAGCTGAGACAAGGCGTCGGGGTTGCCGGCCAGCACCAGACCGGCAGGCACGCCCGGTCGCAGGGCCGGATGCGTCGGAGGCGTCGGGGGAGAAGAACGGCACGAGGAGGAGGACGCGTCCTGGTGGAGGGAGGCCTGGACGTGTCCCGTCACCAGAGGGTGCCAGGAGGAGCGCAGTTGTGCATGTTGAGCAGTAGCCTTAAAGGGACACTGAGGACGAATTGATGTCGGCTTTTATCGATAGACTATTGCGCTCTAATGACAGACGCAACTGGCCCATTGAGAATGCGGCTTTTGTAGACTAGAACACCTCAAGAAAAACATTTATAGTCATCACTGGTCATGTTCGCAGCAAACTGCGGTGGCGTGAAGACATATTTGTGCAGGGGCCCCTGAGAATAGGATACGTCCGTACAATTCAAATGGTGACTAAGGTTTCGTTCTCAGTCTTGATGTCGAGATTCTGAATCAGGTGGCTAAAACAATACTCCACTTTTAAATATATTTTTCTCGCTAAAAAATATACTTTTTGCCGCCAGTCTAACATCAGCGTAAAGAGGAAGACACATAGAATTGATATTTACGGATAACAAATTCTAGATAGAGTTCTCCTCAGTGTGCCTCTAAAAACAATGTGCCTAGATATAGCCTACGATTACTCTCTGACATATGTGGATGCAAACGTCGCATTGACAATGGTCAAGCTTGTCTCCTGCTGGCACTTCATTTCGAATAAAGGTTCTCAGCACAGCGTTGCGATTTTCACTTCCAATTCCGAAGGTAGCATAAGCAGGACTTTCGTCTGTGAGCTTGCTAAACTGTGTTGCCGCTTCAAATGCCCTCACTTGACCGAAACAAGAGCTTTCATGAGCATTTTAATTTGTGCTCAGCCTCATTAAACGACACGATAGCACATACAGAGGGCACCTGGAGTCCGCTTTAGCACAGCTAACCTTAAGAACAGACATTACAAGGAAACAAAGGCATCAAGAAAATAATTGCAAGTTTTCGCGCAACTTCCGCGAAGAAACCCTCGAGCAGTCATGTTTGCAATAACGTATGTTCTTATATTCCTGTCAGGCATAATTTGGTTTGTACTCGGTAAAATGTGCTAAGCGCAGCCTTCAAGGACGGCGTGCCGTAGCGAGCACAGTGAGGTTTTCACGTTATGTCGTCGTTGAGAAGCGGTGGTTCAGAGAGGAATTTTTTTGCCGTTGTCTTTAATCATGCCCCGTTCCCGTGGTACTGATGCGTCTTGGCCACGGAGATTTATATCTTGAAGGATGATGTGCATAAAGAATACAGCAATTTTAGGCATCCACACTTGCTGCAGAAACTGACCTTATCTTTGGCAGAAAAAAGTCATGTACTTTTCTCGTACCCTCTGACCGAGAAGAATAGCCTCTGAATATAATTCTGACAACTTACAGTGTATTCACCCTTGTTTAACCGAAGCGTGAAAAAAACCCACAAACCGAGCCCAATGTAAATGTGGTAGGGGTGACCTTTGAGCAAAAGAAAGCAAAAGGTCGGCGTTCTTTCTAACTACGGTAATCTGACAACCCCTTTAAACAAGCAAACATTCTGCTAACCCAGGCTAAGATAATAAGGGATAATAAGATAATAAGGAATAATAAGGCTAAGACAGAGAGATTTCGAATGTATGTGTACTTGTCCTCGTGTGTGCGTGCTTGTACGTTCGTGACATGGAACTCACGTTACTCCCACAGCTGCTAACGGCGACCAACTCATTGCCGCACGGAGGAGACGCTGTTCCAGGGGGCGCTGATGGCGCCAGCGACGTTTGGGGTGAGGACGACTCCAGCGATGCCGCGGTGGTCGCTCCGTTCTTGCGGTCGTTCTTGAGCAGCGCCAACTCACGAAGCTGCGTCTGCCGAATCTCGTCGTAGTAGTCCTACGTTGCAAGAGAGAACGTGTGCAAATGAGTCAAGCGCTGCAACGTTATATGCGATCGCATAGATACGCATATACGATCGAAATGAAACAACCTGTACATGCATGGAGGTGTGGGCAGAAGCACGCCACATGAATCATTTCTGAAGGTACAATCTTTGTCAAAAGTATACAGCCCAAGGGGTCCGCTTCTGAGCCATGCAGCACACCTCCTCTTGCCTACTCAGGGACTTTAATCTCAAGAAGGCGGGAGGAACTTAAGTCGTCAACCCTCCCTAGCTTAGGACTTCAAATGTGCTTGAGAGCAACGCAACACGGCTTAGAAGCAAACCCCTTGGGCTGTATATTTTTGACATAGACTGCACGTAACATCCTCAAACGCAGCCAAATCATCAATAAGTGCTCTTTATTTGCCAGCATTTAAGTCTTTGGAGGTTCACGCAATTATTAGGTCATGTTATCTGCACAACCGTGTTCCCTGATATTGCATCATAGGCTACTTTCTCTGCGATAAGAATGACGAGTGGGTCGTATTTTGCAGGAGATTCAATCTCGGGATTTCGTCAACCAGCCTTGAAAGATATTAAACGGCACACATTGCCTATAATCGGCGCGTGATGCGCGGGGTGTGCACTTCCCAGAATGTGCCACGTGCGTTCCCGTGATCCAGGCGATCAGAGAAAAATGCCCTCTAGGTGCCGTTCTAACTTCACCCTTTTCTTACCGAGAAGGCGAATAAGCCGATTGCTCTATTTCAATGCCTCTATTTCATAGAAAGAGAGGGTAGCAATCGTATGCTTGAATGAGAAGCACCCACAGGGGCTTTCATATTACTCAACGAATGCCAAAGAAGCAGCAAGCTATACTTTCTTGCTTTTTATTCTACGAGTTCCCCAATTAGGAATGAGTTCAGAAAGTGCTATGTAGACAGAACACACACTTTTGAGGCGGAATGTAGCTCATAATTCTTTTGAACACGCGGCAAACAGCCGCCTGTATAAAAACAAGCAGCGGCAAAGCAATGGCAAAGCAATAGCGTGCTATGACCAAACTAATCTGCAGCGGAAACCTATCCATATAAACAATTATGTTTCCGCTGCAGATTAGTTTGGTCATAGCACGCTATTGTTTTGCCATTGCTTTGCCGCTGCTTGTTTTTATACAGGCGGCTGTTTGCCGCGTGTTCAATGCCCCGCCGCGGTGGCTCAGTGGTTAGGGCGCTCGACTACTGATCCGGAGTTCCCGGGTTCGAACCCGACCGCGGCGGCTGCGTTTTTATGGAGGAAAAACGCTAAAGCGCCCTTGTGCTGTGCGATGTCAGTGCACGTTAAAGATCCCCAGGTGGTCGAAATTATTCCGGAGCCCTCCACTACGGAACCTCTCTCTTCCTTTCTTCTTTCACTCCCGCCTTTATCCCTTCCCTTACGGCGCGGTTCAGGTGTCCAACGATATATGAGAGAGATACTGCGCCATTTCCTTTCCCCCCAAAACCAATTATTATTATTATAAACAATTATGTACGCTAAGGTTGGCTACACAATTATGTTTCCCGGAACCATGCTCGCCATGCTTGAGGGAAAAGGAGATAAATGTTGAAAAGAGATCTTGGAAGGCAGTTAAGCAATTGAAGAGTTGACGCTGGGAGGCTGATAAAAGCCCACAAGTACACGAAGCATGCTGTGATTCTTGGTACGCGTGGCTTTTACACGATGAACACAGTTCACTGCAGTCGCACATGGTGTCTCCTTATGCAAAATTACGAGGTTTCAAAGGGCCAACGCTTATTCAGCGCAGCAATATCATAAGGATGTGAGTGGACATATGCAAGGCCAATACTTGCATTTGCTTTCATTAAGAAGCCAGGTTGAAAAACTGGTAGTGCTATTGCTAGTACAGTCCCCATGCTGGCAAAACGATCTCGATAGGCATACAAAATCGCATGAATGCATACCGCGAGTAGCTTTTTATTACTTATTTTTAATGGAAGATTAATAATTTGAAGTGCACTACAGTTGACATTACTCTTGCTTTCTGTTTAGTAAAATATGCCCTGTTTGCGCCTTCCAAATGCGTGGCCTCTTCTATATACAAGCCTAATTATGTGCGAGTCATATAGACACAAGAAGTGTGTTTGCCAAATAACTTGCAAGAACAGTGTGACGGGTTTTATCCTTCACTGTAGGTTACTACGATAGCTATGCCAAAGCGCAAATATCCTCTAGAAGAAACCACTTCCAGAGGGAGTGAAACAGTAAGAAATACCGAGGCGCCAGTGAAACGTACTTTTTAGAACATTGCTTGCTCTCTTTAGCATTAAACAAGAACAGCCATTTATTTTTTGACCCTGCCAAGTGACCGCGTCTGTCGCGCCATTGATTTTCGGAAAGTGGCCTACGCGCAGGTGCTGCACGTCTAATGCATGCTGTGTAAAACTAATATATACAACGCAATCAGTAAGCAACTCAAAATCTTTGCAGTGAGGGTACTAGACTTCTCGATGTGTGATACAATCGTTGTGCGCCTGTCTTCGCATACCTTTTCTTCTAAAGCATGTTTTGCAGCACACACACTTTTATGAAAGGGAAGCGAAGTTTTCACTTTTGTGGAAAATATTAAGCCACAGAAATACTGCAACACACACACACACACACACACACACACACACACACACACACACACACACACACACACACACACACACACACACACACACACACACACACACACACACACACACACACACACACACACACACACACACACACACACACACACACACACACACACACACACACACACACACACACACACACACACACACACACACACACACACATATATATACGTACGTACTGTACACATTACTGCAGTTGCGAGACGCGTCTGCCACCTTTTGCTCTATTCTTAAAGACGGTGAAATAGTATTCTTATGACGCTAAATGCATGCTGTCCTTGTCATACATATGTGTGTATATATATAGTTTACTTTGCTTTTTAAGCAGTCAATGACGTCATGCTCTGGCAAACTATATATATATATATATATATATATATATATATATATATATATATATATAGAGAGAGAGAGAGAGAGAGAGAGAGAGGTTTAAGAGAAGCGGGCACTTCAACAGACACATTTATTTATCAACGTTTCGACCCCGGTGCGCGGTCTTCATCAGGATTCTCTCGCTCTCTCTCTCTATATATATATGTGTGTGTGTGTGTGTGTGTGTGTGTGTGTGTGTGTGTGTGTGTGTGTGTGTGTGTGTGTGTGTGTGTGTGTGTGTGTGTGTGTGTGTGTGTGTGTGTGTGTGTGTGTGTGTGTGTGTGTGTGTGTGTGTGTGTGTGTGTGTGTGTGTGTGTGTGTGTGTGTGTGTGTGTGTGTGTGTGTGCGTGCGTGCGCGTGTGCGTGTGTGTGTGTGTGTGTGTGCGTGTGTGTGCGTGGGGGGGGGAGTGGCATTTGTTTAGCGTCATGAAAATGCTATTTGAACACCTTTAATAGAGAAAAAAGGAGGCAAAAGCGCCTCGCGACTGCCATAAAATGTGCAGTGAAAGCATTCATATTTCTAACCATATTCACCTGAAGGATGCTCGTGAGTTCATGAAAACTCTGCATTCAATCCTCTAGGAAAGCAACACGGCTCGGATCTTTGTTACATGAAGTAAACTGATACATGCTATTCCTGTCGTCATGAATGGAATCGTAGATGGCAGCCTCTACGTAATCTCTGCACATGGCACACGCTTACAGCAGGAGCTTAAAAAAAAAGGCTGCTGAGCATATTTCACCGGTTGGGATTATTCAAAAGTGAGCTGAGATCGTCTCCAATGTTACAGAAAGTATTTGCCAACATAGCGAAAAATCGGCACCTCGCAACGGTCTGACTGGAAACTTTCTCGCCAAATTCTTAGAGAAGCTTGAGCTCGTTACCAAGAAATGAAGACAACCGTGATTTAAAAGAAAGCGTAAACAAAAGAAAATGAAAACATGGAAATAGAGAAAGAAAAACAAAAGAAAAGAAGGAAGGAAAGGAAGATTCAGCTTCTAAATGAAAAAGTTAGTAAAAGTGAAACGAATCTTGGAAGAATGCTTAAAACTCTTAGTTCTCATCCTTTTCCGGAGGAAGTGAAGGGTACAGAAGAAGCGCCGTTTTGTTTCTCAATATTTCGTCCCGTTGCTAAGGCTCACGATCGATTGCATTCCGACTGCCTGGAAGGCATGTCGCCAGACTTAATGCCCGTCCTCTTAGCGTCGGCCTCTTTAGCGGCCCTTTCCGAACTGTCAACAATAAGTGCTCGCTGGTAGCTATGGCGACAAGGGCATCTTCGTGATAACAAAAACAAAATAAGAAATATCAAGCAAAGCTTCGCTTTGAAATAAAAAGGCAGGCCCCATGGTGACCGTCTCAGACGTTCCTGAACTCTTTAGCTGGAATCTAACCCGGCTGAAATTGGATCGAACACAGGTGCGAAGAACTGTCGAAACAAGGCAATGGCGCCGCGAATAGCACGCGCGCCCTCTTGGCAAGGCTGAGAAGCCGGGAATCCTGTTGTCGGATTTTGACTCTTCATTAACGTAGAAAAGAGCGACTCTGTGAGATGTTTGACCGCGGTAACGCGAGTTTTCGCCATGAACTGATTTCAGCTGATAGTCACCCCTTTAAGGTCTCCACAAAACGCGGGCACTAAAGAAATATTCATGTCAATCAGAGGGCTTTATCTTCTGCACCAGTTTTACATTTGCGCTTATTTTGAATGAAATCAAATGAATTTATTGCATTGCATTTCCTGCGTAAACTGGGACTGAAGCCTCATACAGCGTGACCAGGCTTCTGCCTCTGTACAGTTCATACAGTGTTCCTCACAAAGTCGAATATTGTGCAATTTACTAGAAAATTTCAGTTTTTCGCTCAATGTGCAGCCTACGAAAAATTTACAATACATCAGATAACAGAAATAAAGACAGTTAGCAGTGCTTACACATATGCACAGTCCGAATAGGAATTGCATGCACAGTAAAACTTCGTAAACTTTCCTGAACGCGCTCCAAATATTTAGCAAATGGAACTAAAGCAGTGGTCGATGCACATAAAACAGGGCAGTAAAAGTAGGAAACAGGATTAAATTATAATTAAAACAATCTGGAGTAGTCCACATAGCAAATGCTGTTGTAGCAACGGAAGTTTCGTACATGCTTTCGAACTTACCAGGGCTATCTGTCCATTTTTTTTCTGCACAAGACTTTTTGAGTTTGAAGACTGCTTTTTCTGGCATAGCATTCTAAGCGGTGTAGTACATCAGAATAGAGCTCAGACGTGCTAAGAAGCCGTTTACCTAATGGTGAGGTGGCGCCGCCCTGTTTAGCTGGCTGCCTATCGAGCTCCGCTTTCACCTGCCCCTGGCCTAATCCAGGGCTTCGCCCGCCCCTGGATTTCCTCTCCATCGTTTCCGGAAGGCTTCCGAAGCACGTGGATACCATCGCCATCACGGCCCGCTGCCGGGCTGGCCCTTCAAGCGCCTCCAAAAGTCTGAACCGGCGCGGCGCCTCCCTAACCCTAACGCGCCGCGCCTGCACCTCTGCAATGCAGCGTCTCACGAAGCCCCTGCAGCCCAGACCCACTGATGCCGCCACCGCGGGGCCTACTCCAACCGCCCACGCCACCGCGCAAAATCCTGTCGCAACCAACACTGTGAGTGACGCTGGGAGCTCCGGATCGACGGTCGCGGCGCAGCCGGCAGCGTTCGTCGTCGCCGCAGCGTCCACTGCTCGCCAAGTCCACTCTCTAAGAGACGTCAACACCTTTGGGCCCATAGACGCGTCGCAGCCGCCTGCGTTCGTCGACGCCGCCGGTGCCGCCGCGCCTACACCAGCCACATTACCCGCTGACACCAAGACCTGCAGCCCGGCACCAGCGTCGCAGATTGCGCCCCAGGCTGACGATTCGTCGGCAGACATGGACTTCATGGCGTCCCCGGTAGACGACACTTCATCCCCGGAAATCGGCTGGAGCACCATCGGTGCCAGCCGTAAGCCTGCTTCCGCCACCCGACCCCGCTCCGAGCTCATCACTGTTGGCATACAACTCCCTCCTGGTACCCTCAATCCCAAGCTGCCTCTCTACGACGTGCTCGCCGCAGTCACCTCCGCTGCACAACTTTCCTCCAAGACCAGTGCAGACATCACCCTTCATGCCAAGCCAGCCCAAAGCCTTGTGTTTTTAAAAACTCATTCTCCTCTCACCGCCCACCTCCTACTTTCTATCACGCACCTTCACCTTCACGGTAAGCCTGTCAGCATCAAAACTTATTCCCCCCATCCTCCCATCTCATGCCTCGGCGTCATTCATAACGCCGGTGGCCACTTCACTCCTGATGAGCTCATGCATGACCTAGAATCTTTCAAAACAGATATTCTCGCTGCTCGCATGATGGGATCCACTCAATCAGTGCTCATAACGTTCGCTGGTACCGTCATCCCCCACTTTGTATATTTCAAACGCGTTGCCTTCCGGTGCCGTCCTCATAAACCTAAGCCTCCCACCTGCACCCGTTGTCTCACTCTAGGCCACCGCGCCCACCAATGCCCCCAGCACAGCGTTCCGGCAAAGTGCCGTCGCTGTGCTGCCCCTCTACCCGCTGACCCTTCCGCTCATGTGTGTGCCCAGCCCTGGTGCGTTCATTGCCAGGTGAATAACCACCCTTCCCTCGACCCCACTTGCCCCTTCCTCCTTGCTAAACAACGCGAGTGTGCTAAAGCTGCATACCTCCGACGCCTAGCTTTGCGCCGGGCCACTCAACCCACCACCCCCTCCTCCTCCTCCTCGTCCTCCTCCTCTAATCATGAATATCCATCAGCTCCGATCACGTCACCACCAGGCTCCTTCGCCGCCATAGTTAAAGGATCCTCGGTGCCAGCGTCCCTGTCTTCCACTACACCACCCTCTCCATCCTTGACTGACGCGAGCCGCTCCTTCGACCTCCGGCTAGCAATGCTCGAACGCCAGCAGCGAGAGCAGCAGCGCATTTCCCACGATCTACAACAGCAGATACATGCATTGACTCAAACCCTCCAGACAACCACCTCCTCTCTTACCTCCCAGCTTAGCAAGCTAAATGAGCACCTTGCCACGTTCCCCACTCCCTCCTCCAGCGCCCAGGTCGCCCCTTTGGCTGACCTTGCCGAAACCACCACACAGGCACATCACACTCGCTTGGTTCAGCTGGAAACTTCGGTTCTCCAGATTCTTACCACCCTCCAAGCACAATCAAAGCAATTGGAATCTTTCACATCTATGCTCCAATCCGTCCATGAGTCACTGCCCCCGGCAAAAAAGAAGGAACGCGTACCATCGCGTTCCTCTCCACTCTCATAATGGCGTTTGGCGAGGACCTCGAAATTGTGCAGTGGAACTGCCGAAATCTTTGCCACAATAAGACCCCCCTCCACCAGTACCTACTCACCCGCCCCTCTCTGCCTCATTTTCTCCTTCTCCAGGAGACCCGGACGGCCCGCAATGTCCCAGGCTACCGCGCCTACCATGCCACTACGGCCACGCCACTTGCGTCTATTTATGTACGCAGTGACGTGCTCGTAGAGCAAATTGACATCCCCTCCACCCTCCTTAAATATTTAGTTTGTGTGGTTTATTACCACCCTTCTTCCCGCATCTCACTCGTCCTTTTGTCTTTTTACAACCCCCCTGTCACTTCCTCTTTATTCTCTGCTCTGGGCAAATTCCTTCACTCTCTTCCTTCTACCTCCCATCTCCTCTTTGGTGGTGACTTTAATGCCCCTCACACACTCTGGGGCTACCCACAAACCCTCAAACCCGGCCGCCTCCTGCATTGTCTGGCCCAGGAACGCCACCTCACCCTTCTTAATACTCCTGGCTCTCCTACTCGAGCGGGTATTGCCTCACAACGCTCCACGACACCCGACCTCACTTTCTCTCGGGGATCACTTTCCTTTTACTGGCAGGTGACAGCCGAAACTCTTCTAAGTGACCACTTTCTCATCCATATCACCACCTCTCTTTCCCACATCCCTCGCTGTCATCCGGTTATTCACACTGACTGGCATGCTTTTCGCACAAATCTCGCCTCCGACTCCTTTCAATCCTACGACGACTGGACGTCGCGCATCTCTGCAGCGCTCACGTCCAGTAGCCGTCGTGTTCGCTCTCGTTACCCAATCCAGGACCCAGATCCACACCTTATCCGTTTATGGCGTCGCCGTAAACGTCTTCAACGCTCCTTTCGCTCCCAACCACACAATGCCCAACTTTCCTCCCGGATCACTGCTCTGCGGGCTGAGATCGTCGCCCACTGCGCCTCCCTCGAGCATTCTCGTTGGAGTGCTCTTTGTGATGGCCTTGATTCTGCATTGCACTCGCGATCCGCATGGTCTCTCTTTAAATCCCTCCTTGGCAGTAAGCCTGCCCTTGCTCCCACTCTAGCTAAAGCCCTCACTCAGGGGACTCCCTCCGAAGTTTTTGATCAACTCGCCTCTCTCTACCTCCCGCCCCCTCTGGCACCCTCCTACCCGGTGTACTCAGGTGGACCTAACCCCGATCTGGACCAATGCTTCACTCTCCGGGAGCTCGAATCTGCTCTGGCTGCTAATTCTACACGCTCGGCTCCCGGTGAGGATGCCATTACATACACCACACTTCGTAACCTTCCTGACTGCGCCAAAGAATTCCTCCTTCAAACCTACAATGAGGCCTGGGAGAGCGGCTGCTTGCCGAGCTCCTGGACATCCTCCCTTATTTCTATGATTCCAAAGCCGGGCAAACCTCCCTCTCTCTCTAACCTCCGCCCAATCTCCCTGACGTCGTGCGTTGGTAAGACCCTTGAGCGAATGGCTCTGACTCGCCTCTCTGATTTCCTTGAGGCACGGGAGTTCTTCCCCCATTCTCTTATTGGCTTCCGACGCCGCGTCTGTGCACAGGACATGTTTCTGATTCTCCAGCAAACGTTCCTGTCCCCTACACCCACTCAAATTTACGCACTTGTGACTGTCGATGTGCGCAAGGCCTTTGACGGTGTTTGCCACGATCACATCCTTTCTCAACTCGCCTCTTTGGATTGTGGCTCCCGCATGTACTCCTATATCCGCTCATTCCTCTCTAAACGTGTGGCTCGCTTTCGAGTAGATACCCACTTGTCTAACCCACACCACCTCACCCGTGGCACTCCTCAAGGTGCTGTTCTCTCTCCTACCCTTTTCAATCTCGCTATGGCCCCTCTCGCCTCCCAGCTAGCTGAAATTCCCGACCTGCATCATATATTTTACGCCGATGACATCACTCTCTGGTGTTCATCTGGCTCTCCCGGTCACGTACAGGACACCCTGCAACGTGGCCTAGATCTCATCGACTCCTTTCTCACCACCGCTGGCCTCTCTCCTGCTCCTAAGAAATCCGAGCTTCTCCTTCTCAACCATTCCTCCTACCAGCGCTCACACAACCACTTCGTCTCTCTCCACCTTTCTGGCTCTCCCATTCCTGTCGTCACACAGTGCAAAGTTCTTGGCTTCCCTTTGCATGCGGCTAAGAATGTGCAAGCCCTCCACCGCGCTGTCACCACCTGCCACTCTGTAACTCACCTCCTGCGGCGCGTGGTCACTCGACGCTCAGGTCTCCACGAGGCTCACGCGTGCCGCGTTGCCCACGCGCTGGCCCTCAACAAAGTCTTGTACTTTGCACCCTACGCTTCCTTCAATGAGACTCAACTTAACGCTCTCGAGACTGCCCTTGTGGGCCTCTACAAGGCAGCTCTCAACCTCCCTATCACTACCTCTACCACTAAGCTCTTTGCCACAGGCCTCTTCCATCCTCTTCGTTCTCTTCTCAGTCTCCATCGTGACTCACAACTCGCCCGGCTTTCCCTTACCCGTCAGGGTCAGTGGTTATTGACTCAAGCGGGTATCTCGCCCATTCCAATCTCCCCGTTTACCTCTCCTATTCCCACCCCCGCTCCCAATCTTCGTATCCTTCCCCTCCCGACCAACATGTCCCCCGTCCTGCACGCCGGACGTCGTCATGCGGCCGCACAGCACCATTCCCCTCTCTTTGATACCCAGGGTGTAGCTTACACGGATGCCTCCTTCGTGGCTCCTCGAGGTTCCTGCGGCTACGCCCTGTACCATCCACACCTCCCTTCTCCTGAAACCCACACCAGCGGGCCGTATCTACACCCTCCAGACGCATTGTCCCTCGAGGTCCTCGCCATTGCGCATGCCCTCCAGTCATTTGCCCTCCTTCCCTCTCTCCAAGAGTACACAGTCTATTCAGACTCACAAGCCGCTATACACCACATACAGAAACGCACCCTGACCCCTTCTCTCCAACAGGAGGTCGAACGAGCGGTCTCCGCACTGCAGCCTTCCATCGTTTTCCTCCGCTGGGTCCCTGGGCATTCAGGGATTGACGGCAATGAGCTGGCCCATCAGCTCGCCCGCGACACACTTTTCCGGGCACCGTTGATCCCCTGGCCCAAGCCCTCGGAGGACGGTGGGAGGCTCACCCTTCGCCGCACCATAAAAGAGGTCTACCTTGAGCTCCGCCTCGACAAACGCCTTTACCCTCCTCCTCATCCATCACTCACGGTGCCGGAGTCTCGCCTTCTTCGGCACATTCAGATGAATGCAGTTATCACCCCGTCCCGCCTCTTCCACTATCGCTATCGATCGGACCCTTCCTGTCCCAACTGTCCCTGCATCTATGCGGACCTGGCCCATTGCCTCTTCTATTGCCCGGCTGCTCAGCAGTCGGGTTCCTTCCCCCCACCCTTTCTATCCATCACCACCTGGCTCGACTGGCTTGGCGCTGAAGGGGAAGAAGAACAGCGGCTTCTGGTCGCCCAGGCGGTCGACATGCTCGGCCTATAAATTATGGTCGAATAAAAGTCTTTACTACTACTACCTAATGGTGATTATTTAAATATTCCACCATAACTCTTAGGGTACTTAATTATTGAGAGGCGTGTAGCCCTTCGTAAGTAAAATCGATATCAGATTTAGCAAATAATTAATAGTTAGTTCTTTAAGTAGTACTGTTAGGCCCCTTAATTGCTGAGAGGCATATAGCCCATCGCAAGTAATACCCATGTCAGTTTCAAGAATATAATAATAATAATAACTTGTTTATTTCCATCAGTGATGGGGGAGACTGCGGATAAAAGCCGCTTGACAACAAGCGACTTGACTGAAGCCCGCAGCCTCCCTACAAAGCAGGCAGCGATAGGACAACAACAAAAAAATAAAACAAAGAACTCGCAGAAAGCACAATATTCAAAATTAATGCACGCACACTTGATAGTCACAACAGGTAAACATAACAAAAGGCAAGATAACACTTTTAGTTGTTATTGTAAGCAAGGATTGTTAATGAAATGTTGGCGTAGGGTTCGTACAGAAATCGTATGCAAATCTATACCTGATTTGTGAAATGAATTTAAAAGGGTTGGCAGTGTGTATGACACTTTTTGCCTGGAATAATTTACCCGCGCAGTGACCACTTTCCACGGTTCTGTGTAACGGGTGGTGTAGGAATGTGTGTTTTTATCGAGATCTGATAATTCATGAAAAAACTTGAGATTTTCTTTCACCTCCCGTTTGAAAGCCAGACTTAACTTATAGTTATAAAGATTAAACGCGCGTATTATGTTTGCTTTCGAAAATAGCTGTGAAGTATGGGAATGATACGGTACATTAAAAAGTGCTCGAACAATTTTTTTTTGAAGTATATGTATTCTTTCAAGATTTGTACGTGTCGTGGTACCCCATACCAATACACAATAATACAAAGAAGAAAAAAAGAGAGTATTGTAAATAAGAAGCTTTATATTGAAAGGTAATATAGCTCTGTGTCGCGCCGTCATACCAACAACACGAGATAGCTTCCCTGACACAGATTCAATGTGCGCATCCCAAAGCATATTTTGTGTGAAGATAACTCCAAGTATTTTAACACTACTATCTATTTCGATTTTTTCGTTCTCGTAAAGAAGGGTGATTAGACTGCTGTTTATTTGCTTCGATTTCGGTCTGAAAATTACGGCTTTTGTCTTTTTTGTATTAATTTGTAGACTGTTTGCTGCGGACCATTTATGAAGGGATCTTAGAGCAGAGTTGGCTTTATTCTGAAGGCTACTAGGTTCAGGTGATGAAAAAAATATACTAGCGTCATCAGCGTATAAAATGTATTTTGCATCTCTGTAGATATGAACTAAGTCATTTATATAGACTATAAAAAGGAACGGGCCAAGAATACTGCCTTGAGGAACACCTCTGTTGATTTGTTTCAAATCTGAACGGCAGTTCTCTATCGAAAACACATTGGCCCCGGTGCTATGGCTTAGACAAAATTTTGCTACTGCGACTAGTTACGTGCACTGGAGTGGTTGCTCTTCCCGCAAGCTTCTCGAAAGCTCATGTATTTTGGCGCAATGTAGCCAGAATTCATTCGGCCACAGCGCCGAGGGTAACCACATTTTCAAAATTTTATAAAGTGATACGAATATCACTTCATGTGGGCTACACGCCTCTTAATAATTAAGGTTAAGTTAATAACTTATAGTTATTAGGTTAACTAGCCTGCAATTAGCATGCATTAGCTGCACTCTGCTGCATCCCACTGCATATATTGCTATGCCCAAAAACCGCTTATTCTAACTCAAAAAGCCTATTTTTAAAAATTGCTGAAAGTCTTAGGTGATACACCCTGTATAGCAAAAACAATATAGGCCCCAATACTAACCTTTGTTGCATTTGACCGAGTAGCGGAATAATTGCTAACATTCATAAATTGGAAGTCTTTGCCAATAGAGTCTTTAAATAACTCTAATGGCGGGGCACGTAGTAAATAGTATTGCTCCTTAACAAGAAATATACTGTGACTAGCCGAGTCAATTACATTTAGGAAGTATAAAAACAGCCCTAATGTGTAATTCTTAATTTTCTATACTTTGTACGGTTTTCCGTTTTGAACAAAGCAGCACTTGTTCATTTAATTTCCGTCTTAAAATTCGAACTCAGAGTTGAATTTCCTAGTATATTTATCCAAGAACTTTGTTTACGGTTATAAATAGGCAACTAAAATATTTCGTTACAACAGGAAGTACCCATATTGGTCGATAGCGTGTTAGCACGTTTCTGTCTCCTGATTTGGATATCAGAACATGACTTGGTTAAGAAAAACACTAGTGCCGAATATTAGGTTAAAAAATGTGCTAGAAGATTTTTTAGCTCTCTATAGGACAGCATGACTCATACTCTTCTACTTCCTTCAATTGTCGGCAAACTGACAACGGTACACCTACTTGCCATATTTTTACCTGCTGAATACAGCCGAAAAGTCAAATAATCCACTCAGTGTTTTTTACGTTTTCTCTTTAGGCCTTCTTGGTGATCTGTGCGTTTTAGCAAGCTCGGGTGAACAGTTTGAAATGGACCGTATGGCTAGGATAATAAAACGTCCCAAAGTGGCTCAGGCTATGAGGGACGCCGTACTGAAGGGCTCTGAAATTTTCAACCACCTGAGGTTCATGCACAAAAATATCACGAAATTTTACCCTCCCCAGGCCAGAAGTCCAAAACGACAAGCCAAATAATGATGCGGTGGCTGACAAGTAGCATGAAAGACCGGACTTTCAAAGTCATTGCGGGCTTTTGCCCACAATGAGGGGCACAACGCTGGCATCAGTGAAGACAAAGCCTCCGCAAATGCTCAGCACGAGGGGAAGAAGGCCTTTCCAAGAAGTGAGGAAACGCGCGATGAGCCTGACAGGACCGGGCAAGACTAACAGGGCGCTTATGCGCTTTTAAGGAACTGGACAGATTAAACGCTGAAAGAGAGCGAAAAGCCGTAATCGTCGCCTTCTTAGGGACAGACCTGGTGGAAATAAGCGAATCGCACGTCTTTCGAGAGCGCCAGTGCGACTACCACCTAAATAACGCGGTCATACATCCCACTTTCCCTGGAGCGGATACTAGAGAGTTTTAGCTGTGCGTACGCAAGTGCTTGCGTATGCAAAGCGCTACGGCGCTGCGTGCGTTACGCTGTCCGCTCCGAAGTATAGTTTTAGCTGGCCGTGCCGTAGCGTCCCTCAAGCGAACGCGTAAACGGTAGTGCCATCTAGTGACAAGGCGTCAAAGCACATCAACGCTCGGTTGAAGAAAATTTCATCCGTGATTACTGATAACTAGGGTGAGCGGATCGGAAGCCTTTTTTTGTTCCTAGAAGAAACACTATGCAAACCGAAGAAAATGCAAGAAGTGACTAAAAACTAGAAAACTGCTTCGCCAGGTCTCGTTACTACGAGGAAAACACACTGCCTCCTCCATGACACAATGCATTTAGTTAGGCCTAGGAGCTTGAAAATCGCCAAATTATCTAAAAAACAGGGGCTAGCTATCGCTTATAACGCTACGTGTGGGCAAGTGTAGGCGAAATAAAAGCGAACCGCTACCATTTGAGCGAGCTATTGCGTCGGGGAATCGAGCGGCGACATGTATTTATTCCAAAGTGGGTGAGCAGGGCGCCGCCATCTTGTCAACGTTTGCGTACGCAAGCCACGCAAGCGCCGCAACGCAAAGTCCGCAGGGCTTGCGTTTGCGTTCTGCGCATGAGCACTACCGTCCCCGCAAACTCCTTGCGTACGCTAAGCCGTTGTGTACGCACAGCTAAAACTATCTACTCTTCCTCCTGAGGACTTTTTATGGTGGATGCTCTCCTGCTACGTATCAACACAAATGATGCCTGCTCGAGACAGCTTAATTTCATAGACACACCCCTTCTATGGATTAAAGTCGTAAATAAAAAGTAATTACTAAACACAGGTGCGCTGACGTGCCTGTTTAAAGAGGAAAGCGGCGCACTCTAAATGAGTGGGGGATATTGTACATGCCTAATTGGCTCGTCGCCTTCACCAAGAAAGATGTTTACCCTTGTGCTGCCCTCTCCCGGCAAAAATTGTCTCGGAGGAAACCGAATAAAAAAAAACTGATTCCTGGAACGTGGCGCCCTCGCTCTGTTGTGTTAGCAAATTTAAACGCCAGGGATTGACTCGACCTGGAGAGGTTCATCAATTCGCCGAGGCATTCTGAGAACGCGCCGCGCTCCTTTCAAAACAAACGGCAACGCATAGGAAGAGGTCGACAGTTGCGGCAGCTCGCGCAACTGGAAGACGGTATATCGACTGGCAAGCGAACACTGGTGCGGCGGGAAAAAAAGAATTTGTAGCAGAGAATTCGAGAGTGCGCATAAAAATAAAGAACGCGTATATACTACAAGTGAACTGCACATCGTGTGAGTAGGAACAGGCTTTCTGAGGAGCACGGCTATCGTTGGAGGCTCAACGTCGCCGTCAGTGAACAGCGTGCCAAGAGTGCAGACACATACACAAACATGAACGCGCGCATGCACCCACGCACAGAGAGAGAGAAATTGTTTCCAGAACCAGCTGCCCGTCTATCAGAATATCTCGCGAAACGCCGACACGAACGAAGGTCTCGAGGCGAAGTTTGTAGGCAGGAAAGAATAAGCGGGTTGATCGCAACGCTTCGAACTCAAGATGCAGATTGAAAGCCGACTATAAACCGTATACACTACACGGCATCCGACGGCAACCATGTTGTGAGAAACGACTCGAAAGCGAGCGCAATATGCGGCTGAGTCCGAAGCATGCATCGATAACGCAAGTTTTTCTTTTCGGCTCGGAACACTTGTCAGCAGCGGAAACTCCGGGACAGTGAACAGTGGTTCTACCGGTAGCTAATTCCATGTTGAATGCGGAAGTGCTTGATCCCTCGCACTCAACGGCACCGTTAGCTTTCTGCGTTACATGGGTTATTGGATTTGAAACTCGTCTCTCTTTCATAAAAAGAGTGAGATCGACGAAACTAGTGAGGCGAAATATGAGCCGGACTTCCAGAATATACGCAGGTAACGTCACCCCCCGCCCCCTCGTTCGCACAGAAAACGCAATATGTTCTTTTCAGTTTGTTCTTCTATATGGCAATCTATCCTGATATTCTCGCAACGTTCCAAGCAAGGTTCGAAGCCTTTTATTTTTGTTCGACTCTACGAGAACTTTCTTTGTCGTCCGGGTAAAGGTTTCATCACCACACTTAAAACACGCCGCCGAATACCTGTAGTGGGATCATCAAGAAATTGAGAATACCAAAAATCTACCTATATGTATACTGACCTTACTTCAGCATGCGCTGTCGTTTGAGTATTGCTAGGGACATCCTATAAACCACCTAACAGCAAATCGAGACAGCATGCCAGAGTGAAAGTGCATAGAAAAGTTGTACAGACACCGAACACGGCTAGAGGATGGTGAGGGAGTGGGGTTACAACGTAAACAACAGCCGCATTCATATTGGCGTAGCTATGTCCCTTAAAATTCCGAGACCGACGCTAATTTCGACAGCGAGTAGAAGGTGATCTTTAAAAGGAAGCTTCAAAGGTATCCCTTTGGGCGACGTAACGTTGTCACATAGCAGATGCCCTGTTGCATCTGGGTATAATTCGAATGATAATTTCAATATATTTTCTGTCTTTGAAATGCACAATAAAGTATATCTCTAGCATTAAAAGCACTGTGATTTAGCATAAGATAAAAAAAAATCATGAACAACCAGCAAACTGCTTTCTCTATTAGAATGCAAAGTAAGGATAATCAATAAAGTTCTTCATAGACGCTGGCGTTATTTGCGAAAGATTGGTGTTTTTTTCACCCCTAAATCCGAATTGCAAACACACTGTAAACTATACAGGTAAGAACATGTTTAATTTTCCTCAGCGTGCCATCAAAAAAAGGCGCTAGTAGCCTTCCTGTCTCCATAGAGTTTGGCAGTATTTAAGATAAGTCTTTGATTAAAAAAAATTCTCATACACCGAAATTAGACGACGTTCAAAGTACAAACGGTTGCAACTGAATAGAGAAGATACGTCCCTTCGCACATAGGACAAAGGGCTAGTATTGCAGGTAGCTCGACGAAACAGTAATCTTGATTGAATATAACTAGGCGAAATGTTTTTGTTCAAACATTCCAGACTATCTGCGCTTTTTTAATTTTTGTGGCACTGCCAGCAAGTTATTCCAAGCCCAGCCCGGAAAGGCACACGTGGCGTAACATAGTTCCGAAAAACCAAGCATAGCGACTTTGAGCAGAAAAACAAAAACGTACACGAAAAGAGCATTCCTTTGGAACCTCCGGACTGCATACTGGTTATTCGGCCTGGTGTAGTCTGCAGCACTTAAATCAAGTTGGTACGAAGACGGTAGGAGAACCTCAGAATTCGAACGTGATTGTAATGTTAAATGTGCAATATTCACCAGATAACTTCGCAATATCTGCAACCCGCCACGAAAAAAAACATTGAAAAGTAAGTTCCTTTCCTTTCCGGTTGATTCGAGGCACAGCTCTGAAACGCAATCTCTGCTTCCGGAAAGCGCGCACCTTCCGGAAGCAAGCATCGCTTCCGGTATTTCCGGTAGCGAAGAGAGTGCAGGATAAAGTGCTTCGCGATGCTGAACGCGCTTCGAGCACTTGGTAGCTACTCTTGACCATGCTTTAATGCTCTTGTTGGCAGCACCGCTGCTTGCACCAGATGAGAATATGGAGCCAGCATATACAAATTTAAGTAATTTACGAGTGCAGCTCCAATAAGCACACTCTCGCACATCAGGCCACAATATTACTGGAGTATCAAGTAATGAGGCTGCCACCGATATAGTCGTGGCATATTACGCCAGGCGAATCATGGTAGTGCTAAAGATGGCTTAACATGCATCCTTTCTTTCCTAGACAGTTTTTAGCTGCTTGAGCCTGTCTAGTTTTGTCAAAAACTTCATTCTCGCCTCGCCGACCTCTCAGACAAGCAACAGATTAGGTTTACAGTTGAACCGCGTTTAAAAGAAACACAATTCCTCTTGAAACTTAACGTTATTTCATTTCTCAGAACTTAGGAACAACCAATAATTGTTACACTGAATCAACTTCCACGCTTCTCCAATTTGGTTTCAGCGACATTTAGGCTATTTCCAACTGATCAGCCTCGAATAGCTTTGAATTTTACGTGACGCATGCTTTTTGCGTCTTTGCACCTGTTCCCGGCTTCAGAAAGCAACGCTGTCGACTGCGCTGGGAAAGAGGAACTAATTAGCGGCGAGAAATCTAGCATGGGAGCAGCAGAGGGCAAGTTTTCAAAACTGCTCTTGTGCCCTTGAATACGCAACATCATTCTGACATCAGTTGGCGACTTGTACAAGGCGCAACGCTCTGTACATGTCAGAAAACTCAACGACAATAACATCTCGTGTAACAGGACCGTACTTAGCGTAAAATAGACGCTTGGATGTCCTGCGAATAAGGCCCTAAACATATTTGAAGGTGGTTCTGCACTGTGTATAGTCCAGGATGATTCCTGCGCTCAAAGCTTATCAAGGGTTTGACAAGAATTCAATCATAGTACTTCTGGCGCAGTGGTGCATCGGTTAAGCAATGCGCCACCGCCCTGCCACGGCAGGTGCTGTCATCAGCAACTTCACACGACCAATAATCAATGGAAATTTGACCTGCCACAGTGAGCAGTAATATATAGCCGGCTTTTTGGCTGATTGGTTTTGGTTGTAGGGGGGTTTAACGTCCAAAAGCGACTCAGGCTATGAGAGACGCCATAGTGAAGGGCTCCGGAAATTTCGACCACCTGGGGTTCTTTTACGTGCAGAGACATCGCACAGTACACGGGCCTCTAGAATTTCGCCTCCATCGAAATTCGACCGCCGAGGCCGGGATCGAACCCGCGTCTTCCGGGTTAGCAGCCGAGCGCCGTAACCACTCAGCCACCGCGGCGGAGCTTTTTGGCTGAGTATAAGCCTTAGTGGTAGCGTACTAAAAGTATGCTCGTTTGTTGAAAGCGATAAAAAATGGGTCGAAAGTGAAGTGTGTGAAGCAGGCCGTGGCACCACACTGAAGGTGGGCGCCACCTGTTCCTTTTAACGAAAGCAGAGAGTTCTATTACCAAGCATCAAAGAGATGAAATGCGGGCTGCTTTGCATTCTAGCTTGTCAACCTACCCTTTGTAAGCGAGCGCAAAAACACGTTGCATGCTTTACCTACAGCCTATATAAATTTGAATTTATGAATCATGGAATTTTCCAAACGTCCTGCAGTTGCCCTTTAAACTATATAACTACCTTTTCAAAGACTGCTGGCATATTAAGAAGTAGCCCGTGGTTTTTTTCGTTCCCAACGCGTCTATAATGATGTTAGGGTGCCCCGACCTCGTTCTTTTTTTCCCTCTCTTACGGGCACACTGTGAGAACATTTTTGGTCCTGCCATTTCGCTTATTGAAGAAATTGTATTCACGTTGCCCATTAAAGAAAAACTAGCTGGACTTTAAATTCGATACCGTGTTTCAAGCATGCCTAATACTCGGCCGATAAGGGGCGCTGCTCTTTAGGATAAACACTGCCTTTCATTTCTGCTTCGTAGAAAATGCACGTCCCAATGATTACCATGTTCCAGTTCTAAATACAACTTTTTATGAGCATCAATCCTGCAATTCCTGCAGTTGTGAGGAATTTTCAAGGTCTCTTCATTTTGGTAATAGCAGTAATAAGGAGACTCTCCTTAACTGGTCTTAGAAGGCACCGGCTGCGGGCTGCTACCACCTCCGCCCATCCTCTTCGGCGATCGCCGCTTTTTGTAGGCAGACGTCAGATAGCCAGACAGGATCAGAAATCGCGTAAGGAAAGCATCAATTTTTCAACGCGCATGCGCTGTTGTCGAACTTCTCGGGGTCGCAGTTGATGTCTTCGTAAGCTTTTACGGTGGGAGATTGCTCGAAATGCCGTCGCACATTCTACACGTTTCCTCAAGCAGCCCGTCCGCGCTGGGAGGAGCAGAGGGTCAGATGATACAGCAAAAAAACAGGAGGAGAAGAGTTTTAATGAAACAGGAGAGGCAAAAAACAGGGTCTATGTGCCTTCTGTAGCCAGTAGTGCTACTGGGTACGAAGTACGCCGCCTTATCGGTTGAAGTTCCGCTCATATCTTACAGGTAAAAGCTCAGTCACGCTATTTAAGCGGTTGGGAGTTCGACAAGCACAGCACTTCTTGTCAAGAAGCGGCTGCAGCCTTTACAAAATTTGTCTATAGGCAGTCTATAGGCTTCTTATAGTCTCTATTGCCTTCCTATAGATATTTACTTTTGTCTGTTCATAGTCTATTGATTGTCTATAGACAAAAGTCTACTAAAATTGTATGACCATAAATCTATAGACTGTCTATAAAGTGTCTATTGGATTTGCATTGCCTATAGACGGTTCTTTAGGGTTTGTCTATAGAGAGTCTATTGTGTATAGAGAGTCTATCGACAGTCTATAGACTGCTTAAAGAAACTTTTGTAAGAGAGGAGTGATTGTGGCTTGCCGTTCAGTTCATCACACCCATCAAACTGCTCATTTATGGATATCAAACCGCAATGGAGAACCACAGTAGTGGCTTTTAGCTACTGAAATTCACGAATGGAACGATGTGTCGAGAAAGCAAACAGTGGAGGAACATCAAAGCATTCTATCATATCCAGCAAGATGCGTGTAGTCGTCCGCACATCGGCGGCAGAACCTCATACTGCGTAAGAACGAGTTGAGTCCGGCTTCGACAAGAGAAATTTGACAGAGTATATCTAAAAACTTTGGTTTTCCAGGCGTCGTCCGCCAGTCCCACGATGAATTTTCGATAGAGCTGCCTGCCAGAGAAAAAAGGAACAGTGCCTGCAGAACAGGTTGCATTCAATGCCTGATCGATTGCAACCTATATAATGGAGGACTCTCGCAATTCTTTGCAGGAAATGCACCAGCACCCAAGAAAGAAGTAACCAGCTCAGAAAACAAAGTTTGCACTCGAAGGCATGACCGAGTGAGTTTGCATATAACGCAGAGCCCGGGTATCGACTCAGCGCTCTGGGTGTGGACCGTCGCGGCGCAAAGCCCGCCAGGCGTGAAAGTGAAGTTAAAAAAAGGAAGCAGTAATGATAGACCTCCGATCAGCGCAGCCGTTTCTCTCGCACACAAGCAGGCAAGTCAGTGCAAAATTCTGAAAGCGCTTGGCTGAATAAACGATGAAAAGTTTATACTACTTCCGGGAAAATGTTGTTCGTTCTTTGCCGGAGAGCGCCACGTGCTGAGAACTTCCCATTTCCATGGGAAAAGTTGGCCACAGCTATCAGCTTCAAATATTTTGTTACTGGCGTATACCCGGCTTGAATGTACGATAACTAACGCCAAGAGAATTGATTATAGCTTTGTTCAGGGTGCACGCGCTCGAACGGATCATTCACCAGCACTTCCTTTCATTAAAGCACCATGCGCTCTTCAGAACAAAAGTGCCAACGTAAAACGATCCGTTAGGTCCCGCAGTGATTCAATAAGGCTGTGAACACAAGTATGGACATGGGATCTGATTAAAAGGCCCCACCCTGTTTTTAAACGCTTTCCTTTCAACGAAGTTTACCATCTTCGGCGTCACTCAGGGCGAAAGAGGTGCCGTCGTCTCGATAATTTTTTAATTCCGCAAGAAATTCAAAACATAGAGTTTTTTTTTAGTTTGAATGAGCTGAGAGAAGCGTTTACATCGTGCGCAGCTTTGAGCAGTCTACCCATTTTTGTTACCGCCGAATGCGCAATTTTCTTTACCACCACATGTGTAAAAAAGGAAACAAAAACATCAAAAGTGCCAAGATATAAAATATGCAAAACATGCTCACATTCAATCAGTCCGTGGACTTAAGTATCCGATAATTAAAATGTTAGAAAATCAGCATGAGACGACTAGGCGGATGCTTTGAGAATGCACAAACCCGTATACTCTCGTTAAAAGGCAATGCCGAGAAGATATCCGTCAGCTTTGCTTTCTGGTCATATCTGACGTTGGTTCGGAGTAATTAGAGGCTGCAGAAGAGTAACTTATGTAGAGAAAGTAAGACGTGACGAAAATGCTCCATATGCATGCGAATAACGTTCAAGCCGAAGTCTTCCAGTCTCATGGATAATCGATAACGATAGTTGAATAGCACCATTTGAGGCCATATCTTGTCCCATAACTGCATTAATACACCGGACACTGAAACTGGTGCAGGGAGCAAGAGAGAGAAAAAAAATACTTGATGCTGACGCAGCAGCAGGCGCCGAGGATATCCTACGCCAGGTCAGCGAAGAAAGCTGGGCAATCGGCTAATCCGAGGCAACCAGGCCCGCAACGTCGTTAGGGGAGCATAGTAAGTTTAATAGGGAAACTGAAAGCCAGCTGAGCAGAAGAAAATGTTTTTTTTTTCCAGATTTACAAAGGATTGGAGAGAATTGAGGCATGCAGGGGAGGAACCAAGGCGGTGAAGGAAAGCACGGACAAGGATGAGGAGTGTATCGGGATGAACTCGACGAGCAACACTCAGGTGAAGGCGGGTGAGAGACATGTCCGAAATTTATAGGCTAAGAATACAAAACCTAATTTGACCGAGCTGTCACTCCAACAGTTGCCTCTTGGCATCGCGTGCTCTTACATGAAAACCGAATTTCCTCATGGGGCGGTGTTCATATCGTGATAACTTCCTTCCGCAAAGGTATATGAAGGAAGCAAGGGGAGAAAAGGGGAGGGGTCGTTGTAGATGGCAGTGCACCCTTCCTGCTTGCATCACGGAGACGCACTTGCTTTTACGTGCTTAGAAGCGGGGATAAGGCGAATAGGGCTGCTCCGAGCGGCCAAATCTCATCTCTTGCATGGGCAAGCTCACTTTCCGGCAACGCCTCCGACTCAGGCAAGCTGTTAAAATGGTTCACTGAACAGATGAAAAGGAAGACACTAGGCAAGCACTCAGCCGCGCAGTTATTAACCAAGTGTACCGCTCTTTTCGCGCGTTGTGACCGTGAAAAATTGACCTACTAGCCCATTCGGTCATTTTACTAACGCTGAGCTACTCGCATGGTGACAAAAAGTAGGTCTCGAGGTTTTCTATCACTGCCTTGTGTTTTAATCAAAAGATGGGTGAAGATCAACACGCTAGAGATCCATAAAGTGGCAAGGTTTTAGCGAAGCTAAACCGAATATATGTGCGAAAACATGTGTTTAGCCTGGTTAGCTTATGGTTTTTCTGGGTCCTCGGCACGCCTTGCGACGATATTAGACTCAGGTTAAGCTCTGATCGACGTTAAGCTGATCTGATCTGTTCGCGCAGCTGATTGGCGTTGATGGTGACCACGAATTCGCAATGCACAGCGCGATAACGCGTTGCAGTTAGCACGAAGCATAATAGGCTCCGGCGATAGCATAGTGCCCTCGTGCTGTGACCAGTGAAGCTGATCTGTTCGCGCTGCAGCGGGTTCGAAACCCTGTCACGGAAATATTTATTTTATCTCTGCACGGGGCTGTTGCTATGCTCAGTTTTGCCAAGATCATCTTCAAGGTCAAGCTTCACACAAAGCTGCTGAGCCGGTTATACCTGGTGAAGTAGTGCTTTCGCATTAAAAACTAACGCAGTGCCAAGCAGCGCCCATGGTGTGAGGTCCGGGCTCTGTTTAGGCGGCATCCGGCATTGCTGAGCGCAAGGTGGCCAGCCGCAACACTCACAGGAACCAGGAAGGGCTTGAGTTGGGCTAGTGCGAACGCCATGCGACGGTAGGCTTCGGCGGGCGGCGCGAAGGCGTTGACCTCCACGTGCAGCTCCTCGTGCAGGTGCCAGTACTTGGGGTCCTTTAACTGGCGGAGATCTTCCTCCTGGAAATCAAAGCGAAAGCGGGAGACGTGTCAGGGATGCGTGCTACCTTTTAACCTCAGCAGCCGCCGAGAATGCGAGCACTGTGCCATGTTTCTGAAAATCACGACGTGAAGTCGCCAGCTCATTTGGACACCAAGGTCGCGCCGCCCAGTACATGAATTTGAAACGCATCACGTATTAAATAGGTGGAAAAGCAACCATGTAACGTAACTGATGTTAGAGCAGTTTAATAGAGTGGGATTCCACTGCAACTTCGCTACTTACCAAACGCTGCAATCATAATCATAACATATTCGCCGCTTCGAAGAAAGCCTTACTGGACGCTTAACCTTGTAAAATGCGAATTTCAGAGCCACCTGGGCTTTTTCTTGTAAAATGTCCACGTTATATAGAGGGAGTGTTTGGTAACTCTTGGTATACGTGCATTTTGCAAAGCGTTTTTGAGTGGCCAGTCGCGTAACCAGTGACTGGGTGAGAAGCGGGGTAAAGGGGAGGAGGGGAGTCTGTATGTGAAAGATGTGGGGTCAGGAACAGGAGGAACTCATCGCGTCACGAGTGTGATCACTGGATTTGGAGAAATCACTGATTGGCATTCAGACCAATAAGCTGGGCACGTTGTCATTACGTTATGCGTGGCTCGTTAACCTAATGAGCGCTGGGAAACGACGTAATTGTATCTTTCTGTGATGCGACCGATTCTTCATTCTAATCGCTTTATCGAGAAGTATGTTCAGCAACTGTTGGCGTTAATTAAAACCGCCTGATTTGTTGTCCTCAAGTGACACCGACTACTGGTACCAACCGCCTCCAATATTGCTCGGCAAGTAGGACTATACCGGCGCTTATCGGTTTTTATACACGCGTCCTGCGTTGCAATCGATCATCCATTTCAGATCACTCTGGCCACAACTACACTGTTGCAGCCGCTAACACTTGTTAATTGGTACTTCACAATCGCGGAAATCGCTCATACAAATCCTGCCGACTTGTTAGGCCTACAATCCTGAATGGGGGCCGGTGTCGACTGGAATTGAAGAATTTGGCAAAAGGTCATCGCTGGCGAGTGTTCAGAGGTGAAGATATCAGACTCAGCCACTTGTTTTGCTTATTTTTAGTACGGATAAGGCAGAGAGAAGCGCAGCTATCCAGACTGTCACCTCGTCGGGAGAAGTTTTCGCTCGCCCGCCAACCTTCTGACGGCAGATCGAACGACTATTCGCCGATCGGATTCGTGGGCCTCGATGGGCTGGAAACCTCTCACGCTACGCCGATGCGCGCTTGTTGGTCGTGCTGACGTCGTCGTCCGTCTGATGTGACAGACCAGTGCATCAGCGACGGAATCGGCCGACCAATGTGCCAAAGTTCGGGTCGCGTCGGTGTCGGCGTCGCGTCTACCTAGTGTGACTGTGCCTTTACCAAGCTCGTCTGGTGATCCGTGCCCGTAGAACCCAACACCCAACTGCGCCATGTGATGCAAAGGAACAGCAGGCTCAACAGGGTGACCAGAAAAAACCGCGAAGCGGTGGCGCACCGATGACGAAGAGATAGCGGAGGCAGGCTTGTCGGCTGAGTCGAACAGACGGACTGAGAGACGCAAGCCCGGTGCTCTGTTTTCCCAGAGTGCTTTGCGCAGCCGCTTGGTGGCGCGGCAGAATTATGGAAATGGTATACTAAAGCAAGGACCGATGCCTTTTATGGTGTACAGCCCTTATGCGCTTAAATAAAGCAGTCTTGGTAACTGTTCACGTCGAATCATGGCGAGATGAACTTGCAATGCGCGCAAGAAAAGTGCAAGCAGCTAAATGTGTAAATTGTATTTTTTGCAGGTCGGTTTTCCCGCTTATTTCCATGTTTCGGTCCCGCTGTTTTTTTTTTTCTGCAGGCATGCCTTGCCATTTTTAATGCTAATATTCTATCTCACTGGCCTTGAGTCTCATGTGCCAGAACATTCCTTGTTCCGGGCAGTAAGGTTTTCATCGAAGTACACCTCTGATATACTTTTCGTCAGCTCGCTTTCTTTCCAAGCCAGTTGTCCAGAGTCAGGCGGGTCATGAAACGTGCTAAAAGGGAGCAGGCTTTGGTTGTTTCCGTTGTTTTTCCGAAAGTAAGTCGGCGGGCGGCATCAATTACTTTTTTCAGAAAACCAGGAACTTCCAGGTCACTAGCCACTTGGTTCCGTTTAGCTAGAAGAGTTTGCATTATTTTCTGAGGCAGACCATATATTTCTAGGGTCATTCGTCTAGTGTAATGATCGAGATCATTAACTTTTTGCTTGAGTTTATTAACATCCCTTTACTTGGCATTCAGCTTAATCATAAAAATAATGTTCACTGATTTCGCCTAAGTATGTTGTGACAGCCTGAACTTTTCGACTGCCCATAAATCGCTCATTCCTTATTGATCGAAGAAGTGACAAAGTGCAAGTCCACGAATAACACACACCAACGAGAGAACGACTGTGAGTTTCGAGTTGCCGGTCTGTGTTCCATTTACACTACAGGAGGAGAAGGAGCCGATAGCGGAGCGCTACCTGGACTCCGAAGCCACGGGCTGGCCTTGTAAATATTTAACTACCAACGGCGAGAGAATATATGACATTAAGACAGAGCGACATCGTTGCTGGGTAACGCAAGCTAGCCGAAGGCCGGGACAGAACGTGGCGAACATGCACCTTGGCCTCACTCTCATTGAAAATGACTGCATGCTCTCGCAGGCGACCTACATATGTCGTTGAAGTAGGCAGGAAGTGTCGTGTTGCTTTCAAATTATGCGCCGAGACGCGAACTTTCCTAAGTTATCAACTCCATCATTCCCTGAACTAAGCAGTTCATATACGCCACAGTTTCCCAACCTTTCTGACGAAAAGGAGCGCCCTGAAAAAAATGTTTACTTGCTTACGCTACCCCTTAAGTCAATTCAACCGGCAGTGTTTTCACTTGAGCTTACTTTGCCAGGAAGCTTTTGTCTCCAAAGAACTTCCCGCTCTGTAGCAACACTCTCTGCCACTTCCGGCTGAAAGTAGCTTTCGCGACGATATATCCACCGTAATAGGAGCGGTGGCGAATGATCTGTGCACTTAACGTTCCAAATCCTGCTGTCTTGAGTAGACATCAAAGCAACCCTTTGGATTTACTCTGTAGCCCAACGTGTCACCATGAGAAGCACAGAAAGTGCCGTGGTGGTGCTTTGGCCACAGAACGGCAATTTGAACTGGCGGCTGCGCATGCATTTTGGAACTCGCAAAGGGCGAAGGTTAGAACGGGTGGAGGAAGAAACACTTAAAACATGTTGAGCACTCAACTAGATGCCACAATTTTATAAAAAGAATTAGTAACATATATACGAAGTTAGAGTGTACGCGCAGCTCGAGCCCGAGTTGCGTATTAGACGAAGATCTGTCAACGTCCACATATACTGGCACAGATAGGCTCGTCACGTGAAGGTCTCCATAAATAATTTTGCTGGTGATTTTTTTTTCTTCTTTCCTTGTGTATCAGATACGTACCTTAAGATCGAGTCTCGCATTCACGGTAGTTTCGCACACAGTTGAAGCTAGTTACAACCAAGTCGAAGGGGCACTGCAATCTCTTGGTTACAGTCGCTGCTTTGTGGCAGATGTAAACACCCTTTGCGCAGCAGTCACATGAAAAGAGGCTTACGTGTTGCTATGTAGACTGAGAATAAGCTGGCTGACATTTATTATGTATCGGATGCGTGGTCACGGAACCTTTAATGCGCGCACCGAGCGCCCCCTACATGGCCAAGTACGTATAAGTACAGCAACTGAATATATATTTTCCTCGTTTAACGTGCGCCCCTTTTTTCCGTGCTCCTGTTTAGAAGACGGGCTTTATATATTGAATAGGACTCTCTAAGTTATTTGTGACATTAATCTTCTAATTCCCACTTTCAAGGTGCTGATGCCGATACGGGATCCTGTGGGGATTACTGGGAGAGTAGCCGTTTAGCTGCCTTTGATCCGCGGAACATGGGCACGCTGGCCGCAACACTTCACTGCCTGACATCTCTGTCGTCTGGTGAATGCGTACGCCTAAACCCAAAGCAAGCGAAAAGCAACACTTGAAATGCCTCTCAGACGCTACGGAGAATAGAGATTTTTTTTTTGCGCAGTATTTACTAGATACAATAGCAACGTGGTAAAACGTCGATACAGGGGAACTTTAGTTTTATCTTAGTATTTCTTTAACACTTAACCTTAATGTCCGCTGATCATAAGGCGCTAATTGCTTACGGCCCGAACGAACTTAAATTTGAGCATGTTGTCGCATTTGGATAATGTACAAAGCACCACAGATCCTAAGAGAAAGAAATGTACACAGCGAAATTAATCTAACGTGCTCGCGATCGTTCTTTATCAAAGCGGTTGTGGCGCGTCGTGGTTACAGAAAATAGCAACGATACCCTGTCGCGCAACTATTTCAAATCTTAAACTGGTAAAACGAGCAAGCACAGACTGCCCTTTTTGGCTAAGGATTATCTTTAATGAACACATCTAATCTTTCTGAACACTGCTTGCAATGACATGTTAATATTGGCTTTAGTTCTATGGTTTGTGCAAGCCTGTTGATTATGGGAGGAAAAAACAGTTCGTCACTCAGCAGCCTTTGATATTTTCCATAAGTGCCTCTACGCAACACATGTGATTAAACTATTAGCTGAGATGCCATCAAAATAAAAAAAAAATATTGATGCGCCGGGAGGCTCGGGAGTGCAGGTTAACGTTTTCACATTTTCATCCGAGATGGGAATAGATAAAACACAAACCAAATGGAAAAGAAGAAGAAACGACACCTACCTTAGCTTTGTCTCTCATGGAACCCCTGCCGAGGATGGCCATCTTGGTCTGTGTTTCCTCCTGAAGTCGCTTGAGTGAATTTCCTTTGGGTCCGAGCAACTTGCCCACGAAATTGAACTGGGTGCGCGAACGCGCAAAGAAATACACGGATAGTGAGGAAAAAGTTGAGCCCAGATTGCCGCTTAACCCCAGCATATTAAAGCGCAGCATTGGTGGTTTAAACGCTTAGACGGCGCTTCTCAGGTGGCAACAATTCGAAAAGAAAAATGAGGACATGCCGATTTTCTGCTCTATGTATTCATTTTTCACGTATTTCAGAGCTTCGTAGTGCTGGAATCCTGGCTATGAATTATATCTCATTTGCTTACTCTTTGTGGGCCTTGGCTGGCTCGCACATTCCAGTGCACATTAATTACGTAGTTTCTTACACTGATGTTTTTTTTTTCTGCACATGTGTAACTCTTCCATAAAATGATGCCGAATCAACACGGTGCAGTTCTGGGCTTGTTGGTTCGACATATTAAAGGGTTAAAAGAACGGCGACAGGAACAGGGCATGGGAAGAGAAGTGGATAGGACGAGCGGTAATTAGCAGCTGGGGTTTATTGGGAAAAAACGTGGTCCGGCAGAAGTGTGTATCTGCGCAAACTGTATCAGAAAAGAGTAAGGTAAACGTCCGTGGCAGAATTTTCCTATGAACTTACACTTTGCTTTGCTGTGATAAGGTTTGCGCAGGCGCACACTTTTGTTGGACCACGTCCTTTCCAGTTAAATGCGGTAGCTTGTTACCTCTCGTCCTGTCCACTTCTCTTCCCACATCCTGTTCCTGTCACGGTTGTTCTTCTGACCCTTTAACGAAGCTGGAATTATGGTGCTGTATGCGGCACGACAATTAAATAAATAACACCCACATTTCTTGCGTCTGCTAAATTTGATGTCGTCGTGATTGTAATAATAAGCGCACGTAAGTAGAGATGTGAAAATGATCGTAGCTTATAGTCACTTTATGCGTTTAAAACATATCAAAGTTAATTTATTTCTTGCCTAGCTTTTGAGGTTTCGGCTAAGTATAGAGAAGTAATGCATCACTATCTGAAAAATGGTGGCAGTCCTCCCGGGTATAAATTCGTTCATCTAAAGTAAGGCTTTGTACTGTGGGGACGCCTCGTAATACTACTAGTTTAATACCGACCTAGCATTTTCGTACCTTATCGACCGACCAACATGAAACAAAATCGGATGTACAGTTTTGAAATAGTGTAGCACGGCGTGAATGAATTTAGCGGCGGCACCTGTGCACAAGCTTAAGTGGGCGCCGTGCACGGATAGCGCAGAAAACAGTAGTGTACGCTAGGTTATAGTCCAAACGAATGGGAATTCGACGTACACTGCAGGGCCGCCACACGTATTTAAGCCGTAATGATACACTGACAGTGAGATATGCTAGAACAGGTGAGCCATTATTTTTACTCGGTGGATTTTTTACGCCTTTCCTAAGGGCTAAGTTGCATCATATTCGGGGCCTATCGCGTAACAGGACTCGCCGTAATTAAGAAAGAGTGGTACTATCTTCTGTAAATATATATTAGGTAGCACAAGCTTTTACTTGGAGCATCTAATTATATTTTACCCTAATTTTGCGATGTGTAACGAAAACAAGCTTATAAAGCTAGCACTGCATAACTAAATCTCGGTTAAGAGAATTAGATCTCGGTTAAAGATAATTAGATCTCGGTTAAAGATAATTAGATCTCGGTTAAAGATAATTTCTGAAAGCTGTAGTGTGCACATCATCCTCATCTCTTGATGCTTCCAGGATGAAAACACTGCTTATCCGAATCGTGACTCACGTTCGGGTGGTCCTTGACAGGCACCTGCACGCGGACCTGGAGCCGGACAGAGCGCCCCTTGTGGATGTCCATGAGCGGTCCCGGAGGAATCCAGGCGTGGGAAGAACGGGCGCTGCTCCCATTTTGTCCGTGGACACGCTGGATCTCTGCAGCAGGAAAGAGAGGAGATAGAAATGCCGTTAAGTTTTGAATTTCCACACAGTCAGCTGGACAGGAAGCTAGATGGATCATAAATTGAGCATGGATAATCATAACATGGCCAGAAGATGGACACAAGGCAGCCGAGCAATCGACTCGCTGGCAAGATGGACAAGAAAGGCAGTGCGTTTCCTTGTTACACGTGCGTAGTTGCTATAGTTGTGTAAAACAAAGAGTAAGTTAGTGTTGTATAAAATTTAAGAAACGTTAAAAAAGCATTACGCGTTTCATCATTTGTTCCTCCTGGCAATATAAGCGACAGTCAGCTGTGTATACGAAGAAGAAATCCAAATTTAATTGCAGAAATACGCGTAAAACGTATCACGGGGAAACGGCATATACCGGCTGTCGCTCAGGCACTTAGTCTCAGGAGTCTGCGTTAAAGAAATGCAAATAGCCTTGATTTCTGTTGCCTCGATTAAGCACCACTAGTTTACATTCTCATTATGCTTGTACTTTCAAGAACATCCCATAAATCCGACAATCAGTTTTTTTTCCATCTTGGAACCACCAAGAGCTGAGAATATTGTGCAGACGAGTATATTCTGATACTTTCCTAAAAAAATAAGGTCTACGTTCTACGCAAGCCCTCAACTTGAGCAGCACCAATGAAATGAGTAAAAATACCCCAAGCAGCACAGGCAATTGGCCCAATATTGGAGATGAATGGCTTCAATTTGGTACTTTGTAGGGCCGGCCTTTGCCAATAGATTTCCAATATTGGGCCCTTTAGCTGTGCTGCTGGGGACACAGCCTGTTCAACTAGCCCCCAATATGAGCATCAGTCGGGCCACTGAAGCCTTCCATCGTCCCTCACTAATACCATTCTAAAGTGCTTGCTTAGGCTCCGAACGCAAGTTCCCGCACTCTCAAGAGCCTCTTTCGAGTCCGTTCTTTTACTTCAAGAAGCACAATTAATGCGGGGACGGAAAGGGGTGCGTCATGTGAGGCTTGGGAAACAGAAAAAACAAACACTCAGATTGAAGCCCAGGGGCCCGAACTTAAGACTCTATAATTGCTTTGATGTGCTTAACAAGATCTTCCAGGCACGTGCGGACAAGCAGAGGTGGAGGTGTCAGTTAGTGCGCACCCGACACTGGATCTCAAACGGGGGGCGCTTAGGCTTCAGCGCGCTATGCAGAGCTTTTGCTCTTTTAGGTGGCGGCTACACTGACCAGATATAACCAGCATTTGATGGAAGTATACCACTGGTACAATCCCTGGATCAGTCGCGCATTTTTTACCACTCATATCCCTTGCTTACTTTATTTACTGTACGAGCCGTATATATGGCAGGCTTTCCGGAATAAGCTGCGTCACTACAGTGCGTCGTATCCGAAAACTAACCTGTTCACGAAAAACGAATTCATCACTTTCTTGCTAGGACAAACAAGTTTCATTCTCCTGTTTGTCAGAAATTATCTAATATTTTCCAATTTACCAAGAACAAGCAATTCAACTGCTTCTCGCCTATAAAGAAAATTTCGAACGCGACTTTGGCGCTTTCACACTGAAAAGACTCTGAAATCTATACCTTCCAATTATTTTATTATTCTTTAATCTTACAATACCTGCAGCGCCACTAGAGCATCATAGGGGGGGGGGGGGCACAACTTTCAAGACGAAATTAGTTCATGTGCCACATACCAGTGCTTCTACCTTGCCCACTTGGAATAGGAGTTTTTGAAAGCCTATTCTATGCCCAAGTGCGGGTATGTTTATGTTTGTCTGGTAGCACAGGACTGATTTAATGCTGAGGAGATAGAATTTAAGAATCCGAACCACTGTCGTGAAGACCAAAGATTCAAGATTATGACCTGAAGATCAAAAAGGACGCCGGAATTACTACTGGAAAAGAGAACGCGGTGCAGCACAGCCTCGAGGCTAACACGCAGAAACAAAAGTGCGCGTTCAGTGAATGAAGCTTCTCTGTAAATACAATGTGATAATTTAGATACAAGCCAACTCTGGTCAGTCCTGAGCATCCCTTTAATGGGCCATTAATGGCCATGAAGACCTACTGGTTCCGAGAGTAGGTCCGTTAGCGGGAACGGAGGTTTGTGGGCCGCTGTTAGGAGAAGTCGAGTGTTGGGATGAAGATATGCTCGCCCCCTACAGTCAGCTTTGTTAATACGTTTTTTTTGGTCTTTACAAATATTTCAATAAATGATGTGCTCTTGCTCCAGCCTAGGTTTTACATATTGACGCCAGCGCTCGGGAAGACGAACGCGCTGATCAAGAAGAGAACGAAGTGTTGAGGAAGCGCTCTCGTCCAGAGCTACGCCGCTACTGACTCTCGGTCGCTTAACGTCGTTGCTTGCATCGGTGTGGACCCCGGTGTCTGCAAGTTCATCAAAGTGCGCCAGCACAGGGGGTGACTGCAGGCGGCGTTGAAGCTCTTGAAACGCCATCTGCTGTGGTGGTTCCCACCTGAACGGCCCGTGCGCCTTTGTCAGATCAGTAAGGGGTGAGGCAATGTTAGAGAAATTCTCCACGAAGCGGCGGTAATACGCGCGTAGTCCGAGGAATCTACGAACTTCCTTCTGATCACGCGACGGTGGAGAATTGGCAATGGCGGATGTTTTCTCGGGATCTGGAAGGACTCCTTCGTAGTTCACGACATGGCCTAAAATGCCGCTACGCATTATACGTAAGCAACTCAGCGCAGATTTACTTGTTTTACTTTCCGCAGGAGGAGTGATTTCGGCCCTGGCTTCCTTTCTCTTTGTGTGCAAGCAGGAACTCCAATTATGTGCGGTATCGACACGGGCGTTCTAATACCTCTTTAACTTGAACGGCCTACTTTTATAGTACGTTTTCCTGCTTCCCAGCCTCTCTTCACAAGAAAGATAGCTTCTGACAATAGGTCCTCTGTCGTCACGATGTTTATCTTGAACACCCTATTTGTATTCCAGCTTCCTTTCAAATATAAAGGGCACGTTATAAGAGAGGGAAAAGTTAGCACACGGGAAGAAGCAACTTCGGCAGCTCTCGAAGCGACCCTAACTCTATTTGCATAAGAAATCTCAGTCGAACTTCCAATCGGGATTACGTACTGACACTGTATGCAAACGTATCCCGTTCCCGCGGAAAAGAAAGCAGGATACAGATCAGATACGAGAGGATAGTTTGCATCGACGTACAATAGGATAGGTCCTGCACACGATTCATAATTACTCTTGCTTATCGAATGTCTCGTAATTTGCATTAAATAGCGTACACTAATAAGAAACAAAGACCAGAGCTTTACAGCGTTTCGCACTGTGCGTTTCTAGGAGTCGTGTCAACGGGGCCGTGAACTTTTTGGGCAGTATTTGATTTCGTGTAGTTCCATCAAACCTTCCCCTTATGTAGGCGAACCATTCATGCATAGTTATAGACTGTTCTCGCTGTTTTGTTTCACTGCTTTGCGTGCACATTATACACAAGCAGCGCTTAAGTGAAAGAGGGTAATGTGGAAAACATATCCAAATATAAGGAAGTGTGAAGACTCACTAGAAAAGCAAATAGTGCTATTGCTGAACTTTTTTTTTCTGAAGTTTGGCGCATCATTACACAACATGGGGCAAATCTCGTGAATTTACAGACGGTGAATCACCGCTACTCGCTGGGGAGCAGCGGAAGTGGCAGATAAAATCCTGAATTCATGACGGGAGCATTTTGCGCTCTTGAGGAGTGGCAGCCGTAGCTGTTGCGATAAAGGCGCCGGAGCCGACGTGGCATGTCAGTCCAGTTATGATGCTGCGCGTGTGCCTGAGACAAAAACCGCAAACATGCGGCGGGTCGAACGTAGGGAGAATGCTTTTGAGACGCTAACCGCAAACGTGCTGAACGCGAAGTGGATGCGCATGTCCATGACAATGCATTTCTCCGACCTTAAAGCGCGCGTTGTAATTCTGGAAAAAAACAAAAGAGAATCGTCACCAACTCATTCCCGGCAGCAACATTAACAGAAGATGCGAAAGCACGACTGGGCAAGCTAGAACTGGTCATCGGTATGATCACGGGCGTAATCCCTATGAACTTTCTTTGAACAATTATTTCCTTTATGTTTTGATACCTTACATACCCACAACGGCACTGAGTAATGCAGTGACATGTCTCTTATAAGTACGAAAATTGAGCGTGCAGAATTACGAGATCAAACTAAATTGAAAATGTGAGCAATGTAAAACGTTATACAGTATTAACAGATACAGGTTCTGACGGAATGCCCCCCCCCCCCCCCCTCTTCCCCAGAAAAAAAATAACAGAGATAAAGAGGCAAAAACACCAACAATAGACAAGTTAATTTAGTGATCTTTTAGGTTCTTTTTGCCATTTTCTGTGTAATTACTGGTAGCTTGGTACATAAGCTCAGCTTGAAATACTCAGTGTGCATTGACTAGCGCACACTGTTAAGAAACACGGAATAGAGCTTTACAGCCTTTAATAATAATAATAATTGGTTTTTTGGGGAAAGGAAATGGCGCAGTATCTGTCTCATATATCGTTGGACACCAGAACCGCGCCGTAAGGGAAAGGATAAAGGAGGGAGTGAAAGAAAGGAAGAAGAAGTGCCGTAGTGGAGGGCTTCGGAATAATTTCGACCACCCGGGGATCTTTAACGTGCGCTGACATCGCACAGCACACGGACGCCTTAGCGTTTTTCCTCCATAAAAACGCAGCCGCCGCGGTCGGGTTCGAACCCGGGAACTCCGGATCAGTAGTCGAGCGCCCTAGCCACTGGGCCACCGCGGCGGGGCTTACAGCGTTTCGCACTGTGCGTTTTCAGGAGTCGTGTCAACGGGGCCGTTAACTTCTTCGGCAGTAACGAAATAAAGTGAAACTGAAACTTCCACTCACTTCCTTAGCAAGACATAAGTAAGCAAGGCGTAAGCAAGGCCGCGACGCATTATGCGTAAGCTACTCAGCGCAGATTTACTTGTTTTATTTTCCGCGGGAGGTGTAATTTCGGCCAAAAACCTAGGCCGAAAACGAAAACGGCGCTATGGAAAGTAAATATGCACTGTATCAAGACTGCATTCAAGGCGCAACGAAGGAACTCAATCCTAACTAAATTACGGAAACAAACCCTCACGTAACACGGCAGAAATCATTCTAAACAAGGCCATTGGCAGCACACTCCTTTGTCAAGCATTATCCAATTCAATTTTTTTTTTCAAAGAAGTCTGTATTTTATGCTTTTACGCCGTCTCATGAGGGGCCTTACCGACAATATATTCAAGACGCCCCACGTGACTTGATCTCTCGCTTCCGCCGTGGTGGCTCAGTGGCTTCAGCATTCGGCTACTGACGCCAAAGGTCATGGATTGGAGCCCGTCCACGGCAGCAGAATTTCGATGGAGGTGATATTCAAAAAAGGTCCGCCTGGTGTGCGATGTCACCGCGCATTGATAAAACCCAGGTGGCTAAGTAAGCCAAACGTACGCGGTGGCGTAAATTTGAAGCCGGTACTTTAGCCATTCCAGAGCCCCTCAGTAATGCGTAGTGCGAGAGAAAAAGTTGCAATATTGAAAATAAACAAACCAAGAAAGGAAAACTGACAGAAAAATAAACGCAAACAAGGCACAAACAAGCCAAGCACCTCCCGAATACGAGGAAGATGTGCTAACCGCTTAGGGAATAGACCACGATTTCGATGTCGCGTTACAACACATCCACTCTGTCTTGTAGCTCGTCGCGATGGCAAGCCAACTAATGCGGGTACTTCTTGTTAAAAGCTCCTAAAAGCCAAAACGCGAACAATAAAAACGTTTGCAAACCGAAAGTTCAGTTGTGATTGATGTGCCTGAACGTCCACTGGTAGTAGAGCACTCGTCAACAAGATGCAGTCAAGCAAAAGTAATCTCTAGGCTAGCGGAGACACCTCCGCTTCAATTGGAATGATCGCCTGTAATTTTTGTACTTCTTATCGCTAGCCGGAGATGGCTGGAAATGAGGTACCGTGGATTGCGTTCACTTCGTCTCTAAACGGCATGTTGGTGATACCGGCCAGGGAGTCGACTAGCTGACGTCATCTCAACTTCGCGGAGACATACATTTTCCTATTCCCTTTTCCGAGGCGCGCGCGCTAAACATCGCAGGAGGCTGAGGCTACTTGCACAAGCACCTCGGTTAGGAGGATGGCAGGGTTATGGACGTGACGGATGGCCCAGCTATTTCGAGGAGCGTGGGCGGACGAAGATAGGGGTATAATGTTGCGGATATTCGCGGCTTACACGGACTTTGCGGTGAGGTGGCGCCGTTGAAATGATCAGTTAGAATCGATTCCCTATTCCGCAATCATAAGCAGTGAAAAAAATATTGGCGAGCGGAGGAGCAGTCTATATTCTGACTTTGCCGTTTGCGCCCATTCCTGGACGTCTATACCGTTCATACCTTAACGTAGTACCGCGTTTTTTCTGATACTTTGGTGGTCAATCGCGGCCAAAGCGAGCACGCTGTAAACAAGCAGGTTCTTGTGTTTGTTGTTGATGCTGTTGCTCTAGGAATCTGTTTAACCGACGCATGCCCACGGCAGACGACTGGCCAAAATACAGGTCCCATAAGAACTAATTTGTTTCCAACTTTATTCTCTTTCGCGCAGGCGTGCTTCAGGTAGCTGCCGTTATTACCGGTTATTTTTCCAGGAAATTTTTGCCCGCCAACCGCAAACCCTGCTAGCCGCGGCTGCAGCTGGACGGTTTCGCTCACAAAGCTCTTCCGACTGCAAACTTTATAGGTATCATTTATCTACTTCGGACGGGGTGGGTACGCTTGTGTGGGTTGAGGTTAATGAGCGGGACTGAAGACGCTAACGATGAACATGAAGCAAAAAAAAAATTAATGTGCATTAGCTCAGCTATTCCAGGATATAAAAAGCGAGAGATGGTCGGCGTTCACTGTGTTCATTGGCGTTGGCGTTGACAATGTTCTAGACGACGATGACATTCAGGAAAGGAAGGGCGCATAACTGGCCCCTTGATATGTGGATGGCTCATTCATGCTTTGATACAAGTGGCGGTGGTGAGAGATGTGGCCTGAATGCATTAGCGCCGACAGCGTTGTGGCTGACATGCGGCACTGCAGCAATAGCTAGGCGGCAGCGTTCATTTGGTGATCAATCTCTCGCGATCAACCATTAACTGCATGCCACCTCCCAGGGTGGCAGGGAAGGCGCGCTGCCTATCCAGAGTGCGGAACGCAATCAAAGCAGGCTTTTGCAGTTGGACACCAACGCCACGTAGATGAAAGCGAGAGTGAGGTCTGCACAGACCCACAGAGCCGGTTGTGCGCCTTTCTTTTTGTGAAAATGAACGGCTTTTACAAAGTTGTCAACACCAATGAACTCTATGAGTGCCATCGGCTCACTTGTTTTGTTTGTTTTTTGAGGAAAGGAAATGGCACAGTAACCGTCTGACATATCTTTGTGTACACCCAAACCGCGCCGTAAAGGAAGGAATAAAGAAGGGAGGGAAAGAAGAAAGAGAAAACTGAAAGTTGGATTTTCGAGGAAAGAAGCGGCGCTGTGCAGAACACCTGCGGCGGAACACCTGTGGCTCGGTGCTACTAGTGGCGCATGCGCAGTAGTGACTAGGGAGCGAGAGAGAGAAATATCCGCGGCGAGGCGCGCGTTGTGACGTCATGTGCCTCCTCGGAGCACCGCCACGGCGATATCGCAAGTTCGCGGCCAAAAAGAAGCGTGCCAGGTGAGAGAATTTTAGTCATAACTTTCATGTTCCGCGTCCACAAGCAGAGCCACGCTTATGGCACGACTGAACACTGTTCACAAGCAGCGTTGAGATTTTGTGCATACAGATGGATGCTTCTCAGCTGCGGCCGTAATCGCTGCAACATGCTCGTCTACTGCGTAGTTGTATGCATCGGTATGTCTACTCCTAAGCGCTAGAATTAGATCCCCGACCAGCCTCATTACACAACTCATTAGGCAGCAAAGCGTATATAAGCCGCTGAAGAGCGCTGTTCTGAAACCCGTCTTTTCTATGTTGTTATTCTGGTCCGCCGCCATTGGCTGCTACTATGAGTGACGTCAGTTCTGATAGCTCACAAACGATTTCCGTGCCCGGTTCTTTTCTACAGGAGGCACAGAACAGGCGTACATTGCACAAATGTGAACAGGGAGGAAAAAGTAACAATCACTAATATGAGCCTGATTTGAGCTGTCGGTGTCGGAATAAGAAAAGAAGCAGTATGACAATGCTGTTCACCCATTTTGCTCAAGTGGACACTCCCCCCCAAATATAGAGTCTGAATTCTGGTCATTACCGACATGCTCAGCATTTATAGTCTGAACACAACCGCAATGAAGCTTTATTAAATGTAGTTCTTCCTAGAAAGTTGCAGTGAACATGACAAATGGCTCCAACCACTTTAGCTTGCTGCCCCTGAAGTAAAAAATTTCATGATGGCTGGATGCAAGCAGAGATTAGCGTTCTCACTGGCATTCCTAAAAATTCAGATCCCTGGCGACACAAGAACAAACACGAGCTGATAGCAGCTCTCCACGAATCAGAGTTGAGGTAATGAAAAAATTTGCAGTAAGCGAGGCAGTTAAATCCTTCTCGATTGACAGGCTTTCCTGTGTTCGGGGAGGCCCGCAATCGCATCCCCAGTGTAAAAAAGAACCGAATAACGGAAGCGCGAATGCAGTTCGGATTTACTCGTAGAGCATCAGAGAAACTGGTGCAAGCACTCGGTCGAGGACCGGTCGAGAGCACTCCGGGATTTTTTCTCCACACCAGCCACTTCATAATCCGATAGATGGCATAAATCTTCAGCGCTTAAAACCGAGGTGTGCCAATCCGGCGCACTTCGCACCGTTGTGAGGGAGTAGAAAGTTTGGTCGAATGGAAGGGGGAGGAGGGGCGCAGAAGCAGTTGTGTTGTGCAGTCCTCTTATCCTTGGTGGATAGCGTACTACAGAGTCCGAAGCTTGAGAAAAAAAAACGGGAATAAACGCACGGAAGCCGGGCTTAAAGCAGTCTTTTCTCCCTTTACTTCGTTTGGGACGAGTTTGCAACCTTTTCCGTTGTGTTATTTTTTCTTGTACATTTTGAAAAAGGTGCGTTGTGTATGTTTCGCTTTGCCAGTGCCGATAAAGGTTTTACGTAGCGGCTAGGCTTATCAAGATAAGAAAAAAATTGGCTTTGAGGTCTTAAATATTTTACGAATTGTGGCACCTGGAAAACAGGCGCCGCCGAGCAGAGTTTTTTTTTTTTTCGTTCGTGCTCCCGCTAGCGTACGGTGAGCGGATCCTTGCTTCCTGCAGGAAGGCATCTCGGTGTTTGCGTGAAAGCGCTCTTGAAACCGAGAGACAGAGAACAGAGAAGAAAATAAGTGAACTTTGAAACGAAGAAGCAAGCTTTGCCATTGCCACTGTGGGAACATTGGACTTTTTTTTTGTGTTTCGGGGAGACGAAGGGAAAGAAACTAAGAAGTAAATGAAAGATCGTGTATTCCGCACAAGGCTGCCTTAAAGTCCGTTTTTCAAGCCTGTCCTGTGAATCGCACTTGTACGAGCTTAGCACATTTGTCTTCTCTGAATCCGTGTGCTGACCTTTTCAGCGCTGATGCATGTCATTTCAACACGATGCACTACTTGGGTGAGTAAGAAACGAGTAAGGAAACACGAGAGAGTATAGGAACTAGATACACAAACTAAAACCGAAGGCGTAAACAAAGAGACAAATAACGAACGAAGTGAAACTCACAGTTTCAGTCGCCGGTATTTATTCCTGAGGTTTAACTCATACCGCGGCCGTCTGATTTGTTTTCTTCATGTCTAGAAGCTGACAGGAACGAAGCAGTAATGTACGAATGTCGATAATTAAGGCAAGCAGAGGTTAGTGTTCTTACCGTTTTTAAAAAAACAAACCCAGTGAAGGTTCAAGTTTTTTAGGCAAAGCTTTCAGTGAAACAAAGTGTTCTCTTTTGATTCTGCTTGACGGGTACGTAATTTGGCTGTGGCCGACGTTGTGGACTGCGTCATCCCTACGCTGATGAATAGACGACACACAATAGTACCGGGTAACAAAATTTCTGGGGATGCTTAAGTCGCTGTATGAGTGTGATACGGGAGTTCGGCTATGCGCTCGAGATGGTGACATAAAGCTCCTTAACAACCGCACTTAATGAATGTTCTGCAGCTATTTTTCATCTGTCATTCCTGCCGTTTCTTTAAAACTGTGCAAACTGTTCATGTAAACCGAATATACTTTCACCTTAATAAATGCCATATTAAAAGAAAGTTACTCACTGGCCCAGCGCTAGCGCGCCCGTATCATGACCCAAGGAGCACAGGTTCGAGTTCCAGCTAGTCCATTTCGATTTCAGCGCGATTACTTTTCTTTCTTCGGATGAGATAATGGTGGCGGGATAACGTCACGACCTTGTAAGTCATTGAAGAGCTGTGTAGTGCCGTGATCACTATTGGACTGTGCGACAGTTGTGGGGTGTTGGAATTACCCGCGGGAAGTCATGTGATTATGACATCACAGCCCTATCGTCAAATGTGAATTCAGCGGTACAACCAAATTTTTTTCTCGGAAAGGACCTCTAACGCGATCGCGTTAAAAATCTACACGTCATATGGCTCGTCACAAAGGTATAGGCAAGGCATACATCCTCTCAAAAGTCAATTAGTACACAGTTAAAGCAGCTTTGGAGTTCACAGCTCGCTTATCGCTGTTTCGTGTACACAGCCAAAACATCCTGCGGTGTGCTTCCTTCGCCGCATGTAGTCGCGCCTAAAAATCTAATTAAAAACATAATTACCTTTATAAATCTCAAGAGGTCAATGCGACTGACGCGGAGCTAAATGCGTTAGTAGGTGGGCGCAAATTTCGAGAGCGCACTGACCTGTGGCGCTTTCTTTGCTCAGCATAGAGTTTCATACTATTAACTAGAGGGAAAGCTGCGGCACTGTACCTGTACCTCCATTGGCGCGCAAAGCCTCATGGGGCGATGAGCTACTTGGCGCAGGACAGTAGGTTTTTTTTCAGGAACACAGAGTGGCTTTAGAGAGATGTCCCATTCTGTATCCACGGCGCGCTCCGCGCGCAGACGACTTAGGAATAAAAGTAGTGCGCAAAAGCCATAGTAGCGAGAACGCAACAGCACACGACGCCAATAAAAGGTTTTTGTTTTCTGAAATGCTGTAGAAAAACCTTTTAAAATGTTGAAGGGACAACATTTTTTTCAAAAACATATTTCTTTTAAAAGTTCGCCTGTTAAGCACGAAATATTGGCTTTTGTAGTCTGCAATGCTTGGCCAATAGGAGAGCAAGCCATCGCTGATTTTGGGCAAACATTGCCTTTAGGTGCTTTTCTGCTCGTTTGTTGCAATTTGTAGACAAGATATTGAACGTTAGGACATTCTTGATTATCGAACAACGTTTGTTTTTTTCATTATTTTTTGGCCAAAAGTTGTAGTTCTGCAGTCGGCAGCTCTCCGCCCAATGATGCTTAGTGCGCCCATTGTGGTACAGATGGTCTCGAGGAAGCTCCGTGCAAACTCCCATAGGTGGGGCGCCAGCTTTCCCTCTAGTTAATAGTAAGAAACTCTATGTTGCTGACTGACGCAAAGTAGCGCGTGCGTCTTAGTGGTTAGTGGCACCTTCACTGCGTTGCTGCGAAAACTAGTGCCACAGTGAGAGGGGCTGACAGATTTACCACGCGGGGAGAAAGGCAGCATGGTATTTTTTTACAAATTCATTGAAACCCTTGGGGATATCCTCCAGTTTGTACAAATGAGATGTTCAGGTTTATGAAGCATTTTCAAGTGTCATCAAGCGCATTCTTCAAACTGTCCACACGTTAATAATTGATAATTGGTTTTTTGGTGAAAGGAAAGGGCGCAGTATCTGTCTCATATATCGTTGGACACCTGAACCGCGCCGTAAGGGAAGGGATAAAGGAGGGAGTGAAAGAAGAAAGAAATAGGTACCGTAGTGGAGGGCTCCGGGATAATTTCGACCACCTGGGGATCTTTAACGTGCACTGACATCGCACAGCACACGGGGGCCTTCCACACGTTCGAATCTGCTTCGCACGCCCAGGCACCCGCGTGCTTTTGAGTCTGTAAAACCGGTCACGCGTTAGAACCAGGGCTGGCACGTGCAAGTGAGCGCGTGCTCTTGCGTTTATGCTGTATCGCACACGGATGAAAGTTGATGAAAAATGGCGTCAGAAATGCGTTGGCGCGGGCCAGAGCATCGCGCCGTGCAGAGACTTTGCTGGTTAGTTTTTGGCTTATATGGTTTAACGTCCCAAAGCGACCGAGGCTATGAGAGACGCCGTAGTGAAGGGCTCCGGGAACATCATTCACCAGGGGTTCTTCAACGTGCACTGACATCGCACAGTACACGAGCCTCTAGGACTTCGCCTCCATCGAAATTCGACTGCCACGGCCGGGATTGAACCCGCGTCTTAATCGAGAGCATCGTTCTTTTTTCGACCCACCGTACATTTGTGGCTCGGAGATCACAACTTTATGCAGAATGAAGAGTAGAATGCTCCACGTCGGCTACATCGGCGCCACTTCTGCAATGCGACAGATCTGCTATAAAGCAGTCGGCAGCTCTACCACAGCTTCTGCGGCTGCTGCTGCGCAAGCGCGATTGACGCCACGTCATGGCGCCATTTCAGTGTTAATTTCAGGAGTTTCCCTTCCTTAGCGACCGAATTCCCCAACAAACGGCCTTGAGCCTCCTTTCATTCATTCATTCATTCATTTTAAGGGGGCGCTCCAAGGCGTTTGACGGCGCTGTCTTGCGAATGCACGCCTCACTAGATAACGACGAATGAAGCGAGAGGGTTGCGCCACCGGCAATTTTCAAGGGATGGTCACGTGATTGCGGTCACATTCCGGCCGCTAGTACAGTCGCGAGTAAAAAAGATTAGCACAATGACGTCACCGCAGCGGCAAAAATCGTATTACGCTTTACGAACCCGCTTGGCGCTTTTTTAATCGGCGTATTCGGAACCGAAGCGCCGAGCGTTGCTATCAGCCGCTCCAGTGGCACGTCACTAGTGCTAATATTTTTTACTCGCGACTGTACTAAAAAAAAAAAAACTGCAGCAGGCTTGCATATATAGGACTTAACCCACTACGCTATCGCGTTAAAGCCTTAAGGCGGGGTTTAATTTCTTTTCCCCTCAATTTTTATTTGTGCAGAACTCCGTATTTCTGAAACTTTCTCTCAGCCATTCCTCGATTAACCGACCAATGAACAAACTGAAATTTGTCTGACTGCTTTTGAATTTCGTGTTCCTCCTTGTAATTCTATGGTTAAGGTGGCCCATTTATTTTGTAGTTTTTTTTTTCTGCGAGTGCTCCTGTCTTCTAATTATCTTACCTGCATGTTTGTGGAGATAGATGGCGTTTGGTGCCTTGAAGTGTTTGCTTCTCTCAACAATCACGCGCTTTTATCCTTGGGAACCTAATAGAATCGAACCTGGATATATCAAACTCGAAAAAGTCCGCGCAATAGTTCTCTGTATTCATAACCCGACATATAAAAATGGCTATATACACCTTGTCTGCATCTCAAAAGTAAGAATACATTGCACTAGGGACGCGCTTTTTGCAGCGAAGCGCACCACTCGATAATGACTGCTAGGCCTTACCTGCTTCTAATCGAAGCTGCCGCGGACGGTGCTTTTGAACTAGCCTCCTCTTATTATAAGATATTTAATCTTGTTACCAGAACACTATATATAGCATGATCGCTCATTAAAATTAAGGTAGTGCTGCTTCAGCAACGCTTTTAGCAGCGAAGCGAGCTTAGAACGCGAGGCAAGGGCTATGCTTTACTTCACCGCACGGCGTCACCGCATGGCAGCAATGTGGAGTGGAAAATGAGCATAATTGGCCGAGGTCACCTTCAAGAACACCCCACGTTCCCCTCATCACGTGGTCTAACGAGGCTAGCGCTGTCAGCTGGCGCCCAATGCCGGTGCACGCGACATATCTCCCAGGGCGAAACGAGGTCGAAAAAACCGTCACGAGAAGTGCCCCTTGCATGGAAGCGGCGCTCCGTTCGATATATCGAATGACCGGCAATACTGGAGTTCGATATACTGCGTAACATACTAATACTTCTACACAGAATTTTCAGATGTATAACCAATGTGTTACGTCTAGCCAATAATTCCAAATATCCAGGTGCGTTTTATCCGGATTACATTGTATTACTACTGCTACCTCTGCTAAAACTAATACTATCAGTACCAATAAAATTTTATGGGCTGTCCCTTAGTGTTACTACTTACGACAATGAAATCGCGTTGCATCGGGTTTAACCAACCTCCTTTAAGTGAAAGGCAATTCCTCGAATTTACAGCCCTCTCTTTACCTTAATCGAGGCATCAAGAATTTTTTTTGGAGTGATCCTTTTCGATTTACCGAAAAGTGTGCCGTAAGGCAAAATGAGAAAAGGGGAAGAGAATCTAGGAAAATATTTACAGGATTGAAGATCAGTCTTGCTCAAATAGTCGCAAGGGTTGCAAATGTAATGATTGTCCAAGGTCCACGTTTTAATAAGGGAGTAATTACTCACTGGCATCCACCTAAGCGCATCCCTACGGCTACAGAAGTAGTCTAAAAAGCTTCCGCAGAAACTTCGTAGTTAAATAAGAATTCGTCCTGAATCGTCCGGATTGTTTTCGACCGCGAAGATTCTGAGAAAGCTGTATAGCTTTACTTTGTAGCCGTATGGCTGCGTTTGGGTGGATGCCAATAAGCAATTGTTTTCTGATTACAAATCAGCTCCTCCTTGAGGGATTCCCCTAAACACATGAACAGGGTTCACTTTAGCGCGATTTGCGGAAATTCCCTGGGTGCACTTTAGTCCGCTTAGGTGCAGTAATGCGAAAGCATTTCTCTTGTTGGTCTTGACATGTCTGGAAGCAGAGACAGGAACTCTTCAGGAGGAAATGAAGCCAATGGAGGTAATAGAATTTAATTGATTAATTACCGATTCGGTAGTCAGATAATTAATAAAATCGAATAAATTACTGTTCAATGCGTTAAATAATTCACTAAGAAAATTAATAATTATTGCACTCGAATTAATAATTACTAATTTAAATAACTGATTTGGCCACTTAACTGAGTGGAAATTTATATATTAGGTATTCATAAATGAGGTATTTGACCAATTCATCAATTCCAATATCTGGCCGATTAATTTGTGAATGAACTTTACTATTTCAACTGATTAATTACTTAGTACAAATGTCTAATTACCCAATTGAATTAATAAATCCGGTGATTTATTTATCAAATAATGCTCAGAACATAATTATTTATTCAGCCATTCTATTACCTACCCTTATAGTGGATTAATGACAGTTCGTGCGGACAAGCTATGATGACACACACTGCCGTCAGGCCCTGTTAAAGCCACTCATGACACAACGTATGCTTTCGAATTAAAACAATATGACAACGTCCAGGAGTTTTTCGAACGCACCGTGCGCTCAACGCGCCGCTGAATTCATCTTTGAAAAAAAAACATATTCTTTATGTTTTATTCCTACACTTTCACAATCGGTCTCTCGAGGCAATAATGTGTAGTTACTAATTTAGCACTGCTTAAGTGCACGCGGCCCCGTTAGTGGAATGCGTTGAAGATGCTTCAAACTGGAGTGAGAGCTTTTGAGGAGGGCATGAAAGAAACTGTACTCATTATTCTGGGCGACAGCAGCACTGGGGCCGCATTAGCAGATCCCAGTCTTCTTTAGTCTTTGAAGACAAAAGTTCATAAGCTTTCAAGCCACTGTGATCCCACCATTTATTTTAGGGATGTTATATCTGCGCATATTTTTGGACTGCTTATTAATATGCAGTCATACGGCCCGTTTTTCTTTTGCGGACAATCCATTAAAAACAGAAGCAGGGGCTACTTATAGAAACATTACCCTCCTTTAAAATGTGAGGCGCTGTTCTGATAATCCCGTTTTTTGAAAGCTTTGTACGATGCTCACTTTATGATGTCTTTTTTGGGCCTTTGTTACCCTGAGTTTATGCAATGTAATAAGAATTAAAGTGTGCTCTGTATACAACAATCAGTAAAGAAGGAAAGAAGAAAGTAAAAGAGAAAAGAAGGAAAAGAGAGAAAGAAAGAAAGAAAGAAGGAAGGAAGGAAGGAAACAAATAAAGAGAGAAAGAAAGGAAGGAAGGAAGAAAGAAGGGAAGGAAAAAGAAAGGACGAAAGCAACAAAGAAAGAGGGAAAGAGAAATAAAGAAGGAAATAAAGGAAGAAAGAAAGAAAGAAGAAAAGAAAGGAAGAAAGAAAGAAAGAAACAAAGAGAAAAGGAAAGAAGGTGTGAGCTGTGCGGCCACACTTCGCAGGCCCTACTAACCGGAATAGCGAAGAAATCTTTGTGACCGGGGACGACTGTGTAGACTTTGTGATAATCACTACAGTATTCATATGTGCTTATCTACACCTTTGCACAACTACAGCTGTCGAGCCGAGTACAGTGAGAAATTCCTTATGGCCACTCACACTAAAAAGCAGGTTTCGGATGATTCAAAGACCACGCCTTACGCGAATCACCTACAGCACTGTGCTGCTGTAGAATTAAGATGTACTATTACTATAAGATAATCTCTAGAGGAGACATTTTTGATGTCTTAATGTCTAGTCACGTACTACAGCAAGAGAATTCTGGAAGTTTAGTCGACGACGCAGAAGTTTTTGATCGTTACCGGTTTCTTAAAGCGTTTGTGCAAGATCGTCAAACCAAAAATAAATTATTTATCACTAGTTCACTTCACCATTCCGAGAAATCAAAGCGTTTAGGTAGTACCAGCCCTTCATAATTTATCCGCTGTTCGTAAGAAAAACTTGCCGAACAACAGCTTTCTGTTGGGGCTCTGTTGCAGCGAACTCCATGGATGTGGTAATGCGTGCTGCATAGCGACTGAAAGAGCTTTCTGTCTTTTACACTATAGATTAGAATAAATATTCTGCTCATGAAAATACGCGGCTTATTAAAAAGGTCGCCGCCACCTCCGCGGTGAATTTTTTTTCCATCTTCAAAACCTGTGTCGTGTCTGCTCTGAGAGGAAGGTATACGCTACGAATTCTTTCACATTGGCTGCATAATCCATTCGTATCCACGGCTTTTGGCATTCGCCATTTCTGTAGGCAATGGTCCCTCCGTTCAATTCAGGAAGAAGGTATTATTGCAAGAAGGCTTTGACGCGGAACCCGCACAATGGTGCGCTATACGCAACAACCTTACCGTATGCAGCATGAATGAATTCATAACCGCCGCCACTGTACTTCCTCACCAGAGACCGGATGATTGAGACGTTCTCAGAGCAGGCTCTCGCCTTTCCGGCGCCCCATTCAATACCTTGACGCCTTCCGCGGTCTTGAAATTAGATATGACAGGGCTGACGCGGAAGCTCATTTTCCTTCACGCGACAGAATAGAGCCTGACATGCGGTCGCGTTCTAACTGACTTATACGAAAAGCCCCGCTGTGACCTCACAAAAAAAAATCTTACAAATGGAGCGATGAAGGCGAAGCGAGGGTGAGGCAAGAGCTCTCGTGGTCTAATAAATACGTAAGTGGACTTTCTTTTATTTTTGTTAAGGCACATTTTTGCTTTTCTTCAGAGAAAGTCTGACGCTACCGAAGCGACAATGCCGTGCGCAGAAGTCGCTTAGACAGAATTTCATTACGACCAGAACTGAGAGTTCCTTGTTTGCTCTATTTTATTTCGCAACAACTTCGAGCGTCTCCTTACCCGGAAGCATTAGTGGAAGTGAGGCACACATTCATGGACGCGCGCTTGGTAACGAGGATATATTTTTGGTAGTGGATCTTTTGAATTTGAATTGAACATTTATTTATTCCACACAAAAAGTGAAAAGGGAGGGTGGACAAAAAGCTGTTTTAACGCAGCTTGACAGCGCTCCATTCCCCAAAGGCAAAGGCAACAGTAACAGCTTGCATATATCCCGTTACAAGATTAGAGAAAAAAAGAATAAATACTGCATCCAAGACTACAGGTTTCAAAGCCTAGAAGTTTACAAAGGCACCAGGCAAAGGACAATCATTTTTTTTTTCATTTTTTTACAGGAAAAAAAAAGAAATATAAAAAATGAAAGATTCGGACAAATATACATGGAAGAGAGACATACATACTCAACGCATCTGTCCAATGCGAAAACACTAATAATTTCAATGAAATGAAAACTGATCATTTCTCTTGACGTCACAAATGTTCACTATGACATGATAATATCAGTGAAATGCGGTTGTTTTTAAGCCTTTCCACATCCACGCCTTCCGAGTGGAAGCTTCTAGCGAGCAGTTCCGGCCTTATTACAAAACTCTCGAAGTCTCTTTGGCGCTGTTTGACAATGGGCTTCGAATACACTCGCCATTCAGTTGGCCGCTACACACATCAAATAAGATGGCGTAGAAGGCTTGAAGTTAACACGGACACCCACTCAACGCCTCCGGCAAGAAGAAGCGAAGGCGTTGTAGTATTAGTGCTATGGAAGGGCCCGTGATGGACTCTTCCTGCACAAAGTTGGGTGTTCGTAGGGCCTGATTTTTAATTGTGTGCCGTGCGAACACCACAGTTCATACCTTCGTTGCAGATATACTATTAGGTGTCGAAGGAATATTACTAAGAAATCTATCGAGGCAGGTCAAGTCAGGCTTATTACTGCATAGAATACATCGTACTTTCGAAAAAAAAAAACAGACGGCTGAAAAATGCGACAAAGAAATTTCTCGTCCTGAAGTTACGACAAATTTTTCGGTGGTATTTCGAAGTTCTCTGCGGTCGCGACAAAACTGACTCTGTCGCTACGACAGAAGACTACACACTAACACAGAAAATGCTGCAGCAGCTACAATTTCTGTTGTCCGGTCCCTATATTCTACAGGAAATTTTTTTGTGTTTTTCCATAGCAGTGTCAGTTTACAGCGTTGACGAGAAGGGAGTAAAACCCGCGTTGATATACTGCGTCAAACAAGCCGTCACACTTCAGGGAAGGAACCCTCCCTACCATTTAGACTGCAAGCTGAAGACCCATGCTATATACAGCGCAGCGGGAACTTCAAGCATCACAAGACGAGCTTGGTTCCTCTCATTCTTTGGTAGAACCGCGGTGAGTTACTATCCAGGAGGAGTTGACAAGGCATCGCTTGAAGAAACCAAGAAGGAAAAGATGACGGCAAAAGTGTACAGGCCGTGAGCTAAAAAGAAAATAGTCCTCTGGGCTACCTTTTTCTTACCTGACTCAGTAGCATGTGTTTCTTGCATTCTTCTAGTATAGAGAAAAGATATCATTTACAATATCATTAGCCACACATTTCCCTATTTTTAGCTGGTGGCCCATATGAGTACCCTTCATTTTACAACAACAGCACCAGCAGCAGAAACTACAACCTTTTGGATCAGCACCAAACCCTGGCCAATCCCCCACCGTGGGTATGTGCCATCATCTTTTAGGCAACAACAGCTACAACCTCGACACTAGATCGGAAAACTGGGCGAGTTTGTATGGGTTTATGCTTAATCAGCGCACAAAACAGGACAAAAGAAAGACGGGACATGGCACGAGCGCCACGCAGTGCGCCGTGTCTTGTCACCCTTTTGTCCTCTTCTCTGCGCTGCCTAAGCATAAACGATTAATTGGTTTTCTTATTAAAAAAGGGACTTTATTTCCCCACTGGTATCATGCTAAAGCAGCGACAACGCAGAAAGTTGGCCGCTGAAAACCGCTTTAATTTAGAATTTAAAGGTCTCAGCCTCGTCGCCAGCGATGGACACGGGTTTCTGTTACCTTATTAAGCAGATGAAATATAAGAGGTGTGTCTCCCGATGACAACCAAGGTTGCCATCGGGTGGGAGGCGCTTTCTTAAGACGCTGCCGAACGCTTCGAGAAGTCTCCCGAATGATGGTTTACACCCTGCTTCACAATACGGGAAACTTAATGATTGCAGTATCGTCTCTCCTCGCTGGTGGCGCTTCACCCATGAATCATTGCATAGCGCCGGGCACGACTTTGTTGGCTCTACCGAAGGCACCGAGATTGCATGCTTAGTTACCGTTTTAATGCGAAAGCATTATATGGCCCATTAGCACAAAAGCTGGCGTCCGCCGTCCATGACACGAAGTCCGGAGGGTGTCAGAACGCCTGTGTACGTACGATGTGCCAAAACATATAAGCGAACATGTATAGTCATGACTGATGAAATGCAGCCTACTATGACCCATGAGTTTTATGGTTTATGTGGTTTTAACGCCCCAAAGCGAATCAGGCTATGAGAGACGCTCATGAGTTTTAGTCAAAGTCACGACTCAAGACTCGTAGTCATTCGTGACATATCTTGACTCCGCACTTTACAAGTAACGTAAGGTAAGGTGTACAGAGTTTGTGCAAAATATGCGTCAACTTAAGTCGCAGTCACAATCATGATCATAACCATTCTGCAACGTAGCGCGAGTGAGCACTTTACTTCTGCAACGTAGAATGACTGAGAAATTCACCAGTAAGGCAATGTTAGGTGCATAGAGTTTGTACAAAGTACGCGCCGCCGTAGTCGTGACCCATAACTCAGCCCTTCTGTAACGCGGAATGAATACCAACGTAGCACGTTACAAGTAACGTAACGTAAGGTGTATAGAGTTTGTACAAAGTATGCATAGTCTTGACTCGAGTCACAGTCATGACTCAGGACTGATAGTCATTCTGTAACAAAGCATGACTCCGCACCCTAATGATATTGCATTATTATATGTAAGCAGCTTTAAGTGTCTATGTGTCTATACCACATTTTTATTAACTATCAGAAAAAGGGCGGTAGCAGTTCTACGAAAGGCGGACATATGGAGCGTGTCCTGAAAGTGACGGCGTGAAAGAGGCAGAAATTTTTTTTTTACAAACCTGAGTATCTCTCCTCTGGGTTTCATAGAACATTTTTAATTTACACAACAAGCGTATAATTTTTTATGTACATACCGGTGCAAAAGAAAGCGGCCAGTGTTGCAGCCTACTATCTCGACGGAGAAACGATTACGGCACTGACCCAGCGCAGACTTTCGGCTTTCCTAGTTGGGTCACCGCCGAGTGAGATCAGTGAGCCAAATGCGCCATATGTTCTGCGCACACAAACCACTGGGCCGGGAGGTTTGCTTCATTAGGGCTTAATTGCGAGAGCAGGCACTGAACGCTCCCATTAACCATCGAAACACCACTCGTAGCGGCGCTCGCGTCGACGGCTTCTCGTAATAATGTTCCGGTCATCGCAAAGCGGTTTTTGTGAAGAAACAGTGCAGCATCACCGAAGCAAGAGGAGGTCTCAGCCAATCAGAGGTCACAGTCAAAACAGCAATGACACTTATGTATGGTTTATATTTCACAGAGATAAAAAATGGGCAATGGAGTGTTGCAAAACCAATAGCACCAGTTGATAAGCAGTAGCGCTTTGTATAAACGGTCGCTCCCCGGCAGGATAACACCGGGTCATTTTTCTTTATGCCGCATAGTTATTTTAGCGCCACAGAGATTATACTACTTGCTTAGAGTACACTGACTTTCGTTGCGTATAATGCATTTTATGTAGGTATTCCACACCTCCATTCCTTGACTGCAGTTTAAAAGAACGAAAAAAAAAAACCAACACAATGTGAACTGGGAGCAGTTTTCCTGCTAAGTACTTAACCTGAATTTCTCGCTTTTGTCTGTAAACAGTCCGTGAATATCGCCACGCTTACGCTAAAACTTCTGTTCTTCGGCGCATGATCCGCTTTCTGGAACGAGTTTTACCAGCAATGGATAATTTTTGTGGCGAGACCAAAGATCCTACGAATGTTCCTTGACATTCCCAAGCAGTATTCCTTCCTTTAGCCGAGCCTGAGCGCTGGCTCAGCGGTCATGAGACTCGACTGCTCACCTGAAAGACGCGGGCTCGATGCCGGCCGTGGCGGTAGCATTTCGATGGGCGCGAAATGCCAGAGGCCCGCATACTTTGCGCTGCCCGTGCACGTTAAACAACTTCTCGTGGTAGAAATTATCCGGAGCCCCTCACTACGGCGTCCCTCATAGTCCGAATCGCTCTGGGACATTAAACCTCATAAAAACAACACCAATGCTTTATGAGCTGCCTTCACACTGCTAAAATCAAACTTTTGTTAAAGTACTGCTTCGCACTCAGCAGCTTCTGTAGACAGAAACTTCGCAGGGATGCAATCTTTCTTTCCTTTTTTACCAGCTCTTATCTGTCCCGGGATAATGCTTCAGTACATGTCGTTTTTCTAAACTATGTTGACAGGCACTGTACCGGCACTATCATCACCAACAGTGTTGCGCCACCTCGGCTCGTGACATGCGCTCGCGCTGGCTACGTGGGGCCACGTGCGGAGTGAAATAAAACCGTTGATTCTTAGTTCCCGGCCTGTCCGCTTCGTCCGCGTGGCGCTCCGTTAATTTGTAGGGGACTAAGTCTATGTTCCTCTACAATTTGGTGAACCCGGACGTGATGGGCGTGGATAACGTCGCCATGGTTGCGGCGCCGAGGCCCCCGTTCGGGACCCGGCTCATACACCGGCTGCGGAGGACATCGCCAGCGTCCACGTTCAGCTGCCGTCGATTTGGCCTCAGAATTCTGCCGTATGGTTCGCGCAAGTGGAGGCTGTGTTCGATCTTCGGCGCGTCACTGCACAACACGTGAAGTATCTCCACGTCGTGTCGACTCTCTCCCCCGAGGTAATGGACGAGTTTCACGACGTTTTGAAGACGCCCGACCCTTCCTCCTCATATGACCACTTCAAGGCTACGGTCCTGGCCTGCAAGACAATCTCGGAGCACAGCCGCCTGCAGAAGTTGCTCAGCACTGATGACATTGGCGACCGTCGACGATCTTAGCTCCCCCATCGCATGCGACAACTGCTCGACGACCGCCCACAGGATGTCAAACGCCCGCTACTCCGTGAGCTGTTCGTCAGAGCCTGCCTCAGGACCTCGTGGTGGTCCTGGCTGGAGAGGGTGATGTTAGCTTGGAAAAGCTCGCGGAGTTGGCTGACCGTGCTTCGGACTACTCTGGTCTGCGTTCTGTGGCTGCAATTCCTTCCGCCGCGTCGTCCACTCTCGTTGACCGGCAGTCAAGCCTCGAGGCTAAAATCGATAACCTCACGAGCACCGTTGCCGCACTGCGAGCGTCGATTCCTCGTCGCTACCAGCGTTCCTCTCACCAACGGTTACGCCATCGTTGCAGTTCCAGTCATCGATCGAGCCCTGCCCGTGACGAGTTCTGCTGGTACCACCACAAGTTCGGCGCCGCTGCCCGACAGTGCCGGCAGGCTTGCCTATTGTCGGGAAACGGGCCGGCGAGTCACTGATGGCGGCCGGTGACTCTGACTCTACATCCAGCCGCCTACCACACGTCACCGACAGGATCTCGGGGTGCCGCTTCCTTGTGGACGCCGGTGCACAGGTTAGCGTCGTGCCTGCCTCCCGCCTCAATCGGCAACGCGCTGAGCAAGGAGCGCCTTTGCAGGTGGTCAACACCTCCCAGATCGCTAGCTACGGACAGCGCTCAGTCACCCTCGATTTGGGCATACGCCGCACATACCGATGGATTTCTATTATCGCGGACGTGCGGTTTGCCATCCTCGGAGCGGACTTTCTTGCCACTTTTGGCCTGGCTGTCAACCTTCAATCTTGTCGACTGGTGGACCACACGACTCACTTGTCTGTGAACGGCATCCTCGCCCCTGGTGGCCACCTCCATCCTCCAAGCCATTCCGCAGCTGCCGTCGTCCGGCTTTGCTGCGGTTCTGGCCGATTTTTGTGCCATAACGCAGCCCAGAACCTTGTGTTTCCCGTCTGTCACACCGTCACCAAACCCATAGTCGCTGCGGGCCCACTAGTGTTTGCAAGGCTCGCGCCATCTACGACTTTTCTCGTCCCAAGTCGTTTCGCAAGCTTCGCGAGTTCCTCGGCCTCCTGAACTACCGCCGACGCTCCTTGCTCGGCATTGCCGGCATTACCCTGCCCCTCGCCGATCTATTAAAGTCACCGCATGGTTCTCACACTCCTCTCGAATGGACGTTAGCTGCCGAAACCGCATTACAAGCCGCCAAGGACACCCTTGCCGACGCTACTCTGCTCGTGCACCCGCTGGCCGACGCCCCGTTGCGTCTCATCACTGACGCGTCTGGTGCAGCTGTAGGCACCTTCCTGCAACACATTCAGGACGACTGATGGTGCCCGTTTGGTTTGTTCTCCCAGAAGCTGAAACTCGCTGAAACGCGCTACAGTACTTTCGGCCGTGAGTTGCTAGCTGTCTATCTCGCCATCCGACACTTCCGTCACATCTTGGAAGTAGACATTTTTTGTGTGCTCACGGACCACAAACCCTCAACTTTTGCTTTTGGTGTGAATCAAAGCTCATACACTGCACTAGAGATACTACACCTGAGTTTTATTTCTGAATTTACGGTGGACATAAGACACATCCAAGGACCCGTGAACAATGCCGCCGTTATGCTCTCCCGTGTCGCTGCTCTTGAATCAGGCGCGCTTGACTTCGCAGCGCTGTCTGCCACACAGGCGCTAAACAGTGAGCTTCAAGCCCTCTAGGTGATTCCTGGCTCTCTGGCCTTGTCGCGAATGCCCCTGCCGTTCTGCTCGGACATTATCGTTGCGACGTTTCCAGTAATTCTCTACGGCCTTTTGTACCCACCGCGTTCCGCCGCCAAGTCTTCGAACAACTGCACAACGCAAGCCATACCGGTATTCGTGCTACGCAGCGGCTCGTAACGACTAGGTTCGTCTGGCCAAATGTCAACCGGGATGTGCGTCGCTGGGCTCGTGAGTGCTTGCAATGTCAGAGTGTGAAACAATCCGCCACACGCGGTCGCCTCACCACTCTTTCCGGCCCCCGACTGTCGTTTCGACCATGTAGACGTCGACATTGTTGGCTCTCTTCCTCCATCACGAGGTGTCCAATACATACTTACGTGTGTTGACCGCTACACATGGTGGCCCGAAGCTTTTCCGCAGCCCGATATCACAAAGTCTACAGTGGCGTCCACTTTTGTCAGTGGATGGATTTCCCGTTTCGGCTGCCCCACTGTAGTGACGACGGATCGTGGCCGCCAGTTTGAGTGCGCCTTGTTTCGTGCCCTGACATCTCTGCTGGGCTTGCGCCATGTTCACACCACTGCGCACCATCCCTCCGCGAATGGCATGCCTCAGCGCTTGCACCGACCGCTGAAGGCTGCCCTTGTTGCACGTGAAGCGCGCACCTCTTGGCCCGATTCTCTTCCTTTGGTGCTCCTCGGCCTTCGATCAGCCTTTAAAGAAGATCTGCGGTGCACGGCGGCCGAAATGGTCTACGGGACTGCCGTCCGTTTGTCAGGCGAGTTTTTCGTTTCGGCCCGCAACGAGGACATCTCGCTACCTGCCTACGTTGAACAACTACGCCTGCTGTTCAGGCGCCTGCAACCCGTCCCCACACGTCCATCGACTGACCAAGTCTTCGTGAGCAAAGACCTCGCAACGTCCACCCATATCTTTGTGCGTCGAGACGTCATCAAGCCTTCGCTCACCCCTCCCTGCGATGGCCCTTGTCCCGTCCTGCAGCGGGGTGAGAACACTCTGAAGCTTTCCGTCGATGGACGAGATGAAATCATTGCCATCGACCGCGTGAAACCCGCCTACATTGCGCACGTTTCTCTTTCAACCCACCACCAAGAAATCACAAACCCCACTTCTTCCACTGGCTCGATACGTGCCGTCAGCAGGCATGTCTCATGGGTGCTGCGCAGTTGACTGCCATTCTCCTTCCTCTCCACGGGGGGGGGGGGGGGGGGGGGGTGCTTTAGCGGAACTATCATCATCAGCAGTGCTACGCCGCCTCGGCTCGTGACATGCGCTCGCGCTGGCTACGTGGGGCCACGTGCGGAGTAGAATGAAATAGTTGATTCCTGGTTCCTGGCCTGATACTGTTAGCTTCGTGCGCGACCATCACGTCCGGGTTCACCAAGCTGTAGAGGATTTAAGTCTCTGTCCCTCTACAGCCACCAACCTTATGGACATTGCAGAGCATGATGACGACCTGTGTACATATTTACAGTATGAACGCTTAAAAGCTGCAGCAGTAGGAATTTTAAGATGAAGGATGGTCTTGGCCCCTTTAAACACCGACTGTCCCTCCCCCGTCAGTTGGTGACATCCATCGGCAGCGTCCAAGTGCCGTGACGTCATCGCCTTCTTATTACCACCGATTTCTTTAATTCGCTACTCGATCGCAGGTGTTACTGCTTACAATAAGCAGGAGAAAAGCGGCACCCCCTGTTCTCTGTAACAGCTAAGCAGGTAAGAAATTTCCCTCTGGGCATAGTTTATCGACATGCAGGAAAAACTAAGGATTATGATTTTCTTCAAGTGAAACATGTCGCAATAAAGTATGTTGGTAATTCCACCATGGACACTCATTTTGCCGGCACAAGAGCTTCAATTGCAGCCTTCAGATGGGCAGTGGCCCTCGACGCACTCAGAGTGTCCCAACAAGCTGCAGGTTTCGACTAGTCAGTAATATACGGTCTATCCGAAAAGGATGATACTGGTAAATGCCGTCCTTTGAGTTACTGAAATTGAGCAGCTTTCTAAATAGAATTCATACATTAACTCTGCAAGAGGCCACTATGTATCTTCTTTTTTTTGTCCTAGAGTGCACACATGGTATAATATACCATAGCTGGTATGATATACCATACCATGATATACCATACCGTAATATACCTATGGTATAATATACCATAGCGCTCTAAGTTTGCCGTTGGAGGCTCCGCAGGCAACCTGGATCATCCAGCGAGCTCTCCAAGGGTAGAGAAAAAAGGTAACCTGGCTCTAGCACTGCAACGCAGTAGTTTTTAGAAGTTTATTAAGTTTAATTTAAGTTTATGGCGTTAATACGCGTGTTTAGAGAATAAACCGGGGGTGAAAAATGATACACAAAAAATAAGCATCGGAAAAAGCACCCCATATTAAACGTATGACCGTAAGTTCCTTCACGCTTGCAAAAAATGAAAAAAAAAGCGATGATCTCGCCTGAGAAGCATGATAATTAGGCTTATAGAAAAACTGCTTCGAAAGAACGTGTATCTTATCGCCATACGTACGCTCGCTTAAGCGTGAACATTTGAGATTACACTCATTGGATACTGCAGAAATTGCTGCTCTTATGGAGAGGTTCCCTGAAGCAAAAACAGCCTAAAGACTTCCTTCCTTAAAGAATAGCCACATTTGGTCTGCAATAACACAGCTCCTATATACTAGAGAAGTTCGATGCCTCCTATATTATGGAGGATAGAAAACTGGACCGCACAGTGCGACAAAATGCGATGAAACAAATAAAAAGGAAAGGAAAACGCTGGCAAGGCTGTCCTCTGGTACTTCCTAATGTCTGCAACCATAAGAAGTTGTGCTCAACTGGGGGGACTTCAAAATTAGGCGCAAGCATTGCTACAATACATTTAGTTCGTTATCCGGTGTCCGACACGATGGAAATGCAAGGTACGGTCTTCGTCACACGCACACGCACACGCACGCACGCACACACACACACACACACACACACACACACACACACACACACACACACACACACACACACACACACACACACACACACACACACACACACACACACACACACACACACACACACACACACACACACACACACACGCACGCACGCACGCACGCGCGCGCGCACGCACGCACACACACACACACACACACACACACACACACACACACACACACACACACACACACACACACACACACACACACACACACACACACACACACACACACACACACACACACCTAGACAAGCCTAAAATACACGACAAGCGCACCCGTAGGCCCATTATCGCTCCAGATTGGCCGAAAGGAAATCTGGCGCGCATATGTCACTTTTTTCCCTTAATGTCATGAATTTTTTACACCAGACCATGCACAATTTAATGTACTGAAACGGCTTTTTATACACGGACCGAAGCGCAATTCCGAACAGTATCTTCACGATGTACAGGTGTACATCGTAAGCTTTCCACACAAAAGTAGAGAAGCTGCAGCACGTGAACCTTTTAATTTGATTTTAAAAATGCAGCGCATGGCGATAATAGAAAATTACTCCAATACCAAGCAAATCAAAGATGTGCACTCAAGGTTTCTGCAAATTATGCGTACATACTCGAGGCCTGGGAGTCTATGCTCGGTCACGGATCTGCCGTTGTGATGATAGGGCATTCGCTTTCTACATAATTTGCGCTCTCCTGAAAAGTTCAAACAGAGGAAAGATTGCCGAACGCCAGTAATTAAAGTTTAGGCCCCGCAATCTCACAGCACACGTTCTTCACTCGATCTAATTTGGCGCAGGCCTTTAAAGAAAAACTACGGCGCGGCACGCAGCCTTTATATGCCTGGAGTTCATTAAGGATGGTTTGTTAATTGGGATCTCCATCTAAGAAGCTCCACTCTCGCTCCAGCAGCAAGAGGTAATAGTTTCGGATCTCGTAATTTAATGAGGCAGCAGGCTTTGAAAGCGTGCACTCAGCGAAAGTTTCCAGGCCGCTTTTAAATTTTTCAGCTATGAATGAGGCACCAGCCCCAATAGTATTAGAATGCGCTGAAACGTACGCAAACGTACGCCTCGACTTCAATTTTGTGCAGAGACAAGCGGGCTCGTAATAACACGAAAAGGAGGGTCCCGAAAAGAAATGATCGGGGCACCTCAGTCTGCGAAGCGAAAGTCTTTTTCATTTCACATTTTTCTGCTCTATAGGATAGAGAGATCTGACCCGCCAGGATTGGGTGTTGCTTAAGAACATCGAGTGTTTCGACCGAAATCACACAATGTAATTGTGCAACGTAGTTATGTACAGACGTACGTGTGACTCCGTGAGAATTCCAGATTAGTGTCACTGTTGGAACTAGTGCAAGCTGTCCAGATAGAGCACCATGACGGGCCTCAACCCAGAAGGGTGCATAGGGCACCAGCAACAAAATAAATAGTATAATAAACATTCGGATAAATAAACTTCTCTACTTAGCCCTTTGCAGTTAACACGAACAAAACCCAAATGAAAATTACGTCATAAAGCTGCACTGCGCTCTCTGAAACGAGATTGCAATAGACAGAGCAGTTTGATAGCCCCAAAGCTCTTTAGCGAGAGCAATGATCTCTAAATACACTGATGTTTCTTGATGTGGTTCTGTTCTGTGTATATACTTACCTCCGTGGGAACGTTTGAAACCTGGAGGCTCGCTCTAAGCGGCAATACAGCGCTGTGACCCACCGGTTATGCCATCGGCAACGCCGACGCTGACGACGCCGACGACGGCGAACGACGGCGAACGACTACGACGCGGAAAGCCACGGACGGGAGCATAACAGCTATCGCTGTAAAATAAGAATGCTCTCCATACATTCGGAAGAGCAAAAAGACATCGTCTCTCCAAGCCGAGAGGACAACGCTCCAGTAATAGGCTACTAGTTGGGCTGCTGCTATTTGCGTGTACGTAAATCTTTTTGTCCAGCAACATGTCGCTGCCTTACTGGCAGGTCGCGCTCCCTCAGTGCATGACAAATTAGCATTGCCCACAGTGGATGCCGGCCTTACTGCCTTCGAATGAAAGTCAGAACCAATGTATGTTACTCGCGGACACGCCACATAGTACCTACAACTAGGAACAAATTATTTAATGAAGCGAAAGCCTCACTTAAAACAAGGTCCTTTGTTTAAAGGCCTGCACGAAGGAGGAGGACGAGCTTTTCACGATAGCAAACACGTGAATAGAAAAAAATTCAAGACTGCCGACGAGTGATCTGCGGATACATTGGTTGTTATAGTGAAATCTTACATTATATGAAAAAAATACGTTCATAAACGGTTTCCTGCACAAAAATGCTTTTGTCCAGAATTGCTGGTATGCATTGCTGCCCCGTCAGCCCTAACCACCTCTCAGCACTCCTGAAATTCCTTGTCTTTCCCTGATTTGGAATAGTCGGAGCGAAAATTATTCCTAGTGGATGAGCTCTTACTGTGATTACTGCCTTTATTTGCCTCTTTTTGTTTCGGTCAGCTGCCTAAAAGCGCGTAAAGCAGAAAATAATAGGTTCACCATTTCAACCACCGAGCTCTCCGTACCAACCTATCTAGGAGAAAAAAAATTGCTGATGGCCTAGCTCTGTTAGGCCAGGATATACGTAGCGAAAGTGCGGCGACTTCTACATCGGAAGAGGCATTCACTAGATGCGCCTTTATTCATGCGTGAAAGTTGAGCCGTCGTGGGGGACTGGTAGCGTCTCCTCCTCACACGCCAAAGGCCCTGGTTCGATTCCGAGCCTCGGCACAGGTTTCTTTTTTTTTTTTAATCAGCGAATGTGCGGATGGTTTTATTGGCTCCTATTGATGCCGCGACCAAATACGTTGATTTGCGGTTAAGCGCAGGCTCTGTTAAGGCGCGTTTATACTCCGACGTAACACGCGCGTGCGCGCACTGCACGACCCCCTGTACTCCAAGTGCGCTTGGTAGCCTACGCGTTCGGCTGCTTCGACGCACTCTGACCGCACTGGCGGAGACTTGGAGCACGTCACTATTTCGCGCCGAGTGCGCCAGCCGCCGCCGGTTCGGCTCCGCGGCGAGGCGCGCGTTGTGACGTCATGTGGCTCCTCGGAGCACCGCCACGGTGAAATCGAAAGTTCGCGGCCAGTAAAATTTTCGCTTCAACATTGTAGAACTTCTGGGTACAAAAAATCTTTCGCTGTGTCTAGTCCCGCACAAGCACCCTCTGCGACAACAGACCGTTTTTGTCTGTCTGATTTAGGCACATTTATGTTCCGGTTCAGTTGTCTCTGGCCTAGCTCCTCACAACTGTAATCTACAGAGCTACTGCCGGGGTCAACGAGCAACGCGGCCTCCGTTTCAATGCGCTGACATCGACAGAACAGCCCCTCTCAAGATACATCAAACCCCGCTCGGCCTCAGCTCCACTGAGCCGAGTTCGTCGCCCTTATTCCAGCTCGTTGAATGCGCCGACAACGACCCAAAGGGAAGCGACTTTAAACTTGTATCATTTACTGGACACAAATCTTACCGCTTCATAAACAAAAGAACTCTCAGTATACGTACAGGGTCGGTCAAATGTTCCTAGGCCACAGGGCCTGCCTTAAACCATTATAATCGGGTCTTTAACACAGTTTTCAATCTAAGAAGGTTGTTAAAGGCGATAATGGTGCTTCTCCTACCCTATGCAGATGTATTCAGCTTCGAGGGTGATGTAAATGACCAGGCACATAGCTGGAAAGCAGAACCTGTGGCCTGGAAACTTTTGACCAGCCCTGTACAACTGCTTACAGTTGTGAAAGCGAGAGTAATGAGCGGAAGGAGATGGCGCCGCTGTTGTCGTATTATTAGGCACGTCTGTCCTCCGACCCTCTCCACGTGTATGATTGGCTGCCTCACCACGTCCTCTCCACTTGAGTCCCTTTGCCGATACTGATTGCCTACTGTGCTGCTCTATACTCTGCCTCCACTATAGTCTAAAACATTGTCCCAAGGCCTGTACCCAACATTGCCGGAGAGATCTTCCGAAGATTGGAGTATTAATAGTAACCCATTGATATGTAGCTCTTCCAAGTGGCCCGCGGCCTAGAAGAATCAGACAGGCACAGAAAATTTTAATTGTAGAAAAAGATTAGCACAAGCATCCAGGGTGTCCAGTGTCGAGTAAAAAAATTATAAAAAAATTGGCAGTGGCTTATCTCGGCTATGCCAGGATATACGTAGCGAAAGCTATGGCATAGCTTGGTCAGCCTTGGTTAATCTTGATTGCGAATTGCAAATTCAGTTTAGTTTGGTTGTCTGACTAGTTGTTGTCACGTGGTTCGTCACGCGGTTTGTCACGTGGTGCGGTGCGACCACGGTGGGAATGCAAGCACAGTGGGAATGCGAGCACGGCGAAACTGCGAGTTCGTGGCCAATGTAGCTTCCGCTACAAAAATTACAGACGTTATCATAATCATCATCAGCGCAACTATACGACAAAGGCATTAACCATTTACCTCTGAATAGCCGTGCTCTTGACACACTGTTCATTAACCATTTTCAAAGAGCCCGTTCATGAAACGTATTTGATGTTCCTTTTAAAGCCCGCAGGATGCACCTCGTTTACTTCCTTAGGCTGTAGCGAGTGCCGTCAGCATAACACGTGAAGCAACGATCACACATATACGGCAACTGTAGTGAATTTATTCAACGTGACTTATGTGAATAATTTTAGCATATTTACATCCATGTCACTTTTCTAGAAATTTCTAGTTATGTTGATTTGTTATGTTACGTTGTGGTTTTTTCTCGCAATTATTACTTTATATAGAGTTTTGACTGCGGGCTCACGTCCTCCGGCCTGAGCCTATGTGGGTGGTACGGTGGGCAAAATATTCATCTTCTGGCAATAATGTGGAGGAGGTGCGATTCAATGGTGCCTTTGCTCTGTCCCTCCAGTTGTAGCCACTGCGGTGGTTCAGTGGTTATGGCGGTCGTCTACTGAGCCTGAGTACCCGGGTTCGAACTCGACCGTGGCGGCGGCGTTTCGATGGCGGCGAAACCCAAAAGGCGCCCGTGTGCTGTGCAATGTCAGTGCACATTGAAGATCCCCAGTTGTGAAATTTATTCCGGAGCCCTCCACTACGGCACGCCTTTCTCTCTTGCTCCGCTCGCTTACACAGTGTATGCACGTTGGGATGTCCACTTAGTTGTGAGGCAATTAGTGTGCCATTTGCTTTCCTGAAGAACCAATTTTCCAATTTTTTGCATATATGGCAACTGACCCTTTACATTATTTCGTCACACTCTTCAAGTGGAGATTAAGTGTCCTTTCTAATTATATTCTCTACGCATTTATACTGCTGGTTTCGCATTAACTAGACACCAGGGTGTTAATAACAATGCCATAACCTCTTCACACCAATTCTCTTAGACTAGTTTACTTGCGTGAGTACTTAACTAAAGAACTTTGCGCACATTGTCCTCCTAGATAAAACATTATATGATGGGTAGCGTTTTTTAAAGCTGTTGAGCTCTATTCAAAATTTTAATGCATTTCTTAGGCAATCAATGTCACGGCATGAACTCTTTCACAGCCAGATTACTGTCATGCTTCATCGACTGCAGGACATACTATTTTTGAAGACATGTTCTTTTCCATATCTTCCTTGCGAGGAAACTAAGATTTCAGTTGCTGAAATCAAGTGTGCTTCTTAACAGGAAAAGAAAATTACATAAACAACCACCACCGATCACGGCGCATGGACGCGGCGGAAATAACGCCAAATTCACGTTACACCACACTCTACACAGAGGCTAAGAACTACAGCGTCTCGAGATGTGCGGGAAAAACTAATGCTGAGAGGGCGAGATTTACGCAACACGTGTCCATTGCTTTTTCTATTTTTGCTTCCGTTTATTTCTACCCCATCATTAGTCATTTTCATTTCTTACCTGGACGCGAATGTGATGACGTCTACGCTGCTGGTAGTCGAATGGACCGTGTTCTTTCATCTCCATTCTCCTATAGCAATGAAGTACTAACTACTACGATTAGTACTACTGCTGAGATAAATAACCTGATCGATCCGGTAATCGGCGTCGCTCTATTTCGTAATATGGCTCATGATGGGGCAGCCGTACTTCTCTGCACAGTATGCCGAAACGCAGAAGAAAACGTCGCTTACACTGAGAAAGAAGGCCACCAAGTTACGTGAGCTACCGGGCCACTGCGGTAGAAACGATCCGGGAGTTAACAAAAACAAAACAAAAAGAAAACGTGGACCTGCTTTCAAACTTCAACAGTAACTTCGTCGTACCTTTCTCGTGCCTTCTATAGGGACTTGATATTTGCAAGTCTATCCCTAATCACGTGTAATGCTTAACGATGTCCACGTGCAGCCGTGACAATACAAGTTGCTGATCACCAGTGCTAGGCTGAGCATCAAATAATGAACGAATGAATTGATTGTTTGACATCTAAATATGCTGCTTGTGAATCAATTCTCACACGAGGATGTCAGACTACTACAGTTGATGAGGCCGGCTATGTTTTCTTATGACACCCAGTGTAGAAATGCCACGTCTTAATGGTCGCTCTCATCCATCTTATGGGCTGACGTAAGTGTCCCGTGGTATTTTTCCTTTCACCGGATTCAATCTAAAGATGCTGGCGTGATGTGCTTAAATAGTCTGCTCCCATATTTTAGTGCTCTACCTGTCCTCAAATGCCTAGAAAATGCTTCGGTAACACGACCTGCGCGTGCACTTGCGTTGCTCAGACGTGGACATACTCTTGCACGCGTGCCCTAGAGCAATTGGAACAGTGTTACTTACACTTATGAGCTCGTACGTGCTACGTTTAACCACAGCGAAAACTTATCGAACGCAATATAAGAGAAAAAAATTAATTTCATTTTCATTATTGAACCAGCCTAAAAATAAATATAACTTATTCGGAGTGTACGAACTAGGCAGTGCTCTACTAGTTATCAAGCAGCAAATTTATTGATAAATAAGTTAAGATTTGTTTTCCGAAACTTATATTCCATAAAGTCCTTACAGCGGGTGTACCTTCGACTCTTGGTCTTTACCGTTTTAAGTACGCCCACAATTAGGTTCAAGTGGGAAGACTTTGCGCAGCTTATCTTCCTACATGACCTCCGGTTCAATAATCAACGAAGGAATAAGTTTGGGTGTGTCGGTGCACCGTCACACAGAAAGCATAGTGCGGTAACTACTGAGGACAAGGCGAGGACAGGAATGTATGTCATTAAAAACCCCGCAAAGGACGACAATCCGATTGGACGGCGGCGACTGCCAACAGAACCCCACATTTAGAACACAACCTATGTTGCAGTCGTTAAGCCATTCGTTTTAATTCATATCTTCGACAGAATGTAAGCTGAGCCCCTTAAACATAAATGCGCACAAAGCAGCAAAAAAGTCCGCGTCTCTCAATGCCAGAAAACGAGCAAAAAGAGCACTCACAAAGAGCACATATAGTCTCAGACGCCATTTTTGTTTCTCTATACTCAAAAGCACGAGACTGATCTTAAAACTACGTCTCTAGTATATATGACTGGTGAGTGCGCAACTTCTTGCTCTGCCTGACTCGCAGTCCATTTTTATTCCGCCTTTCCGCTCCAGCCAAATCGATTCCGATGTGAAACGCGTGCATATCGGTAACAGGCGATGCACAAAGAAAGAAAAATCGATTACCATCCGTATGCTCCTATTACAGTAACAAAGCAGTTGTTCTCGTCTTTACCGCAAGAGAAATGCTATAGCCTGGAGGCGCGATCTTATGTCAAATTTCAGTTTAGCGAACTAGGCTTGTTTCCAAGCGCGTTCTAAACGTGATCTATCCTTAAACTTCAGACTTACTGGGTCATGTGAAACAAGAGAAAGCACGCAGTTGAGTATACCGTCCGTGGCTTAGCAGCGAAGAGAAGACAGCCTGTAACGTTGAATTGCCAGAAGGATCATGATTTTCGCCAGGGGAATGGGTTTTAACCTGTTCCTTTGTGACAGGCAATCTCGGGGAAACGAGGCTGCCTTGAAAAAATCGATACGGTGCTTGCCTGGAGAGGGTGCGGCTAATTTCGTGCACTGCAGGACATACGGCAGCAAAATCAGAGGCAGGAAAGAAGGATGCTGAAAGCATTTGCAAGATTTTGAGATGGCTCCTGGGATGTATAAAGCAGCTTGTAAGATGAGAGTAAGCAAGTTTTCAAGTTGAAGTCGCGAGAATTAAACCAGTAATATGTTGAGCGACAATAGAAGAATAGCGGGCATCATTCGACGTACCAGACGGTGCCGACGCGATCATGTATTGATGTAGGTGAGAGCTATACTATACCCCTTCAACGATGGCCAGTGGAAATCTTATCCAGGTGTTTCCGAGTGTGGAAGCCCCAGTAAACGTTCCCTGCGCGGTGCTCACGTGATCAAGCAGGAGGGCGTGGCTCATGCAGGCTTTGGAGCGAGTGTTTTTTATGGCGGGGTTGGGATGTAAAACGGCACGCTTAGTACCACCACAATTGTTACTTCTAGACGGATGAGGTCGATAAGTTTAAAGATATTTCTTTCAATCCGTCCCTTGTCTTCAGCTTGCCCAAATCAAAGAGACCAATACGTTCCGACACTTTATGTACATGATCGGTTACAGGGGACATTGGTTTATTTTCTAGTATTGAGGAGTTGCATTTAATCTTTTCCTGTTATGTGGAATCTTCAAACTAAAGGTAAAAAAAAATCATTTTTTGTTTAAGAGCCAAAAATTCCTATACATTTTCCTTCATGTTGGCGGTTTTCAGTCCGCTATTCGTTTTGTTCTCTAATGAGTCCGATATTGAAGAATTAATTTATATTCTTAGTGGGCGTAAGCCTCTTATTAGCAATTGATCGCTTCGCTTCTGTGAAGTGCTCCAGAGCATCTGTTATTTTATGTTCGTTTTGTTTATTATATGCAGAAAAAGGCGACACCGAAGTCTGCTTCACTTCGCGCACGCCATGCGACGCGAAAACCTGCGAGGACATGCACACAGACAATTTTAATTTTCACATCGGAAGGAGAATGCGTACAGTTAACCGAAAGAAGATACGCAAAGAGAAGAATACGCGACTTAATAATTAGGTTTTAAAGGGCCAACTTTTTACAGTGGCTGTCGATACGCCGTTAACAGTAGGCAGGTACCGTACTTGAAACGCCTGTCTCATAGTAAATACTTCTGCTGCACGCTTTTAGAGTCACAGCGCCACAGACCAAGCGAAGCCAGATTAGAGCGCAAGAGAGAAGAATGGCACAGCAAGACATCAACTGATTGGACGGTAGCTGTCTCCGATTCCTTGAGGAATCGTTCAGGAAAGAAATCGTATAAATAAAAGAAAGCAACTGATGTGTCTAACACATTCTCACTGCTTGAGGCTATTTGTTTGCTTACCACCGGAAGCTACGAAAACGAATGCCAGACATGCAATCTCTGTTCCGTTCGAGATTTCACAGGTGCACAGTCTGCATGCAAAAGAACATAGAGAAGTGCCTTGTTGGCTGTTTGCTTTCTCTCTTCAATTAAGCCTAATGTCTCTGTTAATACCACTTTTAAGAGGCATTCTTTATAAAAGATCGTGCCTTATTTTACATTTTCTCTAGGACACGCATTCGTAGCTCTCAGAAAACGTGCGCTATGCATTCAGGAATCAACTTATGATTATCAGTTTAGGTTGACGCATAAAGTTCTTGGCTGCTTGTGCTTTTCGTTCATTGGGAAATATATCCATAATATGTTTGTTCGTCGCACTTAAAATACACAGTCGTGCGAGAGGAGCTACACTCATTTAGCGAATGGTGTTTCATCTTGCGATGTCTTCTCTTCCACTGCGCCCTTTGTGTCCTTTAGAGATTGATTAATTTATTGCTATTTTGTTGATGTTTAAATAGTTTCTTGACCAAATTAAGTATGAAGCTGGGGGTTGGAGACCCTATTTACGAATTCCATTGTTCGAAGCTGCAAAAACGACCCTTTTTACTAGCCGCAAAAACGTCATCATCATTAGCAGCAGCAGCAGTCTGAACACACTACAGCTGGGCAAAGGCCTCTCCCATGTCTCTCTAATTAACCCTGTCCTTTGGCAGCTGCGCCCACCCTATTCCTGCGAATTTCTTAATCTCATCTGCCCACCTAAACTTCCGCAATCCCCTGCTACGCTTGCCTTCTCTTGGAATTCATTCCATTGCCCTTAGGGACCAACGGTAATCTTGCCTTCGCATTACATGCCCTGCTGAACCTCCTTTTTTCCTCTTGATTTCTGCTAGGGTGTCATTAACACGCGTTTGTTCCTTCACCCACTCTGCACGCTTACAGTCTCCTGACGTTACACCTGTCATTTTTCTTTCAATAGCGCGCTGCGTTGGCCTTAATTTAAGCTCAACCCTTTTTGTTGGCCTCCAAATTTCTGCCCAGTAGGTCAGTACCGGTTATATACAGCTATTGTGAACTTTTCTCTTGAGGGATATTGGTAAACTGGCATTCATAATCTGAGAGAACCTGCCCCCCCCCCCCTCCCATACGCGCTCTACTCTATTCTTATTCTTCTAGTTATTTCCCTCTAATGATCTAGGTCAGCGGCTACTACCTGCCCTAAGCAGACGAATTACTTGGCCACTTCCAGCAGCTCGCTTCCACCCCCTCATCGACACCACCGCGGCTGCTGCCAAACCTTACGCATCGTCACCGTGTCGAAATATCTGCCGGCCAGTCGGTACCCTGGCCGATTCGTCACCCCCAAAGTTTTTAACGAACGACCATGCTTCGGTGGTAGCTGGCACTTAGCCCCCTCACCTAACCAATTTCAGTCAAATTACGGCTGTTAACACGGTGCTTCTGTACCCACTGCATGGCATGGCTTTGCCGCCGCCCGCTGTTACGCAGTGACAGACATCACATGGCATGCTCCTTGTCTTAAGCGTTTCCTCCCGTGCCTGTTTATAGAAGCTCCTCAATAAACAGCCGTTAATGCTTTCACAATCAGCGAGCGCGAGCGCGTCGTTCTTTCTTGCCGTGCTACTTGCCAGCATCTGAAGAACATCTCAGCGACCATTCTCAAGACAACTACGATTTCAAGACGTGGATACTATCAAAAGTAAAGGAAAGGATGCGGGCCAGTTTTGGCGGCATAGTTGCGTCTTCCCCTTGTGTTAGACGCAGTGGAGGTTCCGGGTGCCATCGCCATGTGCAAGGGGTCACAATAATACTTGGGTATCATCTGATTCTGGTGCTTTCTCGGTGCCAGCGGCGCTGATAATGCGCCAAGTCGTCCCACTGACGTCCTTCAAGAAATGCGTGAGAAAATGAAGACTCAAGAGCAATGCCTTGGCAGGCCTGCAGAAGTGCAGTCCATGAGCTCTCTTGAACAGCACCAGGACTCACGACTCTTTTTTTTTTTGCACATTTCTATATCAGTTGCGTGTTTAACATAGATGTCAAATAGCGGTGTGTAGCCGTCTCACAACCACATGTCATTTAAACTAAAGCGGCGCCGGATTTGAACAACGTTTTATTCTAGGGAGGTAAAAACGTGTCCTAAACGTAGGTCACTCAGATAACAAGCTTCAACGTGCGACTGATTCCGCATTTGACACCCATTCTGGCTGTGACTTAATTATTCGCCTCTCAGCCCCAATCTCCTTCTCACATGTGTTCGAGTATTTGATCCCGAAATGTTTCTGAGCAATTTCTCGAAATGTCTCCACGATCATTTTATTTCTTTTCACTGCAGCCCAACACCGTGTTAAAATTTCGTTCGAATGTACAAACACTGCAAAGCTTCCCTATTACTCGCGCTAATTCATCTGATCAGAATTGTTTATTGAACACAGAAGACACGAAAAGTTCATGATTTTCTGAAGAACACAATGGTATGCACGAGGCGCCGAATTCATACACATGCTTCGACTCGAACTGCTACTCCAAGTCACCCTCGAGAGAAGTTTTGAGTTCGCAAAACTAGCCTCTAATCCAATTGCTTGTAGATTGAAGAAAAAAAACTGGACAATTTCCTAGAGAATCTCAAAGTAGCCCCGACGCTACCTTGAGGGCTTTTCGATGGCCAATTTGCATGCAAATAAGGCGGACGTCGTATCCTTTGCTCGCTGTGTCAACTTTGTTCTACCCTCAAACAAAGCCTTTCACAAAAGTGCATACATTGCGAATGCCGGAAAACATGCTCCCCGGCGTCGACTAAGTGAAGGCCTTAATCCGTTATAACCGGAATTTCAGGCTCGCTATTGTCTTACGAGAACGACCGTGGCTGACCATAGCACTATTCTTAAGCAGCGTGGTCGCATTTAAAGTCGACACTGGAAGCCTGAGGAACGTATCACACATCTTAGTGTGGGCCGAGTTCGGCGGCTCTCGTTTAACCAGTGTAGTGGCTTCCACAGGTAGTGGCGCACTTTTCTCTCTCTCTCTCTGCGTGCGTGCGTGCGTGTGTGTGTGTGTGTGTGTGTGTGTGTGCGTGCGTGCGTGCGTGCGTGCGTGCGTGCGTGCGTGCGTGTGTGTGTGTGTGTGTGTGTGTGTGTGTGTGCGTGCGTGCGTGCGTGCGTGCGTGCGTGCGTGCGTGCGTGTGTGTGTGTGTGTGTGTGTGTGTGTGTGTGTGTGTGTGTGTGTGTGTGTGTGTGTGTGTGTGTGTGTGTGTGTGTGTGTGTGTGTGTGTGTGTGTGTGTGTGTGTGTGTGTGTGTGTGTGTGTGTGTGTGTGTGTGTGTGTGTGTGTGTGTGTGTGTGTGTGTGTGTGTGTGTGTGTAGCAGCGACTCGGTGTAGCAGAGGTAGCACGTAGACTCCATGGTTCCACTTAGGGGATGCTCGCAGTCAGCGGAAAGACATATAGGTTTTCAAATGCGTTTAAAATTTTGGCTCCAAGCTTGCGTTTCGAATAAAAGCCGGAAGCGCCATTTGCTTTTGGAGAGTCCAATGCGTTATTTCTGGTGCCTGCGTTGCAATTCGCTGCGCACTACCTCGCGCACAAGTCTTTATCGAGGATATAATGTTCAAAGAACTTTCCTGGCAGCCTCTACATGTGGGATCTAGAGAAGGGAGTCAAGTCTTTCTTTTATATGTGCGCGTCGTAGAGCCCCATGCTCTCGATTGCATCATCATTGCCTTTACCGTGTAATATTGCCTAATAACTGTGCGCTTGTGAAATTTCTTGCATTTGCGAAAGAGGAGAGACATCTTTAGGAACAATAAATCTAAAGAAAGAGACAGCCGTCCTGATGCAATGAACATTGCTTAGTGATGAAATGTGGCGCTGGGCTGCCTTCGTGTATTAAAAAAAAGCCTGAAACAAAAAAGGATATTTATTTCGGCCCCAGGTCTTACGCGAAAGCAGCGTTAGGTGAAGCGCTTAAACGAAGAATGTCGTGAGGCAACATGGCTGTTAGAGAACCGTCAGTGACTAGTTAAAGCAAGTAAAATAAAACGACCAGATATAACCAACAAGAGCATCCTTGCGAAAAAAAATCTACGCGAAATAAAATCAAACGATGCTATAAAGTTTACTCCATAAGTACGTAAGAAATAAAACCTCAGTGTAATCATGCGGAAAAAAGCTCTAAATTTACACCAAGATACCAGGAAGAGATACCAGTACTAAAACCCTTTCTTTATTTTCATAGGCTTTTTATTTAGCACATATCATGAGCGATTATATGTAACTTTTGGGCCATGCTAACGTTGCCGGTCTCAACTTTATTGCGCTCGTTCTGACCGTAATGTTTCTCAGGACTCCGCATGTCAAGCCCGTTGTCCCCACTTCCCCGCCAGCCCTTACCACCTTTCAGTTTCCCTGTCTGTCCAACTTCTCTTTCGCGCTTATGGAATAGCCGCAGTGAAAACTTTTTACCACTGGATGAGCCCCTCCTGCCATTACTGCCTCTAAGCTTTTCGTTAGTGAAGTGTCGCCTAAAATCTTGAAAACGGGACAGAAACGAGATCCGACGTTTCCTCCAACCAGCAAACCACGTGATCTTATCTCAGAAACAGACTGCGAAACATTCTGGCGGAAAAAAATCTTTCTCTGCACCTTGTCCGAGCAACAACATCCTTCAGGACAACAAAGGGTTCCAGCCATTCTCTTTAAAACGTTTTATTTGGAGGTTCAGGTGTCTCCAGCTTAGCCCCGTATGACTCCAATCTATGAAGTTATACAGCCGGGTTCAGAGAATAACGCGGCCGCCCTTTTCAACGCGTGGACATGGACAGAACAGTCCCTCGCAAGACACACAGAGCCCTGCTCGTCCTCGACTCCACTGAGCGGAGTACATCGCCCTTATTCCGGCTCATTGAATGCGGCGACAACGACCCCGCGGGAATCGAGCCGGAATTGGATCGGCCTCTGCGCGGAAGCTGCGGCGGCTTTTAGATCCAGGGCAGTGCGGGGGAATAAAGAGAGAGAGAGAGAGAGCGGAGTAGACCGACAAACGAGAGCTCAGAACGGAGGCGTCCAATTTGAAGCTCTACGCTGACAACGGGTGCACAGAGCATCGCCCCAAAACCACCGCGCGCACGGTTCGCTTGGCCCTCGCGCCGCGTACTCTTAGACAAGCGAAATTTTAAATGCGCGTATTTTTTAAACGCCGAAAACACACTCACAACCTTCGCTCGCTCTTGAATAGGGTTCAGTTCTGAGGGCTTGCCCACTCAGCATTTCGGCTTCAGTTGAATGGCGTCCCGAGCGCTATTTATGGAAAATGAAAGCTCAGTCGTGATCGTATCCCAGTCATACTGCACAGCGCTTATCTTTGCCTTTCCTCTGTCGTCCCCCAAGACCAATTAATATTATTAATTTCTAGCCAAAAAGAAATGTATAAGTGGTCCAAGTGATCATCGGCCTGAGAGGAGCAGACACTGATTATTTTAAATGTAGTGTAATGGATGAACGAAATGCACACGGGTGTTCAAGGTGGCCTAGAGGCAAGTATGAAGAATCACTGTCGCTATCATCTGACATAATTTGCGCAAAATTGTACTGGCGCAAAAAGATGGAGACAAACACACACAAGACAGGACGCGTGCTTTTGCATAAGTTATTGTCAGGCTATACAAACAACCAGCTGAAACGAAAATCTCGCTCATTACTACCATTATCAGCGTAATTGTATGTGCGACAAGTCTTAATTTTCCTCCAATTAACCGTGTTCATCTAACCCTATTTTTAAGTTTTTTCGATCAATCCCCCTCTCAAACGCAATCAATTTATGCTGATCTCAAGACCCGCAGGACCACATTTCATTCACTCTCTGAGCCTGTCACGAGCGGTATCAGTGTAATGCATGAAGAGGTATTCAGAACTTACGCCAAATCTTTTAAATTTATAGAACATGGGGTTGCGAATACTTCTGAGATTTTTTTTTATAAAAGTGCCTTTAATCTCGCATTATATAATTAGTACTCAAAATTACGCTGCGTGCAATGGTGGGGCTGAAATATTTTCTCCCCGAATATTGTTTTCCATATACATTTCACTCGGCCACTGCGCACGTACCGCCATCAACACGCTTAACATGAACGCTTGATAGCGCGTCCTGCTCTAATATAACAGCCCTTAAGAGCTGGGAGTTGAATCCGAGACCATGCTGCACGGTGTATTTGTGGCAGCTGGAACAACGTCGTGCCCTGCTTCCACCCTTGTATTGTCTCACACCAAGCGGCAGGAGTCTAGCTGCGGTAATCTCAGTGGAAGGAAGACACGCACTCGTGCGTTCGTGTTGAGCGTGCTGACGGCTGTACTTGATCCGACGTGCGCCTGAGACCGATGCTCATGTCAAAACATTTCGGCCTCTAGCAGTATTCGGCACAAAGTACAATGAAAAGGCGCGTTTTCTTATGACCCTTCAGTTGCGACTTAATGTAGTTGTAAGGTGAACTTATAAAAAACAGAGCGAAAGTATCAATACAGTGCTGTTTTCCTTATAAGTGTTTGTGTGTTCAACCAGTTTCAATGCGTGCTTCAAATTTATAATTTAATAGAAACTTTTCGTCTCGGATTTGAATATGGCATATCCTAACAATTGCTCTTTCCACTGACTCCATTGCACTCTCTCTCTCTCACTGTTAAGACGCCCTCAAATGTGCGATAAATGTGCACGCACACTTGGCTACCTGAGAAGGAATCTGAAATCTGCATCCCCTAACATAAAACAACTCGCGTATGAAACATTTGTGCGGCCAAAATTAGAGTATGCATCATCCATCTGGCACCCATGGCAATCGTATCTCACCATCGAATTGGAATCAATTCAAAATCGTGCAGCTCGGTTCATCACTTCATGTTACTCAAGAGAAGCCAGTGTCACCGCCCTCAAGCAGTCCCTCCGTCTCTCAACACTGAAATCACGCCGCGTCGTTTCCCGCCTATGCTTACTTCATACATTTTATCATAACACAAGATCACGGCACGCTCTATTAACCGCCCCACTACGAACGTCCTCCCGGCTTAGTCACGGTAACCCGATAGCACGCATCAGTGGCCACACGTCAGCTTACAACAACTCATTTTTCCCCAACGCAATAGCACTATGGAATTCACTGCCTAACGACATCGCTGCATGCACTGATCACAAAACATTCCGCGAGAAAATAAAAATTCACCTCACATAAATCTTGATCACTTCTGCGCTCTTTTGTAGCGGGTATTGCTTGACATATCTTTGTTAAATGATGTATCACTTGCTAGAAAACCCTGATATGACTACAACCCCTTTTATGTTTGTTCTTTTTATTGTTATGCATGTTCCCATCATCGCCGTTGGAAACCAATATGCCCCCCCCCCCCCTTATGTAATGCCTTCGGGCCTTTAAGGGATCAATAAATGAAATGAAATGAAATGAAATGAAATAAATAAGGCTTCCAAATAGTGTGTGCATTCTCTGATCACTGCATTTCGACAGGTGTCCTCCAGAAACCCAAAATCATGGCGAAGCAAATGCAATGCTTCTTTTTAAGCTTCATAGCTTTCCTTTGTGACCGTGTCGCTGCACTTTAATCTATGCCAATGAGTAATTGCTTCATGATTACAAGTTTACTGCACCTTGTGGGATTCTTTTAAAACACGTAGTATTTACAACCTCCCTGCTTCGAGCTGTTGATGAATTCTGCCTCGCGTTGCCATCAGCTTGCCCTCTTCGTTATCTCAGTTGGTACTGCGACTGTCCCAGGGTGAGGCGGTGGTATTGGAACAGGGTTAATTTGTCTTGAACTGCGAAGCTTCTACGAAAGCTGTGCAGATTGCCTTCGTAGCCATATAGTTCCGCTTAGATGGAAGCTAATGATAATTGCTCTAATAATAAAAGGGGTCTCGCTAAAGATAAAAAAACAGTTGGAAGCAGCACTAATCTCACGACTCTTCGCACCAGAAATTCACGAAAAGAGACTCTGAAAAAGAGCGCATGCAATCAAAGCCACACTCTTTTTTTTTGGCCACCTCAGGCTATGCCCTCCTCGCAAACGCCTTTCGCGTCAGGGGTCTGTCGTTTGGTGTAAACTGCAAGTCACCATATCCAAACACCTCAGCCTTCCATACAAACGGTTACACCTCTGTATCGCCACACCGCAGCGAATATTATCCAATATGTGATAGCACTTGGCCTTGCACCTGGTCATAGCACCTGGCCCAGGGTCCCAAATTCCACCTCTGCCCAATGGGAGGCCTTGCTGTCCAGCCCTGATCCAACAACCAGCTCCAGCTGGTGAACCGAGAGCTAAAGCCGGAGGAGCCGTGGACTGAGGGCCCCTCTGATCGAGAAAAAGAAGACGGGCAACTAGAAAGAGGCTGTCTGCGTGGTCTTCGAAAATATTCAAGTTTATTATCTCTCTTTCTTTCTCTGCGCTCAGAGGTAAAAAATAAATGCTCTCGAAGCCACGCTTGTATTCAACGACTGTATACCTCAGAACGCTTTACGGGGACTTCATCGCGGGGTTTATTGATCCCGTCGTTTCGCTCTGGAGAGATGAAAGCTGTTGTGAAATGCCCGCATATCGGTAGCACAAGATGAACAGAGCAAGAAAAACCTAGTAGCCCCCCCCCTCCCCCCCCCCCCCCCCCACCCGCACGCTGCTCTTGCACAAACGAGCCAGCGCTTCTTTTCTGCTTGAAAGAGCTTGAGCGCCTGCGATCGTTAGAGCAGCACAAAAGCCATCGCCAGGAGTCCCACTGTCTCCCCGAAAAGATGCGGAACACCGATTTATTCCGCATGTAGGATTTTGGGCAACCGCAATGGGGCAAGCTTCCAGCGCGTCCGCTACCAGGCCGCCATTAAACTTCAGCTCGATGCTCAAGCAGCTACACTAAGTCACTGAGCTACACTGAGTAGAGCGCGCAGGGCTTAGATGAACAGCAAGAGTGTTCCTGCATTTTTCTTGAAGAAAGGGTTGTATTTGCTTCTTCCTTACAGGCAATCTTTGGAAAATGAGCCTTCCTTGGCGAAATCAGTAGGGTGGTGCCTGTGGAGTGTCTCGCTTTCTTACGTCCAGGGGTGGAGAAATGGCGGCAGGAAGCCTCCTCCACATCTTGCAGCTCAGTATAAGGACGTCGCCCGAGGCAAATCAAGCTGTTTGAAAGAGGAGACTAACCAAGCACGCAAATAGGAATGAGGAGAAGCTATAGGCAGTAATGTCTGGCAAAGATAAAAGTCTAGCGGGCTTTCTCCGAGATACTCGCCACCATCGTTGTTTTCTGAGAGAAAATTATCTGGATCACAGCTGGTCAATGAAACGTTTATTTCAATATTACGCTGTAGTGAGCGAATTGGTTTTCGATCATGATATTGTTCCAACGAGATGAAGACAAGCGCAAGTGTAGTGTTTCTGTCGCTTGCCGTCTAATCCAAGCCTTTGACGGATATGACGTTTTTGGGAACGTTCCCTACTTTAGTCATGTGACCTGCAAGAATTAAGGCAATCAAGGCCTGCATGGCTCAGGCAGACCTTGGCGGGAGCACTCTTTTCGTGCTTGTGGCTGTGGATGTAAAGGTCTGCTTCACCTCATCAGCTTGTCCCGAGCAGATGAGGTCGACAAGTTTTAGGATTTGTATTCAAGACTGTGTGCCTTATGTTATGCGTGTACAACTTCAGCGAAGAATTGTGTGTTGGCGACATTTTTCTTTGCCCTCTCTGTCTTAAATCTCAACGAAATAAAATGTCCTGCTACGAGGAAGAGACCTAAAATTCCAGCAGTAGCCGTCGCTTAGGCGACTGCTCGTACCCTACAGGTTTTGTTCTTTGACTAGCTCGTCATTACAACAATTACCTGTTATTCTGAGTGTGTGCGCCTATTGTTACCAATTTAGTACATCTTACTATATATGATTAAGCCTACCGCTTCAGGTTCCTGTTATTGTACTTCTGACATTACAGTGCTGCGATGGATCGCATACACAAACAGCGATAAGAAAAATCGCCTGACTAGACACATAACGCTAGGAAGAACGTCAACCAAGAACACAGCAGTAGATTTCAGAAACATTGTCGCGTAGTTTGGCTTTCGGCCGATGGCTGGAGGTCACAGATATGTGAAGCTGAAAGTATAACCCACCTGCTCTCATATGTGATAGCAGTAGTAGAAAACATTTATTCCAAAAAGGTAGGATACAGAGGCGAAAATACAGATTTTGGGTGAAGTTCTTATTTCAGGACCCCAATGTCCACCGCAGTTGCTCTTGCTTGGGATACCTGGCAAGTCTTCCGCCCCGCACTCCCTCTAGGAAGATGTCTGTTTTCTGCAGCTAAACGCGGAGGGGTTCGTGCTCGATCGGAACAAATGGAAGCACGACAAGGCGCGTCTAAGCAGATGCTACTTATTGTAATTGAAAATGATACACATAGGAATAGTACACAAAACATCAAAGAGGTATTCCTCAGAAGTATAAGGTTATTGCGTAAGGAGTGCTTTCCACTATCCGGCTGGGACAAAGGCGTGACTTCGGCGGCATCTGCGGCATCTGCTCAAACATTGTCACGCGCCGAGAATGGTTGTCGGGTCATCCCGTACGTGGTGTATTCTTGGGGCAAAGCCATTATCGCACATCTGCCGAGAGAGTCAGCGACAGGGTGGGTTAGTAGCGCCCACTTCGCTGACCGGAACCAGAAGCCTGGCGGCAGGTTCGAATAAATGGCAGCGGAAAGTAAACGAAGACATCGAAGAAACACACAGACGAGGACGATGCTCGACGAGGACGATGCATCGTCCTCGTCTGTGTGTTTCTTCGATGTCTTCGTTTACTTTCCGCTGCCATTTATTCGATCATGCACCAACTAGCTCAACAATCCACCTTATTAGCCTTAATCTGGCGGCAGGGCGTGATAGACCTCCATGCGCCTGCCGCGAAAGGCGACTTTAGCGTGAAGCCTCAACCCCTCGCGACGCAAGCCGGAACCAGAAGAGACTTTCACCGACTCTGCGGAATTACACGTAGCCTTCTGGGTGTCACTCTTGTCGCTGCCACCCGTCCTCCTATAGAAGAGCTAATTATCTCCCTCGCCCAGCTGGCGTTGTACCGACAAGCGATAATTTAGGGGGCGAAAGGTTTTCCTTGTTTTCCGCAACGTCCACAAGAGTTACCAGTATTTTCTTGCTTCATCACCGCATAAATAGATAACCTGGGAACACTTCTGGCTTTAGCTATTTTCTCGCGCAGATGAAATGTGTGTCAATTGCAGGGGAGATGAGCAACTTTGACAGCTTGCGTTGCCCTTTCGAAGAGTTTCTTGTTCGCAAAACATAGTGTCAGAAAAATTGAGAGGCGTGAAGTTAGGTACTTGGCAACTTTGTCGATGAAGTATTCGCCGAAAGAAGAGCAGTGAGCTGCAACCAAAACTCCGCCGCCCGTTATACAGGCCATCACTAATCCGCTGCTAAATACACGTGAGGTAAACAGGAGAAGCCTACATCTTGCAATTGGCTTAACTCGGCTGATGATGCTAATGAAATACGTGGTTCTATCTGGATCTTTTCTCTCATTCTTACTGGAGTGACAAAAGCACCGTCGCCAATATATTGAACATTTCACCGAAGATGTTCTGCAGTTTTTAAAAATAGGCGTTTACAGTTAGAAGAGCGTATTTGTTTTCGACAGATCTTAGTCAGCAGTGCAGAGCGTCAGAATACATTTCTGACGTGAAAACTAGTAGGCTGATTAAGATTAAGTAATATTGAATAGTAAACCTTTTAACTATTACTAGATTCTTCTTTATTAAGAGGCGTGTAGACCACCGTATGTAATTCCCATGTCATTTTTGGAATGCTAAAACACAGTTACCCTGGGTGCTGTAGCCCAACACATTTTGGCAACTTGATGCATGTCCACTGGAAGGGTCGCTTTGCTTGCTAGCTTCTCGAAAGCCAACGTATTTTGGCGCGATATAGGCAAAAATCGCAGCGCCACAGCGCTGAGGGTAAGTGCGTTTTTGAATATCTAAAAACTAATATAGGTATTACTTACCATAGACGACGGCTCTCAATAAATAAAGAGCCTAAGTGTAATAGTCAAAACGTTAACAATTCAACGTTACTTAACCCGCCGGCTGTTAGCTCTTCTTAGCTGTACTCTGATGCGCTACACCGCCGGCAGTGCGATGCCGAGAAAAGAGTTCTCTAGCTCAGGAAGCCTATGGTTAAGAATTGCAGAATATCTGAGCTGAAACTCCCTGGATAAATGGACATAAATAAATGGACATTGCCGCGAACATAAGCGTTTATTAATAGTACCCTTATTATCACTTAAAACCTAAATGAGAGCCGGTTTGACAACTTATTGGATTTCTTCTATCGGCTATTCATGTGCATCATCCTGGAGCTTGTTGTTGTTGTTAGCCTATCAAAAGATGGCACATACCCACACTGGGGGATCGGCCAAGAATCGGGTGGCTATTCAACTGAACTCAGTTAACAAAAAGGAAAAGCACTTGGGAGCATAACACCGGTGAATTTTTCGTCATGAACAGAAAAGGAGTGAGTGTTTTGATTTTAAAATTTGAAGAATTATGAATACCTTGTCGACTTCGTCTTCCAATATTGTTGGACGATGCAATGCCGGAGCGCTTTGCGAGTGTGTGTGTCTGAGTGTAAAACCATCCATGGTAAAACAGTGTAAAACATTCACTGAGCGTAATAAATCGATGTTGGATGAACCCTTACTATAGCAGCCCATAGGCTTTTGCTACCTCCCTTGCCCGGTTCACCAGCCAAAGTCAGTCTTCCAGGTGTGAGCTGGACAGCACCGCCCTCTTGTCCTCAGTTGGTGGCTCATTGATTCTCCAATATGCTGAATGTGCTCACAAACCCGTACCATGCGGTATAACTTAGCCACTTGCCCCAAAAGGCGCAATACGGATCATACAATTATGAGAAACATACAGCTGAATTTGATTTTGTTGATATATGCATTCGCCCTCACTACTTGTGTCTCGCGGTTTGAGAAGAGGGACAGAAGAAGAAGTGAGTTTTGGCCTGGAGACGCGACCACACGTTCGCACTTCCTATTGTAAGTGTTATTTTGAGCCAGTCTTAGTGAAAGGACATTCCACTGTGCCGTATCCTCCATTACTAGATTTCGTAACCACGTTTTGTCCATCCTCATAACGCGCGATGATCTGAGGTACGGCTCTGTGTCGCCACAGCTAAGCACATAGCTATTGTCTGCGTAGAAAAATGAGGATCTTAATCACGAACGTATATCTGCATTGTGCGCTGAATATAAACTACGTTCACTCGTCGTTTGCTTAATAAGCGCATTGAAACATGCATCCCTCGTACTCAGCTGTCTGCGATCGAAGCTGCCCTTGCCGTACAACTGCTCTAGTTGTCAGATGAGCCTGTCGCTGGTTCAGGAATTACTTTGTGCACGTCTGTTCTTTAGCTAACAAACAGCTCATCGTTTTACATAACCAGAAGACATTTCGAATCCTATCATATAGGCAATGCGATAAGAACAGCGCTTAATTTCAAAATGAAGCCGACCTGAGTTGTACCCGGCTTCTGAGACACAGGTGCTCCTATCCAGCTCTGCGATACTTGGAAATACGCCGTCTGATTTCCATTCCATGCCTGTGACCCTGCGGTGCTGTCAGGTGAGTGTGTGCATTGCCTTTTTTTACGGTATAGCTGAAGAGAATTCTTTTAGAAAGCATTTCGTTGAAAGCATTATTTTGTTTGAGTGATACAGCAACTCTCACTTAAAGCAAACCGAACCACACTTTGGTTTCTTCGCCACATTGGTGCGCTGCAATAAATTACTCATATTTTGAGCACCGCCAATGAGGGCCTCGTCCGAGTTTTCTTTTCTATATCAACCCATTGTTAACCCGAATTCAAAATAGCCTTGAGGAGCTACAAGTTTCATTTTGTGTTTAGCGTATTATGGCGATAGTTGGTGCCAAGCGAATAAAACCAAATTAGTCTTACTAGTACTAACCACTTTTGCAACCAAGCCATTGTGCTGTATTATTTCAACCAGGTATTACCACCCCTAACGGCAAAAAATGTTTTCCTTGTTAAGGAGTAAAATTATTTTCTGCTCCCTGTTTGGTTTTTTCAACCACCAGTAAGTGCAATGCTCGTTTCGCCATCTTCAGCATTCCACGTACCCGAAAAAGAGTTCTCAAAATCACACCGGAGGCAGGGCTTTCACCGTTCTCAGTAGCTGAGTATGAGGCTGTGGTTTGATTTTTGTCTTTGTCAATGGTTAACCAAGCGCGCGCAAAAAAAGGCCCGTCTGTCCTACGAGGTGGCTTCTCCTTCGCCTTCTCAAAAATACACTACTGTACCCGGCAGCATTGAAACATTCTGGCCCTTCCTTTATCGGCAGCTTCCCGCACTGTAGAGTGGCGTCTTCGGACACCTGTCACATGGTGTGGGCTTAACACTCTATTGCGGCTATTCCCCCATCCCCAACCCAACTCGGGAGGACTGGGAGGAGATCCTGCTTGGCTGCCATGACTTACAGGCTGAACAAGCCTTAGTCGGGCGTGCCCGGGCGACGACCACCGCCACTGGGGTCTCAAACTAAGAACCTCCACCTAGCGCTTGTAAAGACTGGTTCCTTACGGGCTGATCCAAGCATACCTCCTGTCCCTTGTAGGCGCGGGCAGGCACACTTTATTTTTAATTCTGTTTATAGTCCCACAGTAATTGTTGTCCCTTGTATAGCCAAATAAATGTTTTCACCACCACCACCGCCATAGGTGTGTGGATGGATGCAGCCTCAACGCGTTGTTATTACAGTACACGGCAGTTTTCTGTTCTCAGAACGCACGGCCCTCAAACACCGTCTTTCAGGCGGCGGCAGGGAGATTGCACCCACCGCACTTGGAAATATGACTGAGGGATTCCGTGACAGTGAATCAGCCTTCGCAGTGGTGTGAATATTTATTTTGCGGGCATCAATGTAGAAACCTGGTCCCTAACACTTTTTCCTCGATGAAGACACGTCAGCTTTCATAATGACGTTGTACCGTAACGTACCGTTAAGTCACGTGAAGCAAACAGTCGGACACCCATGAACCGATATATAGCCGGCTCAGGTGGAGCTTTCTAGACCGAAGTGCCGTCGCGTGAAGCAGCATAGAGGAATTTCTGCTCATCTTCGCAATGACATGACACTGAAAATACCCTGTGCTTCCAGCAAAATTGCACTCCTATATCCCCTACATAAATGACTCTGGAGAGAGTATTCATATTTGTGTTGATATTTATCTGAATGACTCCTCGGCGGATATTGAAAACAAATATTTTACCTAACAACTTCTGGATGTTTTATCCGCACTTCAAGAACAATCTGTTATTTAGTACTCATTTTTCCTTGATATGAAATAGTGGCGTTAAGTAAAAGCAGCTATGACGCATGTTTAAGGACCAGCCGCATTGGGTGAGCGGTTAAGGCGCTCAGCTATTGAGCTGGAGTTCTCGGGTGCGACCCCGGCCGTGGCGTCTGCGTTTCGATGGAGGCGAAACGAAAAGGCGTCTGTGCGCTGTTAAAGATCACCAGGTAGACAAAATTATTCCGCAGCCCTCCACTACAGCATCGTTTTCTTCCGTTCTTCTTTCACTCCCTCCTTTATCTCTTTTCTTACGGGGTGGTTCAGGTGTCCACCGAGAAATGAGACAGATACTGCGCCATTTCCCTTCCTAAAGATCCAGTTCAATCTTTTTTTTTCGTGTTTAAGGAACGCAAACGCCGTTTTTGCGTCCCAAGAACATCGCTCGCTATTTCGTGCCTAAGCTTGTATATCCTGCTTTCGTGATACTGTACGCACCATTCAGGTACTTCTGGCATGGAGCAGCAAGTTGGCAATGGCCGTTCAGTATCTGAAATAGTATTGTTTCCGGACGCGATGAGCAGTCCCGTTTTGGATGCAGGAACTCAGCTCCCATCGGCTTTCACTACTGGTCCTCAGCGGACAAAAGGACCGAAGGCGATGTATAGGATCAAGATCAAAGTGCAGAGGCACCCACTCAACACACGCGTCACCACAGTCCTGCTCGGAGTCACCGCCTTGTTCACTATCGTCATCGTGGGCTTCAAGTTGTACCGCATCGCGTTCCCGCACGGAGACTTCAGGGAGGATGAGCTGTCCGGATGGTGAGGAAAGTTAGTGATGCTAAAAGCTGTAACCAGGAAATCTGGTGTCACATAATTCCGATTTACGCTTGTCTCGCCAACTCTACAAGAGGTGAGTGTCTTATATTTTCAGTTTGCAACAGGTAACGCCACATATGCCTTTTGTAGAATCGTCTATGTTCGCGCTATTGTTCTGTGTGAATAACATCAAAACTTAAAAACGAACGGCAAACAACCACAGGTGCTGTTTAATCATGTAACCTGCCTGTATAGGTAACCTTGAACCCCCAGTAAGTTACCAACGGAATCGTGATTACCAATTTTTACCGGCTGCTCAGTTAATAATAATAATAATTGGTTTTTGGGGAAAGGAAATGGCGCAGTATCTGTCTCATATATCGTTGGACACCTGAACCGCGCCGTAAGGGAAGGGATAAAGGAGGGAGTGAAAGAAGGAAGGAAGAAATAGGCGCCATAGTGGAGGGCTCCGGAATAATTTTGACCACCTGGGGATCTTTAACATGCACTGACATCGCACAGCAGGCGGGCGCCTTAGCGTTTTTCCTCCATAAAAACGCAGCCGCCGCGGTCGGGTTCGAATCCGGGAACTCCGGCTCAGTAGTCGAGCGCCCTAACCACTGAGCCACCGCGGCGGGTCCGCTCAGTTACAGTTATCATTTTTGGGGCATCTAGTCATGAAGTCGTATGTGACAGAAAGCTCATTCATAAATATCCAAATTGCCCAGGTTTTTAGGATTTTTCAGGAATCCTAACAACCCATTCCCCGAATCTATAATTGTACTTTAATTTTTTTTTCGGGTGGACACCACCGCCAAGTACCTCAAAGCACAAATGAGGTGTCCACTGACCAAAGGAGTCAGTTATGCGTCTTTCCTTTCCTCAAAATCAATTGAGTCAACCTCCCGCTGGCTTCGTTGGTTTTTGCAGCCTGTCTCACACGCTGACGTTCTCTCTTTAGTTGTTGGCGGTGTTGGCGTTCTTCCTCGCTTTCACTCGGTCGGGCTTCGCAAAGACGGGCACCATTGAAACCCGAAGTATCCGGCTACAGATGCATTCGCATTAAAATTTTTCGTTCTTGGCAGTCAATCTCCAGTGCTTAACAGGTACCGTAAACCATACGTGCACTTAGATAGCTTTGTTAACACTACAACCGCCCATTTGATCAAGCGCAGGTTTGAACCTGATGCCTTCATTCCTGACAAGCTCCCGCACGATCTCGAGCCAGACATGTACATCCTCTCGATCAACGCCACCAACGTGTTCTTCAGTGGAAATATCACCATCAACCTTATCTGCCGCAAGAACACCAGCTATCTTCTGCTGCACGCCGCCCCGAGCCTGACGATCATGTCCATCGACGTAAAGGTACCGCCTCTGACTGTCTCCCGATTTCATTAAATATAAAGAGCAGATAAAGAAACGAAAATTTGATCGTTGCTTTCAGTCACAAGCTTTCAGTCTGTACAAACTTCATTTTTATGCGTGTACAGTGTGAAGTCTCAGTACAAAAGCCCTCCATATGAACTTGGAGGCCGAAAATCCATTTCGCACGTAGATCTTGTCTGCTGCTGGATTATCCGCCACAATTAGTGCCGTTCTCTTTTTGTTATGACCACGTGTACACAATTCTAAGAAAGATAAACGTGGTACTCGGCAATGAAAAATCACACGGGTAGATGATACGAAGTTTGCGGGCGCATTGTCGTCGCAGCTGCCCGAGTGAGGGTTATCTGGTCGTAGCGGAAGAGACTTTTGTCCTGCTGTAGTGGATTTAGTTAGGATGATGACGTGTCCGTAGCCACTGCGTGAAGCTTACCTAAACGCTATGAATGCTGTGCAGGACCTCACGGGCGAGAACTTCACGGTGAAAGTGTTCGAGCGGCTGCGGCACAAAGACATGCTTATCATAAAGACTACAGGACGGGAATTCATCCCACCTCGAATGTACAAGTTAGCGATATCTTTCAAGGGAGTGACGCATCCATTTCCACAGCACACAAGGTACGTACGCATCTGAGGGCTGTCGGAGCCTACGCGCGTAATTCGTTTGTTTGACTAGCCTGTACACGAACCCTCGCGAAAAGGAAATAGTTGGCTTATGCTTTATTGTGGTTTAACGTCCCAAAGCGACTCAGGCTATGACAGACGCCGTAAGGAAAGCATACATTGCTGATAATGGCGCGGTGTGATGGCAATGAGGTGAAGGTGCATCTCGCCTTAGGCTGCCCCAATATGCGAACGTCTCGTACCACAGTACACGGTTGTTTATTGGCTAAGTCACGGGACCGTGCAGTAGTAACATGCAGGCATAGGGTACCAGCAGTGACATCACACTGAGAACAATTGCGAGGCGCAACTAAGTCGGAGAATGTAAGTTCTGATTGGTGCCTTTAGCTGGGTATTGTATTTTAAAGGAGGGACACTCAGGAGATGTACAAGTTAACCTGTAATGGTAAGTTATTGCGTTATAAATAGAAAAGCGGCTACTTCTGCTAAAAAGACGGTTTTGTAAGCTAGAGAACAGCAGAAACGCATCTGTGGTTTTCGCAAGGCAGCTGCGATGATCCCGCGACAGTTTTTTGCCGGAAGATATCTGAGACAAGGATGCAATGCCATTCGTTTTCGAATGGCGATCACGCAGAGATTTCCTTGTTGATTTAATGAATGTGAATCAAGTCGCGGGAGAGGATAACAAAAGTTCAAAATTTCTACGTCATTTTTCTCTACATGAACCGCGTATATTCTGCGGAATAAGGCTCAGCATATTCACAACAATTAGGAGGACATATTATGGGAAGAATAAAAATTTTTAGGTTTTCTAAGTTCCCCGTTAAACCCAACATTCCGACAAAGTTCTTTATAATGTCTGTTTGTTGAAAACGTCAGATAAATGTGAGGAACTTCCAGGGTGTCACCAGCAATTATCGCATTATAATGAAAATGTAAAAAATAGGGACTATATGAAGAATATTAATATTAAAGCCTGAATAATTTGAACAATTCCCGATTAGAAATGCGACAGCGTTAATACTCCCGTTCTACAGATAAACTGGCGTTATCGGTGTCATTAACGCAGTGGGAAAACAAGCAGATGGCCGGCGCGCTACACATAGGTGGTGTGAATTTGTGACATCAACACAACCTGCCTACCGAACTCATAGCAAACTGCCCATCGTGGCAGGTGGCAGTTAAATTAATCATTCCCGAGAGGTTGATCGGGAAGAGCAACGTTGGTCTCACAAACCCTACAGTTGGCTGTGTTGGAAGCAGCCACCTGCCGGAGCAGCGGGGCATCGCTTAGCCGCTGCACCATTTCACCAGGACTGGTATGAGGTCTCACAATGATCTGTGATTGCAAATTACAGAATAAAGAATTCCGCATATATCGGCACTAGCCCATTAAAGCGATCGCGTCATGCCCATAAGGCTGAGCTTAGGTGTCCCCTACAGTGTTTTCTCTCAACTTAGTATACAAACGCGGCATTCTTCATTTCAGTTTCGCCACGATATTCCAGAGAATCTGCTTTTATTGTTTGATAGAGTAACATTACGCTATACCTGGAGCCTAGTTGCAGATACTTGAATAAAATGTAGCGCAGTTGCAGATGCCTTTAAGGTTGCAGATACGCCACTATTCCGACAGGTAGCTGTTTGAAATACAGCCACTTTTCCAGACTAGTGGCGCATCGCTTAACCGCTACACCCCTGCACCAGCAGCGGTATGAACACTCTCGACTATATTTGAGTGCAAAGTAAAGAATGACCAATTCCGCATGTATGGGCAAGTAGGCAGAGCCTAGACTACCAAGGAGCGTACTTGCGAGGGAGGGGTCTCTTTTGCTATCTCACTGTACACTTAAGGGTACGTTAAGCGTTATGTGATGATAAAAGAAAGAATAGCAACTATGTCTTTGAAGTGATCCGAAAAGATGAGGCCTGACCGTTGCAAGGACCCAATAACGCTATGGCGACGTACCCCTAAGGCGGAATTTAAGTGTCCCGTCAAATTTTTATGAATTTCTCAGTGCGACAATACTAAGCCGAAACAGGCAGCCGCATACGTTAAATCAATGCACTAAAACATCAAAAGCTCGATCACATAAAAAAACAGCTGTATCACCCCAGAATTGTTACGCTGTTTTTTCATGTCAGCGTTACGTTTTCAAACAGTTTATCATTTAACAGTCATCGTGCCTCTCTGCGAGCTGCCATCTCGACTTTCCTTTGATATTCTTGTGAAAATGTTTTCAGCAATGTTAGCTTCAACAATCTTAGTTTTCTTAGCATAAATTCAATCATAATTCTAAACTCTGTTCGGGTGATACGCTGACAGTACTGTGTTAAAGAAGACTACTCATGAAAACGGCTTGAATTGCAACTACGACCAAAATACTGCACTGTTAAGCATGACTACAGTCTCCTGATTTTCTGACACGAATATTTTTCTACAAAACAACCTCCGTACCAATGTTGCCAAATTTATTCTCCTCCACTCAAACAGGCGATTGCTCTAACGTTTGCAACAAGTTTTGCTTCACCTTATATTATTTGTCCCATCCCTTACGGCGCGGTTCACGTGTCCAACGATATATGAGACAGATACTGCGCCATTTCCTTTCCCCAAAAACCAATTATTATTATTATTATTATTATTATTATTATTATATTATTTGTGTTGACACAAACTCTACAGCACGGTGGTCAGTACCACCGCTAAATGGCGACACACGATTCCTATTGCATGCATTATACAGCTCAAGTGCGTTGTGATAATGAGGCGCAAGCACAGCAACACGTTATTATATAAACGATTTATGTGAAATTGACACAACACAGCCTTCCCCATAAAGTTGGACACATTGCCGGAGGAAACTGGAAAACCCATTGTACGCCCGCCGAAACTGCGATTGAGCACCTTCGACGTTACAATTTGTTAATCAACCACAGCGCAATCGTGAACCTTTGGCACGCACTGAATAAAAATAAAAACATTTACTCGTACTAGCCGGCTAACGACTCACCACGGCTGACTTATCATTTGTGGCTTTTGTACGCAAACATTCTCCTGTTTCAAAACTGAACGTTATTTAGCAAAAAAAAAAAAACCGCGCAAACGTTTTTGCATGCTAGGTGCCATCTACTCAGCTGTTAGGATTATCATGTATAGTACAGTACAGCTTTAAAAAAGCAGCAGTTAAGATTGAGCCATGGTCTGCGGTGTCCAGTATTACTCCGCCGGCCAATAACAACAGTAAACAAAATCAGCTCTTTCAATGTTTGACTGCGTGAAACATGCATTTTTTTTCTTATGGTTGGCTTCTTCCTTAGGTAACAAGAAAGGTTATAACTACGGACTACTTTCTTCTCGTGGAGAAATTCTCTGCAGCGGTCTTGAATGTGGGCAGAGCTTCAATGCATAGTGAAGTTGTATCCGACTATAGTTTGTCTAATTACGTCGGCATCTGCTCATACGACGTTCTTCCGTTGAAATCGCTATATGAAGGCTTAGTTGGAACCACACAAGTGGGAATTTATTGCTGGCCCGGTTTCAACAACTGCAGTAACTCGACTGTAATATATGAAATCCTGACTGTTCGTGCAGCTTTGTCGCACCCTAAGTTTACGTCTCTTCCTTGAAATATTACACGGTGAGTAAAGTTTAATTCAATTGAATAAATTAAGAGCGTTCCCACCTTTACTTCCAATGATTAACTCGATTACACAGCGAATCATTAAAAAACCAACCAACATATAGGCCAGTAGCGGTTAAGCAGCCTGTTTCCTGTACACGACCCTCTATGCAGCGGCCTGGTGTACGTGAAGCACCCGGGCGGCTACGAGAGCATCATGTTCCTGAACGAAGCCCGAGCTTCGCGCCGGGTGTTCCCCTCATTCAACCGGCACAGCTTCCGGGCCGGGTTCAAGTGGGTGCAAGAAGTGTGGATCACTTTTGTAAACGGTTCTTTAAAATTAACCACCAGCATGGTCACTGCATGGTTGGCTACAACCAGTACTGAAGTGGTCATTGAGGGCTTCCGATTTAATTACGTACGCCATTTTTGAAAGCATGTTGCAACATGGCATGAGAAATAATTTCCTAAATCTAATGAAAACGTCATGTTAAATTACAAGTTAGGCTCTTTTCTTGAGAGCTTAGATGCATATTTGGAAAAAATAGATAACCACGCTAATTAAATGACTGCTTACTGAAGCGTAAATATGATATCATACACAGATTATCCAGTCCTACAAGAACATTGCTGTTTATGTTCACAAAACTTTTGCCACTCAAACGCGCAGCGTGACGGCCCGGTAAACGAGAGGTGCACAACAGCAAACTGGCCGGTGTCTGTGTGTTACGTCCGCGATTTCCATCTGCCAATAAATGTGAATTCATAGCGCCAGTACTAACTAGCAAATTTAAATGCTGGAAAGAGATACTGATTCTTGCTGCGGTACAATTACAATGGCACTGCGCTTATTTAATGTGAACTTTTTATGAGCTAGATGTGGTAAAAAAATGAAATAGAAGTATCCCCGTTTTGACAAGCAAACTGCAGTGATGATGACAGTTCTCGGCGTGGATCCCAAAGAGCAGGCTAACCTGCTAATAATTCTGTGGTGCTAATCAGACAGTCTCTTTCGGATTGATGTCACGAGTTAGATTTGAGTGGCGGCATATTTTGAAATCAAATTTCCCCAGCAATAAATACACCATGGGCTTCCGAACAAATCTCGACGTAGCCAAGAACCGCCATAATGCCGATTTTTTGATAAAACAAGAACTTGGTGGAGCTCTGCACAGTGTGCCTTTAGAAGTAATCGGTCTGGTCAAGTCTGTAATGATTCAAATATATATACATGCTTGCTAAGTATTCATTGATTAGTTGTTAGAATCATTGCCTACGGGCCGTGGCCACAACGATGCCAGACGAATTGCTTACTGTGCAGTCATTTTAAGCCTGACCTTTCCCATATTTACTTTGGCTATCACACACCTTGCTAATTTCAAGTCAATAGTCCAGAGTTAACAGGCTTTTTAGTGCGAAAGAATTACTTCATAAGCCAAGCTAAAAACCCGTGGTATATGTTAAACCTCATCTTCGAACTTGATCTTGAATGCAGTTGCCTTTGTGTTGATGCTGGCTCAAGTGCTTTCACACGTTCTATTCGGCTTAACTACGTTAAAACTCTACCATTTTAATTGCCCTGCAGGCTCTGCGTGAATTGTTATGTGCTACGTCGCTGACGGGACCGCAACATTCCAACACTGGACCAGATGCATCTGGATATTTTGATTTGTGAGCAGGTTAACATGAGCAATTTCTGTCACAAGATACTGTGAAAACCACGTGCGTTATAGCTGAGAATGTACAGCCAGTAAACGCTTGAGCTGGAGTGCGTGACGGCCGCTTTTTCCGTTCCCTTGCTCCTGCCGGTTATGACGGAGCAAACTTGCCAAAATATAAAATCTAAGCACAGGCTCACTACGCTTATGCTTAGTATTGAGATTTTCGCAAGTTTTATTCATCCTAAAGGGCAGGAGCGCAGAAAATGCGGCCGTCACGCAAGTCGGCTGAAGTTTTGGCCGGCTGTACAACCTTTGTCGAAAGTAAAACGCCCAAGGGGTTTATGTCTTCGGGATGCTCTGTGGGTCGCTACACATCGGAAGTGTTCCCAACCTTTGGAGGCGAGAGGAACACTCGCCTTCATCCTGCCACGGAAGAGCCTCACAGAACGGCATAGAATGAAACCGCTTGAGCTCTATACTTTCGCAAAGCCTGTTCCTCGTACACGTGTTGCTGCAAAAGTGAAGTCCCGATTTATATACGGAAACCATTCCCCAGTTGTGACTCTGCAAAAAACTCGCAGACTGGATGGCATAGTGCGGCGTGGCCTGGTGCTCTGCAGCAGCCAGCGACCCATCGAAGACATGGACGACGAGCTGGTCGAGAACAACGGTGGGCCCGGAGACGTGTTCCGCGTGCGCTTCTCCACTATTGTCGCAATCACGAGCGACCGGCTTAGCTGGTTTCAGACCAACCTGCTGAGCAGCGAGCCGGGCTCCAGATTGGTGATGTGGAACACCAAGGAGCGCCTCAAGCTCATGGACAGACCGCACAAAGTCTTCAAGGCCGCCCTGGATGCGCTTAACAGTAAGCACTTTTCGGCCGCTATGCGATGTAGTCGAGAAACGCCGCGGATGTGCTTGCCGATGTAGAACAAAGAAAGAGAGAGACAGGAAGGAAGGAAGAGAAGAAAGACAGGGATGTTGACCAGAAGGGTGTTCCTGTTGACTGCTCTTCCCCGGAGGAAAGGAAAGAGTATTTTTGTTAAAAAACAGGTTCTTTCTCTCGTCTCCTCAACTTCACTTCTCCTGACGAAGATGGAGCAATGAAAACTTGCATATTACAGAACACGTCCCTCCGGGGTCTTCGTTGAGAGTTTCTCGTCGATGCTTTATCTCTCCCGGTGTTGTACTTAAGGGTCAGAGGTCCCGGGTAGCTGCAGTTCTCCGTTTCCTTCCGAGGTCTTTTTTTTCTGCAAGGCAGGCAACGGGCTCCTGCCAGTTCGTACGTGGAATATAACGGCGGTTACGCAGGACTTGTTTTTTTGTTTTTTTTCCCCAACCGGACACAGCCTTTTCGAGGACGGCGGCAGGAGATCTGGCGCCCTCTTCGAAGCGATGCGCTTTGCTGTAACCGCGGCGTTTCTTTTCTGCTTCACACCTGTCTCTCCGGCGCCAGCCTGCCGTCTCCCTCGCTAGTCTGCACAGTTGCCTTGCAAAAATTTTTTTAGATATTCCATAGAATGTCTGTAGAGTTTTGTCTATAAAGTTTGAATTTTCTGTAGACAAATCTTGTAGACTAGTCTTTTGACAATACAAATCCTATAGACAGTCGTGCCTCCATGTGGCTGTGTGGTTATGGCGCTCGGATGCTGACCGAAGGACGCGTGTTCGATCCAGGCCGCGGGTGTCGAATTTCGATGCAGGCGAAATTCTAGAGGCCCGTGTACTGTGTGATACTAGTGCACGTTAAAGAACCCCAGGTGGTCGAAATTTAGGAAACCCCTGCCTACAGAGTCCCTCATAGCCTGAGTCACTTTCAGACGTTAAACGTCCACAACCCTCAAACTCTATATCCAGTCTAAAAACCAATCTATAGATTTATGACCATGCTGTGTTAGTAGACTTATGCTTATAGCCAGTTTATATACTATGCATAGCCAAAATTGAATATCAATAGGAGGGCAATATAGTCTCGAATAATGTATAAAAAGCTTCTTGAATATTTTCCTAAAAGGTTCGGTGGACGAAGGGTTTACGACCGCTTATGCCGCTCGCACACGCACATTCAAAAACACACACTCGGTGCTGTTTTCTTCCGCACTCTGCAGCTATTCAACCGCACACATGACAGGATTCAAAAGGAAAAATAGGGACATACGGAAAAGTTGTGCGAGCTGCAAAGGTACGTTGGAGAGAAGAGAACAATTGGAAGATAACAATGGCTGAGTATGTGAGGAAAATGTGCTATTTACGATGACCCACGTCCTGCTAGTCAAAATTGCGTAAACTGGTGGGCGACAACCTGCCTTGGAGAGCGCAGATCTAGCTTTATGGCATATCTCGTGCGCGACGTCACGTCCTAGCAGAAGCCAGAGAACGGGACGAAGATGCCGTGGCCGAAGGTTACCACTCTCCACTTGAAAGAAACTATACTGAGGTGGAAGGAAGTGTGGGAGGAAACAAGTGGTTTCTGTTGAGTGCAAGGATCATAGCGCCGGTCAAGGGAAGGAAACTTCCGTATACGTATAGCACTATTCACAGCAGCGTATACCACTGGAACGTCTTATCGTTGTCACGGCAACGATGTCCAGCAGAAAAAATAAACAAACATCTGCGAGCAGAATTCGAACCGCACCCAGCGATAGCACAGCAGCTTCGGTGCCAGGTGCTTACAACAATTCTGACACCGCCGCAGACTGTGCCGCTGCGTACATGTCCAGTATTCATTCCTTATTTATCAGGTCTCCGTCAGTCAGCAGTTTCTCTGAAGTAGCTGAAATCTAAACTGCCTGTAGTTTCCGGCTGCTTGAGCCTGTCATATAAAATATATCAGTCTTGGAAGCCGGGCAGTGCATAAGAGACACAAAAGTGAACAGGTCACACTGTCCCAAACTTTGTTCTAAATTATTCAGAATGACGGAAAAAAATGAATGAGCGTCTCGTTCAGTATTTCGGGTGCTCTGCTGTTTAACCAAAGGTCGTGGGTGAAATCCATGCCGCGAAGGACGCTTTCTAATAGAGGAAAACGCAAAAGGCTTCCATTTGCAGTGCGATTTCAGTCCCCCTTAAAGCTCTCCAGGTGGTCTAAGTTATTTCGGAGCCTTCCACTATGCAGTCATTCACAATCTTTCTGTCGCCTTGGAGTAATATACACCGGTTAAAAAATATCGCATCATAAAATGGTTTCTCACAAGTAATTTTGTAGAAGTATTCAGTTAAAGTTCAGACACACATAAGAATGGGGGTGCTAATTAAATTCACATATTTTAGAATTTTCAGTGAATTTCTGTGTGCCACCAAGTGTGATAGCTTTGCTGGAACTAATGAAATAACCACTGCGGTTTAAAGGCAGCTGCGCACCAGGTTTCTAAAGCGTCGTCTTCTGTCTGTGGAGCGTGGTCCTCAAGAAACGAGTCGAGAACCAAACTTGCCAAGAAATTAAGTCGTTATGTTCGTAGCAGGTGCACAGCGATCATTTTAAAATTGTCTTAAAGGGGCAGTGTACCAACTTTTGACGTCTGAATTGTTTTTGTGCCAGTCGAAAGCTGGATGCGCATATAAATGCATACCCGTCTTCGGAGCAGAGAAACAGCAGAAAACTTCGAAACCGATTTTTTTCTACATCCGAAGGTAGACGCCACTTGCAAACCTTGACATTGAGTACACAAAATACAGCTCGTACAGTGAATCACTGAAATTCTATGAACACAATGCATGCCCCGTCGCACAATAGGGTGCAATGGCAAAGGAGCGTTACATATAAACGATCTGCATAGGCTTCATTAAAAGTACAGTTGAGAACGCTAACGTGGTTGTAAAAATGCTGTCATAAAATAATATTACTGATGTTAATATCACAGATGCTAGCAACACCTCTTGCCGGCAACAATAGTGCCGATGGCAGTGCCCCTGCAATAATAGCGGCCACGTAGTTTGCGTGATTTCGTTTTTGAAAATGTTTTAAAATAGAACCAAGAAGGGTAAAGAATAAAAGACACTGTAATATATTGTAAGACCGAAAAGTACGCGGCCTTATGTTTCTGTCAACAAAACTAACTGAATGTATGACGTTGGGGCATAGTGATAAAATACTGTATATTCACTCTAGGTGTCTGCCATATTAGCCGCAGTGATAAAACTGAGCGTGGCGCTATTTTTAAAATTAAAAAAACGATTTGTAAACAATTGGCTCGAATTCGAGGACTTGTGCGCAGCGTGAAATCTCAATAGAATTTAGACCAACTACAAGACCCTTTCATGGGCACATTAAAATTCAGGGTTTACGTGGGTATGGCGGAAAAAAAGACTTGCAACACATGTGTGCCCTCAACATGAATAAGCCTTGAAATCAATAGTTGGACGAAAACTCGTCTGGTCGGGTTGAATCATAAAACGTGACATTGAAGACGCCGACCACAACAAAGGAAAGAACACACATCTTTTCTTTGTTGTGGTCGGTGTCTTCAATGTCACATTTTATGAATAGGCCTTCAGTTACCCCTCACACTGAAAGTACAGACTCGAAATGCGGACACCAACAAGAAAAGAAGCCCATCACCCAAGGAACAGCGCGATCAATTCCCACTTGTCGTGCATCACGTCTCTGCAATCAACGTCCCAACAAATACATCGTGCGTTTACCTCCGTCTCGATACCCCGACTTACTGCATTCACGTCGAGAAACTAATTTTAGTCAAAACGTTACACGTGAGACTGCCCTCATTAAACATGAACCAGTACGCTTCGCTAACCTGAGAGTTTCTAGGAAATAGAACTTTTTAACGGCGTTTGCTAAGTACTGTTGCGATTTCAATGATGATACGGGCGTTACCACCGCGGCGGCTGCGTTTTTATGGAGGAAAAACGCTAAGGCGCCCGTGTGCTGTGCGATGTCAGTGCACGTTAAAGATACCCAGGTGGTCGAAATTATTCCGGAGCCCTGCACTACGGCACCTCTGCCTCTTTTATCCCTTGTCTTACGGCGCGGTTCAGGTGTACAACGATATATGAGGCAGATACTGTGCCATTTCCTTTCCCCAAATTCCTATTATTAATATTATTATTATTATTATTATTATTATTATTATTATTATTATTATTATTATTATTATTATTATTATTATTATTATTATTATTATTATTATTATTATTATCATTATTATTATTATTATACGGGTGTTAGCTGGCGCATTGGAAACGCTGGAATCCCTTAGTGCTCATCCTGGGCATTCAGTGATTCAAAGGGAAACACGACCGGCTCACCACCCAAAGATGCAGTGGTACGAGTCATGGCTTGAATGTTTTTCTTTTTAGAGCAATTCCTTTTTTTCTTCAGAGGCAATACGTAATTGTTGTGGAATGACGTCATGACGCTGTAGACCAATGAGTAATTTTGCAGTGACATGCTCACTGTTGTTCTGTGTGATTGTTGTATGGTTTTTAATTACCCGCTCGAGGTCATGCAGTTTTGAAGTGACGAACACCTCGACCAATCCCGACTTTCTCGACAAGCCAACTCCAATAACTACGACGGTTTCTCCGCTGACTGAGACCCCTAACGCTGTCGCTTTAAAATATATACATCACTGAATAAACTGTTGCTGGACGCAATAAAGACTAGGTCTAAAGGTGTAAGGAACTGGAAAATATATACACGCTGACACATTCGCACATCTCGCCTAACCATTTTGTACACTCGAGCACCGCACACACACTGCGTCCCACTCGTTCTTCTGGTGTACATTCGTTGTCCTGCTTCTCTATCAGCGCCGTGGACAGCCATGCATTTAAAAACACTGAAAACACAGATACACACGCATTTAACAGGCCTGATTTCAAAGTAATGCCGAAGGTTCCAGGGCCTACTCGTCGGCCGTCCTTACAAGCAGGACACTCGGTTTTCGGGACCGAACGAGCAGGACGTCTTAAAAACACCCTCCCGAATTTACACGAAGGAGCACCTGCAGCTCTGATCTTTAACGCGGGGGTATACCCTAACCGAAGCAAGCATACAGACTCGGAAGGGGCGCTCGCTAATAAGGAATAACACACAGGGAAACAAACATCTAAATGATAAGGGCGCCTGCTTACAAGTCTGACGGACGTTTGATTGCGAGAGCGTTCTTTGTATTATACAGTGGAACCTCGTTATAACGAAACGATTTATAATGAAATAATGAATATAACGAAAGAATAATAATTCCCCTTGGAAGCTCTGCCAGTACGGGCTGTAAACATGCTACGGCTATAACGAAGTAATCGCCGGGCTCCTTCAACTTTGTTATAACGAGGTTGAACTGCATAGCCGCGACTACACCTAAACGTGGAGGAAACAGAGAATACACGGCAGCGACGTTTTTACTTTTCCTTTTCTGCCAGGTACGTACACGTACCTAACAATCCCGAGCCGAATTCACGTGGTGCACCTGCCGGGATTCAACCGGACAATGGTGTGCTGGGGCATCATCTACTCCTCGCTCTTCGAGGCGGACATCGGCGCCCAGCCAAGCCATTGGATCAAAATCTGGGAACTGCGCTTCCAGATGATAATCAGCACCATCATCGCAACCTTCACCTTCGGCCACACCGTGACACCACGATGGGCGAACGACGATTGGTTCTTTTACGTACGCATGTCAGGGATCATAGGAACGGGGCTCAAAGCAAAGTTGGTCATTAGCACATGATCTTGTCTCTTTTCGTTTGTTTGGAGGGATAGTTGTACAGAGTAACCACCGAAATGGGGTTTGCTGTAATGTGTTGCCCAACTGTTCCCGACCCAGCAAGATAGGACGTTCTGGAGGTAGTCTTCAGCATAGAGATGAGGTCCAGACGGCCCTCATGCACGTAACTAGTACACTGGAGCTCACAAAAAAATGGCAGTGGCTTAGCTCAGCTAGGCCATGATATGCGTAGCAAGAGATACGTACGCATGCTTAGGCATTCGAGCTTCATTCTTGCGCTGACGGACCTCTTCACGCCAAGCGATGATTTCAGGGTCGTCCTAAGCAGCTTCTCCTTGCCGACAAAGATGTCGCGCGCAGTACACGCGCTCACCTTCAGCTTCTTCACTCATGGAGCACCTCACTAACAATGCGCATACCCTCAGGGCTTTTATACATCAAACTACATAGCCAGGCGCAACTGCAACACTGGCGGAACGGTGGAGCTCGTTGCCATGGTAAAGGCGCATGCGCAGTTGCGGCTCCGGCTGACCACGCGAAACGCGGCTCTGACTAGCGTAGTGTAGCTCTCGCTACAAAATGATTGTTCGGACGATAGGGGTGCAATACTGCTATCAGTGCCAAACACTTGCTTCAGGGAAGATCAAGAAGTCTAGGGATCAGTAAGTGTGTGGGCGAAAGGAGGGTGGAGAGGTGTATAAATCTAATCGAGCCTGCAGTAGAGAGCAGCAGTGGTTGCGCAGAAGACTCCGGATACGTTACCGAGTTTTACGAGATTCAAGCACCTGACGACTTGGAAAGCCGAATAATTCCGCGATCAAATGTAAATAAGGGCGACCAGTCACATCTGCTGCTGAAATTAGAAACGCACCTTGGCGAAGCTAATGATCTTCGCAACCGACTGAGACGATTCATTCTTTTGCAGGGTCTGTCGGCTGCAATAGCGTACGACTCCATGGAAGGTATAAGATCGTTCCGCCATAACAAGCCGTGGCTGGTCAGCTACCGCCATCTGGCCTTCAAGTTCGAAGAGTGAGTGGAAAAAAAGCACAACAGCCCTCACACTTTTGGCACTGCGCATTCGGCGGATAAGTGGCGACGATAGCCTGCCGCACCCTTCCCAATTTACTCTACCTTTTCCGTTGCCCAACTGCACAGCAGGGCTGGATAATGCTCATCCTCGGCATAACTACATCACCAGCGAAAAGTCTCGCGTGAAGGTTTTTTAGCGCGTATACGGGGGTAGTGAAGACCGCGGCGTCGCACTGTTCAAAAATCTGGAATTTGGAGTGTTTAACCATGGCTGTCTAGCTGTCCACAAGACACCACGCAAAACATATTGACGAGACATGCGCACATTTTGAGTTGAACATGTTCGTAATTCTTCCCGAGCCCACTTCCTTCATCAGAGAGGTTTAAGTTTTGGGGGGTATACATTTTGAATAAGCGCGCCTGTGTCTGAGACTCTGCCATGCATGCAAAAAGCTGCCTCGAGGAAATCTTCCAGTACGAACGCCTCTGCCATAGCGCAGAGGCAGAAAGGAGGCTGCGCCCACAACAGTCAGGTTCAAAGCGTGTTTTTCACGATGATTGAAGGCGCTTCGGGACCGGAAATGGCCTGTGCACAAATTTATTTGATGCACTGCTTTCAAGTTCTCTTAAGCACGCTGCTCATGTCTGCAACGCACGAATAAAGTATCACTAGAATCTGAAATTTCCTGCGTGCAAAAATTTCAGCTTGAAGGCGGAAGTGGGTGGAGGAAGGTGAGCAGTTAGACTTCCTAACAGCCCGTCTAACGATTTTTTTTTCGTCAACGTTACAATATTGTCAAGAACGGACATCTGCAGCAGCGATGGCTTAGCGGTCTGAGCATCTGCCTCCCATGCCGGAGGTGTGGGGTTCAGTCGCCAGTGCCGCCGGGTACCAACAAATGATAGAACGGGTATAAGCTTTCCCCTGGTCGGGTGCTTGGCTTATTTAGAGTGAAATGCTTAGGAAATGGGTATTTTACCCCACCCTTTTGTAGAAGAAAAATACCTTGTGACATGGCGCTCTTTGGCCACAGATACCCTTGCGTGATAAAAAATCCATCGTCATCATCATCATCATCAAGAACGGACATCTGGCTCAGTCTGTTTTGAAGACGGTGGTCTTGATTCATGAGTATAATTACTACTCCACCAAACACGCATCGGGTATACAAGAACATGGGAGAAAAGCGCTGAATTACAGGTAGACACTGATGCAAAAAAATCTACAGAAACCAGAGACACATTTAGAAAAGCAACGCTCATGAGTAGGCACAAGCTTTGACTAAAAATTCAGAACTGCTTGCGACCGGTCTTGTGGGAACGGCAGTGTCGAAGTACGGCGCGTCTTGGAATTGCAGGAATCCTGACGAAAACGGAGAAGACAGTTGGCCACATGTGTTTGATCGTTTTTGTGTGTCTCCGTATACTACGTCCATGTTCGTACCAAGCAGCGCCGCAACTAATTCATTTCTGAAAATGTGCTTCGGTTCAGCAACGAAGGACGAGACAGAAAAATACGCAGTACAGTGTGCCCTTTGCTGCGGACTTCTCTGTATTGTACTGTCATGCCAAAGCAACCATCTGGAATCGATCACTAACACGTCTAGAACACCATTCTTTGAGTAATTGAACACGGCAAAGGAGAGCTGTAAGTTGGTGTATGTGTATTTCGTTATAACCTATGCCATGCTCTGTCTTTTACACTGCAGTAACTAATTTTGCACTGCTATTCCCACCCACTAGGAGACTATTCCCTCAGATTCGGCGTTCATTTATCGGTGCGCCTCCATACGATCGCAGATGACATTAGACAGACCGTAACCCCTGCCTCGACTGTGCAATTAGATGTCATTGTGTTCGGCTAATAGCACACCGCGCGATTTTTTTTTCCTTTCGATATACTTCACATGAATGTGAAATTAAGTACTTCGTGAAAATGGTCGTCTTCTCTTAGTATTTTGCTGGGGTTATTAGTTGAGAAAAAAATGCAGATTGCGAATGTAGATATTTTACTTCTGAGCAGCCTCCCACACACACAGGTTGACCGATTCGTTAGCTACGCAGGAAAGAAATGCTAGGGAATGTCTCCTACTCGGTGGACATCTAAGCCGCGCCGTGAGAGAAGGGATAAAGGAAGTGAAAGGGAGACTGAACAAATATGTGCCGCTACGAACCCCGCTTATTCTACGGTATGCGCGGGTAAGTGTATATATATCCCATTTCTTCTCGGAACCATCGTGTCACAACTCGCCCAAACGGGATGCTTAGTTCGAACCAATACGGTAACATGCATGAATCACACTAGCTAAAATTCCCAAAGATTCTGTCGTCATTGCGCCTGAGACAAGAGAATAACGGTTACAATAATGTTGCAATAAGCAACTTTGTGTTCAGGTACCTTGCTTGGAAAGGTCTGCATCAACTACTTCAGAGGTGGAGCGCATGCACACAAAAAAAGACGCGGGCCAGTTTTTACGTACACCACAAATGTTGTCATCATCGCTTATCGCTTGACGATAGAGGTTACTAAATGTTAAGCATGATAACGTCAGTACCCACTTCGCCAGTGTAATTCGCAACGCGTCCACCCGCAGTGCCATGAACAGGATCACGCCAGACACGTTCGACTTCGTCGGATCAAAGAATCGCACCATGCTTTCCAAGGCTTTCCTCCTTTTCCTGCTTTACAAGGACTGCTTTCTGGGGACGGAAGACTTTCGTGGGCAGGTAAAAACAACCGATAAAGATACGAAGCAGAGAACACATGCATTCGCTGGCTCAAAGGACTCGAGTAGTGTAGCGGCATTATGCATGAATAATCCACGGGTCGCCAACGAGTCCTTCATACCCTGTCCCGGCCGTCACTCTTTGGAGAATAAGAACCGTTCAGTCTTCGGCCTTACATCTCGTTTTTTTTTTAGTTAGACTCTGGAAAGTATTGCTCTTTGTTTTCGCTATGGCCGCGCTGCTTGCGAACACCCGAGCGCTACGCCTAAAATAGCCCTTGGACTCCGCCAGCTGCGAAATTTCCTATCACGGTCGTGTTGTATAATGCGGTCCGTAACTCGCAAGTCAGACTGGCCCGTAACTCGCAGGTCAGCACATGCGGCCAGTATATAAGAGGAAGAAAAGGCGCACAGAACATAAATATTGCCTGTCCAACTCCTTTTGTCTCTGCAAATTGTTTCATCTTTTCGGTAATGGCTGTAGTTTGATTACGAGTTTCGTAACGTGCAGTTCTAAATAACTCTGCCCCCTGCCCCTGCAAGGAGAAAACGCTTGGCGAACAGTTGCCACCGTCTAAATCGGCAGTGCACACTCGGCTGAACTGTGTACTTATTGTAAGAACTGCGCTGCATTTCCGGGCTCATGTTCATATGCTGCGTCGGGACTGGACTGGACGGGACTGGCGCAGAGAGTTAACTGATATCGCAGGATAAGGGCGCTGCATGACGCATCCAATTACAGAGATGGATATTTATGGGAGTCCCTAGGATGCAAACGGCGCCGCCATTGGTCCCGGCGCATAAGGAACTAGAAACACTCAAGAGTAAGTGTCAGGTGGCAGTTAAGTCAACGCATAAAAATGAAAGGAAGAAAGTGACAGCATGTGACGCGTTTTATTTGCTCTAAAGGCGGGTCTTGGCCTCGCGTGGGGCTGACTTTGGCGTGGCCGAAGAAAGAGAGGAAAAAGAACGGCTTCGGCCCGGCTTGGCTTGCGTAGACCAGCCCAATGACGCAACCGTTAAAAAGATTTCTCTAGACAATCTTTATATTGTCCATAGAAGTCGGTAGACTTTGTACAGGCAAATCCTATAGGCAGTCTAAGGATTTATGGCTGCACATTTAGCAGACGTTTGCCTATCGCAAGTCTGTAGAGACTATAGAATAGGCAAACGGAGATATCCACAGGAAGGCAATAAAGTATGTGAGAAGTCTATAGAAAGGCTGTAGACCGTTTTATTAAGCAAACACTTGTTCCTGTGTCTTTTTTTTTTCCTTCAGGGCAGCGATTTACGTAATCACCGAGTTTTTTTCACTGACTAGTTGTCTAAAGGGAGAGTTCTCGCTAACGCCATGCAATGAGAGCGACGCAGTTTCCTCCGGACATAGCTACACCAGTGTTAAAAAAACATTCTGTGCACCTTGTCGCGGCTTCCTTCATGATGCCGCCGTTCGTTGTGAAACCTAGCGGGCAGTGGCTCGGCCATCGCAGCACTCCTGTTTGCTGCGCAGGTGGAGAAATTCATCGCAAAGTACAAGTTCATGACGACCAATTCGGACAGCGCCGTGGACATCCTCACTAGTGAGTCCACGTACCAGAAGAAATACTTCGACAGCTGGGCAAACAATCGTGGTCAGCCCGTGGTCATCGCCGAGGTGAGCCGAAATTAACCTGAGAAAATATTCCCAAATTTTTTTTTATTCCTCCATAGCTGCAGTTCTTCCAAACCGCACCTTTGTAATATCGGGCAGTTCAAACTCAATTTGTGGAGCTGCCGTGACATCTACGAGGCGTGCACAGTACCCAATTCTTTCAACGTTCATACTATAGTCTCGTCGATACAAAGTCTCTTAACTCGAACCGCCAGTTGATTCGAAAATTGACGCCCTTTTCCTGTCAGAGTAACGTGTGTTATTGCGAGCCTAATAAGTTTGCCTTAACGAGACCTTCGCTGAATAACAACTTTTCTTTGCCCTTCAATTCTGAAATATTCGTAATCAACATTATGCGCTTCCGCAATCCGCAGCTGGTGAGGGGCGAGTTGAACAAGGACATCGTGACGCTGCGGCAGGCACACTTCATCACCAAGTCCGCGGTGATCAACACCACTTGGGTGATCCCGGTTCAGCCGCAATGGATATTCATGAACGGCACCCGGAAGGCTCAGGAACGCCAGCTGCTCATCGGCAAGCTCAACGCTGAGAAGAGGTACCTGCACGATCACGCGTTGTGCCGCCATTCTTTCTAGTCCTATAGCGTGCCCACGTGGCTACAGAGAGAAAACTCGCGTTTCTGCACAAAAAAAAATAAATAAAAGCCGCCTTCATTTCATTTGTGGGTTCTAGAGACTAGTAACCGAAATTCTTCTGCAATCACAAACGGCGCTTCGTTTTACAAAAGCTTAAAGCACTTGCCGATCTCAGCTGGGTGGTACGCGTTAACAGAATAAAGCCTGAAAGGTGAGAAAACGATTTTCATGAGATGCTGAATGCAAATAGCGTGGGGACTGGCTTTTGTACTTATTTGCACTCAAACTCGTGGAAATTTTGTGCATGCGCAAGCACCGCCAATATATTAGGGAGCACGATTTGGCGACTAAAATCCTGTCGCGCCTTGCCCCGCAGGACCTATAGGAGGTGCGTAATTTACGTTCTCAGTGACGATCGATTATGCATGAAATCGTTTAGATGTGCTGATGTTTTTGGGAGGAAAATATGCACTTACTGCCGAAAAAAAAATCCATTTAGACAACTTTCTGCCACTCGATTGAAACTCATGGCGTCAAGAAGAAAAAAAAAGACATTGTGATCACCTCTAGGAAGTGAAAGGTGGCGTCCCAGCGGCACGGCTGACTAAAGGAATGTGACTTAGGGTAGACAGCTGGGCTAGTTGGTTTGCATTACTATGGAACATGGTACCAGCGCAAGAAACAAGGACGAAGGGAGAAGAAAGCGTTCGTGTTGTCTTTCTTCTCCCTTCGTCCCTGTTTCTTGCGCTGGTACCATGTTACATGGTGGCTAAAAGAGCCGGTAGCGAGAACAGAGGTTTTCTAACGTTTTTTTTTTCTGCTTCATAAAACCTCCGTTCTTAGTGAAACTGGTGCCTGGGTCGTAAGAACGCGGTAATTTACCGGTACAGGCCACATTCAGTTTTCACTCATCCTTCAATATGTTTTGCTCAACTAACTCACTCATTCACCCTGATGTCCAAATACTTTACGTAGGCACAAACAATCCCACTGTCTGATTTTGCAAACCCCTGTAGAACTGGATGCGCATGAAATACGACCGTGCGAATGACGTTCGTAACGCGCTGCCCCAGCCGAAGCAACAGGTTTTTTACCGCGATGTTAAGTGCACCACTTTTTCCACTGTACTTTCACGGCTCCATGATTTTGCTGCCCGCGCTTCGAGGCGCTTTGTTTAGACGTTAATATGGGCGTGAAATAGAAGCAATCGCGCGGAAAAACGAGTGTCATTGACTACCAAGATGCCCACGTTGGAGAATATGACACAACGCTAATGGCACAGGACATATATTAGTGTGGGCAGAGAAAAAGAAAAAAAATAATATTGCCCGGGCCGCACCGCTAATGGCACGCAGAAAGAATCACAGACAGGCACTGATTCTTCCGTGTGGTGAGTCTTTTTCGGGCTCTCTGATTCTCGAATATGAACTTCCGCCAATTACGTCAGTTCGTTCTACTGTTAATTTTTTATTTTATTCTCTTCACACTAAACGATATACACGCACAGTCACACTGAGCGAATCGCAATGCGAAATTTTGAGTCCGTAGGAGGCAAAACGCTAAAGGCGCCCGTGTTCTGTGCGATGTCAGCGCACGTTAAAGATCCCCATGTGGTTGAAATTATTCCGGACCCTCCACTACGGCACCTCTTTCTTCCTTTCTTCTTTCAGTCCCTCCTTTATCCCTTCCCTTACGGCGCGGTTCAGGTGTCCAACGATATACGAGACAGATACTGCGCCATTTCCTTTGCCACAAAAAACAATTATAAACAGTTATATAAAATTGTCCTATTTGGTATAGTACATTTTTCATTTCTCTTTTCCTATTATTTATAGCATCGATTTTCGATCGCTACCAGTTATCGCCAGTTAAAGCCAACAAATACGTAGAGAATGCGTCAGAAGAAAGGAATTCATAATTTAATAAAATCTTCCACTCCCTTCCTACTGGACAGCGAGATAGTAAGGAACAGGGCAAGGAGATACTACATGTTTGAAGCGTTTAGCGCATTATAGAAAATTGGACTGCGCAGAGCAATATTGGGGATTGTGGGCCTGAACGTACCTAAACAACATGGACTATAAGGGACGCCGTAGTGGAGGGCTCCAGATTAATATCGCATAGCACAGGGCCGTACTTCCATATCGCCTCGATGGAAATGCTTAACTTCCCTGTTTCCCCTTTTTCTTCAGAATCGGACCGCTGGAGGCGGCGGGATTGTTGCTGTTCCCCGACATGGCGTCTCCCGTGAGAACCCTGTACAACGCGCAGCTGTGGAGCCGGCTTTTCGCGCTACTGGACAGCCCCCTCTTCGAGAGTGTGCCCACGATTAACCGGGCGTCCATCCAGCAGGACCTGGGTGCCTTCCTGCGCAATGAAGACGTGGGCCTCACGCTGTACATCGCCGGCATACGGTACATGTGGCGGGAGACGAGCCGCGCTGTCTGGAGGGCGTTCGCCAAGTAAGGAATAACACCGCCTTCATCGTTTAGTGCAACGCGGCGTCACCCTAACTAATGTTCTTGTGAATAAATCGTGAACAAACGTTCGTTCAATCAATGCAGATACTGAATATTTCATCTATGCGTCTGCCTTTAATCATTCACATGCTGGCGCACAGTATACAGAAGAAAATAACGACTATCCTCCCAGCTACGTTCAGAAGTTGATCATCATCATCATCATCATCATCAGCCTGACTACAATCACTGCAGGGCAAAGGCCTCTCCCATGTTTCTCCAATTAACTCTCTCCTTTACCAGTCAAGCACACCTTACATGCGTGAAAACTTCTTAATCTCATCCACCCACCAAACTTTCTGCCGCCCCCTGCTGCGCTTGCCTTCTCTTGCAATCCACTCCCTTACCCTTAAGGACATGTGGCTATCTTGTCTTCACATTACATGCCCTGCCCAAGCCCATTTTTTCCTCTTGATTTCGACTAGGATGTCATTAAGCCGCGTTTGTTCCCTCACCCACTCTGCCCGCTTCCGGTCTGTTATCGTTACACCTATAATATTTCTTTCCATGGCTCGCTGCGTTGTCCTTAGCTTAAGCTGAACCCTTTTCGTCAGCCCCCCTCCCCCTCCATTTCTGCCTAGTAGGTAAGTGCCAGTAAGATACAGCTGTTGTACACTTTTCTCTTGAGGGATATTGCTAAACTGCCACTCATAATCTGAGAGAACCTGTCATATGTGCTCCACCTTATTCTTATCCTTCCAGTTATTTCCCTCTCATGATCCAGATCAGCTCTCGCTACCTGCCCTAAGTACACGTATTCCTTTACCACTTCCAGCACCTCGCTGCCAATAGTGAACTGCTGTTCCAACTGGCCGGCTAATTTAGAAAAAGCATAGACGCTTGCGTAGTCGGACGCCACAGCGTGGAAAGGAAGAACGACGGTGCAGTTTCTTGCCAGTGTAGAAGCTTTGACAAGTTGGCATCCGGTCATTCTTAAAATAGCTCCTGTGTACGTCTGTTCCTGTGTCTTCCTTGCCTTCGCTCTTTTGAGAATCAGTAGGTTCTAGACTTACAGGGAATAAAAGCAGCCCCTATGCATCTCACAGTATCACACCAATGCAGCGTGAAATTATGACCTTTTTATGCGACTGCAAAAACGCCCCAGGAAATAGTGGCATCCACCATTGTGCTTGTGCGACGACAACGCAGGGAGTACCGAGAGATCCACAAGATGGCCGCCAAGCTCCAACTGGCGCAGCTGGACATGCTGGTCTACAACATCACTTCCTGGCACCAACCGCTCAACGACTCGGACATCATGTTCGAACACCGGACGCAACCTTTCGTTCATGAGGTGCAGTGCCTAGCCGCGGGAATCAAGAATTGCCCGGAAAACGACAACGAGTTGGACGAGTGGGACTTCGTCGTTTGAGTACACGGGGCGCGGAAGACCGAAGTGCCGACAACGCTTAGAAGCGAGGCGCTGTTTTTTTGTGTCTATTCTGATATTATTGTCGACCTAAATGGTGATTTCATTTCGTATTTTGGAATCGCTTTGCTGTAGATTTTCGCTAATGGTGAAGATGCATCGAAGCGAACCAGTCGCTCGCGATAAAAAACGACTTCTAGTATATGCAGTATCGCTGTTGCTGATAAATACATAAGCTCTTGGGTGATTACTCTTTTTAGTCGTGAAAACTACGGATGGAGAGCGCTTCTTGACATAATGCATCCATATTACCCCCATTCGGCCGTTTGTGTATTAACATGCAAGAATGATATCTTGTACCGCACATGTGCACGTGTGTTAAGAAATTTTAATAAAGACTGATATTTCTTTATGCAGCACCAACGTAGTATAGGTGCTTCTAACGAACATGGCTCTGCACGACTTAAATCTGGTCGGTTTCATATGTGTTGCCTCGCACGAATGCCTAGATGCGACGCTGTGTCAGTCCTCTCCTGCGAGCATAACAACGCCGCAGACATCAATTCACAGAACACCGTGAAAGATAAGCAAAAAAAAGGATACTTCCCGGCATTATTTTGTCAAGGACCTCGCCGTTTTGTTATCTGCTCAATGCTCAGCCTTATTTTGTGACAGAAACCTGGCCTCAGAGCAGACCCGATGCCAAGGGCCAATAAGTGCTTCGGTTGCCGTGCACTCTTTTTCCGCGATAAAAAGATTTTCTGTGGCCACAATGAAAGACAATGACATCAGTACGGCTGGAAATGCAACAGGAAGTTATGTCACTGTCAAAAGAATGTTGGTCCTTCTGAGAGCTCCTGGGTTATTAATAATAATGAAAAACCCTTTTTTCCTTCCCCTGCTCTCATTTAGTAAAAGGGGAGGAGAAAACCAGCCGTCTTAGTGCCATCCTTCTGGGTGAAAGAAAATAGCGATCATCTCCTATACCCTCATGCAACGCCAACAGCTGACCTAGACCTGTACCTATACCAACATATAATTCAGTAAAACATCACATTAAATCCTGCACCTTTTCTCAGCGATGCAAAGAATATATGAAAGGAAATGTGCGAAAGAAAAAGGCGAAGCAATTATTCACATCGTGCCCAAGGATGGTCAATAAATTGAAGGAAGCAAATACTCCGCGGTTATAATGGCGCCGTTTTAACACCATGGCCGGTTCTTTTAAAATTAGCAGTACTGTTGTGACAACCCACTTCTCTGCACGGTGAAGTTACAGTCCCAAACACTTTACCTCCACGGAGAGAACAGCGTCCGGCGGAGGGACTGCTGCCCCCAAAGACACGCGCTCAATGTCTAAGTAGTTGCGGTATGCGAGACAGATTCTCAACCGTTTTCTTGCACTCGCAGTGGTCGCACGGTGTACAATAGGCCTCTTCAAGTACATAATCAGTAGTTTACTCCTACCCTGCACGTATTACATTGCTAGATATGATGCGCCAAAAAAATTACAGATGCTATAACGAATGCGCAACGCGCAGCAAGCAACCGTCGGTCGCTACTATGGCGCACTTTCCCCCAGGTAGGGCGGGCCGTCGCTGTTGCGATCAGGTGACAGCACGGAGATTAATTATTTATACTGAGAAGACCTGTTATTCGTCCCGGCCACCGGCTACGTTTCCTGGAAGCGGCAGACAGCGGTCGATAGGGACGTCACGGGACGGTGCGAGTAACAGGACTGTCGCCGTCACCGGGACCGCTGAACGGGCGTCCGAGCGCCATGAGAGGCCTGTCAGGAAGCTTACGCTCGATAGCGGCTTCTCAGCTCGCTCCTTAGCAACGACGCATCGCAGTGGCATGCGAAATCAGGTTTCATTGGAGTGTCCCAGTGTTGGTGCATGAGGTTTGGAAATATGAGATCATAGCGTTTTCATGTTTCATGTAAACATGATAACACCACGGCTGCTCGTGGTGTTGTATTTGCTTCTTTGCCTTTTCCCCCTTGTTCTATTTTTCCTGTTTTAAATTTCTTCGAACTTTCCTACGTTCAGCAGAGGGCCGACTATTTCTTTAGGAAATCAGGCATCGCACTCTAGAGACACTACTACTACCTCCTGCTTAAAAAATACATTGCCCTATTAATCTACCATTGATGAAGTTTAGAAATAAAAAAAATTTCCTATGCTCTTTGGTTTCGGTGACCGTCGGCTTCCGTCTCTCTCTCTCTCTCTCTCTCTCTCACACACACACACACACACACACACACACACACACACACACACACACACACACACACACACACACACACACACACACACATATATATATATATATATATATATATATATATATATATATATATATATATATAATATTAGCAGACCCTTTACGCTGCCCTACTCCTCACCCAAACTCCTACCCCACTCCAACGAAGCACACACTCCCAGTCTCACGGGTGTTATGATTACAATGATATTTCTCGGCAGCATCAACTCCTTACCCGCCATGTTCCTGTAGTGGCGCAGAACCTCCTGCATCGCCTTCTCACTAATCAGCAAGTGGACTGTGATGTTTTTATGCACTACGTAAGTCGAAACCAGTCCTGTATTTGCTTGGCACGGTGGCTCACTTTCTTTGGCCTTCGGATACTGATCTCAAGGCTGCGAGTTCGATCCCGGTCACGACGGCCGTATTTCGACAGGGGCGAAATACAAAAGCGTTCGTGTTGACTGCGACGTCAGTGCAGGTTAATGAGTCCCGGATGGTCTAAATTCATCCGGATCTCTTCACTACGGCGTCCCTCATAATCTGAATCGCTTCCGGACGTAAAACACACATCACATTCCACAATGATGTCCTGCCCTGAATTCTAGTGTTGGCTCGAGCATCCTCACTAACGACTCTTCCTCGAGTTGGTTTAATATCTTCACTTGTCGTGCACGACGCATGCCGTCTGCTCTTCTATTTTAAATTAGTACCCACTGTTAAGGACATAACGTTGGCACACGACAGCCAATGGCAACTTGCAAACAACGAAACTACTTCCAAGCTTACCTGCAACGAAAAGTTGCCTATTACGAATAAAGATAACACTGCAGGATGCAAATTTTGACTGCGGCAGTCTGGCTCCTAATGAACAAGCATGTGCGGGTGGAAAAAATCGTTATTACCAACGCTCTAACACTCCAACCTCACGCGCTGTGGCGCGTTGCGCGGCTTGGCCTTCAGTAGGGATTTGGGGAAGAAGGAGCACGTTAGGCAAACGCGAGGGAAAGCCGAAAGAAATGGTCCACTGCCCGAGTGCAACATTACCTTGGCTAGTTCGCGCTTTAAGTTCATCCCGTGAGACTAGGCAGCTTTTGGAAGCAAACCTGCTGAACCGATATGGCGAGGGGTGAAATATTAGTGCGTAGTCAGGGCTAACTTTCGTACAGGCGGCTTAAACAAATTGCACGTTTACATTTATAGCGGGTAATAAGTGAAGGTGCCTTATCGTGTGTCAGCAGAATTGTTAGAAGCGACGCCATCTAGCTCATCCAGCGTTATCAACCCAGCTTCGCGCAACACAAACTCGTTCCTGTTAAGCCAGATATGTGAAGCTCAAGAAATTCTTGTAGCCCACTTTGCTAATTCTGCGCAAATGCAAGGCTTCGGAAGTGAAGGTGCGTACTAATCTTGTTAAAAAATTTGTGGAGAAAACGGAATAAAGGACATTCTTAGCTATTCTCAGCGTGGCAACAATGACAATTGCCCGCACGGGGAACGAAGGGCCTTTTCCCAACACCACGCAAGGCTCGGGAGGCGTAAAACCAATTTAAAACAGGGCTATACCAATTTAAAACAGGGCTATACCACGGACATAACGGGCCCGTCGAGAAGGTTATAAACCCTTGACTGGTGGCGCCAAACTAGACGCGACACGTACACTTGCAGGTTTCGACATACTGGTACTGCTTTCAACATGTTCATTTTTTCTCGCCCCGAAATATAATCCATCACCTCTAAGCTTCTTTATCGACTTAGGAGCTTGAAGCCGCGTTGCGAAATTTGTGGACTGGAACCCTTTAAAGCAGCTGTGGAAACACCTTCGTGCAAGGTCACCGGCGAGAGATGCATGAGGGAGAAAAAAGCATACGTCGGTATAAACCAAATTTTGCATAGCGGTTCACACGGAAATCGGCTATTAAATATAAAGAACGCTGAGAAATGTGCATAGTGGTCATGGCTGAGGTCGTAGACGTGCTGAATTTCGTGTGGAGCACGCACACACACAGACGCATGTCTGACGTAGTGACAAATGCTGCGATCGTAATGCACTGAGTCACATGTGTGCTATGGACCATAAATTACCCCACCGAGAGTGATGGTGGCATGGTGCCGGTGCGGTTAAAGCGCTCGATTATTCCTCGTCGCAGTCAAGTAGAGAAGCACCGCCTCGGAGTGTTGGGCGAAAATCCTATTACCAGCCGATGCGTTCTGTCGAGCTTGCAGCACATACTTTTCGCTTGAATTCGATAGTACATTTTTTGGAATATTCCTCTACGAGGGTCTTCCCACCATCTTTGAGCCGATAAATATGTACCAGAGTGAGCGAAACAAGGTTCACTGCTGCGAAAATACTGCGCCGCGCGTTCCTGCCCTCAAACCCCTGCGCCACGCTGCTGACATTGGGTCACGAATGCCAAGTGAATTTGTCCACAGTAAATGTCAGCGGGAAAAAAAGTATTGGGATTTGCGGCGAAGAAAGCTGGGAATTAACGTAAAGGGGTTAGTTTAGGAATCAAGCTTCAAAAGCCTAAGCGCTAGGGAGATGTGCAATTTAAAGAAGGTTGAATGAAAATTGCACTTCCGATCCCTGTAAGAAGAAATGGGGAGGGGCTAATCAGCACTTTTACGATTCGCAAGCGCTGACTTTCGACGAAGACACCATCGTAGCCTGGGGAGATCAATTAGCGTTTGAAATATTTGAGATAATTCGAAGGGCGTCTGAAACGGTCTAAACACAAGACTTTAAAGGCGTATACGTACAATAGTGAACACATAAGCTGGTTATTTCACTACATAAAAGTTGGATCCAAAATCAGGTGATGCCGTACGAACGTTGCGTGGTAGCTGCTCTGCAGGTCAGGACACGCTATTTATAACGTGCGAGTGTGAAGCGGGAAAAGTATGGGAGAGTTTCTCCTTATGGCATACGCTACGGCGACAACGCAATCTGCATCGTAGAAAGTCCCCAAGGCGGTGCATACACCACTGATGCGAGTTTCTTTATCCCCATGTCAGCAGTAGACCTTTCATTGAACCCTGTACATGAACCTGTTCCTCGCTTGTGTTTAGTTAGTATTCCAAGTTGGGACAGCATCTTAAATGTACACATCGCGAGCACGACAGAAGATGAACAAACTACCGCACGCCATCAGCGCTGACTAGCCACATTATGAAACAGGAGCGCGGTTCACAACCCCAAGGTGAGTTAAATGGCGATATTATGCCAGAAGAAGCATTTCATATTCCAAAATTAAAGTACTGGTGAATTAGTCAGCCATCCTTCTCACTGCAGAGAGAATAGTTTTCATATTTTAGTCAGCCTCTTTTTAGTCTACCCGAAGACCGAGCTTGTGTGAAGCTTAAACTTGAAGGCAACTTTGGCAAAACCTAGTATAGGAACACCCCTTGCAGAAATAAAATAAATATTTCCGTGACAGGGTTACGAATCCATGGCGGCGCAAACAGATGAGCTTCTCTGGCCACTGCACGAGGACACTATGCTATCGCTGCGTTTTTTTTTCAGCATGGTATATATTACACGCGTTTATAAGCAGGAAAGAGGTATGCACATTATTTACAAAGTAATCAGCCAGTAGCCGAGTAAATTAAATGGATACTTAACGCCGCTCAACTAAAACATACGTCTTAACATAACTAAAACGGTGGCAAGGAAAGACATTAATAACGGGAACCAGCCCGGTTGATAGTCACTGACAACAAAAGTGTCTTTCAGCTGGCGCAGCATCTGGCCGAAATGTATGCGGGAGGAGACGACCGGCTCAGCATTCCGGTCCAACATGCGCGTTTTCCACAGGCTGTGCAGTCCCTACCAGTTTTTTTTATGGCACTTGGGTGTGCGCAGTAATCGGTTTTCTTGGTTTTTTTATGCATTTCTTCTCAAGAAACATTCGGCTATGAGTCGGCACTTGCAGTATATGCTCTCTTCTCTGTTCTTCGTTTTCTTCACGGTATTACGATGAGTATTTTAGGTATTAGTACTTTTCTAGGTTTGGGGGTTCAAAAGTCGCAGTGTCGACCCCCATTTATAACTTTCACATTCCAGATGATACTTGTTCCCTAGATTCCTCTCACAATGCATGTACAATTTCGCCGCGACAACAATTACTGAAAAACTTCTGCGCGACGCTAAAGAGGCGCTGACTCAGAGGGAACAGTGATCGCCCTGCGATGAATAGTGCTCGCCAGCGCGATGTACACAGATGACAATGTGGCGTTTTCATTTACATCGGCGCAAAAAGACAGCGTGATAGAAGAGCGCCAGAAAGCAGCTTAACGACGGGATCCCGAATTATCCGAACGACCCTTCCCTCCCCCCCCCCAAAAAAAAAAAAAATCAGAGAAAGTTTCCAAGCTGCAAGCGCAGTATCTTTTCTTTCAGTTTTAGCCTGTTTTTTGTTTGCCATAGGTAAAATCCCATTATTCTTGCTTGTTGCCCTCATAATGCTGCTAATCGTCTGGTAACCTTCTTCGCGTTGCTGATGGGAACAGCACATTATGTTGAAGGGAGTAATTTATGATTGCGAGGGAGCGTCATTAACTCGCAATCAAGGGCGTTGGAACGGCCGCGGTTGCAAATTACGTTGTCCCTTTTCTGAACTACCTAATTTCTTCAGCTATAGAGTTCCCGAAAGCTTTTTATATGCCCTTTGTGTCACCTCGCTGCTGCGTGCATTACGCTGCTGCAGGTACCAGCGTAAGAGCGGAGAGATAGCAATGCAATGGGGACATGGAAGGATGTGCAAACATCACAAATGCAGCATTCGTTGTCACCCCGACAAGGTCGAAGCGCATTGTGCAGTAACATTGTAGGTTTGGGCGCATGAATGCGTTATGGGGCGCATAACATGATGACACCGCCTCGAGGCTCTTACGGCGTATACGCCAGGAGAAAGCATTTGGTTTCGAACGTTGTTAATTAAGGCTGCGGAGCCGAAGTGCCTCAGGAATTAATACTTAAAAAGTGGCTGTTTTAGTTAGAAGGACGTTTCCCTTTGTGTGGTATTGTGACCGCCGGAGGAAATATGAAAACAGGCAAGGCAATTGTTGGCAGGCAGGCTCGTCTGCTGCGACATAATTTGCTAAACTCTAACCAAACCCAGCCCAATGTAAATGATTTGATCTTAAGTATAAAACAGCCGCAACTGTGCGCCCCTTCGCCATTAGTGCTTTCCAGCTCGGCGTCAGTATTTGAAATATCTGTTTCTTAATTCACCAAAGTCGCATTCTCATCGCGCTCATGCGCGAAATCCTGGCCTCGATACGCGCCGAACAAACTCTCGGGAAGAGGCACGCACTCCGCCACACCTGCAAGATGACGTCACTTGGTAGCGAGCATGTCACGTGCTCTCTTCGCACTCGCAGTTTCCCGCTGGGCGTTGAGCAAATGAGAAGGGCGCGCGACCAGTGAGCTGCCAAGTGATGTGGAATCGGGGTGTGGCTGTGCAAGCTCCTCGGCCCCGTGGCATTGGTTAGGCGTGCATGAAGAGTCAGGATTCTTGTAAGTGCGGCGTCGATGACAACGGCATTTTCAAAATTCCGAAAAGTAATGCGCCTATTACTGACCGTGAAACAAAATGTGTAATTGAAATTTTGCGCTTTACTATTCTAGTGAAATGCTGACTGCTCGATTTTAATCAACCAGTTCACCAGTACTGTAAGGCATGTTGCTGGGCAAGTTGGTAAAGCATCTTTGAAACTAGCAAAGAATCCACCTTGGCGCAAGTAAAACCACACACACAAAGGAAAGACAAGGAGACAACGGACAGGCGCCTGTCCGTTGTCTCCTTGTCTTTCCTTTGTGTGTGTGGTTTTACTTGCACCAAGGTGGATTCTTTCCAAGTTTCAAAGACAGTTCACCAGTAATATGCCTTAACAGCTATTTGAAACACCTCCACCACTCAAATATTCTATTTCTAAATTATATTCAGTCTTCGCTAGAACGTGCGTTCATGCATGTGTGCATGCGTGCGTGAGTGCGTGCGTGCGTGCGTGTCAGTTTATGTATGCCTGCCATCCCTCCCACACAACTAGAGAGACGCGCGTCGCAGCCACCAGCGGCGAAATAAGCCCAGCGCAACCACACAAAAAACAAACCAAGCAGAATTCGTCGGTGGCAACGACTCCACCGAAAGACAGGCAGTTGTTGTCTACCCTTTTTGTTTATTATATTTACAGCTATGCCCTGTCAACAAGGCCAGAGATTCGGGCAGCTTCATTGTTTACACTAGATTGCTCAGCTACAAAAGCTGTCACTCAGTGTCTTATGTGTTCGCCTTTGCCGTTTTTTGGGGGCAGTTCACTTGTACTGTCGTTGTTTCAGCACAGTCCGACAACTACCGGAAGAGAAGACACTTACTGTCTCGAAGACAAAATCCTTCCCAGGACGGGTCATTTAGCACAAAGAAGGTGAGACAGGGATGCATGTATGTGTCCCACCTTGCAACAACAAGATCTCGAATTTGACAGCGGTTGATTCTTTTTCCGGGCAAATCTTTTCTCTGTGAGCCTTGCGGTAGACCTGCTTTTACCAGGGCCAGCGAAACGCTAAGGTTCTAAGCCCTTAATAAGGAATTACACAGAGTGGATACCGGGAACAAAGAAGCAAACAAAACAAGTATAAATGAGTCAAGAAAAGACTTATCGAAGTATCCAAACCCGTGGGAGGAAAGCGGCTAGGAAGGAGAAAAACAGCGGGAAAATGAATATCGAAACGCGGTGTGTCGGAAACGGTAGCTTCCTGAGAATAATTAAGGAGCAATCAACTGGAAGCCAGGTGGTGCCGTGTGGTCGTTGTTAACTTCGGCTAATTAAAGAATTATTAACCCGAAAGCTGCCTTACTGGAAAACAACAAGCCGCTTGAGCAGTGTAAGGAATTCGGGAGCCGTAAGTGGAAAATAATTTTCCCGGCGTGCACATAATTACGGATTATTCCGTTAAGTGATCATGCGATTTTTCCGGTACACGGAAACACTCAACCATTCATTCTCCTGAGAATACCCGATCCAGTCGAGGGGCTAATTTTTTTCCCTCTTTCTCATACTCGTGTATTACCTCATTTATAATCATTTAGCACTGATGAATTATCGTTCAATAATTCTGTAGCCTTTTCTTTACTGTACTGTACGCCGTTTGGTGGCTTGTTTTCAAGTGCTCCTAATTTCGGTACTCTGGTGTTACCTATTTACTTTCTTCTATTAGCGCGAAAATCGTGTTTCATACTCCTGAGGAGTTACATAAATAAGCAAACCCGCTGTGCATCGAGCAGTACCGCTCCCCCTGGAGTTTACCTCACTGTACTCTGCCTTGAGAAATCAATGCACTGAGGTCGGTTGCGTCAACAGCCGTACAAAAAGATAAAAAGGAATAGGAGCAAAGATGAGTTCGGTAAACACTAGAAAAGGAAAAATGACGAGATGGCGCGGAGGTCCGGCCACCTGGGAACGAAAAGCAGGCGGCGCATGCCGACTGGATTACTCGCGCACAGGGTGCAGCGTGTAATCGAATCGAGTGCAGCCCCGCCGGGGACCGGAACCGAGAGTGGTGCCTTCTTCGAGCGCGGGAGCGAACAAGTGCAACCCTTCGCACTCTGCTCGTTCGTTCGTTTCCTCTTCCTTCTTCGCAGGAAAGAGGAGCAAGCACTCACCGGCATGCATTCAGTCGACAGAGATGTCTGGCAACAAGATAGGGGAGACGAGTAGGCCGAAGGATTGAGCCCGCTTCGGAGTGCGCCATCAAAGTAGTTTCTCTTTCCTGCCTCGCCAACGAACCGCCAGGGTTAATGTATGGGTGCTTCTATACGTTTCTGGGAGTATATTTAGTGCAGGTACAAATTCGACAACCGGAGCAGCTTTCTCTGATACCGACCTGATCGTTTACCTCAATTTTCCTGAATCCTAAGCAGGCCACTAGGTCAAGAACACGAATCACCATCAGTAGCACCAGCAACAGCCCAGCTACGTCATCTTCATCAGCCCAAAAAGTTCTTTGTTCTACTCTGCCAAGACCCGCCGCGGTGGCTCAGTGGTTAAGGCGCTCGTCTATTGAGCTTGAGTACCCGGATTCGAATCCCACCGAGAGAAATACATAAATAAATAAATAAATAAATAAAAATTCTATTTTCGACCAGTGGATTGCAACATTTTGTTAGTTGAGCGAAGAATTTGGCGGCGAAAAGGACGAGGACAAAAGGGTAACGCACATACAAGCGCCAACTTACACCCGATTCTTGGCCACCCGATTCTTGGCCGATCCCCCAGTGTGGGTATGTGCCATCTTTTGATAGGCTAACAACAACAACAACAACTTACAAGTTTATTGCATGGCTGTCAAACGGCTGTATACATACGCGGGACAGCATTTCCCACGATAAAAATTTTACTAAGAACATAGAGCACGTGGACGCTCGGTACGATACGCAAGTCATGACAGTCAGGACGTGCTTTGTGAACTGTGGGGGACGATGCCCAACACTGGGGTTTCTAATGCAGTTGCTGCTTTACAGAAAATATTTCCTCCTACATGAAGTGACACAGGCGGGCAGAGAGTGGAACTTCAGCCCATGTGCTAGTGCCGTTAATTTATTACGGTACAATAAAGCCAAAAAGCAACTGCGGTGAAATTAAGCGCACTACCTCGTATTTTCCTCTACACAGGCCTTCTTCATCGCAGTTAGTTTGCACACATAAGCATCTTTGAGACGTTGAAACATCGCTTCTGGATACCGAGCTTCTAAGTCCCAACCGTCTCTCAACCACGCGCCTCAGCTCTCACGCGTCTGAGGAAGGTGCTACTGCAACACATAAAAGAAACATTGCAAACACATCCTGCCACTATACGCCGCCCTGAGTTCCCACTCATTGAAACGGTAGACAAAAACAAGCCTCTTAGTACCGAGCATTGTAGACTGACGGCGCCAAAGCTCACCGCTGATAATGAATTCAAAACCATCCCTGCGCACAGTCGTATGTACAGGTCGACAGAGGACGTACTGACTCCCGCTTATAGGCAGGTCATAAGCGACTGTACTCGGCCTGGTAAAGCGCGGAAGAGAAGTTGTGTTATACTTTGTGGCCTTAACTTTGTTGCGTGTGCGCCGAATCTAGCCTGAGCCAAATGACCCAAAAAAGGAGCATTCTGGACATCCCCATAACGGCTTGCATGTCTTACTGCTTAGGTCTTTCTGTGGCCCCAGTGTTTCCACACAGCTGAACTCCGGTGTTTTTTGTTGTGACCTACTGAGACATAGGCGCCGACTGTCTTGATTCCGAGGGCCTTTGCCTGACGAAGATGCCGTTGTAATACTTGCTGCAAAAAAAAAAACACGTCGCTGTAATTTAGTTGCATGGCCCGAGGAGAGCCCATCACATCCATGCGGAAGGCGTGTCTCCGAAAGCAATTTCGAAAATGGCGATTAAAACAATGGCACACGAGCGCCGCTTCCAAAACGACGACGACAAGACACTCTCAGATAGTTCCGGAAAAGCTATTACATAAGTTCCTGCAACCTGCCGTGCTTGGATGGAACCGCTCGCCAGACGTCCGTGTCATAGCGGTGTACGCGGGCCGAGAAACATGTGCACGAACTGCACAGCGACGACGCTTGCTCTTGTATGCGCAAGGGGTAGTCCAGCCGGTGCTGCCTCTCAGACGGGCACTTGGGCCGGTATGGGTAAACAGTAGGGCGAGAGCAGGCGACGGAAGAAAGGGCAAGGATGAAGACGTCTGCAAATTGCCGTGACTCCGCTCCGAAAAAGGAAAGCCAGAACGGGGCAAGTGCAGCAAACAGCGACAGAGAACAGACGAGCCAGAGACGGAGCGCAGAATACACATACGCGCTTGCTAGCGGCGTTATACATCCGCTTCTCTCAAGTGGCGTGCTGCAGGCTGACAAGGACAAAGCAAACAGACGCGTGGCCACCTCCAGCGCGCCATGAATCTGGTTCGCGGGCGAAAAGACCTGCACTGCAGTAGCCGTCGTACAGTTGCAGTCTACAGACTGTCCTGGCTTCCGTCAAATCGGGCGGATGTCACGGTTTATTCAAATAAAAACTAGTATCACTACGCTGCCAACTGCTCGTTGCAATCAGCTCGCCAACACGTCGGGAGTGATTTGTAGACGCATTTGAAGTGCATAAATGTCCAATGGTGGTGCAAGTTTATAGAAACGCAGTAATGTTTATACTTTAGTTTTGCAGGGCACTCATAACAGCTCCTGTCATCGTGTTGAACTTATGCTGTTAATGTCCGGAGCCTCCGTAATATCCTGCACTTATCTGAAAACATCAGTCGCAACATACTGACCCGACGGCTGAGGCTGACAAAACATTACTGCGCATAAGCGTAGGGGATTAAAGCATGTTAGCTGGTGTGCCGCCGGCCTTAGAGACATTTGGCGATCCCGGCCCATTCGACGGCCTTGGACTGAATTTCGGGGTCATCGGTGGACCTTAGCTTATCCCATGCTTCTTTGGAGGGATCAGGCAAGAGTTCTGAGGGAGACTTACGGGCTTGGCACGCCAAGATCATATGGTCGAAGTTGTCACCACAAAAAGGGCGAGATTGATATCCTTATCTATGAATTTAGATATGTAGTTTGGGTTGGGGAGGGCCCCCGTCTGTAGTTGTCTCCTGATCACCTGTCGTTGTCTGGTCAGTGTATTATGGGGTGGTGGGAGTGTTGTTCTTAATACTTTCTAATGTGCTGAGAGTTCCTGGTATGATATGAGTGGCTCACCGAAAGGTTCCGGTTCCTTACTCTGTGCAACCGCACGGCCGGATAATTCTTGAGCGTGTTGGTGGACAGTCTCATTTCCCGGATTCGGAGAAGCATGCATTCGACTATTGTTCGCGACTGCCCAGCTGGGCGTGGCTGGCGTTTGAATTTCCAACGCTTTTGCTCTGCCAACCACCTCTTCCAGAGATAGCCGCGAGTTTACATGAAATCTCTACCAGCGTAAAATCTATCGCATTCGTATACCGCAAATCAATGCGGTTGTTTTTCTGCCGCATGCCAGCAAAATTCATATTCACTTTTGTTTTGACGGAGTTGCGTCTCTCGTGGCGTGAAAGGCACGTTTACAACTATTTTTCGCGTCTATTTTGTGCGGTTTTACCACGCGTACACTTGCTATTTTGAGCACTGCATTATTAGCATAAAAAGCTGCATTATCATTGATGTCAACCATTCATGAAATGCCCAAGCACTTCGTTGTGTGCGAACGGTCGCCACTTCTACGGTGCCATGCTTTCACCTGCGCAGTTGAAATTCACCGAACTTCTTTACACACCAGTAAACTGCTGAAGCAAAAATTGTGACACGGAGCGAAAAAAAATATTCTGCGAAGTGGACAGCAAAACACCTTGAAAAATATAGAAAGCAAGGCGCCCAAATGGTACACAGTACCCTTTCAAAGTTGTGCAGCGAAGACTTTGTCCACGACTGGCGCCAATACCATTTTTCGCGGTAGTCACATGGTTGTCACTGGAGAGGCACTCTATTTGTGCTCAGGTATCAGGTAAGAAAAAAACTAAAACGTGATCCCGGAGCTTTAAAATACAGGTTGTTTCAGTGAAGGTGAGCCAGAAATTTTGAACATAACCTTGTTTTGAGGTTCAAAAATGCTGCCTGCACATTGGAATATCTGTGTATGTTAGAAAACATGTGGATCATGGTGTTTAGTAAGCTTGCTAACCAATTTCTAATAGGTGACTTTCAACTGCTGCATTTAAAGGTCCGTTTGAAATCACCGTTGCTAGTAAACGCTTAAGAATTTCGAAAACGTGATTAACCTCTGTTGTGTCAGTCAGCGATTTTTTTTTTACATTTCTGGCTGCATATGAAAATAACGTGGCTCTGGTGAGCGCATGGCGACGCCCACCAGTGAACACCACATCGCATGGCGTGCAAACCTCGTGATGTTTTTTTTTACACGCTCGCGCTGCGGTGCTCACCGTCGGCATAGAAGGACATTTGTACCATGATCACGTGACACGTGCGCAACGAAGTAGCCTATGGAGGCTGTATGCCAGCCAGTACCATTTGAGCCAAAAATATCAACAGCACCGCGGCAAATAAAAGAGCGCCCACCATTAGTATGTTGAGGTTATAATATACATGATGCACTGAATTTTGGAGTCAAATCTGATCAATGAATAAGCGATAAAAAAGTACAAGAAAGTAAAAGTAAGTTACCTAAAGTAAGGACATTGAACTCCCGCTCGTAACGAGAATGAGGCAGGATATATGCGCATGCAATGTACACCACAAACGCAAAACAGCCGTTGCTCGAGAAGAAACGCCTGGATTCAAAGCAGTTCTTTTTTCGGTACTTATTCGGTTTCACTGATGCAGACGGCAATTTTTGTCTGTCGGCGATCTCGATAGGCTTTGAAAGGCTCAGTGTAAACTACGATTCCTTCATTCCTCTAGTGCTTAGGCATTGAGAACCTTTTTACCTTCCCCCACAGTCAGATTCGGCGCTTAGAACTGAATTGTACTGGCTATTATCACGCTCCCGCTCGGTGCCAAAGTCCGCACTTACCTAAGGAATAAGTGTTCCTTCATGAAGCAGAGCTGAATGCAGCACGCCACCGCCAGCCAAAACAGAAAAAAAGAAATATGTAGACGCTTGCTCGCAGGAGAACTCACCTGTAATAAACACAAAGCAAAAATTAGTTTGCCAGCTTAAAACGCTACGTTTGTTGTAAACTTTAAGGGGAGGCTCTAGACCAGTTAAAGTAGACGTGCAACGGTAAGGTATCACGTTCTAACTACAAACACGTTTTTCTCACCGAAAAACGAAGCTTTTAAGAAACAGAAAATGACAAAAACATTGAGTACAGCTTCTGTCATCCCTTACGAGTATAATTATATGCAGAAAGAATCGAAGAATCGAATTTCACTAAATACAAAAATTTGAAGTTTTCCCTCGGTTTTTTTCTTAAGCAGCATCACGTAATTTTTCTTGACGCGCACTAAGAAATGGACTGACAAAACATGAAGAGCTGGGCTGTGCCCATCCGCATTTTTTTTGTCACAGATTTCAAGTCTTGGTACGCTCCAAGAAGAATAAGAACGGGAAGCCGACCACCCGAATATAGTATGATTCACGTCTGCTAACGAATATATTATAAGCATCAAGAAGAGAAAAAGCTAGAATATCTGCAAAAAAAGAAAGTAGCAGCAGCACATATGATATGAAGCTGTCACCATTCCGCTCGTGAAACTTAATTTGAGTAGATATACAGGGAATCCCTGAAGCGAAGCAAAATTTTATTACCAATATATTTTCTGACACAATTTTCTCCCTAAAGACGAATAGCTGTGACACTTTCGAAGCGTTGACGCACTAGAAAAAGAGCGCATTTCTTTCCGTCATGATATTTAAAGGTTCCCTTCGTTTTTATTTACTGACTGAAAAAGTTTAAATTTGCTCAAAAGGATGAAGGTTCCCGGAGGCGGGTAGTGGGACGCTATATTTCGGGCTCCAGCAGCCTGAGTTGCCTGGCTATCTCTACTAATCAGCTGTAGCAACTACTTTCTTAGAATGATGTTGCGAGCTCGACAGGAAGCTGGCAGCGATCCGTACCGTTACAAGGTCGACCTTTGCCCGCATCGGCGTCTTCTTTAGTTCATCGCATTTTCTTGTAACTAATACCGGAGTGCACTGCCCAAAAACCAATTTTATTGCCACTAGTCCGATATTTAAGAAGCTGACATAACTGCTGCGCTCTGTTGTCTTTGTTTTCACCAAAGGGTTTCAAACTTTCCATGTGGCTTTTTGAATATGCACGCATGGCTAAAAACCTTCAGGCCGCATTGCTTATGAGCCTTGTTGTGGAACACTTACAATAATATGCACTCATGGCTAAAAACCTTCAGGCCGCATTGCTTATGAGCCTTGTTGTAGAACACTTACAATAATATGCACTCATGGCTAAAAACCTTCAGGCCGCATTGCTTATGAGCCTTGTTGTAGAACACTTATTTCGGCGTTGAAGACGTAAACACCTGTAAATCTAGATGAAGCCTCGTGTTCGCCTTTAAAGTCCTTTGGTCTTGATAGGTGATGTAATAAAGGGCTGCGTTATACAGCTCAAAAGAAAACCGAGTGGCCTGAAGGCAATTTGGTGAGCCAGTGCATGCGGATGTTTTTGCCCCTATAGTTGCAGTCCTTTAAAGAAACCTTCCACCAAATATATATTGCAGCTTTTTGAAATACATGAACAGCTTCAAACTTGCACGCAAGAGGGAGATAGAGAAAAGAAGTCTTTGATACGAACGACTTGTCAGTTCGCAGGTTAATGGAGGCCAAGAGCGCTAAACGACTGCTTCTTAAATGTGCGGCTGACTCGCAAGCGCATCGTAGCAGCGATCCCACAACACTTGAGACAAGCGTACAGGCGGAGTGCAGGCGCAGGGCAATGCAGAACGCTAAATAAAGAGTCATGTTGACAGCGCGGCCCGAAACACACAAGGACGAGAAACACAGAACAAGGACAGGCGCCCGCTACCAACTAACTTGATTGGAGCGTCCCTGTCTGTCAATGTATCTCGTCCTTGTGGGTTTCACGCCGCGAAGACAAAATGAACGTCCACGAATGAGCACGAAGGAGACCTTTGACGCAGAATTTTAAATAAATGTGCAACCATGATATATAGATAATATATATATATATATATATATATATATATATATATATATATATATATATATATATATATATATATATATATATATATATATATATATATATATATATATAGTAAAGACATTTGACAAATTACACGAAAAAGTAAGTAGGGGTACATGTTTTATAAAAAAATATAGATTTGCACCAACCGTGGCCATTTTTAATGTAAGCATAGATTTAAAGTGCGCTCTTAGGTGCACTCCACTGCAGGAGAAATTCTGAGACATACAAGTATTGGGCAACGCTTGTACATACCTCTCAGAAGAATAACATTGTTAAAAAGAACTTCGAAATGGCGTTGATTCACAGCCACGGAGGCATGTTTCATTTTACCGAAATATTTAGTACCTCAGTAAAATAGCCATGCAGTTTCTTTTATTCATCTGAAACAGCTAAGAATGATAATTTTAAGCGTTACAACGACATGTACGAAACAAAACAAGCGTTCTGTGCAGAAGCTGTTGCACGTTTAAGCAATATACAAGCAATCTTGCGACGATCGCCACGGCGCGTATTATCTGGCGATTTCTATATGTAGATGTACGAAAGAGCCCTGATCCAAGTACTTGTAACGTCTAGTCGCAAAGTCCAGTAACTTGGCCTCTTTACTCACATAAGTAAAATAAACTCCACTTAATTGTTCCTAGTAAACTCATTTGCATTTAATTATCCCTGTATTTGATGTCTTCGTTCGATCGGGGCACACTCATTATATTCTCACTTCGGCCAGGGCATCATTCGTGGAGAAACGGCAGACCGCCCGCGCCTGAAAGAGCTCTCGGAGCTGTCACCGCGACAGGAAGTATCGATGAATTTCATCACTCCGTATTTTCTATACTCTTGGCAATACCTGATAAAAAAACAAACCTTTACCCGACTATCAGACAAAGGAGCCGCCTTTTATATATATTCATACGCTGTGTGCGTCTGCTAGCGTGCATGCCTGTGCACTTGCTGGCGCATGAGGTGCAATTTTCGGAGAAGTTATTCACATATTCTGATGACGGAGCCACGCCAGCTTTACGCACCATGTCACACGCGATGCGTAGGTGGCAGTGTACTCCGTACAAAGCAAAATCGAGTGCTAAAGGTAAGCGCGCAGGAATATGAATCGGAGGAAATAAATGCTTACTTATGTTTTCAGCATTGCAACATTTTCATATTACCACGCGCAGAGCAAAAAAAAAGGGGGGGGGGGGGGCGGCAGTGCTCATACGGAGCAGGACACTCTTTTCATTCACGCCAACCATCGCTCAATATGCCCAACGCTCATGACAGAAGCGATATTAATATGCTAATCTCACCGCATCGCGCTGCTCACAAGCCACTCACCCAATATTTAAGCAGTCAGCACTGCCGAGCGAAGGTATGCATCACGTGGAGTGAAACCCGGCAGCACGGTTATAAAAGGAACAGTAAGGCTAGAAAAGCTACATTTATTTATTCGTTCATTCAGATTGGTTGATACTTTTTGTACAAGTTCTCCTTGCCTGTGTGCGTAGCTGTCCTGATGAATTAAGTAGGGCACATTTACAAGTTGACACTTCAAATAGGCGGTGAGAAATGCCATCCTGAAAGGTGTCGATTAACGTCGCTCATTGCTGTCCGATTCGCGGCGACTTCTCCCTTTTCCTCGATCATAATGCCGACACCAAAACACGCATGACAGAAGCGATATTCATGTGTTCATCTAATCGCATGGCGCCTCTCACAATCCACTCACCGAATATTTTAACAGTCAAGAGTGTTTAGTAACAGCATTCATCATATGGATTGAGAAACCGGGGCAGCATTGTTATAGAAAAATTGGTTGTGCTTAGAGAGAACAACATTTGATTATTCTTTTATTAAAATTTATTGAGTCTGGTGTGGCGACAGCGGAGTGATCTTGCCTGGCTTGTCAAGCACCACCTAGCACGACCAGACATGCTCACACACGAATCGATATTGATTAGTCGCGATGTTTCACATCTCGTCGTTTTAATTTGGCGCGCGCCTCTAGTTTGTGGAGTGGCGACCAGGCCTCCGAAGGTGCCACAGAGCCTGCTAAAGTTATCGCCGGAACTATAGCGCAGCTGCACGTGTTGCCAGAACCGCAGCACCTGCTCATGCTTTACGGTGCACATCAACTTGGATATTGGAGATAACCCTCTTCACATCAGCCTTAGGTTATCTCATAAAAAAATAAGGACCTCCCCCCCCCTCCCCCCCCCCCCCCCGCAAACACACCTTTCGCGCTCGGTAACTAGAAGGACGCAACAGATGTTGAGCTAACGGAGCTCGTATCGTCCAAGTATATCGAACAAGGCTTTTTTTTTTAGTCATTGGTGCGAGAATGCTGTGCCGTTTCCAAATGCCGAAGCCTAAAAAGTGGAGCGATTCTGTTTGAAAGATTCGGGTACCGAGACTTCACAGTCATTTCCTGTTCCCGTCATGAGCTGTACACCATGATTTCTGCTCAGCATTAACATGTCTAGTAGACTGCGTAAAAGTTCCAGTACATGAACGAAGAGGAGTGCATTCTACAAGAAACCTTAATACGTTCTTCCTTAAGTCCTTGGTGAATGGAGCAAAGCTGCCGCTCCCTTCATTTCAGTTTCCAATGCCTCATGACGAATAATTTAATCAGCAGCCTCTGAGTTAAGTTCGGGCAGTGGGTGGGGGATAGATTAAGACATTTTGTTAATATTTATCCTGAGTACCTGAAAGCAGTTGAGGAGACTCAATGTGTGACAATGCTTGTTGGATTATTTATTATGTGTGGTGGTACCGAGACTAGAAAACCTCATATCAAAGCAGTGTACCAATCGAAGCCTCTCCTCTGTACCTCATTGATCGGAGATGTTTTACCTCCGCGCAGATATGTTGAGCTCCGAAGCAAACAAACAATCGCAGCTACAAAACGTCGAATCGCGGCGCCGGCGTTAGCCCCCTACTGCCGCCGCGACCAGCCCGGCTGAGCCTCAGAGACCATACTTCACCAATCCTTCTCACAACGAACGCACACTGTTCCTAGACGACATTAGCGCTGTTAAATCTCGTCAGGAGTGCCAAACGCGTTGTCGTGTTCCATTCCTGGGCGTTGTTCCGTCAGTGCGGCATCAGCCATAGGGCGCGTTTAGGGGGTGAGCATCATGGGCGTGTCAGTGCCACGACCAGCGTAATGTCACCACACACGGCTTACGTAAATGAGAGCAGCGGCCAATGGCAGATGTCTCGCTGACACCTAAATAAAATTAAACTTTCATAATTATTCCCCTGAGCGTGTTGGTTAGTTGAACCCTTTGTCAGAGCTGCGTGAAAGGCGTAGGATGGAGGAGAGTTCCCTCTTCTTACCTTTGTCTTTCACTCGACGGAAATTATAGCTGGATGGGATGGTTAAAAAGCAGTCTTGGCGAAGAGAGACTGTACTCCTCAATTAACGTAAGCCTACCATGCTTATCACCAGAGAGTTTCCTCTCGTTAGCGGTATAGTTATCTTAAAACAGTTCGATGTCGATGTTTTGCTTTCTTTCTTTCCTTCCTGCCTGCTTCTCGGCAACATACCGTGAGAATATCCTCTCGTACAACCTTCACATTACAGGCGCATACACCACTGTCCTCTAGTGCGGCACTTCACGGCGCTGCATATTGATAAATTCTACGAAAAACACAGTGTTTGTCTGCTAATATTCAGTACTGATTGCTATGAGGCGGTTGTATTCTAATGTTCGCGAACATTTGCCCTTAGTACATAAATTCAACGTTGAATGTGGGAACTTTAGCGTTGAGTTCTGCGTCTACTTTATGTTTAGATGAAATTGTCAAAAATTTTGCAAGTCATTTGTTGCGATCCTAACCTTGTTCTCCCAACGATAACTGTTATTTCGATTGTATATCTAAAGTTCTTGTTACTGCAGCATTATATAACATGTATTTCATTCATATCATCATGTGAAATCACCGCTATAGTTTCTTGCGCGCATTAAAAGGGATAGAGCGGAACGCTGATATTCTGTGTTTATTTTTTCTTTTGCAGTCTTGAAGATAGGACATTCCATGCCATTTCCAGCGCTCGAAATTGAATTTCAACGGACGCAGCTGCCGCATTCTGACGTTATTGCTCGTATAATATTGAGCGTCTTCTTTCTTTCTTTTTCCGTTGCATTTTTTTACTTTCTATTAGCGTTGATATGATTATTACACCGAGACAATGCGACTCCGTGTCGCAGAAACGGCCTCGGTACACGAGGAAAAAAAGCCTGGGGATGCAGCAAGAAAACCGAAACGCTTTTTTGCTTGTTGCAACAGAACACTTTAGCTTCACAAGTCTTTCGTTTCAGAGCGGTCGTGCAAAAAAACAAGATAGAGAATAAGCTGAAACGTTCGTACAAATAAAACATAAACGTAGAACCACCTTGCTGGGCATTCTAAATTTGTGTTTATAATGTTCATTTGTGCAGAGGAGCGCTATATAAGAAACTAAAGTTCTCCAAGGACGTGCACGAGCGAAATAATGACAGAAGAATGGGAGAGCTGTAAGAGAACGAAGAGCAGGCTTGGCACGAGTGGCGAACGATAGAAAGGCAAGAACGAAGGAGCGAAGAAAGAAAAGACAGGAAGAAAGAGATATAGACGTTGGCACACACTAAGCTCCGCAAAAGGAGACAGGCATGGGGAACAATCCTCGAACAACTTCCCCCGGGGTCTTCCGCCCGTAAAGATGCCACCCGGTAATTGCACGACGCCGAGGGAGGCACAACGACAAAACAAGCGCCGCTTCGGGGCGATAAATATGCACGGGAGACGTCGTCCTTTCCGCCGGCTCCAGGTATAAGACAGGGGAATCAGCAGAAGGATTGCAAAGAGACAACACAAACCGTACGACATAAGTATTCACGCACCGGTGAGGCCATTCTTCATGGCGCGATGCGGAAGATAAAGCTCGAGACAAAGGAACGGCAAGGAGACGACAGATACCCCTAGAGCACTTTAGTGCCTCTAATAAGCTTTTGTTGTTTTTCTTTCCGTGCATTCGTTGTGCCAGATACGACTGGATGCGAATCCCTGCATATCCGAATTCTTCTTGGAGCACGCTCACAATCTTGATAAGACCTTCGATTCGGAAAGCATCATGTTCATCATTCGCAACGCTTTTGCAGCAGTTTAAAGTCCATAAATTCCTCCGCCAGTTGTTATCGAAGCTATGGACTATCTGATGCCAATGTGTTACAATCCAAACAGTGTGCTTGGAACAGTCCTGCGCTTAAGGTACCACTAATTCTCTTAGCAGCAGCTTTACGACGGAGAAAGAACTCCTCTGGGACCGGAGATCGTTTTTTGGGGTTAGTGTATAACATAAAGTGAAATTTTTCACATTTCAAACGTTCACAACGAGGCACATTATGACACCCCACGCGCCTTTGCAGATGCAAGTGCGTTGGCTGTTACGTCAGTATTAGACTCTCGACTCATGCCCCGACTTGAACCTAAACAATGGTTCGTAGTGTGCAAATAGTTGAAAATAATAGTACATAATACAGAAAAGTCCGCCACAATATTTACGAAAATGTTGATATCTTTTTAAAGGACGACTATTTACTGTCTTTTAACGAGTGGTCTTTCACGATTGCTGCAGTCATCTCACCGCAGTGGAAATGCACAGCCACTCAGCTAGTCACTTCCTGTACAGCGAGAGCGATGGTAAAATGTATTTGATAAAAGAGCGTCCCCCGCTTGAAGAGTGCATTATTGGTATTAGTGTACATTATGGCTCAATCAGTGCAGTACTACTGGCCTCAAAGGCTAGCAGAGACGCTTGGAATTAAATTTGGCACAGTGCAGCCAGCTAGCTAAAGGAAAATGATAAGGTCAGGTCTAAGGAACTCAAAGAGAGCAACGTAGATAAGGGAACAAATTCCAGTTAATTACTACACGCTTAAATCGGGAAAATGGAGATAAAGGCGGACGTCCTCATGCGAGAAACAGATAAGCCATGGTCGGTTAGGGTATATCGGTGTTGTTTCCCAAAAGAAGGAAACACAGCCGAATACCACACACTATACGGTGGGAATATGAGATTACATGACACTTGCACTGATAAGTCGGCTGCAAATAGCGCAGGATATGACTGATTGAAGATTAATTTGAGAAGAGTTTCTCCTGCAGTGGTCTTGGACAGTGCTGACCGTCACGACCATGATCATGATTCGCTCAATGTGGAGGACCCCACCACTGCTGCAAAGAAGACATAGCTACCTTACAAAAATTTTCTTAAAGAGTCTATAGAGTATCCACAGACTTTTTCTTGTACAAATAAATTCTACAGACATTCTATAGATTTATGTGCCATGCACTTTTTGTGTACTTTCGTCTATAGAAAATCTATGGATTATGAACAGGCAAAGGGAAATAGGAGCGCAGCGGATTGTATAGCAAGTCTATAGACAGCCTATAGACCATTTTTTGGTGACGATGATTATGATGACCTGAAGCATAAGGGTACATGCCCACGGCAGGGGATTGACCACCATTTTTATAAGGGTTGTAGCAGTAAAGACTTCGTCCCTCTTCTCTTTGACAATAATTTCCGTAAGCAAGGCCCCTAGAATGGCCTCGTATTCGACACATTGCATGAAGCGTCCTTCTCCGTACCGCATAGATACCTGTATCACTAAACGCCGCATGCCACAGTCAGGAATGTTCCCGCCCCCTTCTGGCTGAAAACGACATACTCTCGTCTGCAGCACCGTAATGGTGACCTAGTATGGTGTGAGTATCCGCCTCGCATGCGGTAGGTGGGAGGTTCTATCCCCAGTGTCGCCGGGTACCCATCGGTGATGCAATGGTTACAATTCGTCTGCTCTCCTGGTGTTCAGGTTATATGAAATGAGATGCACGGGAAACGGGCCTGAGACCCCACCTCGTGCAAAAAAATATACGTTGTGCTGTGGCGTTCTTCGACCAAACTGCACTTGTGCTATCCTTATTCATCTACATCACCATCACTCTCGTCTGCTGAAAACAAGATAGTTGTTGGCGCTGGTGGTTAAAAACTTTTATTTTCAGAAAGAACGTGAAAGGGGGACCGGTACCCCTCACTGCCTTTACTGTCAGACTCCTGTAGGTTTTTCTATCCTTCGGGCCCGTGCAAACAGCCGTGGAGCTGGACAGAGCAGCTTCTCATAAGGAGGAGCGCGGTAGAGTGTCGGTGTTTGCCATAGAATGCTTGCCTGAAACTTCTTAGTTTTGTTTTAGCTCTCTCTCACTTTCATGGAGCAAAAGCTTGATCGGAGCAAAAGGCCAGCGGTGACCGTCCGGCGTTATCCACAAAAATGATAATTGGCTGGCGCGCATTGACATCTCCAGAGCGCAGGAATTCAATTGACTCGAGGGACATGAGGTTACCAGGGAGGAGAATGCCCATTGGCCGGAGAGAATTAAGTCAGCAGCATGGCAGTGGCGTCACCTGTCTCAGTTTGCCTGTGTGAAGCCTCCACTTTTCAACCGTGGCAAGTGGCGTACGGGAAAAGCAACCTGGGTCTTCACAAGCCCGCATCAGTCAGTTCCGCCGGCAAAGGCATCAACAGCTTCGATTGCTATCGAATTGACAACGCATAATAAAATTAGGCGTGCGTGTGTTTTTTGTCCCCTCAGATTTTTATTCCCTCGTTTTAACGACCTTCTACACCATGTACGCACCTTTTTGCGCAATAAATCTCCGTGGCGGCTTTTTGTTACCACATTTCCTGTCCAGTTGTTGTGTGGTGGGCTCGTTTAGAGCAAATAGAGATAACGCCCCGACTGCATTTCAAAGGCCCCTGCGACACAGCACTTGCACAGAAGGAGGTCCCCTTGTATTTTTATCAGCCTCACCCTACATTCTGTTTGCGCCTCAAAGTTCCCTTTATTAGAAACCTGTCGTCATGAACAAAACTCTACAACCGCACATGTAACCAATTTCACTTTTATCACAGCGCCACTATATTAAGTACAGTTCATTGTTTTGTTACTGCTGTGCCGTTCGCCAAATAGGGCGCAGAGTATTGACACACTTCACATCCAGACTCCGTTCCCCTTTGCGCGCGCTTTAGCGCAAGCGCTGAAGTGCTTTCTCCCTTCCTGCGTGCTCGACAGCGGCGACGGGCTGTTTGCGAAAGAGACCGCACACGGAGCGCTCTTGCTGCCCGTGTCGCGCGTGGCAACCTTCTGGTGCAATGTTTGCCAGCGGCAGGCCTCGGGAGAAAGAATGGGGCCTGGAAGGGGGTGGGGCGGAGGGGAAGAGTGTTGCACCTGTGCACGCAGCACTTCCAAGCTGCGCCTCCTTCTCTCCTAACCTCAAACGCCATTCACCGTTGGCGCTCCTCCGTTCCCTCGCACCCTAGCCTGAGAACTCAGTCGCGCTCGCCACCGCCATGTTCGTGCCGAAGGGATGTTTGCTTGTGTTCCGCTCTGAAGACGCCACTCGAGCGAAACCGCGAGACAAGACTAAGACGACAGTACGAATGAAAAACGAGCAGAAATGTTGAGGTATAAGACTGGGAATAAGGAACGGGAAAGAAAAAAAAGATAACACGCGAGAACATCGGTGTCGGAGGGAGCAGAGCACAGGAAGGGATCGCCAGCAAAGTTGTTCCTTCGCAAGAGGCGCAGGTGGAGAGCAAGCGTATACGTAGAAATAAGGAAAAAAGAATAAAAGCACAGCCATAGCGGGACAGCACAAGGAGAACGGAAGCAAGTTGCATCCAAGGTTAGGAAACATGTGAGAGTTTGAAACAAAAGCTTATTCAGGTAACCAAAGGACAGCTAAGTAATCAGGCTGCAGGCAGAAAAAGATATCAACGCGGGGCCTAACACGCTCCCATTTCCTACGTTTAGAGTCGGGCTAACAGCAAGCCCACGGTTCCCACGAGAAAGAGAGAAAGAGCGAGATTTAAGGCACATATAAATAGGCGGGCGAATTTTCCTGTTCCTTTCCTCGATCTTCACGTCTTTTCCAGGGCCCAAAGGCGATGTGTTCCTTTCTACTCACCATCCCGGTCACTGAAGAGTCGCTGGACGAAGTGTCCATAAATAGTTGATGCTCCATAATGCGCCGGGCAAGGGATTCTATTACGCCGCTCCGCATCAGTGCTATACAACGCTCAGAAGCGCCTTAGCGCGGAAGTAACTACGACATCCGGTAACTCTGGGCCACTGGTTGTGTAGCCTGGAGCAAAGTGCGGGCCGGTCATGCTAAAAGCAAAGGCAGGTTGAGTTGGGCCAGAAATTGCTTAATCCAGCTCCGCTGTTTCTACTTTCTGCATCCATTACTCCATAGAGCTGCGTTCGACGGTGGCAGGTACAATGCGAGCGCTGTTCCAATCGGAAGGCAGCAGCGGGGGGAATGGTAGTAAAACGTGCACTCCAGGAAACAGATCCTGTTAGGAGGCGTGGCTTCTGATGCACAAAGCATACTCGCCCACCCAGTTCACAACGCAGCGCTTACTACCAGCGTATGCGTCATTGACATCAGGCGAGTTGATTCTGATGTTACAGGGCAATGCCTTTCTTCAATGCCGTAATTGATTTCTGTTCTGATTCAGCACCGACGCAGTTACTTCTGCAAATTTCTTGCATTTGTTTTGCTGATCATGCAAAACTTACTAAGTTCACAAGGCGTTTATAAGTTCACAAGAAGTGTAAGCAGTTTAAGAGGCTTGTATATTACGAGCCTCCAGAGAGCTGAAACATTGTCACGTGCAGGAAAGTTTGCAGAGAGAGAGAACGCCTCCTTTCACCCGTTGTGTATTGCACGGCTCGCATTCATTGCCGTCTTGGATGAATCGCTGGAGGGCGGTGGCAAAAGGACGCCATCCTTAATTTCTGAGGCGCAACTTTAACGAGGAGCGGAACGCTGACCGCAGCTTATCATCACGCTACGAATGAGACCCCCTCCAGGGGAAAACACCCTAGATGAGAAAGAGGCGGGCACTAGGGAAGATCTCCTTTGTATAACTCGCCGGCGGCAGCACCAGCGCTCCTGAGAGCTCGTTAAAAATGAATTAATGCTACTTCATTGCATTCTGACGGTCTGCTTTATGCAGAGAGGGCGGAGGATGAAGAACGCTGTACCTTGTTTTGCCATCCAGGTGAGCTTAACAACAAACGGGTGATGAGGCGTAGCCCTTATGCATTATCCCGAAAAACCCAGTGCCACAGGGAGGTGGACCCTTAGGCTCTCTTAGGATGTCAGGCAGATGCGCCGGTACGCTTGCCGTGAAAAAGCTAGCAGTCATCAGATGTAATTGCCTTCAACTTAACGACAAGCAGGGACTTAAATTGTGTTCACGGCAGAGCCAAGTAAATGGTAAAGTTCGCTCTGAAATGGAAGTACTTCTGAGCTGGCCCTTTAGTGCATAAGATGACACTGTAGCCTCAATTCTCGATACCCGCGCCGAAGCACCCTGGCGGAGGATTGCATTCTCGTCTAAGCTCTACGGGTATGCTGAAAAGAGCGGGCATGTGCGAGCTTGGTAGCGGCGTCGAAGATGTCGTCTGTGTAATGTTGTTTGCTGGGATCGAATCCGGTATTTATTCCCTGCTATTTATCACCTTCATTGCGTCGTTGGCCATAGCGCTGCTGCAGTTGAAACCTCAGCAATGCGAAGGGCTTGCGGGTGGGTAGCAGACTGAATTGAATGTGGAGAAAACAGACTCACAATGCAAGCTCATATTTGAAGATCATACGCTGCAGACCTATGAGATGAGGGAAAATTGGAATGAAGTGCTATAGTTCGAAATATACCCACAATTACGTGTCTGAGTGAGACAAATGTGGGACTTTAGCATTGCGTACAAGGCCGAACGTAGTACAATATTCTGCAAGAAATTTATCTCGAGTGCCAAGCACTGCTAAACACGGGAGATGAACAAGGAATGACGCTAAAATGATTAAAAGTCGTGATTTTGTGGCACAACACTTCAACAAGCGGACACAAAAGGAGACGGGACAGGCGTTATCCGTGTTGATGTATCGTGTGTTGAGGTGGTACGCTTCAAAATCCTGTTTTTAAATCACGAGCCAACTCGGCCCCAAACAAACGCTGCTGAATGACGCTAAAATCAGAGGTCTGTAAAGGACTTGACAAGTAAAAACAGCAACAGGACACAAAATTGCAGCAAATATTACGAAAAAAAAACGCGGGTCAATAAAGTCGGGGGAAACACTGCAGTACATCTACCTTTCGCTGTGTGGGTCAGCATCAATGCGACGGTGTGGCTGCCGATGCCAGATCACGCGTGGCTTTGATAAACGCTGGAGGGATCCTGGGCGGATAAAATGAGGCGTACAGGAGAAAGCACTCACGGACCCATTGTCCGCCAAGCCGGCCGACCTTTCTGGGAGAGCTGGAACTCTACAGGGAATGGCTGGTGTGAAAGAAGGGAAGGATCAGAGCGAATATCAGTAAGCCTCTGCCCTCCAAATTCCTTTCCTGGACGCTTTCTCGTCAGCGACCTCTTTCCATACAGCCTTCTGCTTTCACTTGGCCGAATCTCACAACAACCGGTGTTATTTGTATTCCGGTGTAGCACCATCCGTTTCAGATTCTCTCCGTTTGACTGCGTCGCCTGCTATAGCCAGTGCGTCGGATTGCACGCTTGGTGCAGTAACATATGACCTACCACACTATGACTATGAATTTCATTGTCATTACTTTAATTCCACTTCTGCAGTTTGGCCAAACAGTGGAAAAGATAACGTTTTTCGCCTACACGTGGTACGCCCTATCTCTCTAAGAATTTCACTCCATAGAACCCCAGCTACACGCCAGGAAAAATGCACCCACTGAAAACTTGTGGTATCTGTGCGCACTGGGGATCGAACCCATAAACTTTCACGCACGAAGCGGATGCTCAAACCACTGAGCGACCTACTTTGCGCGTTCTAGAATCCGAAACAACTAAAGGTTACCCACAGCGTAGAAGTTTAAACATTCTTTGACGATCGGTAATAAGCAAGGTTTTAGCCCTCTTAAGAATCGCCAACGGGATGCGTTAACGGCACACTGAAGACAAATTGAAAGTGACCCATATCGGTACGTTACCATGCTTTGAAAACAAATAGGCTACGTTCAGTGCACAGCGAGTTTTTAATGGCTGGTAAATGCAAATGATATCAAATACAGGCATCGCCACCACCGGTAGTTTTCTGAAGCAGAGAGCAGCGACGTCATAACAGGCCTTAGGTTGCGGATCTGCGAGTCTAAGTTGCAGCATCATTCGCTTGCAAATGATTATCACCGAGTCCTTTCCGGTCTGACAGCCAAGAGTTTTGAATCGAGTTGTTCGGAAAAAAAGTTTCTTTTTTCTTTATGTACAATCGCCATACCGTTAAAAGCGCATTCAGCTGCCGAGTAATTATCGGCATAGCTCGAACGAGTCTTGCAATCAATTTTTCGTATGAAAAAAAACTTACATGGAGTGGACCTCGGTGTTGTTTTGACAACTTTATGCGAAAACCTATTTCAAGCGAAGTCAATCACCCAGCAGAAAAACTTCTGCCGCAGGCACATGCTTTATAACAGAAGCTTTCACTGCTATTTGAATCGCAAATGAGTACGTCTCCTTTGCAATTAGGTTTTGCTCAGTGTTTCAATGGTTTACACAATGCCCACAAAAGGGGCGCAGTCAAAATTTTAATTTTAAATGTGACGAAAAATTTTGTGCGGGAAGGTGTCTTCTTTAGTAAAACCTCTGTATATTGTAGCCATCCTTTTGGCGCATATAGCAGCATATAAATACACAGAAATTCAATGCGCAATTGCATTGTACATATCAGATGTTTCAGGGAAGCCCTAACTAATTTGTAATATTTTTCTTGCTGTAAAGAGATGATTTTTGAAGAATAATAATACCAATGTCTGTGGACGCCATATAACAGGCGAATCATGTTAAATACTAAAGGGATTAACTAAATGCTAAGAGCTAACTTTTAATTGTTGCACATTTCCGGCGTGTTCAAAATAAAAATATATATCTAACCATTAGTACTGGGCATATAAGTTTTCATAAATTCAAAACGCTAATACGCTATCTGCTGGGGCTCAACAAAATTCAGTCATTTCTCACGCAATTCACAAAACACGCTCGTGCGCTGTGCGCACATTGACGTCCATCAAATCGCTGCACTTCGGTGCGCAGCGCGACCTTTAGAATTTAAAAATTGAAAATTGGTTGTTTGGTTGTTGGGGAAAGGAAATGGCGCAGTACCTGTCTCACATATCGGCGGACACCTGAACCTCGCCGCAAGGGGAGGGATAAAGGAAGGACTGAAAGAAGAAAGGAAGAAACACGTGCCGTGGTGTAAAATAGATTTTAAATTTGCACAATGCTGGCTTCCTCCTGTACTGCCAATATCTGAAGGAATGGAGGCGAAACGCTAAAAGGGGCCCGTGTGCTGTGCGATGTCAGTGCACGTTAAAGATCCCCAGGTGGTCGAAATTATTCCGGAGCCCTCTACTACGGCAGCTATTTCTTACTTGCTTCTTTCACTCCCTGCTTCACCTCTTCCTTATGGCGCAGTTCGGGTGTCCGCCGAGATATGTGAGACAGTTACTGCGCCATTTCCTTTCCTCCACAAAAAAAAAAAAACATTTCCAAACTGTTATTACAATTCCACAAAAAGCGCGTATTTCCCTCAAAAAACTATTTTTGAAAATTAGTGGAGGGCTTGCACCCATTTCGCTCTCATATAGGCGTATTTCTGTTCACAGTTTGTTATTGCCATAACTCTCCTTTCTGAGCAACACGTAATTTCTCTATCCCCAGAGCTCCTGACCGACTCATTCCCTCATTTACGACCTCGCTCTCCTACAAGCACTCTCGGCGCCATGCACGAGTACCTCCTTCATCGCATCAACACACGAGCAATTGTTAGACTTCTACGAAGAAGCCATTGAATGTTTCCCAGGGCACCCATCTTTCGCAGCCTCGAACTTTTCCGCAGCCTCCTTCCTAAGAGCACAGTTTCTACCAGGGAGCGTTTACTCTCGAAAAAGAAAAAAAAAACCCGCAGTATGGGTGCCACACGAGGCAGCCTCGAAGACGAGACTGAAACGTCAGCCCCTGAGTTTTATAATAAAAATCTGAGGAAAGCCGTGAAGCGGCTTGCGGTGAAGCAAAGACGAAGCGACGGTTGACATTTATATAACTCCTTCAAAGCCGCCCGATCCAATGTTTGCGACCGGGATTTGCCCTTGGATGGCGCGCCTCCATCCCCTTTATGCGTGATCATTCCGCCGGGCTGTCAACCTGTCACGGCTTTCCATTCTGTCGCGACGATTTTATAGCGCAGGATGTTGAGACAGCTGAGAGGAGGAGGAGGAGGAGGAGGAGGAGGAGGAGGAGGAGGAGGAGGAGGAGGAGGAGATACTGATATAGAGAAGAGAATAAGTGTATCGCTGTCGGAGAATCCATGCTCTTGGCAGCCCCCACGCTGTTGTGAAAGCGGTTATAAGCACGTTGGACCCCCTGCGTGTTTACCTAGCGCTTGAACGACTGGCATCCGTTGCCGGCAAGCGTTATAAAACAGGCGGTGGCGAGCTTTCAGCCAATATATCTTGTTTGATCACTTTTTTTCTGCTTTGAAGCGGGGCCGATAAGAACGTTGGGAAAACATCTCGACAACTGCCGCTGCGCGCACGTATCGAGAAAAGCTCTCACCAGTCGGGAGCACGTGCGGGCCCTCTGGGGCTGTCATGGTGCCTGAAGTTTGATGCAAAGTAGACGTCGAAATAATTTATCCTTAAGCCATGGCAGAGAGTTATTATATAACCCGTTTGTCGGGAAATACTGACTCGTACGCGAATCTACAAAGCGCTGTGGGAAAAAGTTTTAATGCAAAACTGTAAAGGGAATTGTAAAGCTTAGAACTCTTGGCGATCTCCTTCATGTTTATCCATTTCGTCCCCTTCTAATTCTCTTAGTGTTTTAAGCCTTTTCCTCTTTTATTTTGTCTATTTCTTTCACTTCTTTGTTTTCGGCTTTCTTCTCTTTTGCTTTCACTTTTTGTTTCACGTAAATCTATTTCTCTGTCCACGACAGCTTCAATCACTTTTGTCTCCTTTCTTCTTCTCTGTTTCCTCCTGTTTCTTCTTAGTATTTCTCTTCTTCTATCTTCTGTTCTTCTTATACATTCCTCTCTTCTTGTTCACTGAGTATTTGGCTTAGCTCTTGGTTTGGCATGCGTTGGATTGATACCGATGCGCTTAGGCGCCAAACCAAGGCCAGGTGAGCCAAGCCTATTACAGCTATGAGACCGGTGATGTTTTAACTAAACCATTAATGCATTTTTTTTCGTCAATGATTCTTTCTCTTCTTTCCATTTCTGTGTTTCCAAAGCACCTCTCCATTAACTGCACTTTATCTTCTCTTCATGTTCCTTCTAGTCATAATCTGCTCCTTTCATTTCTCTTCGACGGCTTGGCTTCTAGATTGGCTTGCCCTGCCTTGGCGCCGATCTGCTTAGTGCCAAACCAAGCTAAGGAAGAATAAGTACATCTACAATGGGCTCCAGGTATAAGACGACTCAGGAAAGCCTCCCAAAAAGGGCTCTGCCATAAATTATATACAAAATTGGTCACTGGACCCCAAATAGGCGGTTGGTGTACTGCTTCGGTATTGTTCCTTTTACGCGTTAGCATAAGAGTCTCATGTCGCCAAACACACCGGTGGTCGTCACAAATTGGCACCTTTCCGGGTGGTACATGAGTGTACCAGCTGCCACGGAATGCCACATAAACGAGCCAGCTGCGACCTGCCACTGTTAACAGGTGGTGAAGCAGAGCGTGGAAATCCCCATCGACCCTCCTAGGGGAAAGACCAGAAGGTGGCTGCCACGCGAAGAACCTTTTCACCTGCAAAGTTTGGTAAATGGAAACGCCAGCTGCGACCTGGCATGGTTGGCAGGTAGAAAAGAGACAGAGAAAGCCCCCTCGTCATTTGCAAGAGAGAATAAAGAAGGCAATGCTGGAAGGTGACTGGCAGGAGAAGAAACTAGAGGGTGTCTGCCGTAGAAGGAGGAGGCTCTGATGAAGGCGGAGGAATGCGCTATCGGAGGCCGATTGGCTCGCTTACAACGAGGTTCTTATGGTATTGCGTTGTTACAGCTAATGGTATTTAGGCGTCCTCCAAGTTTTTATCGTCATCTATCACCCATGATCGATTCCTGAAGCACAGCCTCATTTTAAGCATCTAAGTGATCTCACTTATTTCACTTGCGCCCTCACTAAATCCCCGCATTCATAGCCGTTTTGGGCTTGTCGGCATGGCGTTTTATAGCTCTAGACAAAGCCTGGGGTTGGATTCTGGCGATAGTGGCTGCATCGAGATAATGACGAATCTAGATGAACACGGGTACTCATATTTCGGTACACCTTTTACGACTCCCAGCGGCCTAAATTAATCCGAAGCCCTCGAATACTGCGGGCCTCGTCGTCCAAGGTGCTTCTATGGTGCATAAAAATTCTTGAAGCATTGAAATTCGTTGTGAGAGCGTTCACTTCGTGCGTATACTTAGGATAGCGCAGGATCCATTACTCATGCTTCGCCTACAACGACAGCATGTTAGAGAGTAATTTCTGATCACAGTGGTCTGTTGCCATATACCGAGACGTATACGCACTCATGCTAGTCCATCGATGCATCTGCGGAAAGGATACGATCTGCCATCTTGCGTATATTCCTTGTAATCCTTTTTTCGTATATCTATTTCCTTACGGCGCGGTTCAGGTGTCCGCTGAAATCTGAGACCGATATACTGCGCCATTTCCTTCCCTAAAAACCAATTTTTCCTCTCGCGTTCTGCGTGCTCAAAATAAGTATGCGGAATCAAGAACAGAGACACTTCAATATCTACACTCCGCGTGTGAAGAAACATGGAACTTTGAAGGAAAAAGCAGTACTTCACGCCTCAGTTGCCGGAATGCTTAGTAAACACAGACTAAGGGGACGATAAATAACGCACAGCGCCGACCTAAATCTGGCAAGACATTCGGCAACGTGCCAGCAAATAGCGAAACAACCTCAAGGAAAATTTCGTCAAGAAATTTGTGAAAAGGTCACCAACTCATGCCAATCAGCGGCAGTGGGTTTGTGGGAGAGGCGTGTGGATGAGTCTGGCGCCCATAGATTCTCCCGCTGCCGCACTCCTGACAGCAGTCAACGAAGAAAGCTGGGAAAAAGAAGGTGAACGTGCCAGCGTGTGCATCAGTTTTATACTACGTCTCGACAAAGCACGGTATTTTGAAGTATAAACGAGTTAACGGCAAATGATGAGGGTTATTAAAACCTTGTCGAGTAAAATCTCACTTGCTTGCTTGTTGCGACAAAAGCGGCTATACAATGAAAGAGATGCCCAGAATGATATCACTAGTGTAGAATGAGTAGACTTGGAACCATCCCATGAGAAATACAGTAAAGACGGTAGACTTCGAACTGACAACAATTTGTTCACTTGTTTTGGTGCGAAGCAAGAGCTTAAGCCTACTTGGTGCCTTTCTGTGTAAATACACTACTCTTCTGCGCGTAGCGGAGGACTAGGCCTTTTTGCCACGTTATAAGCGTGTCCACAAGGAAGCGATGAATACTTGAAAGACGGAAATGAAGACGCGTAATTGATCGAGGAGGGACATCGGTAAGTCCAGCGGCGTGCAATAACGGCGTAATTACTCTATGGCATCCACTAAATTTACAGCCAACAGTGGCCTTCGTGTGGAGGCGCCAACACATAGGAAAAGAAAAAAAAAAGAATTATCTTGCAGAGTTTCAACACGAACGACAGGAAGGAAGGTCCTAGACTGCAAACCCCTATGCGTTCGTGACGCTACACGCAGCTCGCACGAGAACGAAATAGATTATCCGGACATCCAAGCAAAGAAGGAGCATATATCAAGTGCTCTTCCATTTCAGCCTTGGTGCCTTTTTCGGACCGACAGCCATTTTTTCACTCCAAGAAATTTAGCGTGGCACGCGAGTGAAGCTTAAATGAAAGCGTGTACGCGGTTCTGAAAACATTTTATCCTTAAAAATTGAACGAAAGCGAGCAGGCGTGACGGGGTATCTTCTTAATGTATAGAGTGAATACGGTTCGAACAAATGCGCTTGTTCCGCATCGGCTAACAGCGCTGAACAAGCGGACGGCTGTTGCCTCTTTTCAGAGCAAAATTGAGGATTGAAACGCGCAATCGCACACACGCCATGTCGGACGAGTTCCGAGTGGCGACGCTGTGCAAACGTCATTTGCACTTTGTGAGAAGTCACGTGCCCTCTGCTCAATTCTTTACTCCGTCCAGACGTCGTCCTGCAGGTTACGCTGGCTGTTTCTCAGGGGCAAAATATCGCCGTTTCCCACCATTCCGCCCACACACGAGCCCATCTTCCCTTCTACACATAGATTTTTCCTGACACGCGTGAGCGAACCGTGGGAAGCTTTTAAAACACCGGGTCGCTTCCATAAGCTGAAGCGAAGCCGGTACAAAACAGACGCTCTCGGCAATGTGTGCACGCGACGCAACGCCCGTGGCAGCTGTTTTTGCGTCGAATGCCATTATCAGGACCGTTCCTCACCACATCAGCCAGAGGTCGCTTGAGGCAGTTTTTTGTTCTTTTTTTTTACTTTCAGACACCAATCCTCGCTTTACGGCGTATGTTTCTACTCTGCGGTGGTCAGATGAAAAAAAAAAAAGTTTCCATTGTGAAAGACCTTATTCTGGCGTTGGCGTGTAAAGAGGGTTTTTTGCGCGCCGTGTAGAAAGAATTCTGAAAGCGCGCGTGCGAGGTTGTGGCGTGGCGCTGAAAGCAATGCGCGTTTACCCATCTAGGCCAGCTGGTGCAGCTGTTGTTTTCGCGCCGATTTTCGCTGCTAGAAAACGCACCGATCGATAGAGAAGTTAACAAGAAGGTTCAAAGTTTGGCATGTAGAAGGTGTTTGCGTTGTGAAACAACATTGACCGTTTCTCGGTGAGCACACAGAGGGTATACATTATACGAAGACCTTTTACGTGCCGGCTTTTTCCTGCACCGTACTCTGCAGGTGTGTTATATTCTTTCATAATAATACTAATAATTGGTTTTTCGGGAAAGGAAATGGCGCAGGAGCTGTCTCATATATCGTTGAACACCAATAATAATAATAATAATAATAATAATAATAATAATAATAATAATAATAATAATAATAATAATAATAATAATAATATAAAATAATAATTGTTTTTTGGGGGGAAGGAAATGGCGCAGTATCTGTCTCATATATCGTTGGACACCTGAACCGCGCCGTAAGTGAAGGGATAAGGGAGGAAGTGAAAGAGGAAAGGAAGAAGAAGGTGCCGTAGTGGAGGGCTCCGGAATAATTTCGACCACCTGGGGATCTTTAACGTGCACTGACATCGCACAGCACACGGGCGCCTTAGCGTTTTTCCTCCATAAAAACGCAGCCGCCGCGGTTGGGTTCGAACCCGGGAACTCCGGAGAACACCTAAACCGCGGCGTAAGGGAAGAGATAAAGGAAGGGGTGAAATAAGAAAGGAAGAGAGAGGTGCCGTAATGGAGGGCTCCGGAATAATTTCGACCACCTGGGGATCTTTAACGTGCACTGACATCGCACAGCACACGGGCGCCTTAGCGTTTTTCCTCCATAAAAACGCGGCCGCCGCGGTCGGGTTCGAGCCCGAGTTATATTCTTTCATAATATTCTTTCATAATGTTAAACCAGCACGATGAAATAGCTACCACTTTGAGGTTGCAAAGGTATCGCGCGTTCCTTTTCTACCATACCAAGCCTGTTCATCTAGCTCTCTCCAGGGTTGCGTTTCGCGTGTGGTGGAACAGTCTACTTTCCTCGCATTGCCTAAATATCCTAGTAGCAAGTTATATTCTTTTCGTTTTTATTTGAGCAAGTTTAGAATGTTCCTACCAATGTCGCGCTCACACTATTTCTCAGAGTCTGAACGCATTGAAAATAAAAGGTTGAATTAAACTGCAAGCATCAGGGCGGCAACATAAATTGCCTCGATAAAAGGAATATTGGCGTCGCATCAGCAATTCATAGAATATCAGCAATTATTCTAGCTTCCTTCTGAAGTGGGCAGATACACGACCTGAAAACAGCCATCAAACTCAACCATAAGCTAACCTTTACAGGCGCGTTGTTTTGTCAGAAGGCGCTTTGTTGGCAAATATTCCACTCAGAGAACAGTGCCGACAGCCTTGCCCTTCTGAATCTGTTGTCTGCCATCACCGCCATTTCTGAAACAAGGATATCTAGCCAGAAACAAAATCAGTCGCCAAATTTAGCCGAGAAGGCTCGCTTTTTCCAATTACTACGCCGTTCCAGCAAACACCTTCAGTTACCGAGTGGAAACGCAAACTCTTCAGCGTTTATTATAGAATTAGAACAGATGATGCTGAGTGACACTATCTCTTCTCTATTCTATGATGAGATACCAGACGGTAGCTATATGTATCGTGTAGAGAGATTGCCAATTCGAACGAAATAGTATTGAAACCGTCCTCCTGAACAAACTTTGAAACCGTGCAAAAACTGTGCCTTCCTTCATGCAAATCATATCGGTGTGAAGTTTACACGGACTGTACTTGCGAAGCACTTCAGTGTTTTGCTGTATAGTATGCTGGAAATTAACAGTAGCGCTGCCCACCACTGAGTCTTCACTAAGAGTCCTGAACATGTATCCAAGAGATTTATTTTTAAAAAAGCTCGTAGGTGTAGAGCGTTTACACAGAAAGGACATTCGGATACTGTGTATACAACGCTGGAAACATTTCTAATGATTTAAAGTTATGATATAAACGTTAAATTATTTAGGACACACTGGTAGAGCAGTGACGAGGAAGAACGTAAGAAGAATGTTTGCGACGCATCAAAAAAACCTTATTTGTTAATATCAGACATGTAAATAAGGTTGCAATGGAACGTGTAAAGTTACATCAAATGAGATAAAATTTTATAACTGCATTATAGTGCTCGCTGCGCCAGGGGTGGTTCTCTATCGAAAGCTCATAGGCGATTCGCTCTCGCAGGTCCCACCATGAAAGGTTTGTCCGTAGTTGTTTCTGCAATCGTTTGAAAACTATAATTTTTTCTAGGGGACACTTTCCATACAACTACTCAAAATGTGAAGCCGTGATGAATGCAGAATGATTATCACTGGATGTAAACGGTTCTCACATGCGGGTTCGATCCCGGCCGCGGTGGTCGAATTTTCGATGTAGGCAAAATGCTAGAGGCCCGTGTACTCTGCGATGCCAGTGCACGTCAAAGAACCTCAGGTGGTCGAAATTTCCGGAGCCCTTCATTACGGCATCCCTTCAGAGCCTCAGTCGCTTTGGGAGGTTAAACCCTCTAAACCATAAACGATTCTAACGTCGTGTGAAAGCTCACTTCCGACCCGTAAACAAGAGATGTGCGCCATTGTACGATTTAAGCTATTGCGTCACTGATACGTTTCAAAAAAGCTTGAACGCTGGTTCGTGGTACATACCTCAGTTTAGTACGCAAGCTTGCAAGAAGTGTAATCAAGACGTACGTCTTGATTGCACCCCTGCTTAAATTGTAGCAAGCTATTTTTGCCGGTAGCAGGTGCCTTCTCCTTGCGCGTTTCTCAACGAAGCTCCCTTGAGAAGCATGCCTGTTTTTAGGCTAACATCGATGCTTGCCAATACATGCATTTTCCTATGTTATTCAGGTGAACTTAGACCTGTACCGGTGAGATGGGTTCCCACTGCGATATATACAACAGCGCTATCTGTATAAGGAATGCCCACCCGTTTCATGGCGTCTGGCGTACGAGCAGATAACGGAGACGTAGAGCTGGGGTAGATTGACACTCGCATTGGTGATGTACGGGTAGAGTGACGGGAAAAAATGGCTGGATACGCGGCAGCGGACAACGGGAGATTGGACGCCAGAAGACCACGTACGGAAAAGTGTTAAATGTAACTGCATAACGCATTCCATGCATTAATAAATGTAAAGGCTTACGAAGACAATGGAAAGTGAAAAGAACTAAACGCCATCAGACGCGCGCCGAAGACAAAGTTAGCAGTGCGGGGGAAGGTGCGTCTAGAAGGGAAGTCTTAGGCCCCCCACCCCACCCTCAAGTTTTTTTTTTGACGTGCTTTTATCAGCAATATGCTTGCAGCAAAGCCAACCCGCTCAATTTCAGAAAATTATAGCGGCCTGTATTTAAAAAATCCGTTTCTTTATGTCTCATGCGACACCGAGAAGATCCACAGCTGCCTAGCAAGGCTGATGTATCAATCGGATGACGGCTTCTCCTTGACGCTACTACCCCTGCACGTGCAATACAGATTTCAGTACACCGCAGTTTGCGCAATATGATGCAGTGGAGTGCATCATTCGGCTTCAGACGAGTCAGCGCAAAAAACTATACAGCTGAGGCTAGCTGAAAGTTCTAAACCTCAGAGCGGTGCCGGGTAAGGCTGCCAGGAAGGAAGCCGTATTACAGTAATCAAGCGACGGCACCGTTCGGTCGAGTGAGCTTGTTGCTCGGTATATCGCGAAACAAAAGAGCTCTCCGGGCCATCTGTTGCTGCCGCGATTCAGCGGCATACTTTCACTTTCCCCTCCCAAAGCAGTCGCTAATGAGCATCCTGTTTCGGGGCGCCCTTATATGCGGACGCGCCGCCGAAACAATGACCGGCGTCCCTGGTGCGCTGAAGCCGCTAACGAGGCGGGGACGCATTCGCTTTCTCTTCGGCTAAGGCCGTCGATGGCTGCAGCGGAGGCATAGAGGGACACGCATATGGGGCAGAACAGGCCATCGATCTTGAGAGCAGCGAGTCCAGGCCACAACGCGGGGACCACGGTTCGCATCAAAAGTGTTCAATACCCCGGCATCCCTCAGGAACACGGGATGGGCGTTCAGCGCCGGTTCAAAGCAGATATTCTCAGAAACGTCCACTCTGATTGGCTTTCACCGTGTGCAGCGCGGGCTGAACAATTCTGTCAACGCGGCTCCGTGTACCAGTGCTTGAGCCAACGGATACGGGAATAATTGAATTGAATAAAAATTTTAGTATCATGTGAACTTACATACATCATAGCTGTATATAAGTTCTACTACCTTTGTTTTTACAAAATCGTTTTGTGATGCCACAGGCTACGGGAAGTACTGAATAAACAATGAAATCCTCGATGAGGAAGGTGGACCAAGGTACAATACTCGCAAGCATGACACGCAGAGGTGTGTTCAACAGCTTCACGGGACAACGAAACTTCCTTCGAAAAACAGCAATAAAAATTGCAGCTTGTGGCTTGCACAGTCAACTGAAGGGAGCGTTTACAGCACCATGTAGGGCCACGCGTAACACATGTCGCCTAATTCAGCTATTACTTCCGCAGAACATAGAAATAGGCGCCTGGTGTTTCTATCATTATGGTGCACGCGTAAAATGTGTGGAAGATGCTTTTTGGTGCCTCTCATCGGAGTTATCGCTAGGCCACGACGTGAACCTCTTGTAGCGCTCGTGGAGCACAGGAGTGTGTAGAGCACAGGGCCACAGCAACGCCCAAAATACCACAAGAACACCACCGCGCGTTCAAGCCATGCCTAGGTCACACACCACCTCATCTGCGTACGCTGTTAGAAACCGGATATGTCGCCAGCGGTTCTGTTGCTGTACTATATCTCAGCTATACCGGCAAGATTGCTACATCTTTCAACTGTTCAGCCTTCTGAACCGGCACTAATGTTTGGTACGTCAAACCAATGGTCCTGAGAGGTGGATCAAGCCTTTGTACGTGTGCATGATTTATGAGAGACTTTGCTAGCAGCTGAGCGGGTCCCTCAGGAGCAGCTGTGCACGTGGCAATAGGGGCACCAGTTTCGCTTTCTCAGCCTCTCGGGTAGACAGAATGCTTCAAGGAGCGAAAAGCAAGTACCGTTGCTTTCAGATCACGGAAGGCAAGATAAATATTGTCGGTGTAAAGATATTCTGATTTTCTGAATGCCATGAAGAGAAGTCTAGGCGAGGCGCGGTTGTGCAGGGAATCACTTTTGTAACGAGTAGTTTTCCAATTCATCCCTTGCCCCTCTATCATAGTGGTCGCCGTTGACGAAGTCAGGGCCGATGTGGCAGCAAGCGAAAACGTCCTTCATATCTTCTCTAATTACAAATGCAAGGCTGACCAATGCCCAAAGTATACTGTAATAAGACCTTTGAGCTTGCAATAACTACAAATTAAGTATTGTAGCGTGAGCTACACTGGCCGAGGTTGAGCAGTTTCGCGTGGCTCCTGGAGAGCCGTGCTGCGCATGCGCGATGAGCAATGACGTCACACGGCGCAAGGCTGGTGCGCCGGAGCCGCCGCCACCGCGCGAGCTTCGCCGGTCTGCGCATTCCAGAAAAGTGACGTCATAGCCGCGGCAGACGCACTGGCGCCGGCGCGTGCCCAGCTGTGCGCCACCGTTGCGCAGTAGCGAAGTTGACGCTGCGCCGGAGCCGCTTGATAGCGTCTCTCATTTTGTGCGCATGCGCAGAGGTATCAGTGGGGGTATACATATAGCGCGACGTTTGCCAGTGTGGTATAGCCATGGAGAAGGAGAGCGAAATTGCTGCTCAGCGGCAACTGATGCTCAGCGGCTCAGGGTAGCTCGCGCTACGTATATCCTAGCAAAGCCAAGCTAAGCCACTGCTAATTTTTTTAACATGCTGTAACACGACTGGTGTGAACATATGACAGAGTGCCTTCCCTATAACTTATTGATATCTTGGCTTTCCTTAGAGTTTTAGCGGTATGGGCAAAAATTGGAGAAGTTTATGACGGTATGCCATGCGTGTGAAGCTCGGCACCCTTCACCAGTGAACGTAGTTCAGATACTTGGTCTCTCCAGCAGGAATAGTAGCCCCTGAGAATGCGCCACCAACAGTGCACTGCGATCTATTCGAGCATATAAGTCATAGGTCCACCCACGAAAATATTCCACCTTTAGCTAGGCCGTGCAAGTGGTCCTAGGCATAGTGCACGTAATTTGGGGGGTAACGTGGTGGTGGTGTAACGGACGTGCCACTGTTGACAACCATCTCGCACCGCCATCACGATGACGGCCAAGGTGAAAACAAAGTGCTGTTCTGATAATGACGGCGCTGTCAATAAACGCCCCGTACACACCACATTTTTCTTTCGACAGTAGCTGTTTTAATCCCTGATATTTTATTTTCCTGATGCTTTTATGACAATGAATACTTGACATCAGCCCAAAATCTACGCTTTTTGCTTCTACCCTTACAACAATCTGAATAGACAGTAGCTGTACTATCTATAAACTGTCTATGGAATATCTAAGGTAATTATTGTAGAGGTAAGGCTGCAATTCCCACCTTATTATTGAGCAGATACCTGAGTGAAATATTTTCATTAATTCAGCACGTTGAGTTCCGATGCACGCGTTCAGTGCACTTCCGCAAGTGTCAGAGAACTACCGCACACAGCACAAAGCAGGATTAGAGAACGATCTGAGCACGACACGAAGATGACATTTTCCAAATCGAACGAATTGGGGCCTTAGGAAGCTTGAAATATAATAACATGGTGCAAATGGAACAGCCAGAATATTCCGCGAGTGCGGCCAAAAAGTGAAGAAAAATTAATAAAAGAAAAGAAATAACTCCTCCGACTATCATTACTAGCCTTCACCTCTTCAGTTTCTCTATAGGAAGGAATCAGTGAAAAAGGGGGAGCGGACAGCAGTAGTTGGCCCCTGAGTGCAACAGAAAACAAGACGCCCTTAAGATATCACAGAAATTGCTTAAAGATGGAGGGGGCAATTTTGATACAGACCGTCGTAGTTAGCATAAATAACAGAATTGGAGGAAATCAGCGGCCAAAAATAGAACGGAATTGAAACTGAAAGACGGTCCTTTGGACGCTACAGAGAGACGTGAGTGGGAAGCTTCTGAAAAAAAAAGCAAAAAAAAAACGTTAGGGTCGGTACCATATAGCAGTTACACTGGCCCAAAAGCCCGTTCTGACAGTTTCCCATCTCGCACCGCGAATCTGCCTTCTTTCCGACGCAACTCTGCCGTCTGGGCTTTCAGCTCCAGCGCCGCCGCTTGTGTAAAGATGTCCCATTATACGTGTGGGCCTCGTGAAAGACCGAAATTAAAGGGAAACGAACGAAGGCAGTGAAATATAGAGAAAGAAAAGTAGAAGACAGCGAAAAAAGAAAACTACCGGGCGTAAAGAAAAAGCAGATAGGTACGGGCAGTGTGAGGGACATGCGAGACCGCACTGCTGAGCCTCGTCGGAGAGCGTGCGAAGCACATCCGGGATCCCGGAGAAACACACGCAACGGGGGATTCCGCGCAAGGCAGCCGCGTCAGTCCGCAGACATAAATAAAGACACTCGGACGAGCACGTATATGCCGAGGCCACATTGTGTACACACACGCACAAACACATGTAGTGAAGGAGGGGGTAGGCGTGTTGGTGAGGAAGATCTAAGAGCCAGAGCCGCCGGCCTTCTCGCCTGCAGAGTCTTTCTTTCAGCTTTACTTTCCGCAATTATGATCCCGACCGCTCTCTCTCTCTCCTCCTTTCCATATAGTTACTTTCGCTTTTGCGCTGCTTTCTTCCTTCTTTGATTCTAATCTCTCTCTCTTTCCGTATTCTGTTCTTTCTTTTCACCGCTCCTCTACTGACCGCCTCTAGTCGTTCGTAACCCCGTGCACAGATGAAAGTGAGAGATAAAGAAGGCGGGAAAAACAAAGGGAGAGTGCGCGAGCAGACATCAAGCTCCGCGGGAAGCCGGTGCCGGAACGGCAATTTGCAATTCCTATGCCTTCTCTCTTGCGTTTCTGCGTCCCGCTTCTGGCCCTTCTTGCTCCCTCCCAAGATGGAGCCGCACGCTGCACGTGATTCTCAACCGAGGCGGCACAGCATAACGCACGGAGCCAGCAAACCATAAAACGAGAAACTGACCTGGTATAAGCAGCCTAGTAACAAACGCCGTTCTCTACAGTGCTCTCATTTATATGCGCGTGTTTTTCGTCGCGAAATAATGTGATACTCGAAGAAAGCGAGAATCCGCTTTTTAAGCCGGTATAGCTCATGCGATGTAGGCTTAGCTCGAGTAGTTCTTTCTTTCTTCTTTTTTTTCACAGACGCTGCGAGTAATCCCACGTAGTGCACTGAATGTGGTGCAATGGATTCATCTGGTGCCACATTGAATTTTTGGCTTTTCCTTACATCGCTGTTAACGCTGCATAGGAGAAACACGGTTTTCCCCTGTCGGTGGCTTTCGAATAGGATGAACACACCAAAGCGAAATGCGCGAATTCTTGTTTTTCTTAAAATGCCGAACGTACCACAGACTCACGTCTACACCAGTGTTACATGACTTTGACGGACGGGCACTAAAAAATATAAAAACAGAATTTTCCTGGCAACGATCCCTATTGCCTGTGTGGACGAGAATGTCTCCGCGCTAATGTTTCTAACAAATACATATATTAATGAACTGGTTTCCTGTTGAATGCGCGTTGGGTGCGTCTATGATATTCTGAAGGTGCAGTAACAAAGGACTGGAGCTCTTCCGAAAGATTTGTTCTAATTAGCTCGATAATATTAATATTGGCACCTAGGATCGAATTCAAGCCATTGCCTGTTACATGTGCTAGAAAAACTTTAATAAAAACAAGTAAATGTTTGAAATAACCGGAAAGCGGCCGGCTCACACAGCCATATTGATGCACATACTATAAGTGTTTATTATAAAGTGAGCATCCCGAAAGCGGGTTTTAAAGCACAGACTTCTTCCGCCCTTTCACAGGCAATGTCTTTCTTTATCAAGTGGTAAACGTCACTTTTTGGTAAGTCTGTACAATTGCGATGAAAACACACGTAAAAAGAGAGGGGAGGGGGACTAAATGAATAATAATAATAATAATAATTGGTTTTTGGGGAAAGGAAATGGCGCAGTATCTGTCTCATATATCGTTGGACACCTGAACCGCGCCGTAAGGGAAGGGATGAAGGAGGGAGTGAAAGAAGAAAGAGAAATAGGTGCCGTAGTGGAGGGCTCCGGCATAATTTCGACCACCTGGGGATCTTTAACGTGCACTGACATCGCACAGCACACGGGCGCCTTAGCGTTTTGCCTCCATAAAAACGCAGCCGCCGCGGTCGGGTTTTTATGGAGGCAATGCCGACCATGCTTTGGTGTGCTACATTTCGGTGAGAAATATCGCAGTGAACCAAATGCCAATGCTCTGAAAAAGAAGCGTGATTATTGTTTGCTACTGAGCGAGACCCTTGGAGCAAAATTGATCCAGCCAAATTTCTTCGCTCTTATAAGGGGCTTGATTTCAGTCGGCAGAAGGCCCTCGCCGCAAAAGAAAGGTAGGTTTAGATGGCCAGTTCATGAAAAAATGTGAAACAACTCATCGATGCAATTAATGTGTACAGCCGACATGCCATATTAATTGAGGACAATTCTTTCGTGTTTTGCTCAAGTGTATTCTCGTCTTGCTCCTATTTTTTGTGGCACTTGCGTTACCTAAAATCTGCTTCAAAGATGCACAATGGTCCTCATTCACGAAGATTCGACCACTACTCAGGAATAGCGGTTACCACTGCGGTTATGTCCGGCACAGTTACTGCAGTATTTACTTTCACGGTGCTCATATGTCACGACGGCTTCCTTAATACGTGCACACATTCGCACAAAGAGCGGTACACAGTTCATAGAGACAGACACATTGAGCTTTCTTGTAGGAGAAATACTAAAACTTTTCTACTCATTGCAAAAAGATAAACATACGTACTGCACTTAACACGCCTATACACCGCTAGCAAATGCACTCCTTCATGTCAGTTAAAATTGATAATAGGATGGGAATCGCCCCTCCCATGCGGAACGTTAGTCGACGGCCATGCAATGCTCTGAACGTCGGCCCCTAAGCGCGCCCTGATATTATGTTCCGCGCGCCAATCAACCGTGAATCCACTGGCGTGAATAACGCGTCGTTACACCGCACTTTCCATGACCTCTTCTTACGTAAGGTAGCTCGCGATACGCAATTACGGATCGTTGTCCTAGGGTGGGGTCGCAGCTAGACTCCATGCACGGAAACAACGGCAGACGCACCGCGCAGTGCTGTCCCCCCCCCCCCCCCCCACACACACACACGCACACCCCCACCTCTGCACACACGGGCTCACATCCAGTTTATAGCCGTCCGCATCAACGAGGCCGCTTGCGTTCCCCACGACACAGGAATAAGCCCCCGGCATAAGTCACCGAACGCGCCACGAAACGCCCACATAACAGAGGCAAACGGCGCCAAAAGCGGTGCCTCGGTGCGCAGACAGCCCTCCCATTATATCTTGGCGCCCGCGAAGGGTGCAGCACTGAAATGGAGGGAGTTTCGCTTCCAAGAGCTGTGGGGAGTTCACTGCTTTTGGTATACGCTGCGGGATGCCCGCTCTGTATGGCCGCATGTTCTACAGGCCATCGAGCCGACGGCGCGTGGTCTTCGCTATCCTCCAACAGTGCCCTGCTGTTGAAGCTGTCCAGCCGGTGTCTGAGAGCGAAATACACAACCCCCTCTCCCTCAGTTCACGTCAGGAGGGTTGCACGCATACATGCTCGCTCATTAATAACGATACGCAACGATGTATGATGGCTGAGTCGCAAAGATATCGTGAGGTGTCCTCCAATTTCACTGGCGCCACCTGCTGCTCGACGTGCAGTATAGTCCGTGCGCGGTTGCTCTCTACTCAAAGTAGGGGAGCAAGGGTCTGGCCCCTATCGCGGTCGTTTTAGAATAACTGGTTCGCGAAGTCACGCAAAATGCTTATGGAATGGAATAGACAAACACTGCTAACGCAGGATCCTTTGAGGCTTATCCAGCCCGCCAAAGGTGGCTCTATGGTCGTGGCGTTGCGCTGAACGTGCACAAGGCCTCGGGGTCGAATTTCGTCCGCGGGGACTGCCTTTCCACAGAGGCCAAACGCGAAACACGTCCATGTGCAGCGCGATGCCATTTAATTTTACACATTAAAGAACCTGCAAGAACGGAGTATGCTTGGCATGCCAATTTTCAGTGAAATGCGAAAGTTGGCGTCAAATGCTCTTTCACCCTTCTCATATTTTGCGATACGGCCCTGTTACATAGCCGTGAAATGTTATAGTTACCATTCGCGAAGTAACATAAATGTAGTATCATTAATAGCATAACAAAATACTTGACCACTGATAAATAAAATAACCGTGAGGTGGCGATACTAGATCCTGCCGGCTGCCGATACATAGAGAACTGCTGCGCTACTTATAGGTAATCCATTTTGTCAAGCTGCGGAAATGCTCAGAGAGAGAACATGACCCCTCTACATTTAATGCAAGCCTGTTACCACTACCAGCAACATTGAAAACGGGCATTGTCGACAGCTAATTAAGCTAGATAACCGCAGAGCGCAAGCCTCCATCTCCTGTACACCTGGTGCTTTCCCATGCCCTTCCAGTCACACCAAAATGGTATTGAGTAGCAATGCAACTTGGAGCACAAATCTGGCATTGCGTTTCGCTGGACGCGCTCAGAAGGTCCGTCCAATTAGATGCGGCAATGTTAAGCGGATTTGCCACGCTTGCAGAGAGACTCATAATATCTGCGCGTCATGCGCAAGAAAGGAAGCTTATTAAATATCCGTACAGGGCAAAGGCACTAAATAAAATTTTCTGCAGGCAGTAAGCAAGAAGACATCGGTGTTCTGTGTAATTCATCTCCGCAAAGACGACTCGCACGTACTCGCAATAACCACTTTGTGAGCGCTCGAAGAAACAAAAAAGCGCAAGAGCGGCGCTCGCCGTTCGGGCTGCTCCGCGAGAAAGGGAGAACAGAGTACAGGAGAGGTGTTTATTTCGCTTCTTTCTCTCTTCCTTTCTCTTCAGATCTTCGCTGCTTTCGACCACGGCGCGGACAGAAACCAGTTTTCGCTCGTCCAACACACGTATTACTCCCCATTTGTTTTTTGACGCCGCCGAAGCGGCCGCCATCTCCAGCACATAAGGCACGCAGCGCCGAATGCATGGCTGGGAACCACGGCGGAAGAAAAAAAATGGAAGACGCTCTGCACGTTCCCGGCGGACAGTGGGAGCTGGCCGCAAGCTTTACACTCCGCAGGAGGGCGCTTCGTGACGCTCCGCCACGAAAGAAGCGTTGGCGATCGAGACTAGAAATTCATGGTGCACGAACGAATTTCGCCCCTTCGTCGCTAATCTTTGCAACGTATGAAAAGCCGAAGACCGTTCCGCTTCGAAGGAGTATCTGCGAAATCGCGGAGACGTGACCCATCGGTACTTAAGGGCTCCCACGTGGAGGTTGGTACCCTCTGCATCGAAGGTACTACGGGAAGAGGTGTGCATCGGCAGGTGGTAGCCGAGCTAGCTCAGCACGTACTGTGGGAAAAGACCACGCAGCATCATTTTGGTGGTGAAGTCGTGCGTAAGATTCTTGGCGAGTCGTGCTTGCACTGTCGAAAGAGAAATGGAGAGAGTAACGAGAGAGAGGGAGCGGGAAAAAGGAGGCGAACAGAATTTGCTGCGAATGTGATACAGGCAGCGCGGCTGCAAACAGAAATGCGCATGGCCACGCTGTATTAACACCTCTTTCTGGGCTAGTTGGTGCATACTTGAATTATAGAAGACCTAGCGCCAAAAGCATGCAAACCACAAGGACAACCAAAATAGCGCCTGTGTCTCGTCGTCGTTCGTCCTTGTGGTTTGCATGGTTTTGGTGCTAGGTTTTCTCTAATTCAACCACGCTGTACACCTGTGCACCTTCAGCCGTATAAGGCGCCGGCAGCGGCTTTCGAGCGCTTATATTGGAGGCTGCAAATAGCTGGCTACTTTGCTCAGGTTAAGGGCAAGGCAGCGAGCTAAGGAAAGGAAAATGATAGGTGTAACGTTAAGAGACCGCAAGCATGCAATGTGGCTGAGGGAACGAACGAGGGTTAGTGACATCGCAGTCGAAATCATGAAGAATAACTGGGTTTGAACAGGGTACGTAATGCGAAGGCAAAGTAACCGACGGTTTTAAGGGTAACGGACTGGACTCCAAGAGAAGGCAAGCTTAGCAGGGAACGGCAGACTGCTAGGTAGGCGGATAAGATTAAGAAGTTTGGGGGGATACGGTGGCCGCAGCTCGCAAAGGAGAGTGTTAATTGGACAGGCATAGAATAGGCCTTTGTCCTGCAGTGGGCGTAGTCAGGCTGATGATGACGATGCAAAACCACCAACCTAATACCTCGTCGAGGTCTTTAGCTCAGACCTGTCACTCGGTAAATGTACATCGAATGTTCTATCATGAACATAATCAGCAGGATTCGGGCTGGCAGTTTAAAAATAATGCGCATTGGCTACCCTGTGAGCTTGGTGGTGTTCGCTGCAGGCACTGCAGAACACGTTACCTCTTTCTTAGCGGGTTTTCACAGAATCAGGCCGCGTTACCGCACACAAGTATTTTTTAAAGAAAAATGAGGTTTAGGGATATGATGCGAATTAACCGCCCGTGTAATTGCTCCTCAAAAGACAGGAAGCAAAACGAAAAAAGAAGAACGCGATACGCCAGAATTTCGTATCAATTTCCAGGCTGTGCGTTTAGCCCCACTAATGTACTATCAGTGAAGTGTAAGCAACTGCATGAAACTCCCAAAAAGAGACCCAAATCTTCCAAAGTGTTAGCGCATGAGTACAATACGTAATTGTCCAATGCCCTGGCTGTGCTATATACACTGATTATATCACGTCTGCCAGAGTCGAGCCCGAAGTCCATTCCCTGTAAGTCACAAACCGTCCTTTTGAGCGAGATTCACGTAGGGTTTCCACGCCAGTTTTCTGCTGATCACCGGCAGCTTAACTCCGTCACCTTTCGACAAAATCCTCTCCCATAGATCTTCAACAAACCCTGCCCAAAGCCAGCTGCAGTCACCGGATCCCCGAAAAACTTCGTAACGCCATCCCACCCACCTGGCTCTCTGCCATCCCTACCACGCTAGCGATCTGCTGGAATCCAACAGGACCGTCGGTTATCTTCCCTTCGCATCACAGCCTCCGCCCCTGGCCTGCTACTTTTTTAATTTCATCTTAGTGATAAATAAGTCGCACGTGTTCCCCGACCGACTCTGCTCTCTTTCTCTCACTAAATGTTATATATATCATTTTACTTTCGATAGCTGGCTAGGACGTTGCCAGTTTAGCTTCAACCCTTCTCTTTAGCCTCCAGGTTTCTGTGCCATGGGTGGGCACTGAGAACATACAATGGGCGTATGCTCTCTGCTAGCTGCTCATTACATTAGGGTGCCTGCCCAGTGCACTGCACTTCATTATAATTTTGCTAGATATTTCACTCTCGTTGTCAGCGTCTTCGGTCACTCCCTGCGTATTTATATGTACTGCCTTACTATTTGCAGTATCCCTGAAACTCTCCATTTCACCTTCCCAGCTCCAATTGCTACATTTCCTTCTGGAGATATGCGAAATGCGGTAAATCATGCAAGACTGCGAGAAGAAAGAAAAACACTGAATACGGAAGCATGCACCTGAAGGAACTTACAGAAATGTCTGTACAACACCTGGACTCAGCAAATGCACAACGGCTCCAGAGGCCGATTAATGGGTGACTCATGGAGGGCGTGGCGTGAGGTGGGGCACCAAGCTTGCGCACTGCATCCCTTGGACGTTGTTCTTTTGGTAAAACAAATTAGGGTTCTCGTGGTTTTCGCACCGAAAATGTCTCGGTGAAAAGGGGACCGCCAACCTCCCTTGTATCCCCAACTCAAGGAATTTCAGGTAGAACTTCGTGTGTGACTTGGTGAGATGATTTCACATGAGACACCACCATGCAAATATGGTGGGGCTGTTGAGTTCTTGTGATATATAATACGCCTCTAATGTACGAAGGAAAGGAGGCTTTGAGGGAAAGAGGCCGCGCAGACAAAAAAGACAGACCTCTTCATGACGTTCTCGGCACGCTGATTTTGGGACGTCACGGGCTCATGCGACTGCCTCGTGTCATCTGTAGCCCCATGCCAATTATCGCATCAAACATCGAGCACTTTGCCAGCGATTACAAATATACGCACTCTCGAGGAATGGAGGGGACCTTCCACAACTACGAACTAAATTAGCGGCCTCTCAACGCCCCTGCCGACACTGACTGCGAGCGGTGGGACTCCCTACGTAGACAACGTCTTCAGGGAAAAAAAAGAACTGTAACGGGATCGTCAGGAGGCGTGCACTTTGTGTTTCAACTTTAAAGGCCCGGTGTTTGTTAGCTCTACTTAGGTGCATTCAGATATGCTTAAAGTACGATCCAAGAACATGGCGCGACACTTTCAGAGCGAAAGTTCTACTTCGTGACCAAAGCTGTTTCGCCGCTGAAGCCTGACGTTTAATTGACCTTGTGAGCCTAAATAAAGTAAATATTTCAGCGACTGGATTTCGAACCCGCGGTGGCACCAACTGATCAGCTTCGCTGGACACTGTATGAGAGCACTATGCTTTCGCCGCAGTCGATTACGCCACGCGTTAAGCAGCAACACACTCTCTCGCTGTGCATTGCACATCGTCGTCTTCATCAACCTCCACTTGAGGAGCAAACAAATCAGTCAGTTTAACGTGAGTATCGTCGCCAGACGTTCCGAAGACCGAGCAAAGCATAACCATGAGCCAATGAGGCTAAACACATGCTCACACATGTGTACTCCGTTTAACTACATTAAAACCCGTCATTCTTTTTTTTTCGTTGCAAATCGAAAAGCCGCCATTTGTGTTCGGACAATCCAAGCGCATCCCCTTGAGTGTCTTTCAAAACCTTTGGGCGCCATGCCTAAAAGCCACCTGCTGCTTGATTGGCAGGATGCACCTCTGTCTGTATAACAAACCGCACCGGTTCCTTTCCACAATCTGTCGCAAGATGGGGGCCTGAAGAGGAAGCGGTGATTCAACGAGTGCGGGCCGTGTCCATTGCGAAAAGGCAAACCTGATCTCTCCTGACGCGCGTGCGTCATTTGCGTGACGCCCGCCGAAGCGCAAGCAATCGCACGCTTCAGTGAGTGGAGACGCAGGTTCTTCCGGCCGAGCACCGACAGAAATCCAACCACCGGCGCGGGACGCGACGGTTGCGTTGCGTCATCACCGGCCAAAAGGCAGCCACTCGCTTTCCACCCTTCGAGCGCCGTGTCAATCTGGCTGGAGAGCGTGGGATGCGCAAGTTCCGCTAGACGTCGACAGGGCCGGTGCTGCAACACACGGACTTGGAGCCCGGGAACCAATACCATGGGCTGTTTTCTTTGTTTTATCCTCGTGTTGCTTCTTTGTATTTTTCCTTTCTTCCTTGCTCTTTTTTTCTTTTAGTCTGCACGACTTTCTTTACCCGTATTCCTTCCGTCATCGCTTTCATTCCTCCATTTTGCTTTCATTCCTTGAAAAATGATTGCCAAATCATTTGTCGAAGTCTGGCAATCGTTTGTTTAAGCCGCCATTCAATCCCTATTCCCTTCTAGGCCCGGAGGATGCTAGTGCAGAGTGATGTCTGGGCTTTTGGTATGTTACAGCATGTCTATGCACACGGTGAAGTGAATTGGGTTGCAGTGTTCGTTACTCGCTTCTCGGTAATCAGAAAAGTAGGCTGATAGCTACGAGTAAAAACAAAAACGAAAGATATGAATATCAGTGTTATTCTTCCTAGACCTACTGGCTGGAGGCGCCAACATCCCCTCCCTCTACGCAGTGCAGAGACGAAAGTGAGGGATAGGTTCGACAAGACTTTCGCAAGCAGCTCAAGTGCTTGCATTATACTGGCGTGGTTGCGGGGCGAAAGCGCGCACCTTCCGGGCCGTCGTTGAGAAGGATGTTGTGACACAGCTTGTCGAGTTGGGAAAATGTCACCGGGATGTTTCTCCGAGCGGATGTTGCCTTTTGCATAAGGTACGCACCTCTGAACCCTTGCCGGTAGTGTCGCCACTTGATTTCTTATAGGAATACGTGTGGGCCTCAGCGATCGGCGTCACCGGAGTGGAATCATCACATTAATCGGTATCCCACGTCGAATTAAATTAATCAATTGACAAAGGTTTTTACTGATAGCCGGCCACTTATTCACGCTCTTCAAGAAACGCCAGTGTCCATCGTGGAACCCTTGAGGTTTTACTGCTGTGAAGATCAACCTGATTTTCTTTCTTCAACTTGTTAGCTCAGCTTCCGGTACTGACTCTGTCACTATAATCAAACATCCAACATCAAAATCATATTTGCTAGCGCTTATTTCCAGACAAGGAACAAAAGAACACATGCGCACACTGAGAAAGCACCGCTTCTCAGCGCGGTCCATATCGGGTGGGGGAGGGGGGATCTCGCTGGTCACTGAAAACGGTGTTCTATCAAACGATACCTTGACGACCCTGACCCTATAGCCTATTCACCTATCTTTGAGGAAACCTGCGTACTAGTCACGCTTTAAACGCAATCAAAACGAGAAATTCTTTGAAGCCTTGTGTTCAAATAAATAAGGATCAAATTGTGTCAGCACTCCATCTGTCAGACTATCTAAACAAGAGATATCCTACCTTAAGTGTGGCAGCACTGCTACGCATGTTTGATCTTCAGCAGCTTGAGGAGACTTATATTACATGTTTGTTCCAATAAACGGCAGCTAAAGACTAGCGTATGTCCTGCACGTATGTGTTATTTAGCCCCTAGGAAATATGATTTCGAATGCCTTCCAACAAGCCCAAGTTTCAGCCTTAATAATCCCATACCACTCCCAAGATTCACATGTGCAGCGCATGCCAATTTTCGTTGCTGACATTTTTTATTTGATACTGTATGACCCATCAGGGACTCTAACAGGAAGGGCTGCGAATGAGACAACCAGGTGTAGTGCACATATTGGTAAGTAAAACAACTTGAACAATAACGTATGCCAAAAATAGTTAGAGAATTCAAGTTGAGGTAGAAATAACAGGCCGCAAACATGGTGACAAGCGTACCAAAAAAATAAAATCGGCTGCAGTCAGTTCTGTAATTTCAATCTAGGCACAAACAAAACGGTAAAAAAAAAACAGGGCAGATTAGGAAAGTGTGGAAAATGAGAAAAACAACTGGGAAACAAAGAGGCGATCTATAACCAGGGCACTAAATGCATGTAATGATGAGCTGTTAGTAATATCTGTGTTTGAATTGTTCCATTCGCGTGTAGCTCGTGGAAAAAAATGAGTATTTGAATACGTCGGGACGGAATGGAAACTCGTTTAATTTGTCTGTGAGGTTATGGCGGGCCAATTAAGTCTTTGTGGTCTTTATGTATTTTATAGCGGGAACTTTTAGTTGAATCTAGAACCTAATTTATTGGTGTTTCTAGCCTAAAAACACTTTGTTTTTTGCGAAACGCTACTCCCGCACTTCCTTTCAGTATAGCTGGTCTCCAGTGTTGGCAGTTCCGTACAGTGCGCAAGATTTTAGGGTGAGTGGCACGAAGTAGACATCGCGAAGGCTCAAAGAGGTTCCAGAAATGCGCGTGATAAGAAAATGCACGGTACTAGAATGACAGTTAATGGCAAAAATTTCTTGCAGAGAGAAGAAAAGACTGAAGATAAAACACATGCACACACGAACGCTGTGTCTACATAACGAAGCGTCTTGCAGCCGCCCGGCTTGCAGTGCAGTTTCGAAGGGGACAGTGTTATATCTCGTATTTTTCAATTGAAAGATGCATTTAAAAAACAAACAAAACGGAGACTTCGATGACATGCACAATGAAAGCAGTCCAACCGAAGTTTTGACGGAAATTAAACACGCAACAACCATCACGAGCTACATATGTGCACACGTGCTCAAACTCTGTCTTTATTGCTGTTTTGTAGCGTTAGTTTCGCTGCTAAATATATTTAGGTACGTAGTAAAAACTGGTATTCATCAAAAAACTTGAATTTGGTGCTTCATTATGTTGAGTGCAGCAGATTCTACGCTAAGAGTAATGTGTTCTTCGTATGCGATCTCGCGCACAAATATAATCAGCTGCGCCTGGAACTTCAAAAGATACCGAATATTAATCCTTTTAGGCGAGAGGCTCCTTAGCACTAAGAGCGGACTACCTCCGCTTTGCGCATATATTCCGAGGATCCAACGCGCATCTGGTGCGCTTTAATCCCGGAGCGGGTCGCTGCATAGTGCAAAGCGCTTCGGAAAGTTCGCACTCCGAGACAGGCCGGAACTGCCGACTCGACTATATCTCGCTGCAAGCTTAAGTGGATTAATTCCCAACGGCAATGGCTTGGCAGGCACGAAAGCAGGAAAAACATAGTGCGGACGCTATATCCAGGGGCTTGAAGAGTACGACGGCACTTAAGAAGGGGATTAGGGATGTCGCTCTCTGAAGAAATATGCAAATTGTGAGCGCCGCAGCCAACGCGCTGTTTTACACGCGGATAAGATCTCAAGCATCTGTCAGGAGTTATTTGAAACTATTTTTTGAGTTGCGCCTTATTCAGGAAGCAAAACTTTTGGGCCTATTACTCGTAACAAGGGTGAGTCTGGGTAGCTGAGAAAGTCAGCAACAAATGTAATGGAGGTTTTGCGGTTCACTGCGGAACTCTTTTTCGCAGTGAGAATGCCGTGGAGAAAGTCGGCTTGTGTAGCACTCACACATTTCTCGTCATTTCTTTTGCAGAAATGCTGGAAGGCCACCTTCGCCAAACACCGCGTTGTAAATCCTGACCAGAAGATGTTGCGTTGGAGGTTGGACTTCGCAAACATCTCTACCGTTCTTTGCATTGCAGTTCCTGACTTTGCCTAGGAGCACACTATTAAGGAATAACTGGCGAATTATCCAGAACTTGACAAACTAGAATCCGTTCATGCATCCCAGCTACCACTTTTTCTCAGAGGATAAAGCGATAACCAGCCACGCGCAACCACGCGAAACTTTTTTTTGTTTGCTGCAGCCCTGAATTCCGTTTCACCATCGCCTTACATATTGGTTAAGCGTTTTTACGTTTCTTTGCGGCAGTACTGCAGTGCAAGCTGTGAATATCATATGCGCTGTGAACAATTTTGGCACCTATGGGGCATTGATCATTCGAAAGGGTCACTTTAACTGAATAAAAGCAGAATTGAGTAGGCTCCCGCTTCTAAGGTGGCCGGGGATTCCCTGTACCTGAATCTCACGCTGCCATTTCGCCTGGGAATAGCAAAGAGGGGGCAGGAGGCTCTTATTGCTGCACCTGAGTGAGGAGTCTTGGACATAAGAAAGAAAACACCCCGTCACTATCCTCTCTCTCAATGACGAGAAGTGCAGATACAATCACTCTCTCCCTTACCGATCCCCCGCTCAATAGGGGGGCCATAGATGTGCTTCTGCGTTCGCAAGCCCCAGAGATAGGGGCTTTGCCATTGCTTTTGTCATCAAAGTCGTAAAAATTGACATCATTACCGTTCCTTGAGGTTCTCCCTACCGCATCTTTACCGCTTGCGGCATCTTATTTCTGCTGGGCAGCCCTGCCATAACATGTAACTGTGCCTAGCCATACGAGAAGCTGTGTGTCGCTGGTTAAACTGATTACAGTACATTTCTACCTGTCGTAGGATACACAAAATCTTAAAAGCCTTTTCGTTACCGCGTAACCTGAAAACAAAACCAGTGCTCCTATTACGAAAAGGCAATTACATTTTCTCCTCAGGCTTGTAATTTCTTTTTCCCTTGGTGATAACCCCAAGTGCTTCTTGATTTCCCACCGTCCCCAATTCTGCAATCCAAAAAGAGCACAAACTCAATTCTGCTAACTCAAAAGGCGAAAAGGGCAGCGTAGTTTATTTCCGCATTTTTAAATTAACTTCCGCTTCGCCCGCAACACGCGTATAAATTATTACTGCTCTCCACTTTCTCTGTCTCTAGTGGCATTGCTTTTCTTATTTACTCCGACGTCCTAGCGCAGTAATTGCACCCCTTCTGTTTCCGACGCGGACAAAATACCCGCGGAGCTGCAGCAAGGAAGCAAAGAGCGAAAACTGAGAACAGGCAGAAAGTTCAGAAGCCAGAAAAAAAAAGACGGGCATCACTTTCGGATACACGAATGCCTCTGCACACTCCCGTGTTTTTATCCTCCTCAGGGGGATCTCTAAAAAAAAGCAGCGGAAGTTGCCCCGAGGTACGTGGAGCCGAAAAGGGGAGAAAAAGGACGAAAGGAATAAACACAGTCACGGGAAGACTAACGAGACACAAACCTCCAGCACGTACACTCAAGCACAGGGTTGCACTCGAGGAGGATACGTATATAAGAAGAAAACAAGCTATGATAAGACGTCATTCACTCTCGTTCTCTAGAGAAGCCGTGTTACAAACTGGGGGAAAAGGCTCGTGAGCAGTGCGTTGGCGTCGTACGGTGCCGCACGCGTTCTAGCCTGCAAAGAAACGCACTTAGGCGAAGGCATTTCCGTTAACGTGCACACTCGAGATCTGGCTACGTGGCATGTCCCGTGGGCGCACTCTCTCCAGCCACGGCTGGACTGCATCGCGCCCTTCTGCGGTGTTAGATGTAGATGGGAGGCGAGTGCTTCCAAGCTCTCTTTGTAGAGAGTTGGCCATCAAGACTTCCTTATACAACTACAATGAAGACTTTTCGCAGAGAGAACTTTTAGGAGTATACAGGTGCTACATTCCCAGGCAGTGCCGGAGGGGGGGGGGGGGGGGGGAGGTCGCTGAAAGTGTCACGTTAGCAGTTGGTCGTCACCCAGAACGCCATGCAGGTAAGTCCTCGAGTGGATAGTTTCGGAAATGTGCCCAGAGCAAGTGTATGATACAGGCCTAACTAGTGAATGAGAGCTTTCGGTGGTGCTGATGGTGATTGTTAAAGCCGCCTCCTGGTGCCCACCTCTTGGCCTTGAGGTCTGCGCCCCGCAGCTCCTACGAAGGCAATGAAAAGAAGAGCTTTGCCAAAAAGGCAATGCGCTTTAGGGAAGACCAACTTCTCGAGTGCATTCTGTGGAACCGATCGCCCGCGGTTCTGCGTTATTGACCCTGCCAGCTGCCTCGCAGTCAATCCCGCTCGCCGCAGACTTCGTCCGCGAAATGAGAGCACTTTCCTTGCCCTACGTATACTGGCAAACGTTTAAGTGTAGCTCCCTTGCTTTTTATTGTGTTTTGACTGTGTATATATAATCACCACGTGCATCCTACTGCAGTCTTGCGTCTCTGTTATTTGTAATTGATTCTGTTTGTTCCGTGCTGGTTGTTTGTGCCGCATTAGTTATTCTAAGATCCTAACTTCACGTGTGCAAACGTCAGTGCATCGAACTCCTTTCGATCCACACGACGCACAAGTCGACCGCCAGGAACCGGTCCAAGTCGCATACGAGCAAGTAATTGCAATGCTGAAGACATTCGTGAATACCATGCTTGTGCTGCTTTCCAGCTTGCACAGGCCAGCTGCACAGAGTGTACCGCAGATGCTCGATATGTTCAATCCAGTCCTTGCTGCTCTCCAGTAGCTGGCAAAATATGCCCCCTCCAGCCTCATCGTTTTGAGATGGTGTCGAGATGTCTTATGTTGTCATTCACATTTACAGCTGCAACGACAAGCCGCCTTTCTTCACACTGGAACTTCTGCGCCACCTGACTGCCATGTGTTAGCCTTGGAATACTTTCGATGCGTTCTACTGAGGTTGCAGCGCTCGGCAGCCCTCAAGGTTTCACCGCTACAGCTGTGGCGGCCTGTGAGATTCAGCACGTGTGTCATGGCTTGCCGTGCTTGCTATAGACCGCATTTCTCTACTTCATCTTATCCTTTTACGTTCCCCTCATCCGTCTCCCCCAGTGTACGGCGGCCAACCGGAACATTCTTCTGGTGGACCTCCCTGCTTTTCCTCTGCTACTTTTTTCTCGGTCTCTAATTTCTCAGGACTAGGACGCAGTCAAAAAGGTCAGTTTGGTGCCAGTCTACAGACCTGCGCGCTTTACTTACCTTGCTTTAAAAGACGAATAAAATGTAGCTGCGCTATATGCTTGAACGTTAAAAAGAAGCCCAGGGGCCGCAACTAATCCGGAGCCCTCCACTAGGGCACCTCTTCCTCTCTTCTACTTACACTGCCTCCTTCATTCCTTCTCTCACAAGGCAGTCCGGGTGCCCACCGAGCAACAAGACAGTTACTGCTGCCGTTTGCTTTCCACACAACCAAGTTTCATTTTTTTTTGTTGCCCAGTACCCGTAAGCCATCAATAACGTCGAGCTGAGTGAACTACAACACAGCCAGCATTTAGTAATTAACCACTATAAGAAAAGGGGAGTCGACCATAACCATACGGCTAACGAACGCTTTTCATCGTCACCATGCAGTTCACTGAAACGATCTTTCGCAAGTGCAAACAGAACTAAATTAGCGCGGTCGACCAAGCGCACGGCATTCAGCCTCGAACGTATGTGACAATCTTCGTAAAAGAGATTACTGAAGATTAGCCTTCCACGCATGTGTTTTAGTTTACTCTTCAGACCTTCTTTCAGTGCAAACAAAATTAAAAAAAAACAACAAAGGGAAACGGCGCTGCGAGGGCTAGTGGAAGACGACACACACAAAGCGAGAGTGTAGCCTCAATGGCCGAGTTGCAACGCTACAAATCCCGGCTACGCGAGGACACCCAAGGCACAAAGTTCCGGAGAAAACAAAAACCTTGCTGCGCCTTTCGTCCAAAGCAGCGTGTACCGAAAGGACCAAAAAAGCTTTCTGCCGTCTTTCCATTTATTTTTTTAAATACTAGGCTGGGGAGTACCTCTCCGCCTTTCGCCAGAATGAGAGTGAGAGACAAACAACGAAAGAGTAAAAAAGGGGAGCTGGGGATCAGGAGAGGAAATAGATGCTTTTAACGTTCTATTTGCTGTGCAGTGGAACAGGAGCTTTCCGCCCGCCTGGTCGAGTTTGTGGATTATGTTATTGCTGCTGTTGCCTACCGAGCTAGCCCAGACCCTAAACAAGGCGGCTTCCGGCCTTTTCCGTTAGTCCTAACACGGGCGCGCATTGAAGGGAACGTGGTTGTCGGAAAGAAATGAGCTCTTCAGGACCACAGTCGACCCAGCCTGCAGCAATGTGTTCGGAGAGGAACTGAAAATTTCAGGAAGCTGTGCGACAGAGGCAGCTTTTACTGTACAAACTCACTAACGCAGGGAGAAACGCAGGCAGTAACGCAGGGAAATTTTTTATTTTGCGATACTGCCATACTGCAACCAAACGCCGGCTTTCGGGATTTACTGCTGCGGTTCCTGTGCTTAAGGCATTCACTGCCTAAAACGAATGAGTAAAGAGTACCTCTTGTATAAGGCAGTGCTAAATTACTTTTCCAACATCGACGAGAAAGCTACTTATAGGAACAAGAAAAGTTCAAGAACTTTGCAGTGTAGAGTTCAAACAAATCCCCCGGTGAATTTCTTCCAGGTTTCACTTCTTAGAAACACGACACAGTTTTCTCGACTCAAGAATCAACATATCACGTCAGTGCCGTGTTGATCAGGAGCTGATCCACACAAGCCTCGATAGACGAGTTCTGGTTGAGCCAGCTGCACTCTTGCAGCCTATTAATCATAGTTGTGGCGCGCCGAGGCCATCGAGGAGAATCTATCGCTTCCAACATACAGATGCATGCGTTCCGATACCCATCGTCACGGTGGCTCAGGAGTCATCGGGTTCGGCTGGTGAACAAAAGGGCATTGGATCAAACCCAAGCGGCACTGTGCAATGTAAGCAAACATGGGGGAACTCCAGGTGGTCTCAGTTAATCCGGAGTCCTCCAATACCGCGTATCTTATTGCCGATGTAGAACTTCGGGATGTAGACCCAGCTGCCATGCCACATGCGGTCAGGGAAAAACAAAAGTAGTAAATAAATAAATCAGTCTCAATTTTCTCTCAATAGACAAAGAAACCGGACGGAAAGCTCTCGAAGCTCCACGGACGAGTATTTAATGCGACCATATTTACCGCCCCTATATACAGCAGAAGAACAAAACAGTTTATTTATTTATTTTAACTATTTATACAGCTTCCTCGAAGCTCCACGGACGAGTATTTAATGCGACCATATTTACCGCCCCTATATACAGCAGAAGAACAAAACAGTTTATTTATTTATTTTAACTATTTATACAGCTTCCTGCAGCACTAACAGGGCATTATTGCAGCGGGGACAATTGGAGGAAAATGAATATGTGACAAAAACTTAAAGCAGCTAAGCACAGTTGCTAAAATCAAGAAAGTAACAAATTACGTAACATCGATCAAGGTCTCAAATACACATATTGCTGCCGTACTGCTGCTAACATTGTATAGAAATGAAAGCGTACGCCTACTGCGTTGCACGCGGAGACAGTAGCAGCGTGCGAAGCACGCACAACACACCATTAGAGGCCTTGGTGCGCACTTTTTAAACAAAAAGCAAAGCCAAACGTTACAAGAGTTCCTGCAATATCAGAAAACATAACCCAGAGCTCTCTGTCAATCCGATATTCCTGCGACTTTTCGCACGTGCCCTCTTCTCTAATCCGGCGTCACTTTACACATATACAGGATGCCGTCAAGGGAGCACGAGGGACCGAGGCAGGAAAATAGAGAACGTCCTGGCATTCTTCTGCAAGCAGGCGAAACACACAGCCGAAAAGAGAAACGAATATTGATTCGGAAAGGACGATGCAGAGAGGGGAGGCATCTGATAAAGAAGAATGCACTGGCACGAGGGTCGCCAGGGAGGTTCGATATTGAGCAGGTGACACATCTCCCTCAGAGGATACCTCGGCTGGGCAGGCGGCCTAGATCCTGCTTTTGTGTGGTCCCAAAAGGGGACACCAGGGGCAAGGCAGGCAGGCTCCAGGGACTGCGCTGGCAGAGACAGAATTGAAGAGGGTGAACGTGGGGAAGAAGATACACTAGACGCGAGAGGGCCGGCAGATCGATCAGGACGTCCCCCTCCTTTGTGCGACCGCTCACTGAGCCCAAGGTGGTGCGGTGGAGGCACTGCTTTACTTTTTTCGGTTCCGCCCGGCACTGATTCTGTTTAGTTGAACTATGGCACTTGGGCAGTCTGGAGGAAAACACGAGGTGCTCGAGGCAGGGGTGTGTTGCAAGAATATCGAGAGGAATAGTTAAACTGCTTATGCTAGAGCGATAATTTAGAGGCACGGTGGTTACGATACGATGTATGACAAGGTGCTTCGTTGATTGATTGGAAGATTCATTAATTAATTAATTAATTCATTCATTCATTCGCGGACGGCTTAGGTCTCACTACATGGAAATGGCGCCTCTGCGGGAAGGTTTCGAACTTGGGAGAATTGCTCGACTAGCCGAACGCCATAAGCCGCGTTTACATGAATGCGATAGAAGTCGACTTCAGTACACTTTTTTGAGGGACAGAGCAGGTTTTGAGAAGGAAAGACGTGACTCGTCCTATTCTATCTTCCTCGACGTTTTCGCACTTCCACTCAAAAAGTAGACTGGAGTCGACTTCTGTCGCATTCATGTAAACGCGGCTACAAATGCTGAGCTACCACAGCAGGTTGTCAGTTCGTTGAAGCAGAACTTTCTATCGGGCTAGTTGGTACATTTCAATTGAATAGCGTGCGCTATCAGGACGAACACAGCAAAACTTGGAGAAGACGAAAGAAGCGCAACTGCACCAATTCTCTATAGCTTCGGACACGAAACGGGTCTCTGCTTGTAATTCTGTCCAAATGGCGTCGCAGGCAGTCGCTCACTGCTCTCTGCCATGCATCCCTTTCAGATACAATGGCTCAGAGGGGGCATGCTCCCTTGTCCTGACAAATGAAGTCTTTAAGAGGAAAGCTACCGAAACTATCAACAAAAGTTTTCGACCTGTCGACTTTCACCCGGCTAAACAGAAGCGTGCCGCACTGAAACTGATTGCTCGTATGAACCTAGTGTCTCGGGCGTCGGCTGTCAATGCGGCAGACACAGGATGCCTACAGATTTTCTTTACAGGAAAAACGAACGAACCAGCATGCCCCCTCCGATCAATTGTGTCTGAAAGGAATACATGGCAGAGAGCAGTGAGCGACTACCTGCGACGCCATTTGGACAGAATCACAAGCAGAGGCCGGTTTCATGTCCGAAGCTCAAGAGAGGTGGTGCAGTTGCGCTTCTTTCGTCTTCTCCACGTTTCATGTGTTCGTCCTGTTAGCGCACGCTATTCAATTTCGTTGAAACTGGTGCAAGCGTTCTTCCCACGTCGGCACCATTTTCAAGATGCGCTGCCTTCAGTGCCAGGAAGAAACCAGGGCGTTGGCGACAGCTGCCAGTTTTTGTTTTTTGTCCATTTTGTGTTCAGCTGGCCGCACGCACTCGTTCCCCGGCTTTCTGGACCCAATAGTTGAGAAGACGTGCAGAGTTGGTCTGAAGCGGCCAGGCGGCGGGAACGGCGACGCCAGCGGGAAACTCCGCATAGGCGTGTGGAGGAGGGGGAGTAAAGTACGAATGAAATGCATATATCGGAAGTGGCGGACGCGGTACATAGAGCTCATTTTGATACATGCAAGCTCGGTCCTGATTTATGCCGGGAACGGTGGGAGATTCACCACATAATGCCGCTGCTGTTGTCGCCGCTGGTTTCACGGATGAAGCATGCTGCAAAGAGAGGGTTACAGTGGAACCTGCCGTGGCTAGTGCCGCCTGATTCCAAGCAAAGATAGCGGAAATGAGACAAGAAGGAAGTAACCACGAGGTATCGTAAAACACGAAACGATTTCACGAGCTACGTAGGACGGTGATCTGGCTCTTCGTCAAATCACACTGCTCATGCGACACCACAGCTTTTCTCCGAAGGGGTAGAAAACTTTTTGGTAATTCTCCGGAAGGAGCCTTACTATTTAGTAATAGAGTTAGTAAGTTTTTCCACATATTCAATGACAAAAAAATAATCTTTCAAACTCTTTCGTCCAATGCGAAGAAATGAAGAGACTGCTGTATCTTATCCACCTTATCCCTCGAGCAACTTATGTTAGGCCATGCCTCGGTGATTAAGCTACCATAAAGCAAACGCTATCCGGAGCATAGCATTGTCATTATCTACCACGTAATCGAGAAATTTTACATATGCACGATACGGCGGTGACAATGACGGGGCTCCATATTCACTTATGTAACTTTTGCGTGACTGACCCGTAGAAGCGCAAAAAAAGTGCTGGTGTAACTGGCCACTCTTCTGATTTCTTCCGATTTTGCCAAGGTACATGCGCATGCCTCATGTGAGCAGAACACTTTTGTTGGGCATAAAAATTAGGAAAAGTTATACCTCCCTGGTAGCACCGAAACATTGCAACAGTGTCACTTTTTTTTTTTGGTTTTGACCGAATGTTACATCGATGTTTTCATTTACTTTCTTTTTAACGTTTACGTAAGGTTGCAAATGCGCGCGACAATAACATCTTGGTAACATTAATGAATAATTTAAAACATAAATGTTACATTCTCAAAACTGGTAAAGTAAACCTGCACGACCATGCAAGCTCGCCACTTGTAAAGGCGCTGAAGTTTAAGCCATGCAAAGACAAAAAATGGCGGTGAGATTTCAGCTCCACAATACAGCACAGCATGCAACCCATCAACTCCGCTAAGAACGGACGCCATGAAACGAAGATTACGATGGTTGTTTCCACTTGGCTGTTCTGATGTTTAAAAAGAAAGTTTGTTTTTCCATTTAGAAAAGCGCTTCTTTCGGCGAAGCATTCTCAGAGCTGTATCGAACCAGCGTATATCTATGGTATGCTAACTACTATGCTGGTTAACTGAGATAGACTAGTTAAATTTCAATTATAAACGTTAGTCTTCTGATTCAGGAGCTTGTGACCCACAGTATGTAACGTGCAAATTACATTTTAGATTTTCTAAAACGCAGTTACCTTCGACACTTTGTCCCAACAAGTTCTGGCTGCATCGCTCCAAAGTGCACGCACTTTATAAAAGTTCAAAGCAAAGGAACAACCCTTGCTGCACACGCGTAACTAGTCGAAATAGCCAAAATTCTTGGGCCACAGCGCCAAGGGTAACTGCGTTTTCGAAGTTCTAAACACTTATAGGGATGTTATTGATGGTGGGTTACACCTGTGTAAATTAAATATAGCATGTGTTAAAAAGCCAAGTGATCAATATTAGTTAACCAGCGTACTAGGTAGCAGGTCTTAGCTGTATTCTGATGCATTACATCGTCGACAATGCTATGCCGAAGACAGCGCTCCTCTAGCTCCAAAATATTACTTTGAAAAATTCAGAACATATTACTATGGAAAAACGTCTTTACAATAAGAACAGCTGGAAAATTTTCTGGACTTGAAAATGAATTTTTAATGTTGTTTTACAGTTATAATAAAACATTATAATAACTTCAGAAGAATGTTTAAGAGAATGTTTATTTTGAACGTTATGTATAACTTTTATGATAACACGCTTAACGCGATTTTTTGATTCGTTAACTTTATATTAACATTTAAAAGGCAGCAGTTAGAATAACGTTACCTTTTAATAAACTACCGTACCCGATACAAAATACAAGGTTATTACTTGATTTTTAACACTAATGTAACGTTAGAACGCAAGTTGCACATCTTTATTACATTATTCCCTATTCTAATGTTCTACCTGGGGCCCTTGAGATGTGCGGGAGCTGGGAGGGCGAAACCAATGGCCGGTGCGTCGACTCAACGACACCTCCCCTCCTGACATCTCGCTTCTTTTTTTTTTTTTTGGCGCGTGTCGTCGGAAGTGAGGATCCGGAAGTCATCTAGAGCGACGGAAGTAGACAGCCCTCGAGCGCGTGTCTCCCGAGAACTCTTGTAGTTTTACTCCTGCGTACGTCCGCGTGCGAGCGATTTAATTAAGGGGAGGGCCCTAATTGCGGCGCTGCTCCGAACGCGCTTGTACCAACTGCCAGTGCCTCTCATCCACCGCTATGATGACGACCACTGCAGCGGCGCGGTTTAGTGTTAACACGTCAACATCACCACCAGAGACGACGCATATGGCCGGGCGTGTGGTTTGCAGCAGTGGAAATGGGTTACGCACACGAGTTAGAAACGTCGTGTCGTTTAAATAGTTAGCGACCTTTCCACCAGAGCAGCAGTCATTAAATGTGTTGCTGTCGGGTAGTTTTTGCCGCTCCTAAATAACACAGGCTGAATGGGCAAATGCTTTATAGAGATATAAACAACCTTGACGGCGCTACCACCCTTTAAGGCTATAAGCCGATGGATAAGCACGAGCTAAGATGAACGAAGTCAAGTGCCTAAGGTGCCATGTGTGCTAATGTCGGTTACTGGGTGTGCGGATATTTTGCCAAGTGCACCTGAGTGTTGGAACAAAGTAACTGAAAATATATTTGGGTTAGAAACCCGGTGTCGTTAAAATAGTTAGTAGTCTTTCCACCGGGGGCCAGTCATATTAAGCCCAGCAGACACGTCGCAGGTATAATGACACATAGTGTTGACAGTTCGCAGTTCACACTGTAATACTTAAAGACATGTGCTAAAAATTTAGCGCTTTAATCAAATCTGCAATGCCAGGCATCAACTGCACCACCCACATCGACCACGAGAACTGGTTCAAAAACGAAAGAGCCGCTTAATCTAATGGTCGTAAATTGAAGAATACAATATTTAGCGTACCTGAAGATTTCTCACTTCGAACTGTAAGTTTCCGGAAATAACCTGTCACTTGTTAGAGGACTCAATCTTTGTTCTTATCTTTGAGATAAAAAAGAATGCATATCAGCCTGCATATCAGGCTTTCGGAAGAGGTTAAAGAAATATCTTATCAATCAGTCTGAAATTGCCGGTGATCACACTCTCCAGGTACAGCGACTGGTGTAAATTATTCCCTGTCAAAATTTTGTACGAACATTCGCAGTTCAATCGTAAAACTTGATGCTGTGTCCTATCTTATGCCATCGTCATCGTCTAGCATCAACTCAACTCTATTAACCGAAGCACGGTTTAGATGGGATGTCACTGACGGAGAGATTCTGTTTGACGAACCCGATTTCCTTCTTTTCAGCGCCGAACGCGGAGAAAGAAACCCTGTACCTAATACTGACCATACATTCAGAGAGCTGACAACTTGTCATCTGCTTTCGCGAAATCAGTGGTGTTAAAGTAATTCTTGCCGCTTTGGAATTGTCATCCGTATCGAAACAAACTTCAAACGAAACTTGACCTTTACTCGAAAAAAAGGTGCGAAGCGATGAATATTGAATTAAAAAAGCGCGTAATTTTTTTTTTCAGCAGTGCCAATAGCCATGATGAAGACAAAAAGGGACAAACATGGCTCTGTGAGTGTCGCATTGTTTATGCGTCCATATCAATTTCGCTTTTTGAAAAAAGCATGAACAGCCAACTACTCCGCACCTCTACCCTTGAAAGCTTCTTGCTGGCGTCGGAAATGTCCTTTCATACCAGTTGTGCTAATGAAAACGGGACAATTTTTAAACATAAAATAGCTGTCTTATCAGCAAACACAGTCCAAAACGCATTTTTCACCAGACTAATAAAACCCAAGTTTACAAGAAGGTTAGGCCGCGAGAAAAAAAAAACAGACACTTCATTTGGTTAAACGCAAAGAAAGTGCACAGGTGTGGGGAAAATACTTCGTAGCTGAGCTTGGGAGCCATCTCAATTCATCAGCGATGACTCTATGTAAGAGATTTACTGAAAGGAATCACAGACAGGTAGAAAAACTCGAAGGAAACGCGTGCTGCCACTCTTACTAACGCTGATGGCACAGTCATGATCAACAGAAAACGCGCGAACACATTTAAAAAAGCATTTCATCTTTTTTTTTTACTGACTAATCTTAAGTGCCCTGTTTTACCTTACCAGTTCTTATAAAATTGGAGTAGACACTTAAGCTCGCCTTAAGGGCATGACGAGATAGCCTAGTGCGTTAATTCTCAACTATGCCGAAGGTCATTCTATACTTTAGACTCATAGACATCTGTAAGTCCTCCTACCCCTCCTGGCGGAGTGGTGCAGCAGTTAAGCGATGCGCCACTGCCTTTCGATGGCAGGTGCTCTCAATGGTGGACCTTGCTCGGCCAAGGGCGCTCCTCCGGAGTGAGCAATCAATAACTTAACTGCCACCTGCCATGGTGGGCAGGTTGCGATGACGCTGCAAGTTCACGTGACCTAGATTTCCCACCTGCCTTATAGGTTGTTCTTTGGGGCCACTTACCGCAGCCGTGCCCATGAATTTTCGCTCGCAACACCGAAGCACTGCCAAGGCCGACACCGAATTTTCTGGTTAATGGGGCCTTTAACGCTACCGTATTAATACAGCCCCGCAAGCCACAACAGTCAGTAATGATGGAATTTTGTAGATAATTCATAGAGGAAGAAATTCGCTAGTCACCAACGTAGATGATATCAGTTCAAGAATTACGAAAAACAGTAAACAAAATCTTTTCCACTATTATTAGGTCATCATTTTCACAGCCTCTCTCCGAAGAAATCATACCAGATGGCTTTAAAGTGAGAAGGGCCGACAAAGCAGGTACCACATATTCACTTCATAATGATCGCCACATTTAATTAATCATGTGCTCTGCAAACTAATGGCACAAAAGATTTATTCCTAGATTATGCTATTCTCGGACTCCTATTCATAACTTCGTCCATCCCTCACAGAAGGATTTCTCCTGAGAAACTGAGCTAGGCGTTCTCTTCTGGTCGTTTGCACCAACATCGACATTAATCTACGAGTAGATGCATTTCCTTACGCGTCGCCATGGCATTGGACGCCCCCCCTCAAGGTACCTCCCCTCTTCTTTCTAAAACTTTCCCTGTTTAACCTATACTCAAATATCCTCGCATGAAGTGATCAATTCCTCAGGCATCGCTCTCAGTCAGTATTAATTATTAACCAGTTCTCTAACCCGCTCGCAGCCGCCTCAAGCATCCCAACGTGTGCGTTCTCGGTCCTTCATTATTCCTCAGTTGTGTTAACGACTTACCGTAGTGTGCACTGCCACATTAGTTTGTTCGCTATTGATTGCGTTATATACCATTGCGTTATATACCATTCAGTGACTAACCGCTCTTATCAAGAAACCATACAGGATGATTTAACCAACTGCAAAACTGGCGCTCGCATTGGCTGACAGCACTCATCGTTAACAAATGTAAGTGCAAATCAGTTCTCCGCCGCGTAACGATTTTGTTTAAACAACTGCAAGTTTCATATCTCGGCCAGTCACAGAAATGGCTTGGTGTTACCATTTGTCGTTATTTATCCTGGCGTTTGCATGTGATTAATGTAACATCATCAAGTAATAAAACAATAAGCTCCTTAAAACATCACCTGCAGAACACCCCAAACACGTCCGAGTACAGGCTCACATTTCACTCATCTGGACTGAACTGGGGCAATCATCGGCGACCTGCAACCCTCATCAAGCATAGTCATCATATGACCTGGAAGCTTTGCGTAACAGAGACAAGAGATTCATTCATCCCTCATACTCATTTGTCATAAGCATATCCACTCTAGAATTGAAATCAGGTTTCTATAGCTTTTCTTCTCATTGCGACATTGTCAGCCTTGTTCTTGTTTCACGAGTTATTTTAATCGCCGCCGAGACAAGGAGCGCATATCCGAAAACTGCCTGCACGCGCACCAATCATGGCATTGGTAACGCACTTAAAGCGTCACGTTAACGCAACCTGCTACCGTTTTTAACGAATTAATTTTTTTAGAGCAACAACTGACTGGAACGGCTTTCCCCACCACATCGCTGCCATATACTTCCCGTAGAATTACACAAATGCTGCAACATCTTCTTGCAGCTTGGTAACCGTTATGTAACACCCCAAAGAGGGTTTTCAAGGAAAATGTTTGTTTCTTTCTTGATGAGGTTTAACATGCCTAAGCGACTCCGGCTCTGATAGACACCGTAGTGGAGGGCTCCAGAAAATTTCGACCACCCGAGTTTCTTTAATGTGCACTGATATCGCATAATACATGGACCCCTAGAATTTCGCCTCGGTCGAAATTCGACCACCGCGGCCGGGATCGAATCCGCGTCTTTCAGGGTCAGCACCCGAGCACCATAACCACTGTGGTACCGAGGTGACTCTCTTCAAGGAAATTAATCTGAAATAAATTAAAGGAAGGTATTTCTGCGGCATTTCCAGAATAATGATCGACAAGCCTCCCTTCCCTCTCTCGGTCTGAAAAGTGGCCACCAAACGCAACGTTTGTTCTTAATCCACGTCAAATCTCTTCGTGGGCGTAAACAAATGCTTAATGATTTCACTGTCTACCCCGTGTGCTTCGCGTTATTTACGTGTTTCCATCTTGATTGTTCCGCGTAAGCTCCAGTGGTTAGCTTCTCGTAAGGTTGAACGTTCTTAGCCGGGGGGGGGGGGGGGGGGGAATGCTAGCAAGCGTAGTACCGTCCCCACTGTTACGTCTAATCCCATTCAAAGGTCACTTAGAGTGTGGTCGCTAAATACCGGTTCGGTACTTCTCAGGTGGAAAAACAAATCTCAGCCTCACACTTTCGTCTACGGCGAACTAACAATGACCGGTGTTCAGCTTGCTATTTCGCTCCCCATATATGCTCGAGACTTGCTTCATGCCCCGACTTCAAGAATACATGGCAGCGTTAATGTTGATATCCTGTCTGTCCCTTGCACATGCCACGCCCTTGGGCCGTGAAGTAACACGCACGCCCTCCCGAAGCTGCAAACGTGAAAGGAAGGTTAGGGATTTGAGGAACGCTGAGGCACAATCGCGGTTGAAGGAAAGCAACAACGTGAAGCCTACGCGCTCCGCTGTTGCATTTTCTTTCGATCGCGCTTTTACCAGGGCGGTAAAGAAAAAAAAGCCGTTTGAGTCGTCCTAGAATGCATCATGGACGACTACAGCGCCTTTTTGCTACCACCGAAGTAAAACCGTGATAAAAAGAAATGCGAGCAGCGGAGCGCCTAGGCACCGCTCTGTTCGCGTTTCTTTCCATTGCCGCTGTGCATAATATCCGATACGGCGGCATCTATACTGGCCGTCACGTTGGATATCAGTTTACCCTGAGAGCCAAAGCCTTGCAGTGCGCTCGCTATTATAAAGTATTCTGTATCACACTGAATTATGGCAAGCTGTGGTTGCTACAACTTGGCCATGCTACAACACATTCAAAACGCATCTTCACAAAAAAAAAAAATAAGCAATGACCAAAAATTCGGTTTTTCGAAAGTGAAAGAACCAGCTGGCATGATTGGTTTTCTATGTTGTTATGACTTGCCTTTGGAAATAAGAGAAAATTAAACCGGAAAAATGCGTTATCAACCAAGGTGGTCCTTGAAACAATGAAAAAAATAGGGATTTTTTTCATCCCAGTTACCTTTGCGGCGCCATTACAGGGCAGCGCTTGGGTTCAGCGCTTTCTTTTTCTTCAAACCGCACCCCCTAGATCGATTCCACGTGCACTAAAAAGCACATAGAAAGCAAAAGTTTTAACATCTCGCCACGTAACTACCGCGCATAAGCATCAGTATTGGTTTCTTCTCGGGGTTGGGTTAGAGTTAGTGGAGGAGTCACCGGAGGAGCGTCAGCTCTTGCGCTTGGCTTGCGTTTGCTCTATTGTCTTGCGTTAGTCTTTTTGGTTCGCTTTTCCGAAACATAAACCGAAGCTCCTTTAAAAAGGACTACCAAACGGCGCACTGTAATGTCAGCGGTAACTGAAAGTTGTCAACGCCCAAGGATGGTAAGCACATCTTATATCGCGGACGTCATAATGGTCGTGCATCCGAGCAACTCCGACTAAGCTGCTAACACGTTTGCGCACAGCGCCGGTTTGGTCCACAATATACACCACTAGGTGGACGCCATGAATGCTCATTTGAGGTCATCTGGTGCTTTTGCCTTAGCAGTACATGGCATCGGCCCAATATTGGAAGTATATTAGCAAATCGTGGTCCTTTAAAGTGCCAGCATTTGCCAACACGTTTCCAATACTAGACCAATGCTCTGTGCTGCTTAGGTGCTAGCAAGTAGAGCCGATTACAAGGCAGGTGTAGTAGAGGCCATGCTCCCAAAGAGGCAGCCAACAAAGGGTGCACTGAAAAGACCATCAAGTGAGCCGCCGTGGAGGCTCAGTGGTTATGGTGTTCGGCTGCTGACCCGTAAGGCACAGGTTTGATCCCTGCAGAGGTAGTTGCTTTTCGAGGGAGGCGAAATGTTAGAGGTTCGTGCACTGTGCGATGTGAGTGCACGTTAAAGGACCCCAGGTGGTCTAAATTTCTACAGCCCTTCAATAAGGCGTCCCGGATAGGCTCAGTCGGTTTTGGAACGTCAAACCCTACAAACCTAACTAAACCGTGAAGTGCCACAGCCCTGCTGCCTTGTAGAGAACTAAAGTGGTGCTCAGCGTTCAGTGTCCTTTAGTCAATATTATTTTTTGGACTAGTTGGTCATTTTGTGAAACCAATTTATCGGAACTGTTTCGTTCTTTTGGACCCCGTTCTTTTCCACCACCCCTAAAGCATATCTGCAGGTCAAGGTATTCTTTGTATTTTAATTTTGCGAACTGTACATTTCTTGTGCGAAATTTTCACCTCCCTCCTGACATTTCTATAGCTTCACCGAAAATATTCACACCTAAAACATGTGCGTATAGCGAAAAAAAAAATCTAGGCATGCCACGCTCTTAGCATATTTGCAGAAATGCAATCAACCTTGAGCCAACCTCCTGCCAGTTTTTGTTAACTCTGTAGGCTTTTCACAAGCTTCAGCAAAGAAATAAATTGTTAAAAAAATTCCTGACATGCAACACCAAAAATTTCGGGAAAGTGATAAAATTGTCACTAATATGCCAGAACATTTCATTAAATTTATCAATAAATAAAAAGGTTTTGCTGCAAACCGTCTCTCACATTAATAGGCACATTAAACAATGATAATGATTCTCCACAAAATTACTCATAGTGTAGGGTTCAGGAAGTCAGGATGGGAACATTTCATTAAATTTATCAATAAATAAAAAGGTTTTGCTGCAAACCGTCTCTCACATTAATAGGCACATTAAACAATGATAATGATTCTCCACAAAATTACTCATAGTGTAGGGTTCAGGAAGTCAGGATGGGATTTTGTCTTATAGCACATTTTTGTGCAAACTGTGCATTCTGCCGGATTTCTTCGCAGTTAACTAAAGAGCAAAGGTTTTCCTTATTTTTACCCTTAGAGCTCCTTTACCGATCGCAAGCAAATTCTTTGTCTAAACAGTAGTTTCGGTTCTTTAAATTGTAGATAGAGGATAGAGAGAAAAAGAATGCTTGCTTTCAAAAGAAAGTATTTCTTTTATTCAGAACGCTTCTACTAAGACACAGAAAATTGGGTATAAAATCTGAATCGGTAACATGACAGGAAAAATTTCTGCCATAAAGAAATGCCAATTTTCTTCCTGAACCCAACAGAGGGCACCGGTATTCCTTTAAAAACCGCCATGCAAAAACTGAACTAAATTTTTCTATTCGTGTAATGTTCGGCGAAAGGGAATAAAACGTGGATAACGCGGAGGGGGTTGGGGTCTGGGGTGAGGGGGTGGGGGGGAGGACTGAAAAAGCTAAGTTGGAATCCGAATACAAAGCACGCATTCATTGCCCACCGCTCAAAGCTATGCTTTGCGTGCGTTCCACGAGTTGGGCTTTCGGGGTCGTCTCCGTTTGATCATGAAGCGACTAAGCGAAATCATACTCTTGCCTTTCCTTCGTGCGCGAAACTCCTAAAGGCACGACATTCCGAGACCCGGCATAGCTGTAGCGTTTTGCTGTACACCGAGCCGCGCCTAGTTTCTTCGTAGCCATGGAAAAGCAAATGTTACGCGCACCGGCTTTCGCGATCATATGCCGAGCCCCGAAAGCCAACCCTGATACAAAAAATACCACACACAAAAGAAAACTAAAGCAGCACATACACCCATCAACCAAACATAAGCACGTATACATACACATCCGTTTATGCGAGAGAGCATACATGCACATACATACATACACATGTCTGAGCGGGGTAGGCGCGGAAGTATGCATGAATACGTACGCCTAGAGACGGAGCCACAAGCGCTCGGAGGCCAAGGAGAAATACACCTGAAGACAAAGGTACTGCGGCAGTACTTGGAGCTTTGGAATGTCCTGTCTGGGCTGCCGGCTCTTCCTCTCGCTACAGGGACGAAGGCGCACCGAACTGAGTTAACGAACGCAAGAAACTCCATCGTCTCGAGGTCGCCTTCGGCTTCAGCGCAAGGAATAGTCCGTGTGCTGCAAGCGCTTATTCGAAATAGCGGAGGTTCAAACATTGCGAACATTACACCACTCTCGATTCGAGCTCTAGGAAATTTTTCTACTTCTCTGCGATATGATATGCACGGAGTACATTTTGTAAAACCTATTTCTGGTCACCAAAAGACAGAATTGAAAAAAAAAAGTTCGCAATAAGCGGATACACGATAGAAAAGCGAGACTATTAAAAAATGAGCCATTCTTTCCCCGTACAAAAATGTATGCTTTGAAGCTTCTCACATGCATTCGCCTCGAGCGAGTTAAAAGGAGCGGTTAAAGTTGTTGAAGGCAGATGGCCCAAGCCATTGTTACCTCTACCGATTCTGAAAGTTTTTTACCGCGATTACGAGCTGCTGCTGAGAGAAGTTTGTAGTTTGACAGCAGCCGTTCATGGCTTATATTCGGGTGTGTTGGTGTCAAGTAATAGATAGAGACGTGGCAGGAACCATTTTCCAGTAATAAAAGACAACGCACAGTGCAACTTTGCGGCACTTTACGCGAAACAATTCCCCTAGCCTTGCACAAATAGAAGCAAAAGATAAAACTAAACAACGTAGAGATGAAGAAAACCTGACGAAAGAAACACACACCGATAAGGGTAGGTCAAACTGAACTTGAAAAGATAAGGTCAGGGTAAAGAGGGCCTCATTATGACAAACAGATGAAGAAAGTCCGCAGTCACTGAAAGCAGGAAAATCATAAGCGAATTGTGGTTTGTTACATTTGTTGTGCTGATAAGTGCGAAATTAGTAGTGTATTAATTTTGTTCTTGAAAGAAACTCGAAGAGAAAATGCAAGTAAAAAACAATCACAAGTCACCAGTGGGACCTGAATCCCCTACCTAGAGTTAGAAACGACTGATTTGCAGGAAATTATAGTTTCACGGGAACACGCGCTGTCTGCTACGCAGTAAACACGTGTGTAGCCTAACGTGACTCTGTACTGGTGTGGTTATTTTTCATCACAAAGCTTGGTTACCTATAGGTGGCTCTAGCGCATGTAAGTGAACCTTGCCCGTGCACCCCCTCGGTTTCCTCAGGGTGGAATAAACAACGCGAACGCTCCAAAAATACTTGACCGCAATCGTTGCTAGGGGGTCATCGCAGGAAGAGAGAAAAAGGGTTAGACTGGCGCAGGACGAAAGACAAACGTACGGGTAGCGGCTCAAGCAAACGTTCACACACCACACACTATCGGGAACGGCCCCAGCATGAAAAAAAGAATATACAGAGCAACCGAGGGTTAAAAGTCAGTGCGAGAAGGCTTAGTGTAGGCACACGTGCGTGAAGATCAAACGCGCCGCAATTTCACAGTCGCCCGCGCGGGACCGAAAACGTACGAGAATGAAGTCCCAGCGGCTGCTTTGCTTTGTTCGTCAATATTAGCTTCCACCGGAATCTCCAGGATCTTTCGTTCCGACAACGGTCTCCAAACTACACTCTGTATACTCCCTTCTGGGGGTCATTCATACAAAGACAACCTCTTCCCACTCGTCATTTATCCTTGCCCCTAAGGAACACCTCCCCCTCTCTCTCTCTCTCTTCTGAGCGCCACAACGAGCTTGTATGCGAACGAATTTATAATGAAGTAAATAACAAGCTACACTTGGTAAAGCGAGTTCTAAGGGAGTGGATGTCTTGCACACACCGGGAAGGCTTCAAGGAAGTTATTCACTGCCATCTTCGTATAGGGTGCCCATATCTTACACAAATACGTCATACCGACAACACAAGACAAGACACTAAGTCAACATTGCGGAGACGAGCTAACATGCAAATCGTGTTTTCTTTCCGCGCAGGGAACTGGAAGCATCGAGGAAAAACATTTTGCTTTGTTTTACATTGAACACATAGCATTCCATCCAACAATGCTCATAGGTGAAGGCGCACTTGTTGACTTTTGACGTGTTTTTTATGTTTTAAAAGGGAGCAGTTGTTTTAAGCAAACTGTAAATTTGATAAAATATAGCGAATTAATTTATACAAGCTGACTTTTTAACCCCACTTCAACCTCTTTCTCATCCTTACTCGTCCATACTTGATTTGTCCGGGGCCTCGAGATTTTTGCCCAGCCAAGGGTTGAACGCTGAGGTTACCCGAGCTTCTCTGCAGCTTGCACTATTCGTCATTTCTAAAATATTTGTCTCTTGTAATCACTAGGTATTACGAAAAAGCTTTTATGCCCCTTCACACTACCGTTGTTTTACACTTTATTTATAAAATTCTGCACAAAAGAATTCTTCTTTAACTTTAGCACGGCGCATGATAGCCTTAGATGCTTATGTGCCACTAAACCCAACACAACAGAACGATGAAATCTGCAGACCACATTTCTGGACGCAATAATATTCAAGAAATGTGAGGTAAAAAAAAAACAGCAAATATTACCTCCTTATATTGTTTATTTTTTTTCGAGAACGCAAATAAATATGTCCGCTAACGTTCGCAAAACCGGAACACAAAGGAGCGCGACGCCTGCGTGGTGCATGGCAGCTGTCGCCATCGAAGAGCAATCAACGCCGCATTTAATTAGCGCTGAAGCGTCGAGAAATGCGAATCACTCGCCCAGTGCGTGTAATAGCCGGGATAGATCAATGGGGAAATCGACAGCCCTTAATTTGAAAGGCGCGAATCTCGAGCGCAATCACACGCAACTGTGATGTGTGCGGGCCAACTTCGCCCCTCCTAATGCAATCTGGGCGTGGAGGGTCCCTTGCCGCGTGGCCTTTGCAACAAGGAAGCAAAAGGCTCGTTTGTTTTCTGAAGTCGTGGATGGCGGCGTCCGAAGTCAATTAGTGTAACTTAAAGCGCCAACGTGTATTCTATAGCAGTAAGGTGCAGGAACTACCAGGACTGCTTTTTGCTCTCATTAATATTCTTTAATTACTGTGCGGCTATTGCAAGCTCCGCCATTAGAAAAAAAATTGGACGAGACAGTTAAGCTCCGCTTTAAGATTGTGATGTTATAGTGCAATTTCTTAATTCCCATATACGCAGAAGGTAATTCCGTACATTCATAGATCCCGGGTAGTCCTCATAATCCTCCCGAAGCAGTGGCGCAGCGTTTAAGCGATGCGCCACTGCCCTGCGATGGCAGGTGCTCCCGCCACTGGGCCTTGTACGACCCGGGTTGCTCTTCCCTAGCGCTAAATAACCTGACTGCCCCTGTCACGGTGAGCAGTTTGCTCACTATCCGGTGGGCAGGTTGTGACGACGCCGCAAGGTCATGTGATCTAGGGGATACACGTGGTTCCCAGTTTGTTCTCTGGGGACCACCTGCCAGTGTCGTGCTCGTGATTTTTCGCTTACAACGCCGACAATGCCGACACCGGATTTTCTGGTGGGTGAACGGGGCCTTTAAAGGTATTGCATTAAATGTGTCCGCAGTTCGTCGCCCTGCACTATCCATCACCATACACTATCCTTCTGGCACCGGCAGATAGAAAGAACCTGCCGTCACTAGCTGCCATGGTTGGCACATGCCAAAGTGGACAGAGCGAAGTCCCGTCTCTCTTTGTAGCGAGGAGCCGAAAGGCGGCTGCCGCATCCCCAGAGGGTGGCTACCGCGGAAGGTGGAGTTCCAACGTGCCAGTACCAATCAGCTTCCGCTGCTTAATGGGCTAAGCCGGCAACCTTAGGTCTTCAAGCAAGGAGAAGACCTAATGCTTACGCACTCTCATCTCATAATGATAATTAAGCTTCCCGTAATTTCTCTTTACGGGGCCTGGACATTAGGCAATGTGGCGACCGCTAATTAGAGAGGAAGAAGTGAAAGTAATGAAGAAAGTGGACGTCAGCAAATTAGCGCCCGTGTAAATAAGAGCAAGCTGTAACTTAGAAGAGGCTACTAGGGGCATTCGGCTGCAGAGAGCAGAAGAAATAACTGGGAACAAATTACGCGGTTTACCAGCGCGCAGTGGCTAGGGCGCGAACGATGGCAGTAATTACAGAGTATGATATGTAGAACTTACATGTCCCTAATATCCTCGCGTTCCGTCTATTTCATTCGTCGTTCCTGTCGTCTCGGTTTTTCCGAGGCTCGCAAGACCCAACCAGACACACAAAAAAAAATCCAAGTGAGACTTACCTCTTCAGAGCAAGCCCAACTGAGCATCTATTTTTTTTTCAGGCGCCTCATTAAGAGGCATCTAACCACAAGTAACAAGGCACGAGAAGTCGGTTTTCAAAAACAAGCACGAAAGAACGACGAAGCGAGATGAGCGCTATAATTGGTGTTTAAGGCGGCATCTCGGATAACCACATTATTGTGTTTTTTTTTCACTCAAGTTACCGACGGCCAGAGCTCTATTTCTTCGTTTTCCATCATAACTGACGAAACATTCTCGAACTCTCTCTGCAGTCTCAAGGGGAAGCAAACGGTGCAATTTTTAGTTGCAGCCTTTCTTTTGTGTGTGCATGTGTATGTGCGTTTCTTGCTTTTCAAGAAATTAAAGGCACCTGGATCAGTGGTTTACTTTAAATAAGTTGCCTCCACAACAGCTTCAATCTGTAGCAGGGGTAAGAAATCAGGGTCTCTGCCGGGAAGAAATCAGTGAAAGCTAACAGTTGTGTCAAGAGGAAAAGTTTTTTCTATTTTTCATTTGTTTTTGGTCTCTGTTAGACGCCGAGAGAAGAGGTAAGGCCTCCCACAAGAGCCGTTTCCAATAATCTTCATGACCTAAAGAAAAAGGAAACAAATGTGACAGGCGCAGCCGATGGAACTTTTCGCACAAAAAGCGAATCCGAGCCAACGGAGTTTTCTCTGCGCAGAGCACAACACCAAAAATCGACAGGAAAAAATGCTCACCGAGAGCACTTAATTTAATTTCACCCTCAGCGCAAGGGTAACAAACATGAACTGATGCAGCCAAATATCCCAACAGCTTCCAAGGAACTTTAGTCATCTATTTTCTGCTGCGTCGGTGAAGAAGAAATCGATCTCCGAAATGCTCCGAAATAACACACTGCTGACTTAGTACTACTACACAAAAATTTCATGTAATATGCGGTAAAAATACCTCCAGAGGAAGCAGGCACGTTGGCAGGATACTTTTCTAGGGAGGAACCCAAGTGGGTGCTGAGCGATGCAAGCTAGATAATTGAGAATTAGTGCAAAGGTGGAGGGAAAGGGTGAACCGAGGGCCCCTCTTAGATACATTCCTGGCAGGAAGAGCTGTTTCAGGAATGTAACGTAGATATAACTCATGTTAAGCCCTCGTTCAGGATTTCGCAGGCAGCTATAAAGTATAATCAAGAGATACTTTGTTGAGGCTGGCAAGAGAGCTGTGCTTGCAATGCACTCTCTATTTCTCGCCGCGTTTCTAATACCTCCAAACAAAACCGCAGAAGACGTGCGTCTGATAACGTTACAGAATTACAAATGTGGGGAAACGACACAGGCAGAAGGAAAGAGTGTCTTGTAGTTCATGTTGACACGGTACGATCTTGTATTTCATTGTAGCCGCTCAGCGACTATGGCAAACGAATTTTGGGGTGGTGGTGGTCATAAATTTTATTTTAAAGATGAATAAACAAGGTCCTCAAGAGTTGGTTCTCAACTGTCTACGAGTCCACGAGCCTGAGCTTCACGAAGAGCTCGGTCCACTAGCCAGTTTTGGGCAGTTGGTTGAGCAACGTGCAGAGGGTCCTGCTATTAAAAGTGCATTTGAAACATTATATGTAAGCGCAAGAAGTCGGTTCCTTGCGTGTATTTTTGATGGAACAATTTTTGTGACGGTGAAAGCCCAATGTAGGTACAAGCGACCCATTTAAAGCTCGCATTATAAGCGTTCCTGATTTCTGTCACTGTTTCAAATTTCAGTCCTCTAATATTAATCCGCTGCTAGTTTTAAAGATCACAAATATATCCGACTTTCTAACAACTCAAACGACGGGATGCAGCGCCACTGCTGCACAGTCTCAGTAATTGCATCGTCGCCTGCCAGAATCTAGTGACGCCACTTGAACTGTGGCTGTGTTGACAGCAAAAAGCATTCGAAGCTTTCATATGCGATTGACATGTTTTTTTTTGCATTCGACACTAATAAGAAGGCTCCAAATCAAGAGCTGATGTCCGGCAATCCGAATTGACCTCACATTAGAATAATAGAGTGGAGCTTGGGCTAAATTGCCCAAGCACTGTGGTCCGACCCGAGTGACCCAGTGTCGCTATAGTGGTGTTTCAATCGGCTCTGGGATCGTGCATATTGCACTTGGCACCAGTGACCCAGGAGTCTGTCGTCTCAATAAACTCCGTGTGGGCTTCAGCTCTTGCCTTGACAAAGCAGCCATCGTACTTGCATCCCGGCTCCACCAGGGCCTATAAACACGTTTGTGTACGCGCGTCACCTGGCTCAGTAAACGCAGTAAGCGTGTGTAGCACCTCCATTTTCTCAACAAGCTGCAGAGTGAGAAGACCGGCCCAGCGGGAACACATGCAAAGGACGCGGCAGAGATCACAGTCAGACATTGTAGCCCGCTCGGAAGCACATTTGAAGATAGGAATGGACAAAACACTGGACTCCGGTCAAGAGATGTTTTGTTATTATTTTGTTCTTTGGTTGCGTCATTGCCTACACAGTAGAGGGAACACATTTAACATCATCCAGAGAAATGGGTTCCCACGCACCTACTAACCGTTCATGCGTGCTGTAAGCAGAATGAAGCGTATTTGTCAAAGAATGGTACTTTGTGAAAGCGAGCTGTCTGGTATGGTGGCTAGTATTTAGAAGCCCAAGGTAAAGCAGTCACAGTTTACATAAACATGTGTTTTTTACCTGTTGTTCGTCTTCACAGATCTAGTACACTTTTGAACCCATGCTCATAAGGCACCCTGTGCAATATAAGTAAATAGGTTGCTACCAGAAGGCCCTTGACACAAAGGTGTTGTTCGTCACACAATTAAGCTGCTCCTGGGTTACAAAAGTGCAAATTCGGCACATGACCTAGCGTGTATCTGTCGAATGCACTGACCAGATGAATTGGCATACTAATAGAGAAAGTGATCTGTTCATGCTTTTTATGGTGTTGTAGTTTTTATGGTGTTGTAGTGATGCTATACGGACGTCGTGGTGTCTGCACCAAGGCTATGACAGTGCTTCGAAGTGCGCGCTCCATATTTGCAACATGAAAAAGGAGGTTGCGCTTAGGAGGATCCGGGTCGGGGTTGCCCTCACACCAGCCGTAACTCGGAAGTGGCCTCAGTACCGAGATTTGTTTCTCGGCCAGAGTGTCCGATATGTAAACAAGAAGGTAATGAAGCCGACATACATCACTTACTGTGGGACTGCCCAGCTGTCAAGCCTACAAGGATCCGGCCCCTGATGGTAGCAGGTCTTTCAACAAGCAACCCTGCTTCATACATTGCCTGGACGCAGGGACCGCACCATCGTTCTCTACTGGACGTCATCAGATCAGCTAACCTTTTGCATTAATTTAATCTCTACTGCATCATTCATCACACCTTTACCAATCATTGATGCCCTGGGGCAATAAATTTCGCTTAAAAAAACACTATTCGTCCAGCCAACCGGTCGGCCGTAAGAGTTTGAGTCACAGAATCTTATAGTGATAGGTTACTGCCATGGCACTGTGCCTCAGCGCCGTTCGGTTCATTACGCGTCGTCGTATGCGCAGGGTGTCGGAGCCGCCATCGACCGCTGTAGCGACCATGATTTGCAAGCTGGCAGCACGGTCTTTTCAAGACGAAGAGTAACGAAAAAGAAAGCTCGGGACCTCGTCGGAGTGTCCTGATATGAAAGTGTCACACGACTTTACTACACTTTTCACCAACCGCACGAGTTCATCGGGTCCTAGCTGCACTTTAAGTGCCAGTGAATGGCTCAATCTTTCAAGAGTTCATCCTCCAGGCCACGTGGATCTCTTCAATATAGGGCGTCAAGCAATGCCTGTAGCACGGGCCAAATGAACTAGTAAAGCAGTGACACCGGGCAACAAGATACCTCATGAACCCTGCGGCCTGAAGCCTTCGTTTCCTTGCTAGAATAAAATGCACAACAACAGGCGCTTTGCGCACCATAAAACACAAATTCTCTGAATACGCAATAGATATTTCATTTCCCCAAACCTCAACGAAGGCCTCCACAGAAGGAAGCGGGTGTAACTCGTCGTGATACATCAAGCCTACAGGCTGTTACTGCCCAGCAAAGGCTATTGAGGAAGAGTGATAGGGAGAAAAAGAAAACTAAGACTACGTATAGAAAGTCGCCGGCTGGATCGCGTTGCTGGGATAACCAAGCACAGAGCGAGGCAAACACGCTGCCTTAACCCCCCATAGCATGGCCTGCCGGAAGGCGTATATAGATATCCCCGGTTTCTATTTTTTCCCATTTTCTTTCTACCAAGTCCTTTTTGCTTCCTTCCGCAGTGAGCGTGTTTTCTAGGGGGCGCCTGGCCACCACCGGCCTCCTCTTTACGTGTTTCCTGCTGCTTCCGATTTCCAGGTCGGTTTCGGGTCGACCCATGGTCGCCTCCTTCGCTGAGATGTTTTTGCCGGCCGGTGCACTCAGGTCGCCCTACATATTTCATCGCTCTAACCTCCTCCTTTTATCCGGATGCAGCTGCTTCTTTACATTTTATATGAGATGACCTGCACCTGGTTTGGACGCGACGAGCTGGTTTCATTGTTGCATCTTTGATTTATTCGTTCAGACCATCGTTATTTACTTTGATTCTCCACATACTGTCCCCTTTTATTACCCAAACCACAGAGTTTCATACAGACGCGAAGCTTCCCGTCTTGTGGTCTTGTCCCCTCCAACTTTTTCTGAGGAAGTAGCCGTATAATTATTGGTGCAATGCAAGTAGCTTGTCTCGGGGTTCTTTTCAGTGGACTTTCCAGTGACGGCACACGACCTTCACAGGACGTACAAAGCTAACGGAAACATGAGCAGCAAGCTCTGTAGGAGTCGAAGAAGAGGCTTTGCTTTGCTTTATGGGGATTTAGCGTCCCAAAGCGACTCAGGCTATGAGGGACGCCGTAGAGAAGGGCTCCGGAAATTTCGACCACCTGAGATTCTTTAACGTGCACTGACATCGCACAGCACACGGGCCTCAAGAAATTTGCCTCCATCGAAATTTGATTGCCGCAGCCGGAATCGAGCCCGCGTCTTTCGGGTCAGCAGCCGAGCGCCATAACCGCTGAGCCACCGCGGCGGCTCAAGAGGAGGAAATAAGTTCTCAATATGTTTAGCAGTTCACAGTGGTTTCCGGGCGTTTATTCGAAGCTACCATTACAAGTTCATGGAGTCTGGCTACGACAGCGAAACCTAAATTTATTTGCACCCAAGATCCATTAATTTGAGATTTGATGGTGTGCTGAATAAACTGTGCGTTAAAAACTGTGCGGTATATGCCCATTTCGCTCTGCCTACAAAGCCAGCGATGAAATTCACTTTTTTGGTAGTATTGCGTTCCACAAACTTTTTGCAGTGTGTGAACCTAATATGCACTGTGTAGTTTACACCGTAACGCGCGTTGTCCGTTTTCGTTTTCTTCCCACTCGTCACCCTTTACTGCCTAGTGTCGCGAATTAACGGCATACCGTTTGCATACCGTGCATACTCTGCTACATCCACCTCGGATGCTAAACTCAACGTGAACATGCTGTCAGAAGCAAACATTTTCCGGTCAAATGCTTAGCGTCATTGTGAGCAAAGCTATCCAATACAGAAGTGGACACAGATGGGAGACTTCCAGCAAGCGTCCAGCAGTTCAGAGCCTCTGATTTCCTGACAAATTTTGCGAATTACTTGGACGATATTAGTTGGACAAAAAATTGCGTGCTGTGGCTGGCCCTTGGCGTTGATTCGAGGCCTTCGACCTGGTTTTCGACATCGCTTGGACTAGCTGTACAATATTCCTCGAATGCTACTTGTTGTTAGCTAACTGGCAACGTACCGATTTAGTACTAAAGTTTTAGCAGCAGTAACAAAATCTTGATATCAGCTTTGACGGTTTATGGTCTATGGGGGTTTAACGTCCCAAACCGACTCAGGCTTGAGAGACGCTGATATCAGTTTTGAGTGTCAGCGCATCACCTGGAGGGATGCGGATGTAATAAATTTTTTACTTGATAACTTCAAAATTCATAAATTAAAGAGTGAAGTCCGGTTATTTTTCTTTCCGTACTCACGGCGCCAAACTAGACATAAGTCTACTAAACGTTTCAGTTCGGGTGACTGTAACAAAAAACTCATTTTCGGCGCGTGTCACCTAAATTCTTCTCAGCACGGAATTGGTCGGATTCGATAAACACATAAAGTGTCGCAGCACAGCTGGAAGACACCGTTTTTGTTTATTGTTTCTGAAAAGCTTATCTTAGGCCCAAAAACTGAGGCTTCAAGATGAAACTATTAAACACAAGAACTCATAATGCGGCGTCTGCTGGCCCCATATTTTTTTCGGGGGCGGGGACAAGCGTTAACTCGTACGTTTTTTTGCCAGGAATCCTGAGTAAGCATACATGAACGTTGTACACATTGCAGTGAATGAAAATCAAACTTTTTATGAACATGTTCCTCCAATTCTGAACGACCATAAAGCGCGAGCTATATGTTCACGCGCACTTGTTGTCGGGCTTAAATCTGTCAGAAGAAAGAAGTTAGACCAGAGCAGATGTATCAATGCATGTGCAGTGTTCATTTTATACTGCATTTTGATGTAGAAGCAACAGGAGCGCGGACGACTACGGATGAGGGTGAACAGAAGAAACAACTAGATGAGTGCAAATTTCTCACCTAGTCTTAACAGGTTGTTTTTTTCCTAACGACGGCAGCCTGTGCCGAAGTTTTCACAACAACATCAGTGTCAACACCCGTGTGGAGATGTCTGCCGACGTTATTTTCGCGTCACGTTCCTTGCAGTTCTTCATAAATTAGTGTTACTACACAGGCACTCGCCGCTTCGCCTGCTTCAAAATAATTTCGTTTTCCAACTTCTTAACGAGTACAAGGAAACTGTTGGTCGTTTTTTGCCGCCCGCACCATGGTTTCAGGCGAACTCCTCCCAAACCCTCACGCTCCCTCTTTCTCCTACAGCAAAGCTTTCTCGACGCCATATTCTTAGAGCCCTTCGTAAAGAGCAGCTTAAGAAAACACTCTCGCGGGGGGGCAATGCAAACACGTGCTGGCGCGCGCATTGAGTATGCACGGCCAGTCCTGGTACAAAGAGCGCTAGGTTGAGAGAACGCCTGCTCTTTCCAAGCCGCTGCGTTCGTAATTGGTCCGGCGCCAGGAACAAGCCCCGGGCATCGTCTTCCCAGCGCCTCTCCTTCGCCGACAGACAGCAAACTTTATTCACAAGATAAACAGGGAGCAAATTCTGGCGCGAGTACGGAAGCGAACTAGGTTTATAAAGGGGCCAAGGATCTAGCGTCACAAATGGATAAGAGAGAGGGAAGAGGAGATGTTGCATAAACATTTTGCACGTGGAGAGAGCGAAAGAGGGCCGAGTAATAAGGAAGCACCTTTTCGTAATCGCTTCATCTCTGGTTATTCGGAGGAAGTATTGAGGAGATGCGCCTTTTTCCATTAGAAAACTGATGGGCTTCCGCTGATGCAGAGATTCGAACCCAGTACCTCTGATATCAGAGGCAGGGCTCTACCAGTACGCCATCACTGCACGCAGGACCCCAAATAGAAAGGTTACTATGCTCTACACTATTTAAGCAGTGGACAGTGTCGCCCAGGTCTATCACCTCAAGCCGGATAAAGACGAACCTGGCAAGTGCTAGAAAGACCAATTTCAAGATTTAGTTAAATAATTCAACCAAGTTTCATTTTTGCAGATATCTTCTTTTGTTGTAATCTGTTGCGCAATTTCATAAGTATGTTTATTTCACGGAGACGGCAAGTTTTTTGGTTGCTTTTAAGATAAATTACAGTCTCGTCATGTCCCTGGCAGAGAGAGGTTGGTCAGAGAGTTCTTGATAATCACAAAGTGAAAGATGGAGGCGAAAACCTCAGGGTGTTTGGACAAGTCTGAGGACAAGTCCTCTTGTCGAAATCTTCGCAAGCGCCCTGAGGTTATCGCCTCCTCTGTTCACTTTGCGATGAGACTCGCTATGTATGCTTGGCCTTAGCTGCCAATGTGCCATTAAACCCAACACAACACAAAAACTCGTTCATGTGTTTATTTTCCCTAATGTAACAGTTTCACTTGAGATTAGAAGCGACTCTTCTATCATTTTCCGAGTCACACCGCAGTTTATTTTCTGTAGTATGCTGAAGTGCGATAAACGAACTTACGCGTCGTGTTTGAGGCCCATTCCGGCAATAAGTTCTTCGTTTCAGCCCGCAGCTGAGCCCGTAGTTTTTTTTATGACATTACAAGAGTAGAACGAAATTAAGTCGAAAGCAAATACCTGAACGTATTTTGCTGTAATACAGTCGAGAAATAATTTCACAGGCGGCCGTGACTTTCGTGTTAGCAATTTGCCGCATGCCAGCCGAGAGCGCCCGAGAGAGAACAATAGTTAGTATAGACCGGCTTTAAGTGCGCCTAATACTTGCGATGACTGAAGCCGACGGCTCCTTTTACGTCAAAAACAACTCGAAATCGGAGAGTAGACCGCACGCGTAGTTCCTTGACTAGGCCCACAGAAACTTATCGGATAGCACTGACAATCACTGACCACTCGGCCGACCTGCACTTGAGTGCTTCGGTCATGCCACTTTCTCTTCACAGCATGCGCACCTCTGCTGCTACAGAACTTCGTTCACATCAGCACTCAGCACGGCATCGATCTGGAGACGAAAAGCAGCACTTCTCACAACTTGGCCATCGCAAGTCGGAGCGAGGTCAGCCGTCAGAAAAGTAAGGGAAAGTGTACAGCAGAGCAACACACACACACACAAGCATGCACTCACACACAAATCTGTTGCGACAAAGAGGTTTCCCTCCCGGGAGCTCAGTCAGCGCTTCGAACGACGGTGGCCTGCAGGAAATGGGCATCTGGTAATGGCGCCGGGTCACGTTACGGATTACAGACGGTAAGTCGCGCACGCCACGCGAATCGTTGCGACGCCATGTGCAGGTGTTTATTTGCGGCAAGTGTCGTGCCGCGCACCGCAGTCGGCCGCTAATTCCTGCCGCCGAATTCGCCACCGCAGAGCTTTTCGTCTCCCAAAGGCGATAAGCCAACGCTTGCGAGTGACTCGATGCAGCGAGATTGGATACTTTGCACGCTATGATTGAGCCTTATTCCTGTACGGGTGATGTTTAGCAATCTCAAGAAAAAAAAAACAATTGCATGCCCTCACCGAACAAAATTTTGTGCGTATCGGTGAAATACTCTGACCAGCTGCACTACCTAAACGCACTTGTTGGTGATAACCCTGCCTCTGTTGAAACTCTATTTCATAGCTTTCGACGTAATTAAATCCTGCAACACTAAACGTGAAGTCGTATGGAGTATTATGCATCACAACTGTTGAAGGGTACGATCTTATGGTCCGTGCCATAAGTTCTGACAACTCCATTCATAGTCATGCCCGCAAAAAAATAATTAAGCAAAAGACAATGACAGAAAATTCTGGCCTAAATTATATAGATGTGCGAAGGCAGAACTGCATGAACGATAACGACGACGAATACCGCTACAAAGCTCAAAGTAACGTTTTTAGATTAGCGTTGGCTCAAAAGCGCGATTATTAGTTTCACTGCAGTATTAGTTGATGAAGAAGACGATGTGCAATGCACAACGCGACGCGTGTTCGTCTGAGGCGATAGATTGTTTTCTTCATAGTCTCTACATGTAAGTATACATAGAGCACTGCTCCAATGTTAAAAATCCCATATTAAAAAAAAAACGGCTATAGCTTAGTGCTCTCGCCCATTGCGCCGCGGAACTGATCTGTTCACGCCGCCGCGGGTTCAACTCTCAGTGGGGGAATTTATTTGATTTCTTTTTATTTCTTTTTTGTTCACTTGGCACAAGCCCACTAAGAGTGCAAGATCTTGCTCGGGGTTTACCTATCGGAGTAGTGCTTTCACACTGTTATTTACCTGTCGGCAGCAATATTTGGCTGTCCACGGGCTTTCTTGAGAAATCAGCGGGAAGACGATTTTCTGTAATAAGTCGAACGCTTTGCATCGCGGTATATGTATCACTGCAATAAGGTGTTTGTCTGGGCTAGCGCTGCAAACACAGCGCTGTGTTTGTCTCTTTCTCAGTCCCGCCTTTCGTGCGCTGTGCCTTCATTTAGTACTATGCATCACTGTCTGCGTCACTATTGTGCAGACCGCTCGAGCGATGGCGCCCTTTGCATAAAAGTTGACACCTCATCGCAGCGTATAGATTTAAAGGCTTCATTTGCACGGAAGTAGAGCCAAATGAACCTGTTAGCGATGTGAACACAAGCAATTTGCCTGCGAGTTATGGTCTCTTTTCTAATTACACTTTCGACTGCAGGGTTGCAGACTGCTCGAGTGCTTACCCAAATTTAACAGAGACTGTACGTTCAAGTATCCGCTTCCTAATTATATAAGACCCGCCACAACCTCGCACGGGCCTCCACCCCTTAGTTCAGTGGCCGCGTTCCACTCTAGAGTTTGCACGAACAGAGACGCCGCGACCTTAACGTTTGCACTAATCTTATAAAGGCGACAGCGTTAAGGCTTCCGTTCTGAAGAAAATTCGCCTTCGTCGGTGTCGGCGTCGTGAGCGAAAAACATGTGGCTCACTTGGCACCTAGCCAACTTGACCTTGTGACGTCATTACAACTTGCCCATCGGCCTGTGCGCCAACTGCCCTCCTGGGCACGTGGCAGTTATATAATTGAACGGTCGCAAAAGTTTGCTCGAGAAGAGCAACCTGGATTTCACAGGCACCGCTGTTCGTTGTGTTTGAAAAAACCTCCTGCCGCGGCAGTGGCGAATAGCTTAACTGCTGCCTCACTGCACCAGACTGGAATGAGCACTGCCAGTGATATCCAAATGTAAACCAGAGAATGATCAATCTCACGTAGATATATGTATGTAGACAGAACTGAAGCGACAGAGATGCAGTACTCTCTCGAAGGGATCCCTAATGCTATCGCATTGTGTTCTTGCGGGTATGCTAAGCCTTACGTGGTGATGAAAGAAAGAACAGTGTCCGTGCCTGCAAGGTGGTACGCGGAGAGGATGCCAGGCCTATGAAGGGACCCATTAACGGTATCGCGTCGCACCTTTAAGGAAGAGCCCCCATACTTTTAGTCTCTTAGTTATACTGCATGTAGAAATACGTGTGTACTAACATTAAGCTTCCATGTGTCCTGACAGTACTTTTTATAATGCAAGCGATGCCAGCTTGCTCTTGAAAGTATGCTGCTAACATCAAGATGGCAGCGTAATCTTAACTGTGCAGACAACTGAAGAAGGCTGAACATTTCAGTTTTTATTAGTTGTTATCTCAGTTCACTAAACTATATTAAACGAAGACACAGCTGGAGAAAAGGAGCACACCGGTTTTTCATAAAACCTCTTTGCAATACGAATGATCTCACTCACGCCGTCACCCTAGAACTTACATACATCTTGTTTTCTTCGATGAACTCAGCCACAAAAGAGCAGTTCGTCGCAGTGGAAGTGACCAAGCGTCTTTCTCATACGATATGGAGCTTTTTTTTTTATCAACTCCTCTTTCGTTGCTTGCCTTTGCATGACCCAACTTTGTTGCCAAGTGCAAAAGCGTCAACTTGTCTCCCTTCGTTCGTGCTTTTTCTTTTTTCTTTCTGGGCGTCTGAACGCCCCGCGCAAAGCGTCTTGACCCTCAGAGGATCCGTCACCAAGAAGTAAGCAGTCACCCCTGTCATCTTCCGACCGAGCGAAGACGGCGGAGCTCTCTCTTTGGGCTAGAGATCGTCTGCACGTCGAAACTACCCCGAAATTCAGCTAGTTTCATACTAGTTTGCCTTTTGATTTTTGAAAAGAAAAGCAAAACGACAGAAGAGAGAAAAAAAGGAGACAACGAATTCAAGCCGGAAACTGCATAGAAAGAACTGGAAGGAATGGAAAGACGTATACTGAACATCATCACCAAGATACAAAAAAGGAGGAGAACGTAATGTGCCGAGAACTATTTGCTTTCTGATTTTCCATTTCTCGTTTTTTTTCTTTATCTCCTTATTCTAGACCAAAAGCAGGGTGGAGGAGGATGTTCAGAGGAAAGGCCCGTAGCGCCAAGTTTATCAAACCGGCTGGCGCCTGCCTGTATCTCTTTACCAACGGTAATTTTCTGGTCGCGCCGCGGCGGCCGCGTTCGCACAATGCGTCTGGTCCCTGCTGGATGAAATACGACCAGACACGCCGCAGAAAGAACACTTTCACGCATGAAGTGTTTCTGCTATTTTTGTGATCGCTTTCGCGTTTTGTCGTTTTTCTCACGAATCAGCTGCTATCGAGCGAACTTGTTTTTCTTTTCTTTTGGGAAGAGCGCAGAAAAGTGCAATTTTTGTTTTTATTTTACGGAAAAAACTTTCATTTACTGAAAACTGAACACAGCGTTAAGGTACCCTGCTTGGTCCATTATGTTCTTAACTGCAACCGTAGGAAGGAGAAATACAGCATAGCGTTAAGCTATCCAGCTGAGTCCATTATTTTCTTAACTGCAACCATAGGAAGGGGAAATAGTTTGTTGTATTCTATTTTTTTTTAAATATCCGGCATACCTTTCTGCTTTTTCCTTCCGTGCACAACCGCGCCAAAAACGTGGCTTGTGAGGAACCTACCGCGGAAAAAAATTAAAAAGAAATGTACCGATTCTTTACATTACGAGCAGACGTAACCAGACTCCGAGCACCGCACACTTTCTGGCGATGTGGGCAGACAACTGCCAAAATATTTTTCTATTAGTAGGACCTCTGCAATACCTAAGCAGGAGTAGTAGAAAGCCTGTCGAGCAAGCGCCGGATGCCTCTGTTACTGCCACACAACGAATTTTAACGGATTGGTAGCTTAACTAGGCAAACATTACAATTGCTTCTACAATTTACAACTTTACTCAGTTATGCTTACCATTTTTACTATTTTCAGCACTGTTTCTGCTTGGCCTTCCTTCCTCCTATCCTCGTCCCTAGCGCTCTGTTCCATGTTTGCGAGCTAAACGCGCTAACTAATCTTTAATTTTTAATTAGCTAACTTTCTCTTGATTCCACTAAAGCTTCGCTGTGTACCCCTCTGCGAAAGTTTGGCAGTCATAGGCATGCCAGCAGCGTGCACAGCGTTTAAGAACGTGTCATCTGGCATACCGCGTACTATCAGCACCAAAGAGAAGGGAACAAGGCAACTGAAAAACAGGCAGCAAAATGAGAAGACTTTTTCGGCGGAAAGCTCAATGCTAGCGCCATTTAACTTTAATTCGGAGCTACGAAGAAGTGTTAATCAAGCTCGCTGGTGTCTCCTGTCTAGCAGGTAATGTGTTTATCGCTTTCTCGGCATTTAAATTTTCTTGTTTGCATTTCTCTTGTTTCTGGGAGAACCCTAACGCATATTTACCCCTCTCTTTCACAGTTAATTTCCTGCTTCCCATGTTCCTGCTTTGAACTTTTAATTACGGATCCTCGGCAATACTCGGGAAGCTTGAGGGCGCCTTTAGCCAAAAGGGGCCTATAGTTGCGGACAACATACCGTTTTCATATTTTGGTCTTAAAGGGCTGCCAATTTCGTGCCACAGAGCGCTTATTATGCAGCGGTTATTACGCGAGCGTTAGTGAAGAACAGCAATAGTTTATTCGTGCTCCAGACGACTGCCGCCGGACAGGGGAACAAGCTTCTAAAGTTCCGCTCAAAAATGCCATGATAGTGTCGATTTTCCGCTTCGTGCACGCACAGATTTCTTGTTCTAAGAAAGCTTAGTCTGCTATTGAGGGTAAAGTTTGGTTAGGTTTAGGGTAAGGTTTCTCCCGGTTCGAAGAGCGTTTCACTGCATTATACCATACCACCATTTTACGCACTATAATCACGAACATGGGACTAGTTAGCAAGTTGTTCTTTTTTTTTCATTTTTTAAACAGCCGACGTTTTTTGAAATGCTAGGTCCTGCAAAATATGGCTTCTGAAGCACGCTATGCCCATTACGAGCGATGTTCGGTGCTCGAACGTCCTACTCTGCAGGGCTTCATTTCCGACTAAAACCGGCGGGCCTCACGTCTGCTTCAAAATACTGCTCTCTATTCGGGGTCCAAAGGACATGCATTCCCGCTTAGAGCTGCAGCAGTACAAAGCTTGCGCACCCCGCCTTTAACGTCGGTGGAGCTCCTTTTGTCATTAAGTACTAATTAGCAATGCAAACATCTTTCTCTGTTTCTTGCGGATATATGCTGAGAGCAGTTTTTATACTACTTCGCTCGTGACCTCGTCGACTCAACAGAACCGCTCGACGAAACAAATTTCTAGCTACGCCAATAGTGTAGTCACGAAACAAGAAAGAAACAAAACAATCATGACGCGTGCGATGGATTCGTATTGGGAAGACATGGCTCTACAAGTTCATTACGTTCACGTAAGGGATCTAGAGCGAAGCGCAGCAATTTAAACATACAGTTTTTCTGAACTTCCTGAAGCATTCTTTGATGTGCGGTAGCATAATATGAGCACAGCAGAACGCCATTAGTAGTTGTGTTGTGCAGCAGGTTTCGTGTGAGTCCGGAGGCTTATTCTTTCAGACGATGCCCTGAACTATGCCGCACCAAATGGAGATGCGAAATGGTGTAAGATGTGTGGAAAAAAGGCGAAATTAAACGCAAAAACCGTGCTCAAATTGACGATGGACATAGGGGGAGCGCGTACCACGGACACCAAATTAACAAAGTTGCTGACACGTGCTGGCGCCTCAAAAGGTTGTAGAGGTGTTTCATTTTCTTTTTCAAGTTCCTCACAAAATCGCTGCAAACAGCGAGTTCGTGACGATAACACTTGTGCCGTTACTTTCTGTCGCGTGTGGGACACGGAGTTCAAATTTACACTTTTTGATTTCTTTGCGTTTCAATCTGAGAGTAATGCTGTAATGTCCCGGTCACCGAGGAAAAGGAACAAAGGACTCCTAAGGTGTGCGGATTCACATCAACAGTATAGCATAACGCAGAAACATTTCAACATGAACGCTGAAACTCTTTCGGCTGCAACGAAGCTTTGCAAGCGCGAGAAAGAATGCTTCCAGTTGAAACGCTCACCGCTGCAGAAAGAAGCAAAAACATTTAACACAATGTTTTCGCTCAGGTGCACGAATAAGAGTAAGATGACAATCTGCGGTTCTATTGCGAAGATAAATTATAATGATCATGCACTAGAACCCCGTCCCTGAAAAGAATTTATAGCCGGATACCTGACTAAATTATGAAGGAGGCCAACAGCTGCACACCCGCGAAGGCTGAAGCAAATAACGAAATGGGATAAATGCGTGAACAGTAATAAATGCTCCAGAAGCAGCTTGGGCCTGTGAAAGCACGTAATCTACAGTTTAACAACTGCCGCAAGGGTTTGTTATCTGTTTGTTTAGGCTTAATGTTGCCGGCATGCGACTCTGCCACTCTGTTTTGTTTACTCAACATGCAGCTACCACGGCAATACAGGCCAAAACAGCAGGATTTGCCTTTGACTTTGATCATTTGCCTTTGACTTGGATCATTCGACATAATAAAAGGGACTGCGCGGCGGCTCTGAGCATACACAAACAGGAATTACAAACCTTGGCTGAAATCAGGGGGAGGAGCGGACATCGGAGAAGGCAAAAGCTTGAGTTATACCGCGAGCACAGACCACGAAGGGTCGCCCGAGATTGCCCAGTGTCATTTGAATGTATAATCGCGATATCCAACAGCGCCGCGCCAAGGTACTGTCCTGGGGATAATGATGTTTGATGAGGAAAGCGCTCTGGATCTCCGTTGCACATCGCACGTGCGCATCGCTAATGACTCTCGCGACGTGCTTTTTTCTTTAAATCATCAAGCCGCCTTATTAAATACTGTACCTTGTTAAACGAGGGCGAGGGGATACTTTACGTAGCAATGTCGCCAGGGGCGAACCGCCTACAAAGCTAATAAGACGAAAGCACCCAGCTTTAACTCACTCGTCAAAGGACAAAAGGTAATCGCAATAAGCCAGGTATGAACGCGGGAAGTTTTGGCGGCGAAATATTCGCACACGGGCGTGTAAACCGCTTGTCTTGCAAATCCCACCGACAGAACGCACTACACCGTGTCGAGTCAGTTAAGGTACGTATCCGGAAGCTGTGGTCAGAAGATACAGGAAAATACTAAAGACAAACGAACACCAGCAAAAAGTGGCCACCGTGCATGGGGATTACACTCTTCTTTCGGGCGTTCAGGTAGATTGTTTCATTTCATTTCTTTTTTTTTCTTCCATAAACCTTCTCCAAAGCATCAAGGCATCTTTGATGTCTGAACGGTCCGGTGATGACCCAAACTACCTTCGGCGGCGTGTAGCTGCGGTTTTTTGTTCAGGAGGCGCGGCCTGTGCATGGTGCTGGCCAGGCGAACCATTAGGCCCTCGTTTTTGTTGTCATCATCATCGTCCGCTTCGGCGCGCTCGAACGCCCGAAAGGCTAAACACAGGCCACGCCACAACGCCGCCGCTTCTTCTCTCGTGCACGCTCTATCTGCAGGTAATGGTCGTTCCCTGTCGGGCGCAAGTGCCCCGCCCACCCCGCACGCCCGTGCCACCTTCTCTCCTCGCCCAGAACAAATGAAACGGACGCCCTCCCGCGCTTTCTCCACGGCAACCCCATCTCCTCCTCCTCCTCAGCCGCCGTCCTTACAGAGCTCTCGCTTTTGCGACGACCTCTGACCCCGTTCCTTCTTCTCCTTTCCTCCATTGCAGCCCCCCTTTCCCCCACTTCTGGCTCTCATGCCTGCGTGCCCCATACCGCAGCCATCCGGCAACGTTCCGTGGCCCGGACGTCCCAGACGCGGAGGGTGGTATGGGACTCTCGCTGCAGAGGCCCGCAGGCTCGGGGTAGAATGTTGGTTGCTTAGTCAGTCAGCCGTTCGGTCGGTCAGTGCAGCGAACGTGTACCGTGATTACAGGATCGTTAGCTGCGCTCGGCATGCCTGCTGACGACGCACTAAATATCAACGTGATCCGGAAAGAGGAAAAATGAAAAAAAAAAAAACGCCGAGGAAGAACGTAGTCCTTGCCTCTGCCTCGGGTCTTAAAGTTTAAGTATGCTGGAAACTTGAACAGCAAAGCCTCAGAAGCTTACCCTGCGTGTTACGTGGCTGACTAACGAGTGGTCACGCGGCAAGCTAAAGCTGAATTGCATAAGTAAGCGACTCATTGTTCGCGCTCATCGACTGAGCTCGATGGCACATTGCGGTGTGGAATTTTATACCCAACTACAATCTCGCCTCCCCACCTCTACGCACCAGTGGCGTAGCCAGAAATTTTGTTCCGGGGGGAGGCTCATGTTGTAGCGCGGCCTCCTGATAGTGTTTGTGGAGGGATCAAACGCAACAATAATAACTGCATTGCCATTGGCATTGACAGTTCCGTTGTGTATTAGATGACGCTACGCACTGTCTATACAAGTGAAATATGTATTTTTTGATATAAAAGAATGTATTCGTATGTCTGAAAAATCGTGGAAGACATGACTACAAAACAAAACTGAGCAGGGGACAAGACACATGAGAGAAGCAAATAGGACGAGCTCGCCCTGTTTGCTTTTCTCCTGTGTCTTGTCCCGTGCTCATTTTTATGTCTTGTAATAATGTCATACCAACTATCCCCTTATGGGTGACTCGTGGCAGACATAACTGATACCAATGCTTCCATGTTTTTTTGTGTGTGTATTTAACATGTAAACAAAATATCACACGAGGTCTAGAACTATATTGGTCCGGAGCCAGCAAAACAGTGCATGACGCTGATAGGAAAGACGTAAAGGCCATGAAATTAGCAAGCAGAGGACAAATATTTTAATGAATGTTTGTCGTTCAAGAGCCTTTACATTTCTGTACATATGCAGCGGCCAGGGAAAAATCTCAATGACGCTGTCCTTCGTTCCAGTGTACTGTGCAGCAGCAGCTGCCACCGGTCATGTATTGCGAGCAATTGCACCGAAATTTTAGTCGGAACAGTGAGCCATTGAAAGGCCCTTGAAAGTTTGAGCTAGGATGGGGCCCCTTGCGTTACATGACTCCAGGTGCGTGGGCGTTGCCACAAAATGCAACCCAAGTTAGCAATGATCGCGCCAAAATATCTTTTCTAGTGTGAGAAAGACACTGTGGGTGACAAAATCGAGAATGACTTCCGGCGCCGCTGGTTGTTTTGGTCAGCGGTGCGTGACAGTTCTAAAAAATTTCGGGGTGGGGGGGAGGCTGAAGCCCCATAATCCCGCCCGCCCCCTGAATACGCCCCTGCTACGCACGGTCACTTCGGTGGCTCTCAGTCACGTGATGCTGAATTCCATGGCCAAAGCGAAGGTTGGGTTAGTTGGGTGTGTGTGTCATTTATTTCGCGTTCCGTCTCTACGCGTTGTTTACTGCCGTGTTCACTGTTCACCAACTAGTCCAACTGCATACTATTATCACGTCTACGCTAGTACGAAATTGGAACCCCTGCATACTGGTAGATTTTCGTGAACAAAGGAGAGCTTGCTTTATGTGCAGCAAGCTAACCCGACGTATTGACCAATCCAATAGCGGGGATTGTCTGTTTATGCACACTCAGCCGGGACGTCGTGGTCCAAAGACACGTCTCCAGCGATCACCATTCGAAATATTCTTCTCTTCTTCCTGAATAAGGTGCAAAACAGTCCCTCGCCGTGAGCCACCGCTGCAACAATACCATGACGATGATCGGCTGCGCTCGTCACCTTAAGCATCGAAGCATGCGGTATACTCGGCGGCCGCGCTTTCAGCCACGACGATCTCACTCCCGGCGCTCTAGTGCGGAGCGGACAGCAGTCAAGGCCTCGGCGATCACGCATTCGTGCACTCCTCTCTGCGCACTCCGCGTCTTTCTCTCGCCGCCTTCCTCTGCATTCTTACGGAATCCCCTTGGGGCAGCGCCCCCACCGCTTTTCTATTCCGCCTTTCCGTAGTCATTATTTCGCCTTCTTTATCGGCCCTCCCCCGACGCTGCCAGCTCCGTCGGCTCTTCCTTGCTTCTGCCGCTCAATCCGGTCCGCACTGTTATGCACGCACGATCACGATCCATTCGTTCCCTTCTTCTGGGTATGCACTCCACCCCCCTCCCTTCCTTCAGTCCACACTCTCTCTGCCTCGGCTTCGCCAGCACGATAGTCGAGACACCGCGGCACCAAAGGCACCCCAGGTGGAGCACGCGTGTTCGTGGTCCCTGTGTCTGGGCTTTATCTGATTAATCTGTTCGTTCTTTTTGCTGAGTTTCATGCACGAAGACGCCACGCCGATCACGGATTGCTCAGCGCATACGGTATGAGCCTGCTGAGCACGTCCGAGCTTCGCCGGGCAACGCCGAGAAGGGCTGCGTTTCGGGGTGCGGCGGAAAAGAAGGCGCGCGGGTGGGCATCGATGCATACCAATGCTACCCAGCGTAAGTTCTATGCTCGTGTCGACGCGTAACGAACACTAGTACAAGTGGCCCCTCTTTCCTCGCGTCTCTTCCCCCCCCCACCCCCCCCCCCCCAACCACTTGGGAAATGCTGCACGAACCACTGTTCTGATTGGCAGACATGGGGTTGCGTATTCCCCCCGTTGTACCTGTTGACAAGAGCTAGGAGGGGCCGTTCGTGACCGATGCCATCCTGCACACCGCGCTCTAAGAGTAGCAACCGGGTATCAGAAAAGAACACACAAAATATCACCAGCCCCTTGGGTTATCGGCGTAATGTTGCTCACGCTGTACTTACTCCGAACTCTCGCCGAGAAACACGTAGTTCCCGCAGTCGGGGCTGCATTTCCAGAGCTTACGAATTTTCATTCTCGGCGGCCTTTACCTGGCCGCCGCTCATTGCTCGCTATAGAGTAGACTTGCTCACAAAGTCACGTTCTCGAAATATGGAGGGGGGGGGCTCTGTCAAAGCCACCGAAGTCAGCATAGGGGACCTTGAGCTTTCTGCTTTGCTTTGCAACAGCAGCTATACGAAAGGCTTTCTCCCTACAAACAACGGGGAAGGCGTAATATATAGGGACAAAAAACTTTCCCTTCATGCTGCTGGCGGAATACAACGTTTACCAGCTATAGGGGAGTTTCACTAAACGTGCTCTCCCGGACGGTGCGCATGTTGCCGTGACCAGCGTGCCATGAATGGGGTCATTTCTTCATACAGAGTCGAGTAGTGCCCAGCTCGCCTTAAGTAACCCGCCCTATATCGGAAGCGATCCTGAACTTTTGTGCATGTTGCTAAGTGCGCCCACGTTCACTTTTCTTTGTGGAACCCTCTGTGCGCATGATGTGTGCAGCAGCAGAGTTCTGCACTGTAATAAACCCAGGCTGTCTAAATTTCAGTATTGCGGTTTGGCGTCCACCGTTGTGGCGCAGCCCGACTGCAAAAACGGCCGGATGCTCTGCAGGCAAGAACACGACCTGCAACTTTTCATACCTTTTGGGCGCTGTTCGCTGCTCATTCACTACACATCGAGTAGAAAGTGCGCCTGAAATATCGCCGCATTTTGCGCCGCAGGACCACAGCAAAAGCGCATATTATCAACGGCTTTGGTGGGCGAGCTGTTAAGGCTGCACAAACGTGGTACCAGCAGAAAAGCGCAGCCTCCTGAGTGCTTTAGTTGGCCGACAAAACGGCTCAGCAAATACGGTCATGCGCTCGGACGCGAACGACAGAACCAACGAGAATGTTTTGCGGGCAGCGTGCGCAGCTTCGAATACACACGACGTGGAGTATAGGTGCAACAGCGAGGAGGAGCGATTCCGCTCGATGCAGTTGCAAGGCGTCACTTACAAGTAGACGGAGATCGTACTTTAAGCCAGCTAAGCGATTAATCACTTCCAAAGAACGACCCGCCGGCCTTCGGCACCCTCACGTAAGGCTCCTGACAGGTAAGAGACAACACACACACAAGACCGGACTAGCGCCTACTCTTGAACTCGCCCGCTTTTAAAACACTTGCCAGCTTTCGTACATTTGAAGGGTTTATCTCTTTCCCCTCTCACAAAATTTCAGCAGTGCGCAAGTAGGCCTCGATATTGCTAAATTCAACACGTGGCAGTAGTCCCGTGCGTGGCACTACACGCCGCAGCCTCCCTATAAATATTCATACGGGTACATGCCTCCACGAAGTCCAACGTCCTCGCTCTTTTCAGTCTTCCGCAGGTCACAGGAGTATTCACTCAGTGGCACGTTTGTGCACGTCGGGCAGAAATAATATCGGAGGAGACGTGAAAGGCACTCTCCCTTCACAGATCACAAGGAGCAAAATGTTGCGGCGTCCGCGTACGTGACCACGAATACGACTGCAGCCGCGCCAACCGTTACCGCCCCTTGCAGATGTCATCAAATGTAACGCGTAACCCTCCAATTGGCGTAAATCACGAGCGACACGAACTTCGAGGGTGCGACAACTGTATGCTCAACTGCAGAGTCGTGTGGGCACCGGATGATAGTGATATTTGTTTGTAATTACGATAATATTAGCTGTCATATAGTTTGAGCGCTCCAGATAATGTGTTGGGGTACCGTGGAGCGATCAGTATCAGTTATTCGCTTGCTTGGTGAGGAAGCCAAACATCTGTGTACATACATGCAAGTCATTTTATACCACTTCGCGAATGTTGTTAGTACGCTGACAGTGCATGTCGAGGTGCATGCTCTATGAGAAATCTCGGAAATGGATAGAAGTTCAAATGCATGTGAGGTGGTATTTTCTGTCATTTTTTTTCCTTTCCTTGAACCGCCTCGCCAGGCATGGCTTTCATAGTGGAGTTGGTGTTTATTCCAGGTATGTTCTTTTTTGGTGAACATCGAAGTCCTGCGAACTTTTATGAGGATGATGATTATAACTTCGTTCCGCGCAAGGGCAGCATTCACTAAAGAGCGCAATGGCACATGCTACTTTGGACTACACCAGATAGGCTCAAAGATCCAATTTCAAAGCGTTTTACCACAGGTAAGCCGAGCACCATGCCAGGGGAAAGCTGGTACCCAGTGTGTCAGCGTTGGGATTCCGGCGGCACTGGGAATCAAACCCCGCACCTCCAGAATGCTCTGCGACCTCTTAAAGGAACACTGAAATCTATTCCATCTAGATATTGTTCTAAGTAAAACTTGATTCTCTTACTCTTACTGAGTGCGTCAACTTTTGTCCGGGAACAAAGGACTACTTTATAGCTGAGGAAATACAATTTAAAAATTTTCCGCCATTCGTATCAAAGTCGTCACTTTCTCACGGAGAACTGGTTGCCGTCGTTTCGATGTGTTCCGCCGTCAACCCCAACGGTTTGGTCCAAGGCCTTTTTTCCAAGCATTTCACCCCGGAAAAGCAGACCACCAGGCACGGGGAAATCTTGTGCCCATAACAAAACAGGTGGGTACCCTGCGGCACTGGGGATCGAACCCAGACCATCCAGAATACGTGGCGGATGCTCTACCATTTTCAGGTGACAGTGGATAGCCTTCGTGTTCTGTGCCCAAAACTGGGTGTCGCCGCGCGCAGTTTACTTGTAAAATCGGGCGGCGATGGCGACAACTATATTTTGTTTCTCAGTCTTTGCTATAGTTACGAAAGCTCCGCTTTTGGTTACAATGTCCTCTTTGCCGTTAGGATGCTGTAGTCTGTCGATTCAGGCCAACCTCAGCTTTTTCCTCGGAGAAACTTAAACTCCACCGCTAACAGACCAATTGGCGACGTAGTTCCGAACAGCCCTTCGAACTATAAGCGGTTTTCTAAATGGCACCGTTATTGCTACATTCAGTGTATCCGCATATTTCGGCGGTGGCGTATCAATTTCGCACAAAGTAACCAGGTAACGAGGTTTCATTCTTAGCGTTGCAGCGGTACACTTATGGTAGCCCTTAAAACTTCAAATCTGTGTAAGCTAAGCATAACCTTTGTTCTCGTCTTTCCAGACCTTTTACTCTTCAGGGCGCCATAAGGGGTGCACTATACGACTGTGATTCAACCCTGTGGTCTAGCCACTCTTGGTAAAAACGTCAGATCTTTTCAATATAAGGTACGTGCTGACAGCATTCCGAAAGTTACATAGACTACACGTTAGCACAGCAATATCTTTTTATCTACTGCGGTAATGCGCATCGATATTCTTTTCTTTCGCGGTCATGAAAAACAACAATCTACCCAAAGAAAACAAAAAACCAAAAGGATCACTGTGCTCCTGCACCAAGCGCCCCCTGGTTCGGGCCGTTTTGCCATTCGGGCGCAATTCTATCTCCGTCCGCGAGAGAAACTGATCTCCGCCTGCAGTATGTACCACTGCGACGTCCTTCCCGGAGCACTTTCGACGCAGCAAAAACAGCCGCCGGCTTCGAATGGCGTCGACTGGCGGGGGTTCGTCGTATTCGTCCAACAATGCAGCTGCCATCCACGCAATCGGGCACAGTACGCCGCACGGTAACCCGAAACGACGCGTGACACGGCACCGCAGAAGCGGCGTATTGAAACCGCGCGGAGCAGCCAGCCTCGCCCGCAGCCTCACCCGCCAGACAGTTTGCCGACTGCCGCTCATCGGATGACTGGCGGACAATGGGAGAACAACAGCGACCCGCGGGCAAGCGCGTACGTATACACACACACGGCTGCCGGGGGCTGCGTGCAGTGGCGAGATCGAACAATGAGAAGGGCCGGGGCCGCTGGGCGATGGAACAACAGGATCGCGCAAGCAGGAGTCCCTTTGTTGGCTGGTGTCCCGATTTGTGGCGGTGCGCGGGTGGCTGCATCACTGCTTCTGTGTGCCTATACCATGCCGCCACCGGCCCCGTCGAGGAACCGGAGGGGTTTGATGGCGTGCGGTCCCGAATGATCAGGAGAAATCGCCCTGTGCGGGGATGCGTACTGCGATGACGTCGGAAAGAGAAAGTTGCCGGCGCAAAAAAAAAAAAAAAGAACAGTATACCGCATGTGCGGACAGACGAAGCGCACGGATTTATAGGACAGTAATAGCAGGCAGAGGGGTTTTTTTTTCATACGATAGTGAGCGCCGACTTTCTTTATTGAAACGAAAAGGGGGGGGGGGGGGGTGCATTACGGTGGATTTGGATGAATGAATAAAGGAATGAATGAGTGCGTGCACACCTTTCTTGCCATTACTTTTTGAAAGCTCAGCGACAACATTATGAAATAGCCGAGCAATGCCAAATGACTCTGTCGTTTTACCTCAGTCACAAAGCGTCTTATGGCGCTTAGCATTTTCATCTGCCGATGTTCGTTCCTTCATCAGTGCTCCCAGCTAATCATACACGCGTTCTCTGTTATCTTTCTCCCACGTGTTCTCTGTTATCCCAGAACATCACTCACATTCTCGCGGTGTTTTTTTTTTGGAATGTCTGCCCGGACGCAAAGAACCAGCTTTCCTCCATTTTACGCTCTTTAACTGTTATCTGCCGATAACAGTTGCCAAAAGCACATTTTCAGTCTTTGTGAAAGGCCCTTTTCTTGATTAAAACAGAATAATCCTCCTCTGAACAAAGCCACGATTAAGCAGACCAAGGCCCTTAGCAAAGGTTTCTCATGCCAAGCGCTCGCTATATATAGGAAGCACGGAATCGTTTCATTCCTGTACGACGCGCAGCGGCTTGTACAGCTAACATGTGCTGTTTCTGAGCGTGAAATCCTGGCTCAGGCGGCCTCATTTCAATCAAAATGAAATGCAAAAACGCCTGGCGCTGATGTCAGCGCCCGTGGAAAATTCCCCGGTGCTTGAAATTAATCCGGAGCTTTCCGCTACGGCGTCTCTCCGCGACCATGTCTAGCTTCGGGACGTTACACGCCATATACCACACCATACCACACAATACGATCCCGTACCATACAATACATAATCGTAACATACCATACTCTACCTTACCCTACCTTACCTTACCTTACATTACTTTACCTTACCATGCCAAACGCAACATATAAAGCTGCCGTGGTGGCTTAGAGGCTATGCCATTCGGCTGGTGAGTCCAAGGAGATGGGACGGAATTCCGGTTGCTTCGGCAGTAATTTCATGGCGGCAAAATTCACAAAGCCACTAGCGCTCCGCGATGTCAGTGAACGTTAACGAACTTCAAGTAGTCAAAATTAATCCGGAGAACTTCATTACACGGTCTCATACACACTCCCTCATTCGCTTTGGGACGTCAAACGCCACACTCAACCACCACTGCGTTCCATACAATACACCACACCACACACACCACCATTTGTAAACTTCTTTTGTGGTTGCTGTTAATGCCTAACCATCATTTACGGGACTGTCATTAATACTTATTTTGGGCAGCATGAGCGCGTCGCCGAATCATTCCGGCGCAGAAAGGATTTTTACAACGTTCATTTCGGGCTCTCGATATCTTTGCGCAAGTTTCACGAGAAAAAAAAAAAAACAAGCACGCCCACATTTTGGAGGTTGGGCCACATGAAATGCGGTGACAACAATTAGTATCGCGATGACAGTAATAGAATGGGTAGCTCTCAAGGAATGATTGGGGCTAAATAAACAATCAGTGACTTCCCACTATCGCCGTCCGAGTCATAGCACATCTCTTGCGAGAATTATACAGTCTGCGTTAAGAGGCGTCTGAAGAAATTCGGCTGAACCGTTTGAGTGTAAGGTACTGTGCTTCTCAAGTAACTGGTTCTCGAAAGAATTTTACGTTCGCGTGAACGCCTTTGATATTTATTAAAGCTCTTTTCTTTCCATTTGGACAAATGCCTGCTTCTAGAGATTTTCGCTCATTATGATTTTCTACAGTCCTTTATTCTTTGCTTGTACTACAAGTAACCGATAGAATAAAAACACTGTGACGGGAATATATGCAACAGCCAGCTAGGCTTGGTAGGTAGATATCTGGCGCGCATACATTGCTATATCTAGAGCGTAGCTATGCGGCGCCAGGAGAATCCTCTACGCATAACCAAAGAGACACACAAATGCACACACCTCGTCGATCGTGCGTGAATGAGGCACGGATGGGCCCGAAAGATAAGCTGTCACGCACACGCAACAGTGCGGACTGCGCGTGCTGGCCGACACTGCAACAGGCGTCTTTCCAGAAAGGAAAAACAGAAAAGCTCGGAGAGAAAAAGACCCAATTTACAAAATCGGAGAAAGTAATGACGAAGGCACGTTTCCACACAACCTGAACCGCTGACCTGGCGTGCCAGGCTTCTATCCCTTCTTGTTAACTTTTTTTTCTTCAAAGTTGCAGAGGACAGCTAGTTTGATGAATCGCTTTGAATTACGAACAAAGCTGAATCGAAGAAGATATTCGCTGATGCCCGCAGTTCGTGAAAAAAAAATAGCTGAAGTACATGCTGTCTTATGCGGGAACGCTCGTGGGGCGAGCAGGATATAGCGTGATAGGCGCGTATACTTTCGGAAACGCTGAGAAGTTGATGACGGATGGCATATACTGTCGTCCTGCCTTGGTTTCGGACACATCTTGCAAAAATGGTCTGTAGACTCCTTATAGACTCGGTTGCTTTCCTATAGATATTTTTTTTTGTCTGTTCATAGGCTATCAGCTGTCTATAGACAAAAGTCTACCAAAGGTGTATGGCCATAAATGTATAGATTGCTTATAGGTATTGACTTTTCTGTATGGTTCGTCCACAGAGAGTGTACGGACATTATAGACAGAAGTCTATGGAGAGTCTATAGACTTTCTAAAAAAATTTTTGTAAGGGACGCTGAAGATGGTATAGAATGCCCGATTTTTTGCCCGTTCCCTGTGTATTTGCTCCAGCACTGCTTTAAAAGCGCGTACCTTTCTGAGCTCCTTGCACGCTTTATATAATTCTGGCTCTAACAGTACTCCGCTCCTCCCCATGTCTTCAGTGTTCCCGAACAAGTGCACATCGATGGAATTTGGAAGCGCATATTTTATTTCCATGCAGTCAACAATCACTCCGAAAGCATGGTTGAGCAACATGAATTTCGTTGTATTATAAGCAGTCTTCTTTCAGTCAGACCATCATTTTACCCCGTTCTCAACACCAAGCAGTAAACAAAAATAATTTTTTGTAGTTTTCTCCTTGATACGCTCTTAAAAGGAACGGCACTCCTTGCGGCTATATTCTGCCTAGTTGGCGCAAAAAAAATAAAAATAAAACAAGAGTGAAACGGCAGTTATATCGCTTGTTTTTTCTTCTTCGGAATTTGTCTGCCTGGCGCGTAAATCCAATATCCCCTCCCGGAACAAAGGTGTGCAATTATTTCTTATTTTCGTCGTCGTAGTTATCTTTTTTACTTATGGCATTGCGCCCAAGCCGCCACTTCGTTTCTCCCCAGTGAGCAGTATAACTGCGGAGAGAACGTTCGCCTCTGGGCGAACGGGATGTCATTCCAGAAAATTACGTTGTGAGGTTTGCTTTTTAACTTTGGCGCCAGTCACCCGTCCGCGAAAGATAAACCAATGCCCCCAGCGGCTAATCAGGCGCGCGAAATTGCGCCCTCCATATTACAACTCAGTGGAAGAACTTTCCGCACGGGAGCTTTGTGATAATGAGCTTCTTTTTCGTCGCATTAGCGTCACTCCACCGACTCGCAACTCACGGAACCGAGAAAGGGCATAAGCAGCCTGTTGTGAATGACGGCGACATTTCTAAAGTTTAGTCCGGATGAGTGGCTTCCTTCGAGTCATTGCTGGAGTCGGCGCTAAACCATGCCATGCGCAGTCACTTCATTTTCATCTTTTCACTGATTTCGTGCTTGTATACGCTTACCCCAGCAACTTCATCTCTAAGTGACCATTACATGCAGAAGCGGCGCTGTGTGCAATATAGCACGTTGCAGTGGAAGGCACTTAATAAGTTTAGATGACGAGGAATTTATTTAATGAACGCAAAAATGTCGATTCTTATCTTGTTTTACATTTCCCCTCCATGGAAACTCGGCCGTCGCGTTTCGTATTTGATTTGATTTAAGGAGGTTTACCATCCCAAAGCGACTCAGGCAATTAGGGACGCCGTAGTGAAGGGCTCCGGAAATTTCGACCACCTGGGGTTCGTTAACGTGCACTGACATCACATAGTACATGGGCCTCTGGAATTTCGCCTCCATCGATATTCAACCACCGCGGCCGGGATCGAGCCCGCTTCTTTCGGGTTAGGAGCTGGGTGCCATAACCACTGAGCCAACGCGGCGGCTGCGGTTGGAATTCCATCCCGGGAACTTGGTCTTTGCGATCGAACGCCTTGACAACTCACCATCACTAAAGCCATGAAATCATCGAAGCCACCGAGTCATTCCTAGCGAAAAAGGGTGAGGAACGAACTGTCGCGATCAAGCTGAACAATGCTGCCAAAAGCAGCCAAAAGAATCACATTATTCGAAAGGAACTATGCGCTTATTTTCACCAGAATGTTGCTCACCGGGCGATCTGTTCACTTTCCCGATCAGGGAGCTTCTTCAGCATGCCGCGCATTTATATACAGTTGAACCTCGTTACAGCGAAATTGAAGAGGCCTGGCGATTACTTCATTATAGCGGTAACTTCGTCATAGCGCGTGTTTATCGAGGTTCTACTTCTAAGAGGATTCGTCAATTATTTGAGATACTCATTATGTTGTTATAAACGGCTTCTTTACAACGAAGTTCGACAGTTTATATATATATATATATATATATATATATATATATATATATATATATATATATATATATATATATATATATATATATATGTGTGTGTGTGTGTGTGTGTGTGTGTGTGTGTGTGTGTGTGTGTGTGTGTGTGTGTGTGTGTGTGTGTGTGAAGGAAGCCAATAGTCACGGACACCAAGGTGCATAGGTGAATGTTTGTATTTTTAATTTGTTTTATATTTGTAGGGCCAATCAATTGTTTCTTTAATAACTTATAAAGCTGCAGAAAAAAGCAACCATGCCGCCGGTGGGATCAGAACCCACGACCTCCGAATATCGCGTCCGGTAGAGCCCACGACCTCCAAATATCGCGTCCGGTAGAGCACCGGACGCGATATTCGGAGGTCGTGGGTTCGGATTCCACCGGCGGCATGGTTGTTTTTCTGCTGCTTTATAAGTTATTGTCTTTTAAAAAAATTGATTGGCACTACAAATATAAAACAAAAATAAAAAAAAAGAAACATTCCCCTATGCACCTTGGTTTCAGTGACTGTTGCCTTCCTTCATATGTTTGTCAAACGAGCCCCTCATTTCATTTGCCTTGTCTGCTGATAGCTTAACGAGGGTCTCGGTTCTGGCAGTCTTCATGCCATACGCAGCATAAGAGGGCTCTCGCACAGTGTCCGCCCTCGTCGTTAGATGAGGTTCCGCGCCACACTTGCAGTAATACAGGACATGCTACATTCGCCGCTATGGACGAGGGTGGCGCTGGTGAACACTCTCAAGGTTCGCTTACACGCAATAAACGTAAATACCCACGAGAGCAGCAGATTGGACAGCCGTCGCCGTAGCTCTGTTGGTTGAGCACTGCACGCGATATTCGGAGGACATGGGTTCGGATCTCACCGGCGGCATGGTTGTTTTTCTGCTGCTTTGTAAGTAGTTTTCTTTAAATCAAAGATTAATCGAAGTATTATTCTCCCAGTAATCCCCACTATAAATTAAAAAAAAAACCCAATGCACCTTGGTTTCGGTGACTGCTGGCTATATATATATCCGTTTACTTGTTGTTTTGTTCATGTTTCGAACATCTGTGCCAATGCCAACTCCTTAAAAAGAGGAGGAAGCTCGCTGTAGCTTCGGTCTTGAGAAAGGACAGGCCCTGTCTGAAACGTCGACTCAAAATAAATCTCTGTCTAAATGAAGCGTCTCAAGCTTGCATATATATATATATATATATATATATATATATATATATATATATATATATATATATATATATATATATATATATATATATATATATATATATATATATATATATATATATATATATATATATATATATATATATATATATATATATATATACTCTTGCGAGGAAGGCACTATGAACCAGAAGTTCTATACTTACAAAGTAGACTCAGAGACGCTTAAAAAGCAGGGTTTACTGACATTGCGACTTCGGACAAGACTTTTTCAGAGTCTCTGTAGAAGGCTGGTCCCCACTTAAATGTCAGCAAACCTCTGTTCTGTTTTTCGCTAAGCTGCGGCGATGCCTGCAGTCTCGAACGCAGGGCTACAGTCCGAGGAAAAAAATAAGCAAAGACTCTGAGTTCCTCCTTCTCTAAACTTTGCACAGTCTGCGCACCCTGACTGCAGGCGCCGACAGCTTTTGTTTTCCGTTTGGGGCTTCTGCGGAAAAATGCACGCCACATTCGCAAAAGCAGAAAAGGCAGGGTTAATCGATCTCCGATGTCGTATAAGCAGGGACCGCTCGGTTTTCGCGCCTTCTCAAGTCAGTGCCGCGCGCGCGCGCCGGGTCTGGCACAAGGCAGCGCGGCGTCTGAAAATAGCAGCGCTGGGCGAGTTCTGGCTGTTCGAAGAAATCGGCAAGGGGGTGAAGCAAATAACAAGAACGAAGGGGGAAGGGCAGACAATTTGAATGCAGGATTAAAAGAGTAAAATAGAACCAAGAAGCGAAAATATGCGCGGAAGCCGGACGCCAGCTCGAGGAAAGGGGAAGAAAGCTGAGCTGATTATTTTCCGCGCCGATTGTGATGAGTGAGGACGCGCCGTGCACAAGAAGAAGCGAAAAGAAATCAAAACAGAGAGAGAGAGAGCGGTTCCCTCCCGGCGTTCGGCTGGACTGTTCTGTGCTGCCGTTCAGTTTTCCAGGGCCTGCCAAAAGTGCTCGAGCGAGCGCTGAAGAATACAGCAGTTTGAAATTGGCAGGGAAGCTAATTTTATGCTATGCTTTTCATGCCATCTTAAACAGGTGTATTACGTAAAAGTTTGTCATGTTAAACTCTAAAGTTTCTTACATATGGGCTCATATGAATACATGTTTCTTACATATGGGGTTATATAAACACGTGTTTCTTACTTACGGGTAAAGTTTGGTCGCGGTTAAGTTGAACTAGTTTAGCAATAACGATTAAATGAAATATATTCCGCTAGCAAGCGCTCTACTTTGGGAAAGTTTCTATGCCCTAAAGCGAAATATATTAACCTGTAAAATAGAGCACTTGGTATAGCTGACGGCGCTGTATCGTAACCATCGAATCTGCTTTAATAGCCTCCGCTTTGTCTCACCGCTTTGGCGCTCGACTCCTGACCCTGAAGACGCGGGTTCGATCCCGGCTGCGGCGGTCGCATTTCGATGGAGGCGAAATGCTAGAGGCCCGTGTTCTATGTAGTGTCAGTCTACGTTAATGAACCCCAGGCGGTCGAAATTTCTGGAGTCCTTCACCATGGCCTCCCCTGATAGCCTGAGTCGCTTTGGGACGTTAAACCCCCTAAGGCGAAGCAAATCAATCGGCTTTAATATAATTTAGAGCCACGATAGGTTATTGCAGTGCAATTTGAAAGAAAACCATGTAGTATACCAGAGCTCGATATATTTCACATTAGGTCAACTAATTTGCCGAAGTAGCAGGCAGTTGAAAAGAATAAAAATCATTCCCATGCAGTAGTGAAAAAGCACAAAATAAATCGTTTACGCAGTATTCTTCAATGCTGATTTGGGGAGATGAATTTGTGGTTGTTGGGCTACCCGTATAACATCAGTTTGTCGTTCATGCGGTAGCCAAGCGCATAACATTGAAAAAGAACCGCGTGGCTTACGCCACACCAGCGCGAACGTACGCAGCTTTTGGTGCATTTCTGAATGAGCCCACTTGAACGCCCTTCCTAGCCAAACCAGCGCCGAGAGAGCGCCAGATCATCGCTTTGTTGTTGTTTATTGTAATAACGTACCCGCTATGGTCTACCATGCTTGTCACGAATTGTCCCACGACCAATGTCGTTGATAAATCCTTCAAGATAGCACGGGAGGAGGGGGTCAAGATCGGCCCTCTGAGCGTCCGAAAGGGATACAAGACTTTCAGCTCTGCTGAGATTTTATGCGCGACAGGGTCCTTCTGGAACACCAATGTACGATGCCAAGAAGTCATGCCAGTAGGCCTGGTAACGTTTGACAAAAGCGGTGCCAAGGTCACGCGAGAAGGACTGGAAGCGATTAGAAAAAAAGTCCTGATTTCTAAAGAGATACGTAAAAAAAATGCCTGCTAATTGGTCGAAAAACCGGCGGGTACCTATTCCAAGCGTTACTCCGGCGAGAAAACCGAGCAAAGAAACATTGAGCCTGTTTTACTCATTAGAGAAAAGCAGAGGATTCTCGGTGGCAATGGGATTCCAACGCCGCCCTTCCCGCTTTTTTCGGGTGTTCTCACGCATTGTGTGAACTGTAGCCAGCTTTCCTGCCATTGTTGCAGTTGTGCGGGTCCTGTAGAAGCCGTGGCATATGGACGAAAACAGCGGCATATAGTCACCTCTTACCGGCGCTGTTGGTCTGTTGATCCTAACTGCCGTGACGAGTGGCCCACTGCACTTCAAAGTCTCTATGGTGCTGAGCAACGTAGTTTTACGCCCCAACTGGAAGCTCTTGATTTCAGTGCGTAGAAAGTGCCCTCTTGCTTTTATTGATAAAAGAAGTATGAGGCGACTTGACAGCTGTAGCACCTAACCGTTAGAAAGTAACGCACGAAGCGTTTCGTCATGTGCATCATGGTTGCTCTAATCATACGACGTGCTTCATGTAATGCCTTGGATTTACATTAGGGGATATTTATCTAGTCTACAACTGTGAGCGAAATCACCGCATATTCGTCTATGTTACCAGGACCGTACCAAATTAAGAAAGGGACAGAATGTAGTTAAGCTCCAAGAACTACCCCCCAAGTGAGGCACGGATGTCTAACACCAGTTGCTTGTTACAATCTTCTCACGAACAAAACAAGCGCTTTTCTTCCTGGTTCGAACAACGCGTCACCCAGCCACCCCTTAACGCTATGAAAATGTAAGGGATCGGGAACGCAACAAGCGTCATTTGTAAATGCCTTGGTATATGTTATGCGCTGCCTACCGCCATACCACCGAGGAATGGAAGAGGCGACATCCAGTCTCCGCGTGCAGCCCCAAGTAATAGAAAAGCGGAACTTGTGAAACAAAAAAAAACGTTACCGCAGAACACTTCGTGTCATTGCAGGACCATTTCGCCGGACATGGGTGACATAGTGGCACACCACACAACGGTCGGCAGCTGTTACGCAATAACAGCCATGGCAACGGCGTCGATACACGCCATCTCAAAAGCTCCCAGCCAGTGTGTCGTGGAAGACTGCAGTTAGAGAATAAAGAGCGACTGCGATTCAAGGTAACAGGAGGACAATCACAAACGATCACCCGAGTCGCTGCTAGGATACTATTACGCCTAACCCAGCATTAATCTTGCGGCACTAAATATGAAGTAAAAAAAGACTGGTGGCACATTCGCGATCATCGATAAAAATGAAGCGGGTATTCAGCAGCTGTTGCGAAATCTGTTTAAACTAGCCACATTGGCTCTCAAGTTTGAATAACAATCTGCTTCTTTATCTTTCACTCTGATGCAATGGCGGTCATTGTTTCCATTCAAAGCACCAAAGCGTAACACATACCAGTGCTTTCCCTCTTATGGCTGCCTTTATTCTTTACTCATTGCCGACTTTCTGATTAGTATCGATTGCCATCAAGCCAGGACAGGACAGATGGCAGACTCGTAGTGAAGCAGCCGGCGACAAATTATGGGGTCCGGTTTTCGCATGGAGCGGTTTTCTGCCTGAGGTCGCACCCTACACGAAGACTCTGAAGTGCTTGACTTTAATTACCAAGCGTCACATGTGTCACCGGCAAACTGCGATGCCCGCTCTGCTGTCTCTCTCGGCGGTCTAGTTTGGAAGCAAAGAATAAAAACGGAAGGGAAGCTAGTAACCAAAAGCTTAATAAAAGAAGTACAACAAGGTTTGAAGGATAAGAAGTTCGGCAGCCAAGATGGAAAGCAGAGAAGTACAGGCTGGCTCCAATCGATTTCTAAAAGTCAGTGATGTACAGTTGTGAGCAGTATGAGGGGAAACAAGCATTTCAGCAAAAACTGACTTTTTTGTGGTTTTTTCTCTACTAAATTTTAATATGACCCCTTGACGTTATGTGCTAATAGGAAAACCATTTAGAAAACATAAAAAAAGCTATTCACGTCGCACATAATCATTTAGTAATAAATACATGAATGCTCAATTTTTGTTCCTTATAATATTGTTACGTGCTTTGCACGCACGGGGGTTTATTCAAAGAGGGGACCGGTCGAAGCAGGATGGAAGCAGGAAGCCTAGCAGCGTCCTTCAGCTCTCTCTTTTTTTTCCTCTTTTTCCGCGGGTCAGTCCTTCATCTTCTGCTTCTTCCGTCGAGGTTCTGTGGAAGCACGTTACATTTCCCTCCTCGCAGACGATGCCCGTCGGGCGAGTTAAACAGACCGTCTGGGATGGAATCGCTTGAGGCGGGCTACATGCACCACCTGAGATTGGCGTGACCGTCGACCACAAGCAGTTAGTCGTGCTATAACGTAATTAACGTCACTTATGCACTCCAACACAACAAATGGTCCACTGTAGTGGGATAGCAGTTTCTGACACAGACTACGCTTGCGTAGAGGGGTCCACAACCACACAATGTCACCAGGAACATAAGAAACTTCTTGGTGTTGGACGTCGTAGCGGTTCTTGGAACGCTCTTGCGAAGATAAAATTCGAACGCGGGCAAGCTGGCGAGCTTCTTCAGCTCTGCAGAGTGTGGTCGCAAGAGAAGGTTCATCGTGGATGAAAAATGGTAGCATGGTGTCAAGGCCGCAGCGAGGCGAGCGAGCATAGAGCAGGTAAAAGGGGCTGTAGCCAGTTGTCTCATGTTGCGCGGTGTTGTACGCATGAGTGATGAACGGGAGTACGCCATCCCAGTCCTTATGATCTGCAGCGACGTACATGGCAAGCATGGTGGTGAGCGTACGATTAGTGCGTTCTACCACACCGTTCGTTTGGGGATGATATGGCGTGGAGTGGCGAAAACTGCAGCTGCTGAGGCGGAGAAGTTCTTCAACAACGTCCGCTGTAAATTGACGTCCACGGTCGCTAATGAGAACTGCAGGAGGGCCGTGCCGAAGAATGACGAATCGAAGTAAGAAGTTAGATACTTCAGACGCAGTAGCAACTGGTATCGCGGCTGTCTCACAATAACGGGTTAAGTGGTCTACGCACACAAGAATCCATCGATTTCCTTTAGAGGATCGTGGGAAAGGTCCAAGGAGGTCAATGCCAACTTGCTCAAACGGGGCTGTTGGAGGTGTGATTGGCCGCAATTTGCCCGGTGGACTTGAAGTCGGCAGCTTAAAGCGCTGGCATTGCACACAGCTGGCTACATAGTGCTGGATGGTTGAACGCATGTTAGGCCAGTAAAATCGTTGTTGTGTGCGGTGGAGTGTGCGTGTCACTCCCAAGTGCCCAGACGTGGCGTCGTCGTGCATCATTTCAAGAACTGTGATGCGTAGGCTTTCGGGTACGACAAGAAGCATGCGTGCTCCTCCAGGAGCGAAATTCTTCTTATAAAGCAAACCGTCGCGAATGCAAAAAGTATTCTTTACAGAATCTTGAGCGGCATCAAACAAAGAGGTTAATGTTTGGTCCTTGCGTTGCTCAGTTCGAAAAACTTGAAGATCGGGGAAGGCTTGTGAAAGTGACGACAAGTATTCATCAAAGTTGTCTGCGTCGTCCTCAGTCGTTAGAAGCGGCAAACGGGAAAGACAATCGGCATCTGAGTGTTTACGGCCGCTTTTATGCACAACAGTGAAATTAAATTCTTGTAGGCGCAAAGCCCATCGAGCAAGCCGGCCACAGGGGTCACGAAGACTCACTAACCAGCAAAGCGAGTGGTGGTCGGTCACGACGGTGAAAGCATTCCCGTACAGATAGGAGCGGAAGCGCTGTACAGCGAAAACAACGGCGAGACATTCTTGCTCAGTAACCGTGTAATTTCTTTCGCTCTTACTCAACGAACGGCTGGCATATGCTACCACGTGCTGATCGTGACCATGGCGTTGTATAAGTACAGCGCCGATACCGATACCACTTGCATCAGTGTGCACTTCAATTGGTGCAGATGGGCAGAAGTGGCGTAGGATGGGGCCCGAGGTCAAAAGAAATTTCAGATGCCGGAAAGCTGCGTCACAATCGCTGGTCCAATTGAACGGTGCATCTTTATGCAGCAAACACGTGAGTGGGTAAGCGATGTCCGCAAACCTAGCTATAAAGCGTCGAAAGTACGAGCAGAGCCCTAAAAAACTCTGCAGCTCTTTCACTGATTGAGGCACCGTAAAACTTTTGACAGCTTCAATTTTCTTTGGATCTGGTCGAACACCTTCTTTATCAACTAAATGACCAAGAACAATTGTTTCACGGTTCCCAAAATGACATTTCTTGGAATTGAGGATAAGGCCAGCTCGTTCCATGCAATCAAGCACAATATCCAGACGGCGGTTGTGCTCACTAAACGTTTTGCCAAAAATTACAACGTCGTCCAGATAACATAAACAAATTTGCCACTTGAGGCCACGCAGGATTGTATCCATGAACCGCTCGAATGTTGCAGGTGCATTACATAATCCGAAAGGCATAACGTTGAACTCGTAAAGTCCGTCTGGTGTAATGAATGCCGTTTTTTCCCTATCTGCAGCGTGCACGGGGATTTGCCAGTAGCCGGATCTCAAATCAATAGAAGAAAAGTATGAAGCGGAGTGCAGACAATCAATTGCGTCATCTATACGTGGAAGCGGGTAGACGTCCTTCTTCGTGGCCGTATTTAAGCGACGGTAGTCAACACAGAACCTCCATGTGCCATCTTTTTTCTTAACAAGGATAACTGGAGCCGCCCAAGGACTGGAGGATTCTCGAATTATGCCTCGCTTTAGCATCTCTTGAACTTGGTCATCTATTAACTTACGTTCAGTGGCTGAGACTCGATAGGGCTTCTGGCGTATAGGAGGTGCGGAGCCGGTGTTGATCGTGTGATGAATACGACTGGTAGGCGGTGGTGTTGAATCGTCTTTGGCAAAGTCGAACACGAACACGTGTTTCAGAAGGAGTTCCACTAGAGTGCGACGCTCGGTTGGGGAAAGAGCCTGATTAATCATAGCCTTAACTTGGGTCTCCATATCTCTTTTCACGTGCTGCTCACTGACAGAGTTGGTTAACGCCGCGACGAAACCTGACACACCTTCCTCGAAACGGGCGAGTTTGAGACCCCGGGGCAACACAGCTGGCTCTTCAGAGTGGTTCACTGTCCACAGCTCGGTACGGCCTCTCACCACGGGAACGACGCAACGAGGCACGACGATACTCTTCTTAGAGCAGGCGAGTGTCGTAGGCTCTACCACAGCTTCAAAAGATTCGCACTGATTGTGAATAGAGGAAACCCGCACGAATGCTGCAGAGAAAGCTGGTACAATAGTATCTTCTTCCACCGCAAATGCTCCAAAATCCGGTGTCGAGTTATCCACAAGAGCTGAAAGTAACGAAGAATTCAAAGCAACTTCTCCCGTACGACAGTCTAAAGTTGCACCACACTCTTGCAGAAAATCAATCCCAAGAATCACATCATGCGTTGACCGTGGTAGCACTGCGAATTCTGTTCTAAACGTTAGACCACCAATAACAACATCCGAAGCACACACACCAAGTGGAACCAAAGGTTCACCACCGACACCACGGAATAACGCTGCACGGTCACCACTAAACATCACTTTCCTACCTAAACGATTCTTAAACCTCAAACTCATAACGGATACGGTAGCACCAGTGTCCACAAGAGCCATTGTTTTCACACCATCAATAAACACTTCCAGTTTGTTCTTCAACATAAACACGGGCAGAGGTAGATTGGACGTCATCGACTCGCCGGCGGCCTCACCTCCATCGGCCGCGCCTCCTAGTTTCCCGGAGGCGGAGGGGATGCACGACGTCGAGGAGAAGGTGACCGCCGTTGGCGCTGAGGTGGCGGCGTCACACTGCGGTCAGATGCGGGTGATGAACTCCGCAAATTGCTCGGACGGTACGGGTCCCAAGCGGACGTTGGGGGTCTCTGCTGCGCGGTGTGCAGTTGCCCGTAAGTATTCGCCGGGGGTTGGCAGTCTTGAGAAGTTGGGAAACGACGGCGGCAATATCTAGCGATATGCCCTGCAATGCCACACCGGTAGCACAAAGGTTGAGAGCGCCAGCGACCGCCATAAGAGTCCTGGCGAACAAAGTCGCGACGTTGGCTGAAGCCAGGATCTCGCTGCTGACGAACCACGTCTTCTGGGTAGGTGGGCCTCCTTTCTGTCGGCTGGTGCCGATAACGTTGGGCAATGTTCCGATCGTCCATGGGCAAAGTGCCGTTGGGTGGAGCCCACGGAGTCGACAGGGCGGCAACATCTTCCTCCGGTGCAGAACTGTGCCGCAGATATTGTGTGTGGCAGAAGGTATCTCGGGATCTGGACCATTCCTCGCGCACAATCTCTCGAATCATATCAGCCATAGAATTTGGAGGACTGGCTTCAACACTGGCTATAGAGGTGACATTGGCCAATCTTCCGAATTTAGGGGTGATTCGACGCAGCTTAAGAGCTTCAAATGTTCTGCAATGTTCTATAACGTCAGCGGTGGTGCTCAGGCTCTCTTTGCTAATCAGGAAATTGTAAACATCTTCCGCAATTCCTTTTAGAAGGTGGCCGACTTTGTCTTCTTCAAGCATTCTGGAGTTAACTAGCTTGCATAACTTTAAGATGGCTTCGATGTATGCCGTGCAAGTTTCTCCGGGTACTTGCGCGCGGTGAAGCAATGTCTGTTCCGCACGCTTCTTCTTTGCCGATTCATCCCCAAAATTTTTCTTTATCTCGGTCGTAAAGGTAGCCCATGAACTCAGTGTATCCTCATGATTGTCGAACCAGTCAAGGGCAGTGGCGGCAAGGAAAAACACAACGTTAGCCAGTTTAGTAGCAGCGTTCCATCGATTGTATTTGCTCACCCGCTCGTAGTGTTTCAGCCACTCGTCAACGTCCTCTTCAGGTTTTCCAAAAAATGTGCGGGGCTCTCGATAATGTGGCCAGTTGTTCGCTGTGGATAGCCCGGGTTGCTCAGCATTGTCGTCTCCAGGCATGTCCGATGGCAGTGGTGGGAAGCCTGCGAGTCTACGGCTCCTTCGGTAGATGGAATGCTCCGTGGTCGATACCCGGCACCTCTCACTAACCTGTTACGTGCTTTGCACGCACGGGGGTTTATTCAAAGAGGGGACCGGTCGAAGCAGGATGGAAGCAGGAAGCCTAGCAGCGTCCTTCAGCTCTCTCTTTTTTTTCCTCTTTTTCCGCGGGTCAGTCCTTCATCTTCTGCTTTTTCCGTCGAGGTTCTGTGGAAGCACGTTACAATATTGTTCACAAATATCCAGCTGGAAAAAGGTAAAGATGAACAAAACCAAGACAAAGATCATATTCAGTCCGCAGGTTAGCTCCACGTTATTTACTGGCACAGAATTTCTTCGCTGTTTTCGTGCACTCTTTTTGTTTCGGCAGCATCATAACACTGTTGTTCTGATCTCGTTGAAATGTTGTCGCTAACGTGTGCGAGGACGAAAATAATCATGCTGATGGTGCTGTGCTTTGCCTCATCCGACAGCATAGTCGAGGCACAGCGCCAAGGACCAGGATGTCGGAAAAAAAAAAGCGCTGTGTATGCGTTTCTTCATTTCTTTCCCATGGCGCCGCTGTGTTAAGACAGTACAGTGCCGTCTTGCGCATATACTCATTCTTGTATTCCACAGTAGACAACATACCCTTTGCTCTGCATGATGTTCCAATACAATTCTGTTATCGCGAAAGCGTTATATCCAAGGAGCAATGATATAAGGCTGCGATTTAAGGAACAAAAACGCAAAATGGTGGAAAAGAACAATCAGCTCCTACACGTTAAACCTACAGCCATGGCCGCCTGGGCTTCTTTAAAGACTTTCGAGCAAAGGTAAAACACAACTCAAGGCAGAAGAAAAATAAAACAACGTTCTTGATGTTACCAACAACATTTTATGTCCCCTGGACGTTGCTGACTATAATATGATAGTGAATCCGACCGCTCGACACATGTTACTATCGAGCTTGAATTTGCCAATGGATAGTAGAAATCTTCACCCATTTTCTAAACCGAAGCAAAAAACTAGTCTTGTCACACATATACACGCGGTTGCTTAACCACAAAATAAAACAATGCTCCCATTCCGCCACCAATGCGTATTATAAAGCGTATGAGAGCGACAGTTTCGGGTGCGCCGCTCATTCTCCGCAGAAATGATGATCGCGGTCCCAGGCACCTAAACGCAACCAGCAGCAAGCGGCGCCGAGGTTGCGCTGGTCACGTTCTGTGTACGTACACGCAAAAAAGCGAAAGCTGCGACAGTATAGCGGCGGGAAGTGGCATGTCAGCTATTTCGCGGTAACCACATGACGCGATGTTCTTTGCGACGTGACTTACTGCGATGGCGACGGCCGCCTACAGCTGCCGCTTGTACTAAACCAGCACGTAGCTACCAGACATGCTGATAGAGCGGCGTGTTGCAGCGTAGCATAGATTTCCGCCGCTAACGCTCCGTCATCTCGCGGTATCAAAGGAGTGTTGCTAATATCGGCGTTTGTAACACTAAACCACATGATGATTGACAAAAATGACGATGAAAAACTCTCTTTGATAATGCGTTGAATCTCAATAGGGAACAACTCAGTGACGCTGAACTCTATTTTGTGGGGCGGAGACATGTAAGAAGTGATGGAGACGTACGTCACAACATCCTTACTTGTTGCACTATTCCTGATATGCTTTAAATGAACTGTTTTATTGCATGGCTCATAAAACCGGCTCCTCTAGCGCACACATTTGGTCAGCGCTTAATGCCACTTTTCAAAGGCGGTCTTAGTAACAATATCTGAATCAAATGCGTCGGCATTGTAGGCCTAAAAAGGACGAATATTTGTGAACTGTTTGAGCCACGAACGCTTCCAGGCGGCCCACAGAGGCAGCTTTGAAGTGGTTTTTGAAAGTTGCGAGGAAAGTCTACTCCTTGTCCTTGATGAAATCTTCATAAGCTGGCTGACGCCACGCTACGCGTAAGCCAGCGTGAATACTGACGTCAAATGGAACGTTCGCAGCAAATTAAGGAGTGTCAGATGACGAAGCAGACGTGTCTGATGTATATCTGGATTCGCCTATATCGGACTTCGACAAATCTCTGTCAGCCATATTAGCAGAGCGACTGTACGGGCCCTGAAGTAGTCCTAGTGTTTCAATCTTTGCCCAGAAATTCATGTTTGAACTAAAAGCAGTATTATCTCAGTTCTTAGCTATGTGGACGTGCAAGGGCGGACGGTTATTGCAGTCTAAATATATCTTTTTTGTTATGCAGGAGCTATGAATGAGTCACGCATGCACTGCTGTCAAAAGCTTTTGTCTAAAGAACTGAAAGCGTTGCCCAATGCATTGCCTGCTGTTTGAGAGGACATTGCAGTAGCGCTAAACACAGGGACGAAATTATAGAAGAGAACAGAAGCGCTAGATTATAGTAACTTTAGTTCATTATATTTAAGGTAATCAACAGTGGTTTTACATTGAGATTGGACCTGCCGTTATGCAAATCATGCCTCTGAAGAGAATCAGCGCCTTGAGATGTGCAAAGTTCCTTCTCCTCCTCGTCAGTCAGGTAGGTGATCTTTTTAACCATTGAAACAAGGACGGTTGCCATCTACAGTTCAGGCTGCGTCTTCTTGCTGCGACCAGAACGGCTACCCAGGAAGGCGGCGATACAGTGTTCAAGACATGGAACAGGCAAGTCGTGTGTGGGACTGAATTCCTTTGAACAATGAGTCTGCAGAGGCTGTGCACCTGGAAGAATACAACGTGAAAGCTCAACGCTGATCGAGGGAATATTGCTTGCCTTGGGCAGTGTGATGTTCCAACTGAGGGCGTTAAGAGTGATGTGTGTCTCGGGCCTAAGTGTTGCACAGAGCCTAGAGAGAAGGCAACTGGCCTTGTTTCAGCGTTTAAAAAGATCACCAACATGGCTGATGAGCAGGAGAACGGGCGTTGCACAGCTCAAGTCGCTCACTGTCTTCCGAGGCATGATTTGCATTCCGGGAGGTCTAATCTGAATGTAAAAGCCCCTGTTGATTGCCTGAAATATAATGAACTAAAGTTACCAGTCTAGCACTTGTGTTGTCTTCTTTTATCGTTTCGTCCCTCGCTTTAGCGCTATTACTCTGTCTTCTAAATCTTAAGACTAACTAGCCCAGCTTTCCGCCTTCATTGCCTGTAGCTTGCTTTCATTGCGAACACATTCTAACCCCGAGTCGGCCGCCTCCATACCGAATATGTTCTCACTATGGCGGTGATCGCACTGTCAACTCCAGACAAGCGCAAAAAATTTAGCGCTTTCCCCTGATGTAAAGACAATGGCTTCTTTCTGTGGAGGAATTGCTTAAAAATTCGGATCAGCCCTGGTCGTATAAGACCAAATACGGTTGATTCGCTATATACAGCACAAGGTGGAGTACACTAAAAAAATAGTTCAACTTGGAAATGTCGGTATTAACTTCATATCGCGTGCTGTTGCCGTCGGGATATAACATACTAAAATAACTCCAACTGGAACACTCTCAAGGCGCTTAGAGGCATGAACAAAACCCAGCAACTGGACCTGTGTACTGTTTTCGAGCTAGTGCTGCTACAGGAAATCCGTAACCAATAACTGCCGCATCAACTTGGTGATTTGCTCTGTGCTCATCAAGGAGCAATTGCAAGGCATTCGCATTGATGCGGTGCACATTAGCCATGAAAGCCTTTAGACCTACACCATGCAGAGTCAAAACGCACCCAGGTAGTACGCGAAACGGCTTGAGAACGGAGCAGCCCTGTATCAAGAGGTGTATTTTATTCTTTGCATCACTGCCGTTGTGAAGCTCAAACTAAAGTACCAAAGCCGCAAGCCTTCAAGGGCCGAGTGCGCTTACAGATGACACTACAAATGTAATGCAATACTTTCGGTACGTGAACATGAGAGGTCTTTGCCCGCGGACACTTGCACTGTATTAGCGCCAGCGCATCAGTTCTTTCGAACCACAACCGCTTTTAAGATCACCTGTCACGAAAGTGGTTTGTTTTGTAAAACGGCTGCCCACCTAGTTTATAACATTTGAGTGAATAAAACGCCTGCAGTTTATTTCGTAGGGAATGCATCCCATTTTGAGCGCTGAGTTAAATAAAGAAAGTGTATCACTGTTAACGTGCTCCGCGCAAGCGAGAGCTGCAACAGAAGTGCGGCTCGTCACATGACGGAGTGCATATGTACACGGAGTGCATATGTATTAATAAAAAAAGTAGCTGTAGCCGAAAGGTCTCCACGGTGGTCGCCTCAAGGAACAAGCACATGAAATCTCCATGCCCGATGTTCATTATTTAATTTCCTCCCAACGACATGCGATGACTACTATGCAGGCGCTGGCAAACAATTAATACATTCTTGCTCAATGTATTTCATAAGTCTTCTTTCTTTTCGTGCTGTGGACAAAATGTTTTGCTTTTCCTTCATGAGAAGACAGGATTTTTTCCTCGCGCCAAAAAAACGTCGGTAAGCTAGTTCGGTCGACGCTACGGCATCCTAAAAGAGATCGAGCATCCCTGCGCTACGGCGATGCTCAAGGAAAACAGGCCCTCAACAACATGGTCGTTGCTCAACTCCATTCCGCTCTTCGTTGTTATCCACGTGATGCCGACGTAAGGTGGAGAGACGGTGCTCACCTTGATCCACGAGACGCGCGGCGTGCCCGGAGAGCTTCTCCCGTTCGTTCATCAGCTCGGCCAGGTAAGCCCGGCTATCCACAGGCTGCGGCGGCTTGCCGAAACTTCCAGCTGCCATGACGGCGATTGCTGAACGGGGATCACAACTTCACGGTAGCAATGATCGGCGGGCAGGTGCACCGCTGCAGAGGTACGGTTGCAGCACGCACAAGACTCCCGGTACCCTTCAGCCCACCACCAACCACTCTCGGGAACCGCTAGTGTAATCCTTCCACGGAAGCCGATGAGAGGCCGTCGAAGCAACGCGCAGTGCACGGTGTGTTGTCAAATGCTCAACTCACACTCGGCCAGAAAAAGGTTCAGCGCGGCAGTTTTCTTATGCGCGCGAGATTAGATAAGATAAGAAGGGCTCGGCGTCGTCTTGTGAGGACGCCGCCGCCGCGTCCGCCGACGAACGCAACGCACCGCCGAAGTGCTTCGCAAGAGCGCCGGGTGAGGAGGCGGCAACACGCAGCAGTAGCAGACGACACTGAGCGCGGCCGAGCGCACAGGCGAAAACTCGCCAGACGATGCGCGCGAAATAATCGCGAGATGGCGCCGCGGGGCACAAAGCGATGGCAGCGCCTCTCCCAAGCTAAAGCGGCCGGTCGGAGAAGTAGGGCACAAGAGCGCGATATTCGAAACGGCCCGTAGCTGCACGTGCTACCAAAAAAGTGAGAGGATGGTCGTCCATAAGTCCAGAGAGGTTTTCGGAATTGGTAAGTCTGACATTTAGGAGTGCTCCTTGTGGGCCCTCACGGAAGTGCTCAGCATCCGCTAAGGTTCTGCAGTGGAAGACAAAGGCGACTTCATTCTAGTACATTTTCAAATGGAATAACGCGAAGCAGGAAGGAAGAGGCGTGCATAAGAAATACGCAGATTTTTTAGGTATGTTAAATGTCAGCGCCGTTCTGTTATGACGTTTTCATATTTGCACCATTACAGGAACGTACACCCTTACTTGGCGGACGTTCGTTTAGAGGGCCACCAAATTTATGGCTTCGTTTTTTGAGGATATGTCCAAAAGGTTCTGCGGGACCTACTCGTATCCAAATTCACTCAACAGAGACCCGAAAAACACAGGGATATCCTTCAAAGCTTCATAGGCGTCTCTTCTGTACATCCAAAATGGCCGTCGTCTTTATTTCTGCGCACGTGCGTTAATGTTCTTAAACTAATTAAATAATTATGTTATTAGAACGATGCAAAACCAATCTATTTTATGGAACGAAATAGCGCAACAAAAACGAAGGACCAGAAAAAGAGATACACGAACACGTGCTGACTTACAGCTGACTTTTTTAATCGGAAAACCAAATATAAATAATCTCTGATCGCTGCTTCACAGCCTCACGTCATCATCACAAACTTACTAACCTGAAAAGAAGAACAGCAAACACCAATTTTTTCTTTATCGTAAGCACCTACAGGCTCCCACTCTGTTCCTTTGGTATTTTCCTTTCTTCTTTTTAGGATAGTAAGTTTGTAATGATGACGTGAGGCTGTGACGCACGATTAGAGTTCATTTATTTGTGATTTTCCGATTAAAACAGTCAGTTGTAAGTCAGCGTGTGTTCGTTTATCTGTTTTTCTGGTCCTTAGTTTTAGTTGCGCTGTTTCGTTCCTTAAGATGCAATACCATCTCGCCTACCATGCTATGTTGCCCCAATTTGATCCATGTTTTACTTAGCCTCTCAATGTTGTGGAATATTGAGTCGATGAATTTAGAGGGTTCTAACTTGAAAAGACTTGCATTCGTTTACATCCTGGCGGCCGACAGAAATATTTGGCATACAGATAAGTGATAGGTGAAGGCAGGCAGCAGAGAAAGAAATAGGACAGAACATAATTGAGAACAATTTACATTAAATTTGCAGCAATACAACAGCAGACATGAAAATACACACATAGTTCACATCCTAGTGTGCGGCACGAAGTCCCGGCTGGCCCTTTCTTTCTATATATGTAACTACTCACACTTCATAGTTTTGTTCCTGGTCATAACAACTTAGTGAACATGATTATTTAAAACACTTCCCATTTATATGCGCGCACAAGCGACAAGAATTCAGTAACAAGGTATTGACTTTTCCCGCCAGCCAGCCAGCCAGCCAGCCAGCCAGCCAGCCAGCCAGCCAGCCAGCCAGCCTGCCTGTCTGTCCGCCTGCTTGCCAGCCTGCCTTCCTGCCTGCCTGCCGCCTGCAAGCCTGCCTCTGTCTGCCTGACTGTCTGCCTGCTTGTCTGCCTGCCTGCCTGCTTGTCTGCCTGCCTGCCTGCCTTTCATCCTGCCAGCCTGTCTGCCTGCCTGCCTGCCTGCCTGCCTGCCTGCCTGCAGAAATGCTTGCCTGCCTGCCTACCTGCCAGCCAGCCTGCCAGCCTGCCTGTCTGTCTGTCTGTCTGTCTGTCTGTCTGTCTACCTGCTCGCCTGCCAGCCAGCCAGCCTGCCAGTCTGCCTGTCTGTCCGCCTGCTTGCCAGCCTGCCTTCCTGCCTGCCTGCTGCCTGCCAGCCTGCCTGTCTGTCTGCCTGACTGTCTGCCTGCTTGTCTGCCTGCCTGACTGCACAACTGCTTGCCTGCCTGCCTGCCAGCCTGCCGGTCTGTCTGTCTGTCTGTCTGTCTACCTGCTCGCCTGCCAGCCAGCCAGCCTGCCTGCCTGCCAGCCAGCCAGCCTGCCTGCCTGCCTGCCTGCCTGCAAGCCAGCCAGCCAGCCAGCCAGCCAGCCAGCCAGCCAGCCAGCCAGCCAGCCAGCCAGCCAGCCCGCCAGCCAGCCAGCCAGTCAGCCAGCCAGCCAGCCAGCCAGCCAGCCAGCCAGCCAGCCAGCCAGCCAGCCAGCCAGCCAGCCAGCCTGCCTGCCTGCCTGCCTGCCTGTCTGTCTGCCTACCTGCATGTCTGCCTGCCTGCCTGCCCGCCTGTCTGCCTGCCTGCCTGCCTGCCTGCCAGCCTGCCTGCCAACCAGCCTGCCTGCCTGCCTGCCAACTAGCCTGCTAGCCTGCCAGCATGCCTGCACAACTGCTTGCCTGCCTGCCTGGCAGCCAGCCTGCCAGCCTGCCTGTCTGTCTGTCTGTCCGCCTGCTTGCCAGCCTGCCTTCCTGCCTGCCTGCCGCCTGCCAGCCTGCCTGTCTGTCTGCCTGCCTGCCTGCCTGCCAGCCTGCCAGCCAGCCAGCCACCTGCCTGCCAGCCTGCCTGCCGATTGCCTGTCTTTCTGTCTTCTTGCCTGCCTGCCTGTCTGCCTTTAAGCCTGCCAGTCTGTCTGCCTGCCTGCCTGCGTGCCTGCTTACCTGCCTGGCTGCCACTCAGCCTGCCAGCCTTCCTGTCTGTCTGTCTGCCTGCCTGCTCGCCTGCCCGCCTGCCAGCATGCCTGCCTGCCTGCCTGATAGCCAGCCAGCCTGCTAGTCTGCGTGTCTGTATGTCCGCCTCTCTGCCTGCCTGCCTGCCTGCCAACTAGCCTGCCAGCTTGTCTGTCTGTCTGCCTGCCTACCTGCCTGCCAACCAGTCTGCCAGCCAGCCTGTCTGTCTGCCTACCTGCCAGCCAGCCTGTCTGTCTGCCTGCCTGCCTGCCTGCCTGCCTGCCTGCCTGCCTGCCAGCCAGCCTGCATGCCAGCCTGCCTGCCTTCCAACAAGCCTGCCAGCATGCAGGTGTGTCTGCCTGCCTGCCAACTAGCCTGCCAGCCAGCCAGCCTGTCCGTCTGCCTGTCTGTCTGCCTGCCTGCCAGCCAGCCTGCATGCCAGCCTGCCTGCCTGCCTGCTTGTCAGCCTGCAAGCTTGAGTGCTTGCCTGTCAGCCTGCCTGTGCGCCTGCCTACCAGACTGCTACCTGCCCGCCTGTCTGCCTGCCTTCCTGCCAACTAGCCTGCCAGCATGCCTGCCTGCCTGCCTGCCTGCCTGCCTGCCTACCTGCCTGCCAGCCATCCATCCAGCCAGCCAGCCAGCCAGCCTGCCTGCCTGCCTGAATGCCTGCCAGCTTGCCTGTTTGTCTATCTTCCTACCTGCCTTCCTGCCAGCCAGCCTGTCTGCCTGCCTGCCTGCCTGCCTGCCCGCCTTCCTGCCAGCCTGTCTGCCTGCCTGCCTGCACGCCTGCTTGCCTGCCTGCCAGCCAGCCAGCCTGCCAGCCGGCCTGTTTGTCTGTCTGCCTGCCTGGTCGTCTGCCCGCCTGCCAGCTTGCCTGCCTGCCTACCTGCCAGCCAACCTGCCTGGAAGCCAGCCTGCCTGCCTGCCTGCCAGCCAGCCTGCCTGTATGCCTGCTTGTCTGCCTGCTTGCATACCTGCCTGCCTGACAGCCAGCCAGCCTGCCAGTCTGCCTGTCTGTCCGCCTGCTTGCCAGCCTGCCTTCCTGCCTGCCTGCCGCCTGCAAGCCTGCCTGTCTGTCTGCCTGACTGTCTGCCTGCTTGTCTGCCTGCCTGCATGCACAACTGCTTGCCTGCCTGCCTGCCAGCAGGCTGCCAGCCTGCCTGTCTGTCTTTCTGTCTGTCTACCTGCTCGCCTGCCAGCCAGCCAGCCAGCCTGCCTCCCTGCCTGAATGCCTGCCAGCTTGCCTGTTTGTCTGTCTTCCTACCTGCCTGCCTGCACGCCTGCTTGCCTGCCTGCCTGCCAGCGAGCCTGCCAGTCTGCCTGTTTTTCTGTCTGCCTGCCTGGTCGCCTGCCCGCCTGCCAGCCTGCCTGCCTGCCTACCTGCCAGCCAACCTGCCTGGAAGCCAGCCTGCCTGCCTGCCTGCCTGCCTGCCAGCCAGCCTGCCTGTATGCCTGCTTGTCTGCCTGCTTGCCTACCTGCTCGCCTGCCAGCCAGCCAGCCTGCCAGTCTGCCTGTCTGTCCGCCTGCTTGCCAGCCTGCATGCGCACCTGCTTGCCTGCCTGCCTTCCAGCAGGCTGCCAGCCTGTCTGTCTGTCTGTCTGTCTGTCTGTCTGTCTGTCTGTCTGTCTGTCTGTCTGTCTGTCTGTCTGTCTGTCTGTCTGTCTGTCTGTCTGTCTGTCTGTCTGTCTGTCTACCTGCTCGCCTGCCAGCCAGCCAGCCAGCCTGCCTGCCTGCCTGCCTGCCAGCCAGCCAGCCAGCCAGCCAGCCAGCCAGCCAGCCAGCCAGCCAGCCAGCCATCCAGCCAGCCAGTCAGTCAGCCAGCCAGCCAGCCAGCCAGCCAGCCAGCCAGCCAGCCAGCCAGCCAGCCAGCCAGCCAGCCAGCCAGCCTGCCTGCCTGCCTGCCTGCCTGCCAGCTTCCCTGTCTGTCTTCCTGCCTGCCTGCCTGCCTGCCTGGCCGCCTGTCTGCCTGCCAGCCTGCCTGCCTGCCTGTCAGCTTGCCTGTCTGTATGTCTTCCTGTCTGTCTGCCAGCCTGCCTACCAACTAGCCTGCCAGCCTGCCAGCATGCCTGCCTGCCTGCCAGCCTGCCAGCTTGCCTGCCTGCCTGCAAGCCTACCTTTGTGCCTCCCTACCAGCCTACCTGCCTGCCCACCTGTCTGCCTGCCCGTCTGCCTGCCAGCCAGCCAGCCTGCCTGCCTGCCAACTAGCCTGCCAGCCTGCCTGTATGTCTGCCTGCCTGCGAACCAGCCTGCCAGCCTGCCAGTCTGCCTGTCTGCCTGCCTGCCTGCCTGCCAACTAGCCTGCCAGCCTGCCTGTCTGCCTGCCTGCCAACCAGCCTGCCAGCCTGCCTGTCTGCCTGCTTGCCAGCCAGCCTGCATGCCAGACTGCCTGCCAGCCTGCCAGCTTGCCCCCTGTCTACCAGCCTGCTTGTGTGCCTGCCTACCAGCCTGGCTACCAGCCTGCCTGCCTGCCCACCTGCCTGCCTGCCAGCCTTCTTGCCAGTCAGCCTGCCTGCCTGCCTGTCAACTAGCCTGCCAGCCTGCCTGTCTGTGTGCCCTCCTGCCTGCCTGCCAGCTTCCCTGTCTGTCTTCCTGCCTGCCTGCCTCCTACCAGCCTGCCTGCCTGCCTGTCAGCTTGCCTCTCTGTATGTCTTCCTGTCTGTCTGCCTGCCTGCCTACCAACTAGCCTGCCAGCCTGCCAGGCTGCCTGCCTGCCTGTTTGCCTGTCTGTCTGTCTGCCTGCCTGCCTGCCAGCCAGCCAGCCAGCCAGCCTGCCTGCCTGTCTGCCTTCAAGCCTGCCAGTCTGTCTGCCTAACTGCCTGCGTGCCTGCTTACCTGCCTTGCTGCCAGTCAGCCTGCCAGCCTTCCTGTCTGTCTGTCTGCCTGCCTGCTCGCCTGCCCGTCTGCCAGCCTGCCTGCCTGTCTGCCTACCTGCCAGCCAGCCTGCCTGCAAGCCAGCCTGCAAGCAAGCCTGCCTGCCTGCCTGATTGCCCGCCAGCCAGCCTGCCTGCCTGTCTGCCTGCCTGCCTGCCTGCCTGCCTGCACAACTGCTTGCCTGCCTGCCTGGCAGCCAGCCTGCCAGCCTGCCTGTCTGTCTGTCGGTCCGCCTGCTTGCCAGCCTGCCTACCTGCCTGCCTGCCGCCTGCCAGCCTGCCTGTCTGTCTGTTTGCCTGCCTGCCTGCCTGCCTGCCTGCCTGCCTGCCAGCCAGCCAGCCAGCCTGCCTGCCAGCCTGCCTGCCGATTGCCTGTCTTTCTGTCTTCTTGCCTGCCTGCCTGTCTGTATGTCCGCCTCTCTGCCTGCCTGCCTGCCAACTAGCCTGCCAGCCTTCCTGTCTGTCTGTCTGCCTGCCTGCTCGCCTGCCCGCCTGCCAGCATGCCTGCCTGCCTGACAGCCAGCCAGCCTGCTAGTCTGCCTGTCTGTATGTCCGCCTCTCTGCCTGCCTGCCTGCCAACTAGCCTGCCAGCTTGTCTGTCTGTCTGCCTGCCTACCTGCCTGCCAACCAGTCTGCCAGCCTGCCTGTCTGTCTGCCTGCCTGCCAGCCAGCCTGTCTGTCTGCCTGCCTGCCTGCCAGCCAGCCTGCATGCCAGCCTGCCTGCCTTCCAACAAGCCTGCCAGCATGCCGGTGTGTCTGCCTGCCTGCCAACTAGCCTGCCAGCCAGCCAGCCTGTCCGTCTGCCTGTCTGTCTGCCTGCCTGCCAGCCAGCCTGCATGCCAGCCTGCCTGCCTACCTGCTTGCCAGCCAGCCTGCATGCCAGACTGCCTGCCTGCCTGCTTGCCAGCCAGCCTGCATGCCAGACTGCCTGCAGCCTGCCAGCTTACCCCCTGTCTACCAGCCTGCTTGTGTGCCTGCCTACCAGCCTGGCTACCAGCCTGCCTGCCTGCCTGCCCACCTGCCTGCCTGCCAGCCTTCTTGTCAGTCAGCCTGCCTGAATGCCTGCCTGTCAACTAGCCTGCCAGCCTGCCTGTCTGTGTGCCCTCCTGCCTGTCTGCCTGCCAGCTTCCCTGTCTGTCTTCCTGCCTGCCTGCCTCCTGCCAGCCTGCCTGCCTGCCTGTCTGCCTGTCTGTCTGCCTGCCTGCCTGCCAGCCTGCCTGCCAGCTTGCCTGTCTTTCTGTCTTCTTGCCTGCCTGCCTGTCTGCCTTTAAGCCTGCCAGTCTGTCTGCCTGCCTGCGTGCCTGCTTACCTGCCTAGCTGCCAGGCAGCCTGCCAGCCTTCCTGTCTGTCTGTCTGCCTGCCAGCCTGCCTGCCTGCCTGCCTACTTGCCAGCCAGCCTGCCTGCAAGCCAGCCTGCCTGCAAGCCAGTCTACCTGCCTATGTGCCTGCCCGCCAGCCAGCCTGCCTGTCTGCCTGCCTGCCTGCCTGCCTGCCTGCACAACTGCTTGCCTGCTTGCCTGGCAGCCAGCCTGCCAGCCTGCCTGTCTGTCTGTCTGTCCGCCTGCTTGCCAGCCTGCCTTCCTGCCTGCCTGCCTGCCGCCTGCCAGCCTGCCTGTTTGTCTGCCTGCCTGCCTTCCAGCAGGCTGCCAGCCTGCCTGTCTGTCTGTCTGTCTGCCTGTCTGTCTGTCTGTCTGTCTGTCTCTCTGTCTGTCTGTCTGTCTGTCTGTCTGTCTGTCTGTCTGTCTGTCTGTCTGTCTGCCTGCTCGCCTGCCAGCCAGCCAGCCAGCCTGCCTGCCTGCCTGCCTGCCTGCCTGCTGCCTGCCAGCCAGCCAGCCTGCCAGCCAGCCAGCCAGCCAGCCAGCCAGCCAGCCAGCCAGCCAGCCAGCCAGCCAGCCTGCCTGCCTGCCTGCCTGCCAGCTTCCCTGTCTGTCTTCCTGCCTGCCTGCCTGCTTGGCCGCCTGTCTGCCTGCCAGCCTGCCTGCCTGCCTGTCAGCTTGCCTGTCTGTATGTCTTCCTGTCTGTCTGACAGCCTGCCTACCAACTAGCCTGCCAGCATGCCTGCCTGCCTGCCAGCCTGCCAGCTTGCCTGCCTGCAAGCCTACCTTTGTGCCTCCCTACCAGCCTACCTGCCTGCCCACCTGTCTGCCTGCCCGCCTGCCTGCCAGCCAGCCAGCCTGCCTGCCTGCCAACTAGCCTGCCAGCCTGCCTGTATGTCTGCCTGCCTGCCTGCCAACTAGCCTGCCAGCCTGCCTGTCTGCCTGCCTGCCAATCAGCCTGCCAGCCTGCCAGCTTGCCCCCTGTCTACCAGACTGCTTGTGTGCCTGCCTACCAGCCTGGCTACCAGCCTGCCTGCCAGCCCACCTGCCTGCCTGCCAGCCTTCTTGCCAGCTAGCCTGCCTGCCTGCCTGTCAACTAGCCTGCCAGCCTGCCTGTCTGTGTGCCCTCCTGCCTGCCTGCCTGCCCGCTTCCCTGTCTGTCTTCCTGCCTGAATGCCTGCCTGCCTGCCTGCCTGCCTGTCTGTGTGCCCTCCTGCCTGCCTGCCTGCCTGCCGGCCAACTAGCCTGCCAGCCTGCCTGTCTGCTTGCCTGCCAACCAGGCTGCCAGCCTGCCAGCTTGCCCCTGTCTACCAGACTGCTTGTGTGCCTGCCTACCAGCCTGGCTACCAGCCTGCCTGCCGGCCCACCTGCCTGCCTGCCAGCCTTCTTGCCAGCCAGCCTGCCTGCCTGCCTGCCTGTCAACTAGCCTGCCAGCCTGCCTGTCTGTGTGCCCTCCTGCCTGCCTGCCTGCCAGCTTCCCTGTCTGTCTTCCTGCCTGCCTGCCTGCCTGCCCGCCTGCCTGCCTGCCTGCCAGCCTGCCTGCCTGCCTGTCAGCTTGCCTGTCTGTATGTCTTCCTGTCTGTCTGCCTGCCTGCCTACCAACTAGCCTGCCAGCCTGCCTGCCTGCCTGTCTGCCTGTCTGTCTGCCTGCCTGCCTGCCTGCCTGCCTGCCAGCCAGCCAGCCAGCCTGCCTGCCAGCCTGCCTGCCAGCTTGCCTGTCTTTCTGTCTTCTTGCCTGCCTGCCTGTCTGCCTTTAAGCCTACCAGTCTGTCTGCCTGCCTGCCTGCGTGCCTTGTTACCTGCCTAGCTGCCAGTCAGCCTGCCAGCCTTCCTGTCTGTCTGTCTGCCTGCCTGCTCGCCTGCCCGCCCGCCAGCCTGCCTGCCTGTCTGCCTACCTGCCAGCCAGCCTGCCTGCAAGCCAGCCTGCCTGCCTGCCCGCCAGCCAGCCTGCCTGTCTGTCTGCCTGCCTGCCTGCACAACTGTTTGCCTGCCTGCCTGCCAGCCGGCCTGCCAGCCTGCCTGTCTGTCTGTATGCCTGCTCGCCTGCCAGCCAGCCAGCCTGCCAGTCTGCCTGCCAGCCTGCCTGCCAGATTGCCTGTCTTTCTGTCTTCTTGCCTGCCTGCCTGTCTGCCTTTAAGCCTGCAAGTCTGTCTGCCTGCCTGCCTGCGTGCCTGCTTACCTGCCTGGCTGCCACTCAGCCTGCCAGCCTTCCTGTCTGTCTGTCTGCCTGCCTGCTCGCCTGCCCGCATGCCAGCATGCCTGCCTGCCTGCCTGACAGCCAGCCAGCCTGCTAGTCTACCTGTCTGTATGTCCGCCTCTCTGCCTGCCTGCCAGCCAACTAGCCTGCCAGCTTCCCTGTCTGTCTTCCTGCCTGCCTGCCTGCCTGCCCGCCTGCCTGTCTGCCAGCCTGCATGCCTGCCTGTCAGCTTGCCTGTCTGTATGTCTTCCTGTCTGTCTGCCTGCCTGCCTACCAACAAGCCTGCCAGCCTGCCTGCCTGCCTGTCTGCCTGTCTGTCTGCCTGCCTGCCTGCCTGCCTGCCAGCCAGCCAGCCAGCCAGCCAGCCAGCCCACCTGCCTGCCTGCCTGCCAGCTTGCCTGTCTTTCTGTCTTCTTGCCTGCCTGCCTGTCTGCCTTTAAGCCTGCCAGTCTGTCTGCCTGCCTGCGTGCCTGCTTACCTGCCTAGCTGCCAGTCAGCCTGCCAGCCTTCCTGTCTGTCTGTCTGCCTGCCTGCTCGCCTGCCCGCCTGCCAGCCTGCCTGCCTGTCTGCCTACCTGCCAGCCAGCCTGCCTGCAAGCCAGCCTGCCTGCCTGCCTGCTTCTCAGCCTGCAAACTTGAGTGCTTGCCTGTCAGCCTGCCTGTGCGCCTGCCTACCAGCCTGCTACCTGCCCGCCTGTCTGCCTGCCTGCCTGCCTGCCAACTAGCCTGCCAGCATGCCTGCCTGCCTGCCTGCCTGCCTGCCTGCCTGCCTGCCTGCCTACCTGCCTGCCAGCCATCCAGCCAGCCAGCCAGCCAGCCAGCCAGCCAGCCAGCCAGCCTGCCTCCCTGCCTGAATGCCTGCCAGCTTGCCTGTTTGTCTCTCTTCCTACCTGCCTGCCTGCACGCCTGCTTGCCTGCCTGCCTGCCAGCCAGCCTGCCAGCCTGCCTGTTTTTCTGTCTGCCTGCCTGGTCGCCTGCCCGCCTGCCAGCCTGCCTGCCTGCCTACCTGCCAGCCAACCTGCCTGGAAGCCAGCCCTCCTGCCTGCCTGCCTGCCTGCCAGCCAGCCTGCCTGTATGCCTGCTTGTCTGCCTGCTTGCCTACCTGCTCGCCTGCCAGCCAGCCAGCCTGCCAGTCTGCCTGTCTGTTCGCCTGCTTGCCAGCCTGCCTTCCTGCCTGCCTGCCGCCTGCCAGCCTGACTGTCTGCCTGCATGTCTGCCTGCCTGCATGCGCACCTGCTTGCCTGCCTGCCTTCCAGCAGGCTGCCAGCCTGCCTGTCTGTCTGTCTGTCTGTCTGTCTGTCTGTCTGTCTGTCTGTCTGTCTGTCTGTCTGTCTGTCTGTCTGTCTGTCTACCTGCTCGCCAGCCAGCCAGCCAGCCAGCCAGGCAGCCAGCCAGCCAGCCAGCCAGCCAGCCAGCCAGCCAGCCAGCCAGCCTGCCTGCCTGCCTGCCTGCCTGCCAGCTTCCCTGTCTATCTTCCTGCCAGCCAACCTGCCTGGAAGCCAGCCTGCCTGCCTGCCTGCCTGCCAGCCAGCCTGCCTGTATGCCTGCTTGTCTGCCTGCTTGCCTACCTGCTCGCCTGCCAGCCAGCCAGCCTGCCAGTCTGCCTGTCTGTCCGCCTGCTTGCCAGCCTGCCTTCCTGCCTGCCTGCCGCCTGCCAGCCTGTCTGCCTGCATGTCTGCCTGCCTGCATGCACACCTGCTTGCCTGCCTGCCTTCCAGCAGGCTGCCAGCCTGCCTGTCTGTCTGTCTGTCTGTCTACCTGCTCGCCTGCCAGCCAGCCAGCCTGCCTGCCTGCCTGCCTGCCTGCCCGCCAGCCAGCCAGCCAGCCAGCCAGCCAGCCAGCCAGCCAGCCAGCCAGCCAGCCAGCCAGCCAGCCAGTCAGCCAGCCAGCCAGCCAGCCAGCGAGCCAGCCAGCCAGCCAGCCTGCCTGCCTGCCTGCCTGCCTGCCTGCCAGCTTCCCTGTCTGTCTTCCTGCCTGCCTGCCTGCCTGGCCGCCTGTCTGCCTGCCAGCCTGCCTGCCTGCCTGTCAGCTTGCCTGTCTGTATGTCTTCCTGTCTGTCTGCCAGCCTGCCTACCAACTAGCCTGCCAGCCCTCCAGCATGCCTGCCTGCCTGCCAGCCTGCCAGCTTGCCTGCCTGCCTGCAAGCCTACCTTTGTGCCTCCCTACCAGCCTACCTGCCTGCCCACCTGTCTGCCTGCCCGCCTGCCTGCCAGCCAGCCAGCCTGCCTGCCTGCCAACTAGCCTGCCAGCCTGCCTGTATGTCTGCCTGTCTGCCTGCCTGCGAACCAGCCTGCCAGCCTGCCAGCCTGCCTGTCTGTCTGCCTGCCTGCCTGCCTGCCTGCCAACTAGCCTGCCAGCCTGCCTGTCTGCCTGCCTGCCAACCAGCCTGCCAGCCTGCCTGTCTGCCTGCTTGCCAGCCAGCCTGCATGCCAGACTGCCTGCCAGCCTGCCAGCTTGCCCCCTGTCTACCAGCCTGCTTGTGTGCCTGCCTACCAGCCTGGCTACCAGCCTGCCTGCCTGCCCACCTGCCTGCCTGCCAGCCTTATTGCCAGTCAGCCTGCCTGCCTGCCTGCCTGTCAACTAGCCTGCCAGCCTGCCTGTCTGTGTGCCCTCCTGCCTGCCTGCCTGCCTGCCTGCCAGCTTCCCTGTCTGTCTTCCTGCCTGCCTGCCTCCTGCCAGCCTGGCTGCCTGCCTGTCAGCTTGCCTCTCTGTATGTCTTCCTGTCTGTCTGCCTGCCTGCCTACCAACTAGCCTGCCAGCCTGCCTGAATGCCTGTCTGCCTGTCTGTCTGCCTGCCTGAATGCCAGCCAGCCAGCCAGCCTGCCTGCCTGTCTGCCTTTAAGCCTGCCAGTCTGTCTGCCTGCCTGCCTGCGTGCCTACCTGCCAGCCAGCCTGCCTGCAAGCCAGCCTGCCTGCCTGCCTGCCCGCCAGCCTGCCTGTCTGTCGGTCCGCCTGCTTGCCAGCCTGCCTTCCTGCCTGCCTGCCGCCTGCCAGCCTGCCTGTCTTTCTGCCTGCCTGCCTGCCAGCCAGCCAGCCAGCCTGCCTGCCAGCCTGCCTGCCGATTGCCTGTCTTTCTGTCTTCTTGCCTGCCTGCCTGTCTGCCTTTAAGCCTGCCAGTCTGTCTGCCTGCCTGCCTGCGTGCCTGCTTACCTGCCTGGCTGCCACTCAGCCTGCCAGCCTTCCTGTCTGTCTGTCTGCCTGCCTGCTCGCCTGCCCGCCTGCCAGCATGCCTGCCTGCCTGACAGCCAGCCAGCCTGCTAGTCTGCCTGTCTGTATGTCCGCCTCTCTGCCTGCCTGTCTGCCAACTAGCCTGCCAGCTTGTCTGTCTGTCTGCCTGCCTACCTGCCTGCCAACCAGTCTGCCAGCCTGCCTGTCTGTCTGCCTGCCTGCCAGCCAGCCTGTCTGTCTGCCTGCCTGCCTGCCTGCCTGCCAGCCAGCCTGGATGCCAGCCTGCCTGCCTTCCAACAAGCCTGCCAGCAGGCCGGTGTGTCTGCCTGCCTGCCAACTAGCCTGCCAGCCAGCAAGCCTATCCGTCTGCCTGTCTGTCTGCTGCCTGCCTGCCAGCCAGCCTGCATGCCAGCCTGCCTGCCTGCCTGTTTGTCAGCCTGCAAGCTTGAGTGCTTGCCTGTCAGCCTGCCTGTGCGCCTGCCTACCAGCCTGCTACCTTCCCGCCTGTCTGCCTGCTTGCCTGCCTGCCAACTAGCCAGCCAGCATGCCTGCCTGCCTGCCTGCCTGCCTGCCTACCTGCCTGCCAGCCATTCAGCTAGCCAGCCAGCCTGCCTGCCTGCCTGAATGCCTGCCATCTTGCCTGTTTGTCTGTTTCTTGCCTGGCAGCCAGCCTGCCAGCCTGCCTGTCTGTCTGTCTGTCCGCCTGCTTGCCAGCCTGCCTTCCTTCCTGCCTGCCTGTCGCCTGCCAGGCTGCCTGTCTGTCTGCCTGCCTGCCTTCCAGCAGGCTGCCAGCCTGCCTGTCTGTCTGTCTGTCTGTCTGTCTGTCTACCTGCTCGCCTGCCAGCCAGCCAGCCAGCCTGCCTGCCTGCCTGCCTGCCTGCCTGCTGCCTGCCTGCCTGCCTGCCTGCCTGCCTGCCAGCCAGCCAGCCAGCCAGCCAGCCAGCCAGCCAGCCAGCCAGCCAGCCAGCCAGCCAGCCAGCCAGCCAGCCAGCCAGCCTGCCTGCCTGCCTGCCTGCCTGCCTGCCAGCTTTCCTGTCTGTCTTCCTGCCTGCCTGCCTGCCTGCCTGGCCGCCTGTCTGTCTGCCAGCCTGCCTGCCTGCCTGTCAGCTTGCCTGTCTCTCTTCCTGTCTGTCTGCCAGCCTGCCTACCAACTAGCCTGCCAGCCTGCCAGCATGCCTGCCTGCCTGCCAGCCTGCCAGCTTGCCTGCCTGCCTGCAAGCCTACCTTTGTGCCTCCCTACCAGCCTACCTGCCTGCCCACCTGTCTGCCTCCCGCCTGCCTGCCAGCCAGCCAGCCTGCCTGCCTGCCAACTAGCCTGCCAGCCTGCCTGTATGTCTGCCTGTCTGCCTGCCTGCGAACCAGCCTGCCAGCCTGCCAGCCTGCCTGTCTGTCTGCCTGCCTGAATGCCAACTAGCCTGCCAGCCTGCCTGTCTGCCTGCCTGCCAACCAGCCTGCCAGCCTGCCAGCTTGCCCCCTGTCTAGCAGACTGCTTGTGTGCCTGCCTACCAGCCTGGCTACCAGCCTGCCTGCCAGCCCACCTGCCTGCCTGCCAGCCTTCTTGCCAGCCAGCCTGCCTGTCAACTAGCCTGCCAGCCTGCCTGTCTGTGTGCCCTCCTGCCTGCCTGCCTGCCCGCTTCCCTGTCTGTCTTCCTGCCTGCCTGCCTGCCTGTCAGCTTGCCTGTCTGTATGTCTTCGTTTCTGTCTGCCTGCCTGCCTACCAACTAGCCTGCCAGCCTGCCTGCCTGCCTGCCTGTCTGCCTGTCTGTCTGCCTGCCTGCCTGCCTGCCTGCCTGCCAGCCAGCCAGCCAGCCTGCCTGCCAGCCTGCCTGCCAGCTTGCCTGTCTTTCTGTCTTCTTGCCTGCCTGCCTGTCTGCCTTTAAGCCTACCAGTCTGTCTGCCTGCCTGCCTGCGTGCCTTCTTACCTGCCTAGCTGCCAGTCAGCCTTCCTGTCTGTCTGTCTGCCTGCCTGCTCGCCTGCCCGCCCGCCAGCCTGCCTGCCTGTCTGCCTACCTGCCAGCCAGCCTGCCTGCAAGCCAGCCTGCTTGCAAGCCAGCCTGCCTGCCTGCCCGCCAGCCAGCCTGCCTGTCTGTCTGCCTGCCTGCACAACTGTTTGCCTGCCTGCCTGCCAGCCGGCCTGCCAGCCTGCCTGTCTGTCTGTATGCCTGCTCGCCTGCAAGCCAGCCATCCTGCCAGTCTGCCTGACTGTCTGCCTGCTTGTCTGCCTGCCTGCACAACTGCTTGCCTGCCTGCCTGCCTGCCAGGAGGCTGCCAGCCTGCCTGTCTGTCTGTCTGTCTGTCTGTCTGTCTGTCTGTCTGTCTACCTGCCTGCCTGCCTGCCTGCCTGCCTGCTTGCCTGCTTGCCTGCCTGCCTGCCTGCCTGCCAGCCAGCCAGCCAGCCAGCCAGCCAGCCAGCCAGCCAGCCAGACAGCCTGCCTGCCTGCCAGCCTGCCTGCCAGATTGCCTGTTTTTCTGTCTTCTTGCCTGCCTGCCTGTCTGCCTTTAAGCCTGCAAGTCTGTCTGCCTGCCTGCCTGCGTGCCTGCTTACCTGCCTGGCTGCAACTCAGCCTGCCAGCCTTCCTGTCTGTCTGTCTGCCTGCCTGCTCGCCTGCCCGCATGCCAGCATGCCTGCCTGCCTGCCTGACAGCCAGCCAGCCTGCTAGTCTGCCTGTCTGTATGTCCGCCTCTCTGCCTGCCTGCCAGCCAACTAGCCTGCCAGCTTTTCTGTCTGTCTATGTGCCTACCTGCCTGCCAACCAGTCTGCCAGCCTGCCTGTCTGTCTGCCTGCCTGCCTGCCTGCCTGCCAGCCAGCCTGTCTGTCTGCCTGCCTGCCTGCCTGCCTGCCAGCCAGCCTGCATGCCAGCCTGCCTGCCTGCCAACAAGCCTGCCAGCATGCCGGTGTGTCTGCCTGCCTGCCAACTAGCCTGCCAGCCAGCCTGTCTGTCTGCCTGTCTGTCTGCCTGCCTGCCAGCCAGCCTGCATGCCAGCCTGCCTGCCTGCCTGCTTGTCAGTCTGCAAGCTTGAGTGCCTGCCTGTCAGCCTGCCTGTGCGCCTGCCTACCAGCCTGCTACCAGCCCGCCTGTCTGCCTGCCTGCCTGCCTGCCAACTAGCCTGCCAGCATGCCTGCCTGCCTGCCTGCCTGCCTACCTGCCTGCCAGCCATCCAGCCAGCCAGCCAGCCTGCCTGCCTGCCTGAATGCCTGCCAGCTTGCCTGTTTGTCTGTCTTCCAACCTGCCTTCCTGCCAGCCAGCCTGTCTGCCTGCCTGCCTGCCTGACTGCCCGCCTTCCTGCCAGCGTGTCTGCCCGCCTGCCAGCCTGCCTGCCTGTCTACCTGCCAGCCAACCTGCCTGGAAGCCAGCCTGCCTGCCTGCCTGCCTGCCAGCCAGCCTGCCTGTATGCCTGCTTGTCTGCCTGCTTGCCTACCTGCCTGCCTGACAGCCAGCCAGCCTGCCAGTCTGCCTGTCTGTCCGCCAGCTTGCCAGCCTGCCTTCCTGCCTGCCTGCCGCCTGCCAGCCTGCCTGTCTGTCTGTCTGACTGTCTGCCTGCTTGTCTGCCTGCCTGCCTGCTTGTCTGCCTGCCTGCCAGCCTTTCGGCCTGCCAGCCTGTCTGCCTGCCTGCCTGCCTGCCTGCCTGCACAACTGCTTGCCTGCCTGCCTGCCAGCCAGCCTGCCAGCCTGCCTGTCTGTCTGTCTGTCTGTCTACCAGCTCGCCTGCCAGCCTGCCAGAGTGCCTGTCTGTCCGCCTGCTTGCCAGCCTGCCTTCCTGCCTGCCTGCCGGCTGCCAGCCTGCCTGTCTGTCTGCCTGACTGTCTGCCTGCTTGTCTGCCTGCCTGCATGCACAACTGCCTGCCTGCCTGCCAGCCAGCCTGCATGCCAGCCTGCCTGCCTGCCAACAAGCCTGCCAGCATGCCGGTTTGTCTGCCCGCCTGCTAACTAGCCTGCATGCCAGCCTGCCTACCTGCCTGCTTGTCAGCCTGCAAGCTTGAGTGCCTGCCTGTCAGCCTGCCTGTACGCCTGCCTAGCAGCCTGCTACCTGCCCGCCTGTCTGCCAGCCAGCCAGCCAGCCAGCCAGCCAGCCAGCCAGCCAGCCAGCCAGCCAGCCTGCCTGCCTGCCTGCCTGCCTGCCTGCCTGCCTGCCTGCCAGCCAGCCTGCCTGTATGCCTGCTTGTCTGCCTGCTTGCCTACCTGCCTGCCTGACAGCCAGCCAGCCTGCCAGTCTGCCTGTCTGTCCGCCAGCTTGCCAGCCTGCCTTCCTGCCTGCCTGCCGCCTGCCAGCCTGCCTGTCTGTCTGTCTGACTGTCTCCCTGCTTGTCTGCCTGCCTGCCTGCTTGTCTGCCTGCCTGCCAGCCTTTCAGCCTGCCAGCCTGTCTGCCTGCCTGCCTGCCTGCCTGCCTGCACAACTGCTTGCCTGCCTGTGCGCCTGCCTACCAGCCTGCTACCTTCCCGCCTGTCTGCCTGATTGCCTGCCTGCGAACTAGCCAGCCAGCATGCCTGCCTGCCTGCCTGCCTGCCTACCTGCCTGCCAGCCATTCAGCTAGCCAGCCAGCCTGCCTGCCTGCCTGAATGCCTGCCAGCTTGCCTGTTTGTCTGTCTTCCTAACTGCCTTTCTGCCAGCCAGCCTGTCTGCCTGCCTGCCTGCCTGCCCGCCTTCCTGCCAGCCTGTCTGCCTGCCTGCCTGCACGCCTGCTTGCCTGCCTGCCAGCCAGCCAGCCTGCCAGCCTGCCTGTTTGTCTGTCTGCCTGCCTGGTCGTCTGCCCGCCTGCCTGCCTGCCTGCCTGCCTACCTGCCAGCCAACCTGCCTGGACGCCAGCCTGCCTGCCTGCCTGCCAGCAAGCCTGCCTGTATGCCTGCTTGTCTGCCTGCTTGCCTACCTGCTTGCCTGACAGCCAGCCAGGCTGCCAGCCTGCCTGTCTGTCTGCCTGACTATCTGCCTGCTTGTCTGCCTGCCTGCATGCACAACTGCTTGCCTGCCTGCCTGCCAGCAGGCTGCCAGCCTGCCTGTCTGCCTGTCTGTCTACCTGCTCGAATGCCAGCCAGCCAGCCAGCCAGCCTGCCTGCCTGCCTGCCTGCCTGCCTGCCTGCCTGCCTGCCAGCCAGCCAGCCAGCCAGCCTGCCAGCCAGCCAGCCAGCCAGCCAGCCAGCCAGCCAGCCAGCCAGCCTGCCTGCCTGCCTGCCTGCCTGCCTGGTTGCATGCACAACTGCTTGCCTGCCTGCCTGCCAGCAGGCTGCCAGCCTGCCTGTCTGCCTGTCTGTCTACCTGCTCGAATGCCAGCCAGCCAGCCAGCCTGCCTGCCTGCCTGCCTGCCTGCCTGCCAGCCAGCCAGCCAGCCAGCCAGCCAGCCAGCCAGCCAGCCAGCCAGCCAGCCAGCCAGCCAGCCAGCCAGCCTGCCTGCCTGCCTGCCTGCCTGCCAGCTTCCGTGTCTGTCTTCCTGCCTGCCTGCCTGCCCGCCTGTCTGCCTGCCTGCCAGCCTGCCTGCCTGCCTGTCAGCTTGCCTGTCTGTTTGTCTTCCTGTCTGTCTGCCTGCCTGCCTACCAACTAGCCTGCCAGCCTGCCTGCCTGCCTGCCTGCCTGTCTGCCTGTCTGCCTGTCTGCCTGCCTGCCTGCCTGCCTGCCAGCCAGCCAGCCTGCCTGCCAGCTTGCCTGTCTTTCTGTCTTCTTGCCTGCCTGCCTGTCTGCCTTTAAGCCTGCCAGTCTGTCTGCCTGCCTGCCTGCGTGCCTGCGTGCCTGCTTACCTGCCTGGCTGCCAGTCAGCCTGCCTGCCTGCCTGCTCGCCTGCCCGCCTGCCAGCCTGCCTGCCTGCCTGTCTACCTGCCTGCCAGCCATCCAGCCAGCCAGCCAGCCTGCCTGCCTGCCTGAATGCCTGCCAGCTTGCCTGTTTGTCTGTCTTCCAACCTGCCTTCCTGCCAGCCAGCCTGTCTGCCTGCCTGCCTGCCTGACTGCCCGCCTTCCTGCCAGCGTGTCTGCCCGCCTGCCAGCCTGCCTGCCTGTCTACCTGCCAGCCAACCTGCCTGGAAGCCAGCCTGCCTGCCTGCCTGCCTGCCAGCCAGCCTGCCTGTATGCCTGCTTGTCTGCCTGCTTGCCTACCTGCCTGCCTGACAGCCAGCCAGCCTGCCAGTCTGCCTGTCTGTCCGCCAGCTTGCCAGCCTGCCTTCCTGCCTGCCTGCCGCCTGCCAGCCTGCCTGTCTGTCTGTCTGACTGTCTGCCTGCTTGTCTGCCTGCCTGCCTGCTTGTCTGCCTGCCTGCCAGCCTTTCGGCCTGCCAGCCTGTCTGCCTGCCTGCCTGCCTGCCTGCCTGCACAACTGCTTGCCTGCCTGCCTGCCAGCCAGCCTGCCAGCCTGCCTGTCTGTCTGTCTGTCTGTCTACCAGCTCGCCTGCCAGCCTGCCAGAGTGCCTGTCTGTCCGCCTGCTTGCCAGCCTGCCTTCCTGCCTGCCTGCCGGCTGCCAGCCTGCCTGTCTGTCTGCCTGACTGTCTGCCTGCTTGTCTGCCTGCCTGCATGCACAACTGCCTGCCTGCCTGCCAGCCAGCCTGCATGCCAGCCTGCCTGCCTGCCAACAAGCCTGCCAGCATGCCGGTTTGTCTGCCCGCCTGCTAACTAGCCTGCATGCCAGCCTGCCTACCTGCCTGCTTGTCAGCCTGCAAGCTTGAGTGCCTGCCTGTCAGCCTGCCTGTACGCCTGCCTAGCAGCCTGCTACCTGCCCGCCTGTCTGCCAGCCAGCCAGCCAGCCAGCCAGCCAGCCAGCCAGCCAGCCAGCCAGCCAGCCAGCCTGCCTGCCTGCCTGCCTGCCTGCCTGCCTGCCTGCCTGCCAGCCAGCCTGCCTGTATGCCTGCTTGTCTGCCTGCTTGCCTACCTGCCTGCCTGACAGCCAGCCAGCCTGCCAGTCTGCCTGTCTGTCCGCCAGCTTGCCAGCCTGCCTTCCTGCCTGCCTGCCGCCTGCCAGCCTGCCTGTCTGTCTGTCTGACTGTCTCCCTGCTTGTCTGCCTGCCTGCCTGCTTGTCTGCCTGCCTGCCAGCCTTTCAGCCTGCCAGCCTGTCTGCCTGCCTGCCTGCCTGCCTGCACAACTGCTTGCCTGCCTGTGCGCCTGCCTACCAGCCTGCTACCTTCCCGCCTGTCTGCCTGATTGCCTGCCTGCGAACTAGCCAGCCAGCATGCCTGCCTGCCTGCCTGCCTGCCTACCTGCCTGCCAGCCATTCAGCTAGCCAGCCAGCCTGCCTGCCTGCCTGAATGCCTGCCAGCTTGCCTGTTTGTCTGTCTTCCTAACTGCCTTTCTGCCAGCCAGCCTGTCTGCCTGCCTGCCTGCCTGCCCGCCTTCCTGCCAGCCTGTCTGCCTGCCTGCCTGCACGCCTGCTTGCCTGCCTGCCAGCCAGCCAGCCTGCCAGCCTGCCTGTTTGTCTGTCTGCCTGCCTGGTCGTCTGCCCGCCTGCCTGCCTGCCTGCCTGCCTACCTGCCAGCCAACCTGCCTGGACGCCAGCCTGCCTGCCTGCCTGCCAGCAAGCCTGCCTGTATGCCTGCTTGTCTGCCTGCTTGCCTACCTGCTTGCCTGACAGCCAGCCAGGCTGCCAGCCTGCCTGTCTGTCTGCCTGACTATCTGCCTGCTTGTCTGCCTGCCTGCATGCACAACTGCTTGCCTGCCTGCCTGCCAGCAGGCTGCCAGCCTGCCTGTCTGCCTGTCTGTCTACCTGCTCGAATGCCAGCCAGCCAGCCAGCCAGCCTGCCTGCCTGCCTGCCTGCCTGCCTGCCTGCCTGCCTGCCAGCCAGCCAGCCAGCCAGCCTGCCAGCCAGCCAGCCAGCCAGCCAGCCAGCCAGCCAGCCAGCCAGCCTGCCTGCCTGCCTGCCTGCCTGCCTGGTTGCATGCACAACTGCTTGCCTGCCTGCCTGCCAGCAGGCTGCCAGCCTGCCTGTCTGCCTGTCTGTCTACCTGCTCGAATGCCAGCCAGCCAGCCAGCCTGCCTGCCTGCCTGCCTGCCTGCCTGCCAGCCAGCCAGCCAGCCAGCCAGCCAGCCAGCCAGCCAGCCAGCCAGCCAGCCAGCCAGCCAGCCAGCCAGCCTGCCTGCCTGCCTGCCTGCCTGCCAGCTTCCGTGTCTGTCTTCCTGCCTGCCTGCCTGCCCGCCTGTCTGCCTGCCTGCCAGCCTGCCTGCCTGCCTGTCAGCTTGCCTGTCTGTTTGTCTTCCTGTCTGTCTGCCTGCCTGCCTACCAACTAGCCTGCCAGCCTGCCTGCCTGCCTGCCTGCCTGTCTGCCTGTCTGCCTGTCTGCCTGCCTGCCTGCCTGCCTGCCAGCCAGCCAGCCTGCCTGCCAGCTTGCCTGTCTTTCTGTCTTCTTGCCTGCCTGCCTGTCTGCCTTTAAGCCTGCCAGTCTGTCTGCCTGCCTGCCTGCGTGCCTGCGTGCCTGCTTACCTGCCTGGCTGCCAGTCAGCCTGCCTGCCTGCCTGCTCGCCTGCCCGCCTGCCAGCCTGCCTGCCTGCCTGTCTACCTGCCTGCCAGCCAGCCTGCCTGCAAGCCAGCCTGCCTGCCTGCCCGCCAGCCAGCCTGCCTGTCTGCCTGCCTGCCTGCCTGACTGATAGCCAGCCAGCCTGCCTGCCTGCGTGCCGCCTGCCAGCCTGCCTGCCTGTCTGTCTGTCTACCTGCTCGCCTGTCAGCCTGCCAGCATGCCTGCATGCCTGCCTGACAGCCAGCCAGTCTGCTAGTCTGCCTGTCTGCCAACTAGCCCTCCAGCTTGTCGGTCTGTCTGCCTGCCTGCCTGCCTGCCAACCAGTCTGCCAGCCAGCCTGTCTGCCTGCCTGCCTGCCTGCCTGCCAGCCTGCCTGCCTGCCTGCCTGCCAGCCAGCCTGCATGCCAGCCTGCCTGCCTGCCAACAAGCCTGCCAGTATGCCGGTCTGTCTGCCTGCCTGCTAACTAGCCTGCCAGCCAGCCTATCTGTCTGCCTGTCTGTCTGCCTGTCTGGTTGCCGGCCAGCCGGCCTGCATGCCAGCCTGCCTGCCTGCCTGCTTGTCATCCTGCAAGCTTGAGTGCCTGCCTGCTTCCCTGTCTGTCTTCCTGCCTGCCTGCCTGCCTGCCTGCCCGCCTGTCTGCCTGCCAGCCTGCCTGCCTGCCTGTCAGCTTGCCTGTCTGTATGTCTTCCTGTCTATCTGCCTGCCTAGCAACTAGCCTGCCAGGTTGCCTGCCCGCCTGCCTGCCTGTCTGCCTGCCTGCCTGCCAGCCAGCCAGCCTGCCTGCCTGCCAGCCTGCCTGCCAGCTTGCCTGTCTTTCTGTCTTCTTGCCTGCCTGCCTGTCTGCCTTTAAGCCTGCCAGTCTGTCTGCCTGCCTGCCTGCGTGCCTGCTTACCTGCCTGGCTGCCAGTCAGCCTTCCAGACTTCCTGTCTGTCTGTCTGCCTGCCTGCTCGCCTGCCCGCCTGCCAGCCTGCCTGCCTGTCTGCCTACCTACCAGCCAGCCTGCCTGCAAGCCAGCCTGCCTGCCTGCCCGCCAGCCAGCCTGCCAGTCTGCCTGCCTGCCTGCCTGAGTGATAGCCAGCCAGCCTGCCTGCCTGCGTGCCGCCTGCCAGCCTGCCTGCCTGTCTGTCTGTCTACCTGCTCGCCTGCCAGCCTGCCAGCACGCCTGCATGCCTGCCTGACAGCCAGCCAGCCTGCTAGTCTGCCTGTCTGTCTGTCCGCCTCTCTGCCTGCCTGCCTGCCAACTAGCCTGCCAGCTTGTCTGTCTGTCTGCCTGACTACCTGCCTGTCAACCAGTCTGCCAGCCTGCCTGTCTGTCTGCCTGCCTGCCAGCCAGCCTGTCTGTCTGCCTGCCTGCCTGCCTGCCAGCCAGCCTGCATGCCAGCCTGCCTGCCTGCCAACAAGCCTGCCAGCATGCCGGTCTGTCTGCCTGCCTGCTAACTAGCCTGCCAGCCAGCCTGCCTGTCTGCCTGCCTGCCAGCCAGCCTGCATGCCAGCCTGCCAGCCTGCCTGCCTGCCGGCTTGTCAGCCTGCAAGTTTGAGTGCCTGCCTATCAGCCTGCCTGTGCTCCTGCCTACCAGCCTGCTACCTGCCCGCCTGTCTGCCTGCCTGCCTGCCAACTAGCCTGCCAACATGCCTGCCTGCCTTCCTGCCTGCCTTCCTGCCTGCCTGCCTGCCTGCCTGCCTACCTGCCTGCCTGCCAGCCATCCAGCCAGCCAGCCAGCCTGCCTGCCTGCCTGCCTGAATGCCTGCCAGCTTGCCTGTTTGTCTGCCTTCCTACCTGCCTTCCTGCCAGCCAGCCAGCCTGTCTGCCTGCCTGCCTGCCTGCCTGCCCGCCTTCCTGCCAGCCTGTCTGCCTGCCTGCTTGCACGCCTGTTTGCCTGCCTGCCTGCCAGCCAGCCTGCCAGCCTGCCTGTATGCCTGCTTGTCTGTCTGCTTGCCTACCTGCCTGCCTGACAGCCAGCCAGCCTGCCTGACAGCCAGCCAGCCTGCCAGTCTGCCTGTCTGTCCGCCTGCTTGCCAGCCTGCCTTCCTGCCTGCCTCCGCCTGCCAGCCTGCCTGTCTGTCTGCCTGACTGTCTGCCTGCTTGTCTGCCTGCCTACCTGCCTTTCAGCCTGCCAGCCTGTCTGCCTGCCTGCCTGCCTGCACAACTGCTTGCCTGCCTGCCTGCCAGCCAGCCTGCCAGCCTGCCTGTCTGTCTGTCTACCTGCTCGCCTGCCAGCCAGCCAGCCTGCCAGTCTGCCTGTCTGTCCGCCTGCTTGCCAGCCTGCCTTCCTGCCTGCCTGCCTGTGTGCCCTCCTGCCTGCCTGCCTGCCAGCTTCTCTGTCTGTCTTCCTGCCTGCCTACCTGCCTGCCCGCCTGCCTACCTGCCAGCCTGCATGCCAGCCTGCCTGCCTGCCTGCTTGTCAGCCTGCAAGCTTGAGTGGCTGCCTGTCAGCGTGCCTGTGCGCCTGCCTACCAGCCTGCTACCTGCCCGCCTGTCTGCCTGCCTGCCTGACAACTAGCCTGCCAGCATGCCTGCCTGCCTGCGTGCCTGCCCGCCTGCCTGCCTGCCTGCCTACCTGCCTGCCAGCTATCCAGCCATCCAGCCAGCCTGCCTGCCTGCCTGAATGCCTGCCAGCTTGCCTGTTTGTCTGCCTTCCTACCTGCCATCCTGCCAGCCAGCCTGTCTGCCTGCCTGCCTGCCCGCCTTCCTGCCAGCCTGTCTGCCTGCCTGCCTGCACGCCTGCTTGCCTGTGTGCCTGCCAGCCAGCCTGCCAGCCTGCCTGTTTGTCTGTCTGCCTGCCTGGTCGCCTGCCCGCCTGCCAGCCTGCCTGCCTGCCTACCTGCCAGCCAACGTGCCTGGAAGCCAGCTTGCCTGCCTGCCTGCCTGTAAGCCAGCCTGCCTGTATTCCTGCTTGTCTGTCTGCTTGCCTACCTGCCTGCCTGACAGCCAGCCAGCCTGCCAGTCTACCTGTCTGTCCGCCTGCTTGCCAGCGTGCCTTCCTGCCTGCCTGTCGCCTGCCAGCCTGCCTGTCTGTCTGCCTGACTGTCTGCCTGCCTGCCTGCCTGCCTGCCCGCCTTCCTGCCAGCCTGTCTGCCTGCCTGCCTGCACGCCTGCTTGCCTGCCTGCCTGCCAGCCAGCCTGCCAGCCTGCCTGTTTGTCTGTCTGCCTGACTGGTCGCCTGTCCGCCTGCCAGCCTGCCTGCCTGCCTACCTGCCAGCCAACCTGACTGGAAGCCAGCTTTCCTGCCTGCCTGCCTGCCTGCCTGCCTGCCAGCCAGCCTGCCTGTATGCCTGCTTGTCTGTCTGCTTGCCTACCTGCCTGCCTGACAGCCAGCCAGCCTGCCTGACAGCCAGCCAGCCTGCCAGTCTGCCTGTCTGTCCGCCTGCTTGCCAGCCTGCCTTCCTGCCTGCCTCCGCCTGCCAGCCTGCCTGTCTGTCTGCCTGACTGTCTGCCTGCTTGTCTGCCTGCCTACCTGCCTTTCAGCCTGCCAGCCTGTCTGCCTGCCTGCCTGCCTGCACAACTGCTTGCCTGCCTGCCTGCCAGCCAGCCTGCCAGCCTGCCTGTCTGTCTGCCTACCTGCTCGCCTGCCAGCCAGCCAGCCTGCCAGTCTGCCTGTCTGTCCGCCTGCTTGCCAGCCTGCCTTCCTGCCTGCCTGCCTGTGTGCCCTCCTGCCTGCCTGCCTGCCAGCTTCTCTGTCTGTCTTCCTGCCTGCCTACCTGCCTGCCCGCCTGCCTACCTGCCAGCCTGCCTGCCATCCTGCCTGCCTGCCTGTCAGCTTGCCTGTCTGTATGTCTTCCTGTCTGTCTGCCTGCTTGCCTACCAACTAGCCTGCCAGCCTGCCTGCCTGCCTGTCTGCCTGTCTGCCTGCCTGCCTGCCAGCCAGCCAGCCAGCCTGCCTGCCAGCCTGCCTGCCAGCTTGCCTGTCTTTCTGTCTTCTTGCCTGCCTGCCTGTCTGCCTTTAAGCCTGCCAGTCTGTCTGCCTGCCTGCCTGCGTGCCTGCTTACCTGCCTGGCTGCCAGTCAGCCTTCCTGTCTGTCTGCCTGCCTGCCTGCTCGCCTGCCCGCTTGCCAGCCTGCCTGCCTGTCTGCCTACCTGCCAGCCAGCCTGCCGGCAAGCCAGCCTGCCTGCCTGCCTGACTGATTGCCAGAGAGCCTGCCTGCCTGCGTACTGCCTGCCAGCCTGCCTGCCTGTCTGTCTGTCTTCCTGCTCGCCTGCCAGCCTGCCAGCATGCCTGCATACCTGCCTGCATGCCAACTAGCCTGCCAGCTTGTCTGTCTGCCTGCCTGCCTGCCTACCTGCCTGCCAACCAGTCTGCCAGCCTGTCTGTCTGTCTGCCTGCCTGCCTGCCAGCCAGCCTGTGTGTCTGTCTGCTTGCCTGCCTGCCTGCCTGCCTGCCAGCCAGCCTGCATGCCAGCCTGCGTGCCTGCCAACAAGCCTGCCAGCATGCCGGTCTGTCTTCCTGCCTGCTAACTAGCCTGCCAGCCTGCCTGTCTGTCTGCCTGTCTGTCTGCCTGCCTGCCAGCCAGCCTGCATGCCAGCCTGCCTGCCTGCCTGCTTGTCAGCCTGCAAGCTTGAGTGCCTGCCTGTCAGCCTGCCTGTGCGCCTGCCTACCAGCCTGCTACCTGCCCGCCTGTCTGCCTGCCTGCCTGCCTGCCTGACAACTAGCCTGCCAGCATGCCTGCCTGCCTACGTGCCTGCCTGCCTGCCTGCCTGCCTACCTGCCTGCCTGCCAGCTATCCAGCCATCCAGCCAGCCTGCCTGCCTGCCTGAATGCCTGCCAGCTTGCCTGTTTGTCTGCCTTCCTACCTGCCTTCCTGCCAGCCAGCCTGTCTGCCTGCCTGCCTGCCCGCCTTCCTGCCAGCCTGTCTGCCTGCCTGCCTGCACGCCTGCTTGCCTGTGTGCCTGCCAGCCAGCCTGCCAGCCTGCCTGTTTGTCTGTCTGCCTGCCTGGTCGCCTGCCCGCCTGCCAGCCTGCCTGCCTGCCTACCTGCCAGCCAACCTGCCTGGAAGCAAGCTTGCCTGCCTGCCTGCCTGCCAGCCAGCCTGCCTGTATGCCTGCTTGACTGTCTGCTTGCCTACCTGCCTGCCTGACAGCCAGCCAGCCTGCCAGTCTGCCTGTCTGTCCGCCTGCTTGCCAGCGTGCCTTCCTGCCTGCCTGCCGCCTGCCAGCCTGTCTGTCTGTCTGTCTGTCTGTCTGTCTGTATGTCTTCCTGTCTGTCTGCCTGCCTGCCTACCAACTAGCCTGCCAGCCTGCCTGCCTGCCTGTCTGCCTGTCTGCCTGCCTGTCTGCCTGCCTGCCTGCCTGCCTGCCTGCCAGCTTGCCTGTCTTTCTGTCTTCTTGCCTGCCTGCCTGTCTGCGTGCCTGCTTAGCTGCCTGGCTGCCAGTCAGCCTGCCAGCCTTCCTGTCTGTCTGTCTGTCTGCCTGCCTGCCTGCTCGCCTGCCCGCCTGCCAGCCTGCCTGCCTGTCTGCCTACCTGCCAGCCAGCCTGCCTGCAAGCCAGCCTGCCTGCCTGCCCGCCAGCCAGCCTGCCTGTCTGCCTGCCTGCCTGACTGATAGCCAGCCAGCCTGCCTGCCTGCGTGCCGCCTGCCAGCCTGCCTGCCTGTCTGTCTGTGTACCTGCTCGCCTGCCAGCCTGCCAACATGCCTGCATGCCTGCCTGACAGCGAGCCAGCCTGTTAGTCTGCCTGTCTGTCTGTCCGCCTCTCTGCCTGCCTGCTTGCCAACTAGCCTGCCAGCTTGTCTGTCTGTCTGCCTGCCTACCTGCCTGCCAACCAGTCTGCCAGCCTGCCTCTCTGTCTGCCTGCCTGCCAGCCAGCCTGTCTGTCTGCCTGCCTGCCTGCCTGCCTGCCAGCCAGCCTGCATGCCAGCCTGCCTGCCTGCCAACAAGCCTGCAAGCATGCCGGTCTGTCTACCTGCCTGCTAACTAGCCTGCCAGCCAGCCTGTCTGTCTGCCTGTCTGTCTGCCTGCCTGCCAGCCAGCCCGCATGCCAGCCTGCCTGCCTGCTTGTCAGCCTGCAAGCTTGAGTGCCTGCCGGTCAGCCTGCCTGTGCGCCTGCCTACCAGCCTGCTACCTGTCCGCCTGTCTGCCTGCCTGCCTGCCTGCCTGCCAACTAGCCTGCCAGCATGCCTGCCTGCCTGTCTGCCTTCCTGCCTGCCTGCCTGCCTGCCAGCCATCCAGCCAGCCAGCCAGCCTACCTGCTCCTGAATGCCTGCCAGCTTGCCTGTTTTTCTGCCTTCCTACCTGCCTTCCTGCCAGCCAGCCTGTCTGCCTGCCTGCCTGCCTGCCTTCCTGCCCGCCTTCCTGCCAGCCTGTCTGCCTGCCTGCCTGCACGCCTGCTTGCCTGCCTGCCTGCCAGCCAGCCTGCCAGCCTGCCTGTTTGTCTGTCTGCCTGCCTGGTCGCCTGCCCGCCTGCCAGCCTGCCTGCCTGGCTACCTGCCAGCCAACCTGCCTGGAAGGCAGCTTGCCTGCCTGCCTGCCTGCCTGTATGCCTGCTTGTCTGTCTGCTTGCCTACCTGCCTGCCTGACAGCCAGTCAGCCTGCCAGTCTGCCTGTCTGTCCGCCTGCTTGCCAGCCTGCCTTCCTGCCTGCCTGCCGCCTGCCAGCCTGCCTGTCTGTCTGCCTGACTGTCTGCCTGCTTGTCTGCCTGCCTGCCTGCTTGTCTGCCTGCCTGCCTGCCTTTCAGCCTTCCAGCCTGTCTGCCTGCCTGCCTGCCTGCACAACTGCTTGCCTGCCTGCCTGCCTGCCAGCCAGCCTGCCAGCCTGCCTGTCTGTCTGTCAAACTGCTCGCCTGTCAGCCAGCCAGCCTGCCAGTCTGCCTGTCTGTCCGCCTGCTTGCCAGCCTTCCTTCCTGCCTGCCTGCCGCCTGCCAGCCCGCCTGCCTGTCTGCTTGACTGTCTGACTGCTTGTCTGCCTGCCTGCCTGCACAACTGCTTGCCTGCCTGCCTGCCAGCAGGCTGCCAGCCTTCCTGTCTGTCTGTCTGTCTGTCTGTCTACCTGCTCGCCTGCCAGCGAGCCAGCCACCCAGCCAGCCTGCCTGCCTGCCTGCCTGCAAGCCAGCCAGCCAGCCAGCCAGCCAGCCAGCCAGCCAGCCAGCCAGCCAGCCAGCCAGCCAGCCAGCCAGCCAGCCAGCCAGCCAGCCAGCCTGCCAGCCTGCCTGTATGTCTGCCTGTCTGCCTGCCTGCGAACCAGCCTGCCAGTCTGCCAGCCTGCCTGTCTGTCTGCCTGCCTGCCTGCCTGCCTGCCAACTAGCCTGCCAGCCTGCCTGTCTGCCTGCCTGCCAACCAGCCTGCCAGCCTGCCTGTCTGCCTGCTTGCCAGCCAGCCTGCATGCCAGACTGCCTGCCAGCCTGCCAGCTTGCCCCCTGTCTACCAGCCTGCTTGTGTGCCTGCCTACCAGCCTGGCTACCAGCCTGCCTGCCTGCCCACCTGCCTGCCTGCCAGCCTTATTGCCAGTCAGCCTGCCTGCCTGCCTGCCTGTCAACTAGCCTGCCAGCCTGCCTGTCTGTGTGCCCTCCTGCCTGCCTGCCTGCCAGCTTCCCTGTCTGTCTTCCTGCCTGCCTGCCTCCTGCCAGCCTGGCTGCCTGCCTGTCAGCTTGCCTCTCTGTATGTCTTCCTGTCTGTCTGCCTGCCTGCCTACCAACTAGCCTGCCAGCCTGCCTGAATGCCTGTCTGCCTGTCTGTCTGCCTGCCTGCCTGCGTGCCTGCTTACCTGCCTAGCTGCCAGATAGCCTGCCAGCCTTCCTGTCTGTCTGTCTGCCTGCCTGCTCGCCTGCCCGCCTGCCAGCCTGCCTGCCTGTCTGCCTACCTGCCAGCCAGCCTGCCTGCAAGCCAGCCTGCCTGCCTGCAAGCCAGCCTGCCTGCCTGCCTGCCCGCCAGCCTGCCTGTCTGTCAGTCCGCCTGCTTGCCAGCCTGCCTTCCTGCCTGCCTGCCGCCTGCCAGCCTGCCTGTCTTTCTGCCTGCCTGCCTGCCAGCCAGCCAGCCAGCCTGCCTGCCAGCCTGCCTGCCGATTGCCTGTCTTTCTGTCTTCTTGCCTGCCTGCCTGTCTGCCTTTAAGCCTGCCAGTCTGTCTGCCTGCCTGCCTGCGTGCCTGCTTACCTGCCTGGCTGCCACTCAGCCTGCCAGCCTTCCTGTCTGTCTGTCTGCCTGCCTGCTCGCCTGCCCGCCTGCCAGCATGCCTGCCTGCCTGACAGCCAGCCAGCCTGCTAGTCTGCCTGTCTGTATGTCCGCCTCTCTGCCTGCCTGCCTGCCAACTAGCCTGCCAGCTTGTCTGTCTGTCTGCCTGCCTACCTGCCTGCCAACCAGTCTGCCAGCCTGCCTGTCTGTCTGCCTGCCTGCCAGCCAGCCAGCCTGTCTGTCTGCCTGCCTGCCTGCCTGCCTGCCAGCCAGCCTGGATGCCAGCCTGCCTGCCTTCCAACAAGCCTGCCAGCATGCCGGTGTGTGTGCCTGCCTGCCAACTAGCCTGCCAGCCAGCCAGCCTATCCGTCTGCCTGTCTGTCTGCTGCCTGCCTGCCAGCCAGCCTGCATGCCAGCCTGCCTGCCTGCCTGTTTGTCAGCCTGCAAGCTTGAGTGCTTGCCTGTCTGCCTGCCTGTGCGCCTGCCTACCAGCCTGCTACCTTCCCGCCTGTCTGCCTGCTTGCCTGCCTGCCAACTAGCCAGCCAGCATGCCTGCCTGCCTACCTGCCTGCCAGCCATTCAGCTAGCCAGCCAGCCTGCCTGCCTGCCTGAATGCCTGCCATCTTGCCTGTTTGTCTGTTTCTTGCCTGGCAGCCAGCCTGCCAGCCTGCCTGTCTGTCTGTCTGTCCGCCTGCTTGCCAGCCTGCCTTCCTGCCTGCCTGCCTGTCGCCTGCCAGGCTGCCTGTCTGTCTGCCTGCCTGCCTTCCAGCAGGCTGCTAGCCTGCCTGTCTGTCTGTCTGTCTGTCTGTCTGTCTGTCTGTCTGTCTGTCTGTCTGTCTGTCTGTCTGTCTGTCTGTCTGTCTGTCTGTCTGTCTGTCTGTCTGTCTGTCTGTCTGTCTACCTGCTCGCCTGCCAGCCAGCCAGCCAGCCTGCCTGCCTGCCTGCCTGCCTGCCTGCCTGCCTGCCTGCCTGCCTGCCTGCCTGCCTGCCTGCCAGCCAGCCAGCCAGCCAGCCAGCCAGCGAGCCAGCCAGCCAGCCAGCCAGCCAGCCAGCCAGCCAGCCTGCCTGCCTGCCTGCCAGCTTCCGTGTCTGTCTTCCTGCCTGCCTGCCTGCCCGCCTGTCTGCCTGCCAGCCTGCCTGCCTGCCTGTCAGCTTGCCTGTCTGTTTGTCTTCCTATCTGTCTGCCTGCCTGCCTACCAACTAGCCTGCCAGCCTGACTGCCTGCCTGCCTGCCTGTCTGCCTGTCTGCCTGTCTGCCTGCCTGCCTGCCTGTATGCCTGCTTGTCTGCCTGCTTGCCTACCTGCCTGCCTGACAGCCAGCCAGCCTGCCAGTCTGCCTGTCTGTCCGCCAGCTTGCCAGCCTGCCTTCCTGCCTGCCTGCCGCCTGCCAGCCTGCCTGTCTGTCTGTCTGACTGTCTGCCTGCTTGTCTGCCTGCCTGCCTGCCTGCCTGCTTGTCTGCCTGCCTGCCAGCCTTTCAGCCTGCCAGCCTGTCTGCCTGCCTGCCTGCCTGCCTGCACAACTGCTTGCCTGCCTGTGCGCCTGCCTACCAGCCTGCTACCTTCCCGCCTGTCTGCCTGATTGCCTGCCTGCGAACTAGCCAGCCAGCATGCCTGCCTGCCTGCCTGCCTGCCTACCTGCCTGCCAGCCATTCAGCTAGCCAGCCAGCCTGCCTGCCTGCCTGAATGCCTGCCAGCTTGCCTGTTTGTCTGTCTTCCTAACTGCCTTTCTGCCAGCCAGCCTGTCTGCCTGCCTGCCTGACTGCCCGCCTTCCTGCCAGCCTGTCTGCCTGCCTGCCTGCACGCCTGCTTGCCTGCCTGCCAGCCAGCCAGCCTGCCAGCCTGCCTGTTTGTCTGTCTGCCTGCCTGGTCGTCTGCCCGCCTGCCAGCCTGCCTGCCTGCCTACCTGCCAGCCAACCTGCCTGGAAGCCAGCCTGCCTGCCTGCCAGCAAGCCTGCCTGTATGCCTGCTTGTCTGCCTGCTTGCCTACCTGCTTGCCTGACAGCCAGCCAGGCTGCCAGTCTGCCTGTCTGTCCGCCTGCTTGCCAGCCTTCCTGCCTGCCTGCCGCCTGCCAGCCTGCCTGTCTGTCTGCCTGACTATCTGCCTGCTTGTCTGCCTGCCTGCATGCACAACTGCTTGCCTGCCTGCCTGCCAGCAGGCTGCCAGCCTGCCTGTCTGCCTGTCTGTCTACCTGCTCGAATGCCAGCCAGCCAGCCAGCCTGCCTGCCTGCCTGCCTGCCAGCCAGCCAGCCAGCCAGCCAGCCAGCCAGCCAGCCAGCCAGCCAGCCAGCCAGCCAGCCAGCCAGCCAGCCAGCCAGCCAGCCAGCCAGCCAGCCAGCCAGCCAGCCAGCCAGCCAGCCAGCCAGCCTGCCTGCCTGCCTGCCTGCCTGCCTGCCAGCTTCCGTGTCTGTCTTCCTGCCTGCCTGCCTGCCCGCCTGTCTGCCTGCCAGCCTGCCTGCCTGCCTGTCAGCTTGCCTGTCTGTTTGTCTTCCTGTCTGTCTGCCTGCCTGCCTACCAACTAGCCTGCCAGCCTGCCTGCCTGCCTGCCTGCCTGCCTGTCTGCCTGTCTGCCTGCCTGCCTGCCTGCCTGCCTGCCTGCCTGCCAGCCAGCCAGCCTGCCTGCCAGCTTGCCTGTCTTTCTGTCTTCTTGCCTGCCTGCCTGTCTGCCTTTAAGCCTGCCAGTCTGTCTGCCTGCCTGCCTGCGTGCCTGCGTGCCTGCTTACCTGCCTGGCTGCCAGTCAGCCTACCTGCCTGCCTGCTCGCCTGCCCGCCTGCCAGCCTGCCTGCCTGCCTGTCTACCTGCCTGCCAGCCAGCCTGCCTGCAAGCCAGCCTGCCTGCCTGCCCGCCAGCCAGCCTGCCTGTCTGCCTGCCTGCCTGCCTGACTGATAGCCAGCCAGCCTGCCTGCCTGCGTGCCGCCTGCCAGCCTGCCTGCCTGTCTGTCTGTCTACCTGCTCGCCTGTCAGCCTGCCAGCATGCCTGCATGCCTGCCTGACAGCCAGCCAGCCTGCTAGTCTGCCTGTCTGCCAACTAGCCTGCCAGCTTGTCGGTCTGTCTGCCTGCCTGCCTGCCTGCCAACCAGTCTGCCAGCCAGCCTGTCTGCCTGCCTGCCTGCCTGCCAGCCTGCCTGCCTGCCTGCCTGCCTGCCTGCCAGCCAGCCTGCATGCCAGCCTGCCTGCCTGCCAACAAGCCTGCCAGTATGCCGGTCTGTCTGCCTGCCTGCTAACTAGCCTGCCAGCCAGCCTATCTGTCTGCCTGTCTGTCTGCCTGTCTGATTGCCGGCCAGCCGGCCTGCATGCCAGCCTGCCTGCCTGCTTGTCATCCTGCAAGCTTGAGTGCCTGCCTGCTTCCCTGTCTGTCTTCCTGCCTGCCTGCCTGCCTGCCTGCCCGCCTGCCTGCCTGCCTGCCAGCCTGCCTGCCTGCCTGTCAGCTTGCCTGTCTGTATGTCTTCCTGTCTATCTGCCTGCCTGCCTAGCAACTAGCCTGCCAGGTTGCCTGCCCGCCTGCCTGCCTGTCTGCCTGCCTGCCTGCCAGCCAGCCAGCCTGCCTGCCTGCCAGCCTGCCTGCCAGCTTGCCTGTCTTTCTGTCTTCTTGCCTGCCTGCCTGTCTGCCTTTAAGCCTGCCAGTCTGTCTGCCTGCCTGCCTGCGTGCCTGCTTACCTGCCTGGCTGCCAGTCAGCCTGCCAGCCTTCCTGTCTGTCTGTCTGTCTGCCTGCCTGCTCGCCTGCCCGCCTGCCAGCCTGCCTGCCTGTCTGCCTACCTACCAGCCAGCCTGCCTGCAAGCAAGCCTGCCTGCCTGCCCGCCAGCCAGCCTGCCAGTCTGCCTGCCTGCCTGCCTGAGTGATAGCCACCCAGCCTGCCTGCCTGCGTGCCGCCTGCCAGCCTGCCTGCCTGTCTGTCTGTCTACCTGCTCGCCTGCCAGCCTGCCAGCATGCCTGCATGCCTGCCTGACAGCCAGCCAGCCTGCTAGTCTGCCTGTCTGTCTGTCCGCCTCTCTGCCTGCCTGCCAACTAGCCTGCCAGCTTGTCTGTCTGTCTGCCTGACTACCTGCCTGCCAACCAGTCTGCCAGCCTGCCTGTCTGTCTGCCTGCCTGCCAGCCAGCCTGTCTGTCTGCCTGCCTGCCTGCCTGCCAGCCAGCCTGCATGCCAGCCTGCCTGCCTGCCAACAAGCCTGCCAGCATGCCGGTCTGTCTGCCTGCCTGCTAACTAGCCTGCCAGCCAGCCTGCCTGTCTGCCTGCCTGCCAGCCAGCCTGCATGCCAGCCTGCCAGCCTGCCTGCCTGCCGGCTTGTCAGCCTGCAAGTTTGAGTGCCTGCCTATCAGCCTGCCTGTGCGCCTGCCTACCAGCCTGCTACCTGCCCGCCTGTCTGCATGCCTGCCTGCCAACTAGCCTGCCAACATGCCTGCCTGCCTTCCTGCCTGCCTGCCTGCCTGCCTACCTGCCTGCCTGCCAGCCATCCAGCCAGCCAGCCAGCCTGCCTGCCTGCCTGCCTGCCTGCCTGAATGCCTGCCAGCTTGCCTGTTTGTCTGCCTTCCTACCTGCCTTCCTGCCAGCCAGCCAGCCTGTCTGCCTGCCTGCCTGCCTGCCTGCCTGCCCGCCTTCCTGCCAGCCTGTCTGCCTGCCTGCTTGCACGCCTGCTTGCCTGCCTGCCTGCCAGCCAGCCTGCCAGCCTGCCTGTTTGTCTGTCTGCCTGACTGGTCGCCTGCCCGCCTGCCAGCCTGCCTGCCTGCCTACCTGCCAGCCAACCTGACTGGAAGCCAGCTTTGCTGTTTGCCTGCCTGCCTGCCAGCCAGCCTGCCTGTATGCCTGCTTGTCTGTCTGCTTGCCTACCTGCCTGCCTGACAGCCAGCCAGCCTGCCTGACAGCCAGCCAGCCTGCCAGTCTGCCTGTCTGTCCGCCTGCTTGTCTGCCTGCCTGCCTGCCTTTCAGCCTTCCAGCCTGTCTGCCTGCCTGCCTGCCTGCACAACTGCTTGCCTGCCTGCCTGCCTGCCAGCCAGCCTGCCAGCCTGCCTGTCTGTCTGTCAAACTGCTCGCCTGTCAGCCAGCCAGCCTGCCAGTCTGCCTGTCTGTCCGCCTGCTTGCCAGCCTTCCTTCCTGCCTGCCTGCCGCCTGCCAGCCCGCCTGCCTGTCTGCTTGACTGTCTGACTGCTTGTCTGCCTGCCTGCCTGCACAACTGCTTGCCTGCCTGCCTGCCAGCAGGCTGCCAGCCTTCCTGTCTGTCTGTCTGTCTGTCTGTCTACCTGCTCGCCTGCCAGCGAGCCAGCCACCCAGCCAGCCTGCCTGCCTGCCTGCCTGCAAGCCAGCCAGCCAGCCAGCCAGCCAGCCAGCCAGCCAGCCAGCCAGCCAGCCAGCCAGCCAGCCAGCCAGCCTGCCAGCCTGCCTGTATGTCTGCCTGTCTGCCTGCCTGCGAACCAGCCTGCCAGTCTGCCAGCCTGCCTGTCTGTCTGCCTGCCTGCCTGCCTGCCAACTAGCCTGCCAGCCTGCCTGTCTGCCTGCCTGCCAACCAGCCTGCCAGCCTGCCTGTCTGCCTGCTTGCCAGCCAGCCTGCATGCCAGACTGCCTGCCAGCCTGCCAGCTTGCCCCCTGTCTACCAGCCTGCTTGTGTGCCTGCCTACCAGCCTGGCTACCAGCCTGCCTGCCTGCCCACCTGCCTGCCTGCCAGCCTTATTGCCAGTCAGCCTGCCTGCCTGCCTGCCTGTCAACTAGCCTGCCAGCCTGCCTGTCTGTGTGCCCTCCTGCCTGCCTGCCTGCCAGCTTCCCTGTCTGTCTTCCTGCCTGCCTGCCTCCTGCCAGCCTGGCTGCCTGCCTGTCAGCTTGCCTCTCTGTATGTCTTCCTGTCTGTCTGCCTGCCTGCCTACCAACTAGCCTGCCAGCCTGCCTGAATGCCTGTCTGCCTGTCTGTCTGCCTGCCTGCCTGCGTGCCTGCTTACCTGCCTAGCTGCCAGATAGCCTGCCAGCCTTCCTGTCTGTCTGTCTGCCTGCCTGCTCGCCTGCCCGCCTGCCAGCCTGCCTGCCTGTCTGCCTACCTGCCAGCCAGCCTGCCTGCAAGCCAGCCTGCCTGCCTGCAAGCCAGCCTGCCTGCCTGCCTGCCCGCCAGCCTGCCTGTCTGTCAGTCCGCCTGCTTGCCAGCCTGCCTTCCTGCCTGCCTGCCGCCTGCCAGCCTGCCTGTCTTTCTGCCTGCCTGCCTGCCAGCCAGCCAGCCAGCCTGCCTGCCAGCCTGCCTGCCGATTGCCTGTCTTTCTGTCTTCTTGCCTGCCTGCCTGTCTGCCTTTAAGCCTGCCAGTCTGTCTGCCTGCCTGCCTGCGTGCCTGCTTACCTGCCTGGCTGCCACTCAGCCTGCCAGCCTTCCTGTCTGTCTGTCTGCCTGCCTGCTCGCCTGCCCGCCTGCCAGCATGCCTGCCTGCCTGACAGCCAGCCAGCCTGCTAGTCTGCCTGTCTGTATGTCCGCCTCTCTGCCTGCCTGCCTGCCAACTAGCCTGCCAGCTTGTCTGTCTGTCTGCCTGCCTACCTGCCTGCCAACCAGTCTGCCAGCCTGCCTGTCTGTCTGCCTGCCTGCCAGCCAGCCAGCCTGTCTGTCTGCCTGCCTGCCTGCCTGCCTGCCAGCCAGCCTGGATGCCAGCCTGCCTGCCTTCCAACAAGCCTGCCAGCATGCCGGTGTGTGTGCCTGCCTGCCAACTAGCCTGCCAGCCAGCCAGCCTATCCGTCTGCCTGTCTGTCTGCTGCCTGCCTGCCAGCCAGCCTGCATGCCAGCCTGCCTGCCTGCCTGTTTGTCAGCCTGCAAGCTTGAGTGCTTGCCTGTCTGCCTGCCTGTGCGCCTGCCTACCAGCCTGCTACCTTCCCGCCTGTCTGCCTGCTTGCCTGCCTGCCAACTAGCCAGCCAGCATGCCTGCCTGCCTACCTGCCTGCCAGCCATTCAGCTAGCCAGCCAGCCTGCCTGCCTGCCTGAATGCCTGCCATCTTGCCTGTTTGTCTGTTTCTTGCCTGGCAGCCAGCCTGCCAGCCTGCCTGTCTGTCTGTCTGTCTGTCCGCCTGCTTGCCAGCCTGCCTTCCTGCCTGCCTGCCTGTCGCCTGCCAGGCTGCCTGTCTGTCTGCCTGCCTGCCTTCCAGCAGGCTGCCAGCCTGCCTGTCTGTCTGTCTGTCTGTCTGTCTGTCTGTCTGTCTGTCTGTCTGTCTACCTGCTCGCCTGCCAGCCAGCCAGCCAGCCTGCCTGCCTGCCTGCCTGCTGCCTGCCTGCCTGCCTGCCTGCCTGCCTGCCTGCCTGCCTGCCTGCCTGCCTGCCAGCCAGCCAGCCAGCCAGCCAGCCAGCCAGCCAGCCAGCCAGCCAGCCAGCCAGCCAGCCAGCCAGCCAGCCAGCCTGCCTGCCTGCCTGCCAGCTTCCGTGTCTGTCTTCCTGCCTGCCTGCCTGCCCGCCTGTCTGCCTGCCAGCCTGCCTGCCTGCCTGTCAGCTTGCCTGTCTGTTTGTCTTCCTATCTGTCTGCCTGCCTGCCTACCAACTAGCCTGCCAGCCTGACTGCCTGCCTGCCTGCCTGTCTGCCTGTCTGCCTGTCTGCCTGCCTGCCTGCCTGCCTGTATGCCTGCTTGTCTGCCTGCTTGCCTACCTGCCTGCCTGACAGCCAGCCAGCCTGCCAGTCTGCCTGTCTGTCCGCCAGCTTGCCAGCCTGCCTTCCTGCCTGCCTGCCGCCTGCCAGCCTGCCTGTCTGTCTGTCTGACTGTCTGCCTGCTTGTCTGCCTGCCTGCCTGCTTGTCTGCCTGCCTGCCAGCCTTTCAGCCTGCCAGCCTGTCTGCCTGCCTGCCTGCCTGCCTGCACAACTGCTTGCCTGCCTGTGCGCCTGCCTACCAGCCTGCTACCTTCCCGCCTGTCTGCCTGATTGCCTGCCTGCGAACTAGCCAGCCAGCATGCCTGCCTGCCTGCCTGCCTGCCTACCTGCCTGCCAGCCATTCAGCTAGCCAGCCAGCCTGCCTGCCTGCCTGAATGCCTGCCAGCTTGCCTGTTTGTCTGTCTTCCTAACTGCCTTTCTGCCAGCCAGCCTGTCTGCCTGCCTGCCTGACTGCCCGCCTTCCTGCCAGCCTGTCTGCCTGCCTGCCTGCACGCCTGCTTGCCTGCCTGCCAGCCAGCCAGCCTGCCAGCCTGCCTGTTTGTCTGTCTGCCTGCCTGGTCGTCTGCCCGCCTGCCAGCCTGCCTGCCTGCCTACCTGCCAGCCAACCTGCCTGGAAGCCAGCCTGCCTGCCTGCCTGCCAGCAAGCCTGCCTGTATGCCTGCTTGTCTGCCTGCTTGCCTACCTGCTTGCCTGACAGCCAGCCAGGCTGCCAGTCTGCCTGTCTGTCCGCCTGCTTGCCAGCCTTCCTGCCTGCCTGCCGCCTGCCAGCCTGCCTGTCTGTCTGCCTGACTATCTGCCTGCTTGTCTGCCTGCCTGCATGCACAACTGCTTGCCTGCCTGCCTGCCAGCAGGCTGCCAGCCTGCCTGTCTGCCTGTCTGTCTACCTGCTCGAATGCCAGCCAGCCAGCCAGCCTGCCTGCCTGCCTGCCTGCCAGCCAGCCAGCCAGCCAGCCAGCCAGCCAGCCAGCCAGCCAGCCAGCCAGCCAGCCAGCCAGCCAGCCAGCCAGCCAGCCAGCCAGCCAGCCAGCCAGCCAGCCAGCCAGCCAGCCAGCCAGCCAGCCTGCCTGCCTGCCTGCCTGCCTGCCAGCTTCCGTGTCTGTCTTCCTGCCTGCCTGCCTGCCCGCCTGTCTGCCTGCCAGCCTGCCTGCCTGCCTGTCAGCTTGCCTGTCTGTTTGTCTTCCTGTCTGTCTGCCTGCCTGCCTACCAACTAGCCTGCCAGCCTGCCTGCCTGCCTGCCTGCCTGCCTGTCTGCCTGTCTGCCTGCCTGCCTGCCTGCCTGCCAGCCAGCCAGCCTGCCTGCCAGCTTGCCTGTCTTTCTGTCTTCTTGCCTGCCTGCCTGTCTGCCTTTAAGCCTGCCAGTCTGTCTGCCTGCCTGCCTGCGTGCCTGCGTGCCTGCTTACCTGCCTGGCTGCCAGTCAGCCTACCTGCCTGCCTGCTCGCCTGCCCGCCTGCCAGCCTGCCTGCCTGCCTGTCTACCTGCCTGCCAGCCAGCCTGCCTGCAAGCCAGCCTGCCTGCCTGCCCGCCAGCCAGCCTGCCTGTCTGCCTGCCTGCCTGCCTGACTGATAGCCAGCCAGCCTGCCTGCCTGCGTGCCGCCTGCCAGCCTGCCTGCCTGTCTGTCTGTCTACCTGCTCGCCTGTCAGCCTGCCAGCATGCCTGCATGCCTGCCTGACAGCCAGCCAGCCTGCTAGTCTGCCTGTCTGCCAACTAGCCTGCCAGCTTGTCGGTCTGTCTGCCTGCCTGCCTGCCTGCCAACCAGTCTGCCAGCCAGCCTGTCTGCCTGCCTGCCTGCCTGCCAGCCTGCCTGCCTGCCTGCCTGCCTGCCTGCCAGCCAGCCTGCATGCCAGCCTGCCTGCCTGCCAACAAGCCTGCCAGTATGCCGGTCTGTCTGCCTGCCTGCTAACTAGCCTGCCAGCCAGCCTATCTGTCTGCCTGTCTGTCTGCCTGTCTGATTGCCGGCCAGCCGGCCTGCATGCCAGCCTGCCTGCCTGCCTGCTTGTCATCCTGCAAGCTTGAGTGCCTGCCTGCTTCCCTGTCTGTCTTCCTGCCTGCCTGCCTGCCTGCCTGCCCGCCTGCCTGCCTGCCTGCCAGCCTGCCTGCCTGCCTGTCAGCTTGCCTGTCTGTATGTCTTCCTGTCTATCTGCCTGCCTGCCTAGCAACTAGCCTGCCAGGTTGCCTGCCCGCCTGCCTGCCTGTCTGCCTGCCTGCCTGCCAGCCAGCCAGCCTGCCTGCCTGCCAGCCTGCCTGCCAGCTTGCCTGTCTTTCTGTCTTCTTGCCTGCCTGCCTGTCTGCCTTTAAGCCTGCCAGTCTGTCTGCCTGCCTGCCTGCGTGCCTGCTTACCTGCCTGGCTGCCAGTCAGCCTGCCAGCCTTCCTGTCTGTCTGTCTGTCTGCCTGCCTGCTCGCCTGCCCGCCTGCCAGCCTGCCTGCCTGTCTGCCTACCTACCAGCCAGCCTGCCTGCAAGCAAGCCTGCCTGCCTGCCCGCCAGCCAGCCTGCCAGTCTGCCTGCCTGCCTGCCTGAGTGATAGCCACCCAGCCTGCCTGCCTGCGTGCCGCCTGCCAGCCTGCCTGCCTGTCTGTCTGTCTACCTGCTCGCCTGCCAGCCTGCCAGCATGCCTGCATGCCTGCCTGACAGCCAGCCAGCCTGCTAGTCTGCCTGTCTGTCTGTCCGCCTCTCTGCCTGCCTGCCAACTAGCCTGCCAGCTTGTCTGTCTGTCTGCCTGACTACCTGCCTGCCAACCAGTCTGCCAGCCTGCCTGTCTGTCTGCCTGCCTGCCAGCCAGCCTGTCTGTCTGCCTGCCTGCCTGCCTGCCAGCCAGCCTGCATGCCAGCCTGCCTGCCTGCCAACAAGCCTGCCAGCATGCCGGTCTGTCTGCCTGCCTGCTAACTAGCCTGCCAGCCAGCCTGCCTGTCTGCCTGCCTGCCAGCCAGCCTGCATGCCAGCCTGCCAGCCTGCCTGCCTGCCGGCTTGTCAGCCTGCAAGTTTGAGTGCCTGCCTATCAGCCTGCCTGTGCGCCTGCCTACCAGCCTGCTACCTGCCCGCCTGTCTGCATGCCTGCCTGCCAACTAGCCTGCCAACATGCCTGCCTGCCTTCCTGCCTGCCTGCCTGCCTGCCTACCTGCCTGCCTGCCAGCCATCCAGCCAGCCAGCCAGCCTGCCTGCCTGCCTGCCTGCCTGCCTGAATGCCTGCCAGCTTGCCTGTTTGTCTGCCTTCCTACCTGCCTTCCTGCCAGCCAGCCAGCCTGTCTGCCTGCCTGCCTGCCTGCCTGCCTGCCCGCCTTCCTGCCAGCCTGTCTGCCTGCCTGCTTGCACGCCTGCTTGCCTGCCTGCCTGCCAGCCAGCCTGCCAGCCTGCCTGTTTGTCTGTCTGCCTGACTGGTCGCCTGCCCGCCTGCCAGCCTGCCTGCCTGCCTACCTGCCAGCCAACCTGACTGGAAGCCAGCTTTGCTGTTTGCCTGCCTGCCTGCCAGCCAGCCTGCCTGTATGCCTGCTTGTCTGTCTGCTTGCCTACCTGCCTGCCTGACAGCCAGCCAGCCTGCCTGACAGCCAGCCAGCCTGCCAGTCTGCCTGTCTGTCCGCCTGCTTGCCAGCCTGCCTTCCTGCCTGCCTCCGCCTGCCAGCCTGCCTGTCTGTCTGCCTGACTGTCTGCCTGCTTGTCTGCCTGCCTACCTGCCTTTCAGCCTGCCAGCCTGTCTGCCTGCCTGCCTGCCTGCACAACTGCTTGCCTGCCTGCCTGCCAGCCAGCCTGCCAGCCTGCCTGTCTGTATGCCTACCTGCTCGCCTGCCAGCCAGCCAGCCTGCCAGTCTGCCTGTCTGTCCGCCTGCTTGCCAGCCTGCCTTCCTGCCTGCCTGCCTGTGTGCCCTCCTGCCTGCCTGCCTGCCAGCTTCTCTGTCTGTCTTCCTGCCTGCCTACCTGCCTGCCCGCCTGCCTACCTGCCAGCCTGCCTGCCATCCTGCCTGCCTGCCTGTCAGCTTGCCTGTCTGTATGTCTTCCTGTCTGTCTGCCTGCTTGCCTACCAACTAGCCTGCCAGCCTGCCTGCCTGCCTGTCTGCCTGTCTGCCTGTCTGCCTGTCTGCCAGCCTGCCTGCCAGCTTGCCTGTCTTTCTGTCTTCTTGCCTGCCTGCCTGTCTGCCTTTAAGCCTGCCAGTCTGTCTGCCTGCCTGCCTGCGTGCCAGCTTACCTGCCTGGCTGCCAGTCAGCCTTCCTGTCTGTCTGCCTGCCTGCCTGCTCGCCTGCCCGCCTGCCAGCCTGCCTGTCTGCCTACCTGCCAGCCAGCCTGCCGGCAAGCCAGCCTGCCTGCCTACCTGACTGATTGCCAGAGAGCCTGCCTGCCTGCGTACTGCCTGCCAGCCTGCCTGCCTGTCTGTCTGTCTACCTGCTCGCCTGCCAGCCTGCCAGCATGCCTGCATACCTGCCTGCATGCCAACTAGCCTGCCAGCTTGTCTGTCTGCCTGCCTGCCTGCCTACCTGCCTGCCAACCAGTCTGCCAGCCTGCCTGTCTGTCTGCCTGCCTGCCTGCCAGCCAGCCTGTCTGTCTGTCTGCTTGCCTGCCTGCCTGCCAGCCTGCCAGCCAGCCTGCATGCCAGCCTGCGTGCCTGCCAACAAGCCTGCCAGCATGCCGGTCTGTCTGCCTGCCTGCTAACTAGCCTGCCAGCCTGCCTGTCTGTCTGCCTGTCTGTCTGCCTGCCTGCCTGCCAGCCAGCCTGCATGCCAGCCTGCCTGCCTGCCTGCTTGTCAGCCTGCAAGCTTGAGTGCCTGCCGGTCAGCCTGCCTGTGCGCCTGCCTACCAGCCTGCTACCTGCCCGCCTGTCTGCCTGCCTGCCTGCCTGCCAACTAGCCTGCCAGCATGCCTGCCTGCCTGCCTGTCTGCCTTCCTGCCTTCCTGCCTGCCTGCCTGCCTGCCAGCCATCCAGCCAGCCAGCCAGCCTACCTGCCTGCCTGAATGCCTGCCAGCTTGCCTGTTTTTCTGCCTTCCTACCTGCCTTCCTGCCAGCCAGCCTGTCTGCCTGCCTGCCTGCCTGCCTGCCTTCCTGCCCGCCTTCCTGCCAGCCTGTCTGCCTGCCTGCCTGCACGCCTGCTTGCCTGCCTGCCTGCCAGCCAGCCTGCCAGCCTGCCTGTTTGTCTGTCTGCCTGCCTGGTCGCCTGCCCGCCTGCCAGCCTGCCTGCCTGGCTACCTGCCAGCCAACCTGCCTGGAAGGCAGCTTGCCTGCCTGCCTGCCTGCCTGTATGCCTGCTTGTCTGTCTGCTTGCCTACCTGCCTGCCTGACAGCCAGTCAGCCTGCCAGTCTGCCTGTCTGTCCGCCTGCTTGCCAGCCTGCCTTCCTGCCTGCCTGCCGCCTGCCAGCCTGCCTGTCTGTCTGCCTGACTGTCTGCCTGCTTGTCTGCCTGCCTGCCTGCTTGTCTGCCTGCCTGCCTGCCTTTCAGCCTTCCAGCCTGTCTGCCTGCCTGCCTGCCTGCACAACTGCTTGCCTGCCTGCCTGCCTGCCAGCCAGCCTGCCAGCCTGCCTGTCTGTCTGTCAAACTGCTCGCCTGTCAGCCAGCCAGCCTGCCAGTCTGCCTGTCTGTCCGCCTGCTTGCCAGCCTTCCTTCCTGCCTGCCTGCCGCCTGCCAGCCCGCCTGCCTGTCTGCTTGACTGTCTGACTGCTTGTCTGCCTGCCTGCCTGCACAACTGCTTGCCTGCCTGCCTGCCAGCAGGCTGCCAGCCTCCCTGTCTGTCTGTCTGTCTGTCTGTCTGTCTGTCTGTCTGTCTGTCTGTCTGTCTGTCTGTCTGTCTGTCTGTCTGTCTGTCTGTCTGTCTGTCTGTCTGTCTGTCTGTCTGTCTGTCTGTCTGTCTGTCTGTCTGTCTGTCTACCTGCTCGCCTGCCAGCGAGCCAGCCAGCCAGCCAGCCTGCCTGCCTGCCTGCCTGCCTGCAAGCCAGCCAGCCAGCCAGCCAGCCAGCCAGCCAGCCAGCCAGCCAGCCAGCCAGCCTGCCTGCCTGCCTGCCTGCCTGCCTGCTTTCCTGCCTGCCTGCCTGCCAGCCAGCCAGCCAGCCAGCCAGCCAGCCAGCCAGCCAGCCAGCCAGCCAGCCAGCCTGCCTGCCTGCCTGCCTGCCAGCCTGCCAGCCAGCCAGCCAGCCAGCCAGCCAGCCAGCCAGCCAGCCAGCCAGCCAGCCAGCCAGCCAGCCAGCCAGCCAGCCGGCCAGCCAGCCAGCCAGCCAGCCAGCCGGCCAGCCGGCCAGCCAGCCAGCCAGCCAGCCAGCCAGCCAGCCAGCCAGCCAGCCAGCCAGCCAGCCAGCCAGCCAGCCAGCCAGCCAGCCAGCCAGCCTGCCAGCCAGCCAGCCAGCCAGCCAGCCAGCCAGCCAGCCAGCCAGCCAGCCAGCCAGCCTGTCTGCCGGCTTGTCTGCCTGCTTGTCTGCCTGCTTGTCTGCCTGCTTGTCTGCCAGCCTGCTTGCCTTCCTGCCTGCCGCCTGCCAGCCTGCCAGTCTGCCTGTCTGTCTGTACGCCTACCTGCCAGCCTGCCTGCCTGCCGCCTGCCAGCCTGCCTGTCTGTTTGCCTGCCGGTCTGCCTGCTTGCCGGCCTGCCTGCCTGACAGCCAGCCAGCCTGCCAGTCTGCCTGTCAGTCTGTCCACCTGCCTGCCTACCTACCTGCCAGCCTGCCTGTCTGTCGGCGTGCCTGCCTGCCTGCACGCCTGCCTGCCTTCCTGCCTGCACGCCTGCCTGCCTACCTGTCTCTGTCTGTCTCTCTGTCTGCCTTACTTCCTCTCTGTCTCGCTATGAGACGTTATTCCCTGACTCAGTCATGCATGATGGCATTAGCGCGAAGGCTGAAGACGACAGGAAAATATACGACACAACTGCAGGGCACTCGTCGTGTTGCACTTCTTCCTAGTGTTCTCCAAATTGAATGCAACCATCTTGTTTCCAGTTCGAATTCCAGCTAGCTTTCCACTTAGTTTTTTTAATCAATCGCATCATATAATAGACTATTCAACATATCTATCGGGCAATCAGCGAAACAACCAAGCAATTAAACAAACAATTGTTCATATGGGGATATCAATAGAAATAATGTCACATTCTACCCACAGGGACTCTTCGGCAGTGAGGTTTGCAATGCTTATGGTAAGAAGCACGGTCTGTTAATGAAAAACAATACCATCTCCACACAGCGTTGTACGCGCGCCTATTGGCGGCAGGGAAACAGCCGTTCGTGTACGGGTGAGCGTGACGCACGCCGTCACACCTGCTAAGGTAATGGCAGGGTGCAGTTTCTTTGTTACCCACGAGTGGGTGTCTGAGGCAAGCGCTGCCAAGGCTTCGCTGAAACAGCGGCTAGCGATCGATACAAAGACGTCACGGTGGTCGAAAAAGAATAGAATGGCCCGTGGAGGGCTTAGTCTTCGGCAAGGCGCGTATGTGCCGCTTGCGAGAACGGCGACGGCAGAGCGGTTCTGAAAAATTAATCTTAGCCGTCACTTGTAGGTTCGGAATACAAAACCTGTAATAACTGCTGGCGATGTAACAGTTTTGCTTATTGTAGGCACAATACATCTGTGCATTTTTTCAATTGCCCTTTAAAGTGCACAGTTTCTTGTTTAGTCATGTACACTGTAAAGCTGGGGATGCGCTTCAGAAGTTTTTATTTTGCTATTGGTTAATAAAAGCTGATGATAAAGGCGGGATAAGTAATTTTTTTCGCTAAGGAGAGGAGCGTATATATCAAAGAAAGCAAGTGGCTGTGTTAGCCAGACTTCAGTAGGCTTGTCAATTAAAGAAATGATCTTCGGTGCGAGCACTCATGCTTCCAGGAGGGGATTTTTGCCGATGACAGGTGCAGCGTTTTGACATTGCGTTTGCGCGCTTGCATGTGGCTCGAGTATAAAAATCACGGGCTTTTTTCCAGCAAACGCAGTTGAAAGTTGAGCGCAGTGTGTCTCCTCTCGTCTTCGGTGTATCGCCTCAAGTAGCGCTGTTGTTAAACAACCATCAGGAGCGAATGGTTTGAAAGCTAAAGTGAAAGACGTTATACCGGTCTTAAGAAAGTTTGCGGTGCTTTAACTTCTTGAACAGCGCTGGGAAAGGTACTGCGTATCATACTGGTTACACTAGAACTTCAGGCTTTAAATTTTTGCACATTTTGTGCGGACCAAAGAGCATTAAATCAATTAGTCGAACTTGCAAGCTGTGCCTTCTTGCCTATTCACAGACTTGGTTGCAGAACCTGAACAAAGAATTTCAACATACCAAATAATTCTGGGAAAAATTATTCTCGGGCGAAAAACAGTTTATGAATGCAATTTTTTCATATAAATAAAAATTTAAGTACAACAATGAATATATTCGCAGAGCACCCGACGGCAGTCTTGTATTTTTTTCTATTAACGTTTTTGCTACCATCAAAACCATTCTCCACTAGTTTTGGGTAGCAGTCTTAATCTCTCGATGCCACCAATGAAAACACGTGAAAAAAGGATTTTGTAACAGATCAAAACATAACAGCTTCTTGCAAATTTTCAATAATCAAAAATTTTTTTCTGAGAGAGGTGGACATATGAGGGACACAGAATAAGACACAGTTACCCCCAAGCTCTTATGCAAAGTGATGCTCTCGATAAGAACATAGTGTATGTAGCTCCACACTGGCCCAGCCCGGAACTTAATTCCTGAAGGGACCCTGAGGTCAATTTGAAGTAGGCCTGTGTCGATGGAATACCAGCTTGTAAAAAAATACCGCTCTTACCTAACGAAGGCTGTAGAAAGATGGACAAAACATACAAGTAAAATACAGGTACCTCCGCCACTGGCAAATCCCAGAAGCTCCATCGCTATGACCGAATACACATCGAAAACGACAAATCTCTGAGGGTGAAAAATGCTCATGAAGGTTACTCTTCTGAATTGAGTTGTTTTTTAAAATGTTAGTGCATTTTTATCATCGAAAAAAGATGGTAAAATTTTAGACAACCGATATGTTGAAAGCGAAAAAAATATCTTACATATGCCGGCAGCACACATGACCTGTTCCGTTTCTCTATGTTTTTGTGCTATGCGTTTATGTGGTTATGCGGGTTATACCACCTATGCGTTTCCGTGTTGATTAGTTATTGACGTGACTCAAATTACAAGTGCGTAGCAGCACAGGAAATCCAAGTTCCCTTCTAAGTGCTCCTCGGATAAAGTTCTTGCTCGGCACACACCTACAATGCTTTATTTGTGCATTTGACCGCAGTTTACGATAGAGCCGTGCTACTTCGCGCCTCCATGTACTGTACAGCCAAGCTATTGTACGGGAGCCTATTGTGTCGTCGAATCTCCTTGCGTTCGACATGAAGTTAACGCAGTAAAAGCCACAAATAATTGGAGGGGACACTTCAGCTCCACCTGAAGGGTATTACGCGATAGCGCTGTGGGTTAAATCCCAAATATGCGGAAGGTCATTCTATACTTTACATTCATAGATGTCCCGGAGTCTTGAACCTCCACCCCCACCCCCTTGGCGCCGTGGTGCAGTGGTTAAGTGATGCGCAACTGCCTTGTGCGGCCAAGGTTGCTGATCCCTAGCGACAAATCGTTAATTTAACTGCCATATGTCACAGTGCAGAGTTTTATAACTATCCGGTGGACCTTCCTGCTAGGTTGCTCTCTGGGGACCACCTGCTAGAGCCATGCCCGTGATTTTTCGCTCACAACGCCGACCGACAACCCCGGCGAGAGATTTTGCAGAGAACGGTGCCCTTAAGGCTATCTCGTTAAAATGGAGCCTGCTTTAAAGTGAAAGGTCGGACAATGTGACGTGGTAGGTTGTCATAACAGCCGTGTCGAGTCAGAGCAGAGCCGTTGCATTGTCAGTGGGGTGGTGTATCATCGAGCGCGGCCAGATGAGCAGCGGAGGACCACATGATTAAATTCTATTCAGCTGAATAGCCTAGCGACTTATCGGCTAGGTTCCTTTGCTATGATAACATTTCTCACAATGAGCGCTTTTATATAAATCGGCATGAAAAATACCCCTCTACGTAGACCCCGGGGTCCCCAGTGAGGAGCGCAGGTACGAAGTTTAATACATTTCTAAGGAAAATTGGTAAGCAGACTGCGTCATCAGCGAAATCAGGTGTTCTTATAAGCTCAATTTGTGTCCAGGCGCTAAATGCGTGCGATGACTTGATATCACTGCGGCTTAATGAGAAAGCACCTCTTACCAGTAAGGGATAGCTGCTGCCAGGTTGTGTGCTGCTTTCGAGCACTGGGAAGTAGCGCTTCGAAGGCAGGGGAAAACACCTAAGGCCAATTATTGTTGCGGTGCGGGCCTCCACGCTAGCAAACACGCTGCTTGGCGTGCTCGCTTCGCGGACGCTGGAATGCATAACCAGTGCTACGAGGACTATTATGTTGAGAATTCAGAAATGTTTGTAGGCCGCAGTCTCTAGTCTTCAGTCGTGTGCGGCTCTAGTCTTCGGTCTTGACAATGGCTTGGTGATAGCAGCTGCCGCACCAGTGGCTTCGCTTGCTGTCCGCACTTCCCACTCCTCGGCAGTCGGATATTCTAGGCATCCAGCTAGTCCAACCACTTCGTCCTAAAGAAAATTCACGCTTACGGGGCTGAGGTCGATGAAGGTTTTCGCGAGAACTTCGTTGTTTGAATCGGGAACGGATTCCGCAGCAATGCCAGTGCAAACGAAGCGAGAGCGGATAAAAAATTACTGCAGCGACTGGGTGGCGGTAGCTTTCATTTGGGATAGACGGCACCAAAATTCCAGCAATCACAGAGTCCGTATTTGCCCATTTGTTTGAAAATTACGTCACCAGACAGTCCCCAGTTTGAATCAGAGGTGTGGGGAAAAAAGTGTATGGGCGATAAATTGGATTGATGCAGACGATATGATATAGCATTCTTTTTCACTCGCCAATTTGCTCTAGTTCTGGTTGTATTCCAAGTTCGGCTACGCAACTACGCAAAATCTGTCACACTGCTAGATTCCCGGCGAGTCCTCATACATTATACCTCTACCAGCGCAGTGGCGAAGCGGTTAAGCGATGCGGTACTGCTCTGGCAGGCGACTGTTTCAAGAACAGCCACCGGTGGGCTTGGAGAACAAGGCGAAATAATGAAACTCCTGGAAATCCTGGATCTACTCTCCGTCTACATCTGAAAGCGCCATAATTTGGTCCTATACGCTCCTCCCTTCCAATGATTGTCCATAATCTTTCCAACAACTTGCCGTTACTGCAACCGCAGCTGCAGCCTGTGCAAGCAGCTGAGCGTCTGAGTTGACTACGTAGTATGGAATGGTTTGGTTTTATAGGGCTGAACGTCCCAAAGCGGCTCAGAACCGCAGCGGTGGCCAAGTGGTTGAGCATCTGCCTCGCATGCAGGAGGTGCGGGGTTCCATCCTCAGTGCCGCCGGGTACCCACCGGTGGTACAATGGGTACAAGCTTTCCCCTGCCTGGTGCTCGGCTTCTTTCGGGTGATATGCTTGGGAAATGGGTCTTTGACCGCACCTTGAGAAATGAAAAATACCTTGTGCCATGGCGTTCTTTGGGCGTAGATGCGCTTGCACCATAAAAATCTATCATCATCATCATCATCAAAACGGCTCAGGCTATGAGGGACGCCGCAGTGAAGGGCTCTGGATAACTTCGGCTACCCGGTGCTCTTTAACGTGCACTGACATCGCACCGTTTTCGGGCCTCTAGCATTTCGCCGCCATGCAAATGCGACTGCCGCGGCCCTGATCCAACTCTCGCCTTTCGGTACAGCAGCCGAGCATCCTAGCCACTGTGCCACAGCTGCGGGCTTAGTTAAAAAACATTGGTGCACTACAGACTAATGTTCATGAACGACGGTATGCTTGAAGGATTTCTAAGTAAACGATTATACGTAGCATGGAGGGTCTGTTGCGCATGCGTATTTGCTATGCAGCGGTCCGTGTCGCATCATCGCCCACAAGAATGACGGAAAGTTAAGGAAAACATTTTTGCAGCCCTGTCAGTGAAAACGAAGCGCGCAAGTAAAGACCAAAATTTAAACAGAGTGCTCAATTCTGGCGTCTTCTCCTTGGGCTCTGTATCAAAGCCTTACAAAAATACTATGAACTCTTGCCATTTATTCCAAGTATTTGTTCCACCGAGAAATATTGGCCGCGGAGTTATGAGAATATTTCTGCGAAACATCGTTCCCACAGCGCTCGATTGCGAACAACGCCAAGGTCTTACTTCGGCAGTGTTTTCACTTTCGATACAATATGGAGACAGCGGGCCCAGTAATACGTGCGATACGCGCTGGTGATTGATGCGCGAATGCTGCGAAGAGATTTTGCTCGAAAATCCGTCGCTCTTTCCTCGAGGGCCTTTTAGTGGTGCGTGGAAAGAGGTGGCGTGTATAGAATTAAAGTGTCATCTGAAGCCATGGACGTGCTAAAGTGGAGGCACCCCAAGAATTGATGAGCTGATGACAGAAATAGATATGTGCAGATTGCTTCCCTCAAAACGATACTTTTCTTCAAGAGTATGGCTGTCCATACAGCTGCGTCAATTACCCGATTTCCCAAATGCCCACGACTGATACATTTCATGCTACCCTTTTTTTTTTACTGATATAACATTTCCCAGTAGTGGTAGCAGTAGATGCAATGCTGCGCAGCCTGTTGATTACTGTTGCGTTAGTGGGAACGCAAGCGGCAGTTTTTGCCGATATTGATTGTTTTGGTAAGAATTTGGTTAACTATAGAGGAAGGGACACTTCTCCAGTAAGAAGAGAAGACGTGCTAATAACTGTGCGCCATTAAATATCAGTATTACATTACCTGATGTATGAGGTGCCATACTCTACAGGGCGCATTTATTTGAAGATGAGTTATAGAAAAAAATGTCAGACTTTTTTCCTGACCAGGCTCACACAGCTCGTGTCTATTTGACAGAAACATCTGAAAAACAATGAGATAATAAAATCGTCTTTGCAATTAAAATCATAGGTGTTTTTAACTGAGCCGAAGCGCAGCGTTTTGAGTGGCGCCTCAGAAAACTGAACATTACTGAATTCATCCTACAAATCATTCCACTGCGTTCTTGGTTCGCGATCTCTGACAGCACTCTTGGAGTGCACGCATGTATGGGTGCACGCTTTTGAACAAATGGCCACTGTGCGCGCTTTCTATGTGGGCGTGGACTGCAGTACTGTAAACGAGCACTTCGAGTTTCCCCCCCTATGGTGGCAGAAGAAATGACACAACATCATACAAACGGCTGTAGAGTCTGGTGGTGTGGAGTGCACCAGTACCTCCTATTTTTCGTCCTTGAGTTTCTCGCACTGATTTTGGGAGTTCATTAACCGAGACTTTGTACTTAAAGAGCGCTTTGCAACTAGATTGCGCGCGTAGAATATCATTCCTCAAACAACACATCCCGATGCAGAGAAAGTCGGGAGGTTAAGAGTAGCGTCCTCAATCTATCCCGACGCAAACTGGGCATCTTCAAAGAACGCTCATCTCGCTAATAACCAGAGATGTATACGGCTCAAAGAAGGTCACTGCAGGAGGAGTTCGTGTCAGATAGAATGCAGGCTCGTTACAGGTTATATATTTCATTTAACTCGCGCAAATCACTGATCACGTTCAACTTCGCTAGACACTTCGTTTAGGACCACGTTTCGGCGTTCAAATCCTTCCGTGGCGTTGCGTAACGTAACTAGAAATTTTTGCTTCCTTGATGCGCAGGGGCAAAAGTATTGCTTGCGTATGTACCAAACATTCATTACTCCTCGCTGAAGCAGTGGTAGTGTGCGTGTCCCACGAAGAAATGATAAATTTTCTGTGTTTGTGTGCGTGTTTTAAGAAGGAGTGCTTTGTAGGATTTTATTATCGGCAGTATGACACACTGCACTTGTATTGCACGCACCATGGGAAGCTTATGCGAAGCTTCGAATCCCATTCAAGTTCGTTTAAATAAACTCGACCATCTGAGAAAATATCGCTCGCCTAAGCACATTTCAAATATCATTGTGCATGAGCTGGTGGTTGTTTCTATTGCGCATCATCCCGAGAGCGCGTTTTCTTTCAATTCTAATGCCCTAATTGAATTTACTATTAAAAATTATGCGAATAAAATGGTGGTGCAATTCTCGAAAATCCAATCATTCCGTTACGGCAGGTCGCTTGTTGTTAGACATTGCTTTATTCTAGCCTTCTGGTTGTTTTTTGAATTTGATTTTAGCTGTTAGTTTAATACGTGTAAGGGAATATGTGCAGCTTGTAACTCAATTATAAATCAGACTGATTTAAAATATTTAGATTGCGTTTGTGTTCTCGCGGTACACTCATTGTAAAAGCTGCCGGGCTTGGTGTGTGTTGCAAACGGTAGACATGCGTGGTAGAGCTAAAAGACTGCACTGAACGTAGTACTGGCTTTCGACGCACTGCGTGTGCCTGCAAGAGGGGTTACGAGAAATGAAAAAAAAGAAAATATTACCCTGAAATTCCGTTCAACTTTTCCCCCTATTTCGCAACACACGCAACTCTTACTCAGAAATTTCATTCCATTTAACCAAAATTTTGAAGTGCAATGCATTTTAAAAGTGTGAGCCTATAGTTTACATGTGTTGTTGGTAAAGCACATTGCCGCATTTTATGCAACTCAAGGGATAAAGAGACCGCTTTGAACCATAGAAGTTTTGTCGCTTTGTTGTATATTTTGCTTGCAGAAATTGACTTTCAGACTTCATGCCGCGTGCAGAAGTTCTATCATTTCCTTGTTTCAAGAATGACAAGACCAGCCAAAGATGATAAACGCTTAATGAGCAGTTAGATAGGTTAAAAAGAAACAACGCACAACGATGTTTGAAACCAGCGATGAATCCCCTTATGCATGATTCTCCAGTCCAAGGCATTCGATGTTATTCTGGAGTCCCGCCTCTATTCGAAGTCTATAACTCCCAATGGGCAAGTTCTGGGCGCTGAATCACACAATAACATGCCATACCATACCATACCATACCATACCATACCGTACCATACCGTACCATACCGTACCATACCATACCAGACTAGACCAGGCCAGACCAGACCAGACCAGACAAGACCATACCATACCATACTATACCACATTATTCACAAACTGACAAGAACTATCTGTTTATGAAAAACAGACTAAGCAAACTTCCTCTACTATGTATACCGCAATATAACATACCTTCTCTCCTTCTTTTATGTTGTCACTCGAAACCATTTCGAAAAAAAAGTCGTTAAACCTTGGAGTCAATTGTTAAGTAAGCGCGTTTACCATTATCATTGTAGAAACTGCAGGGACAAAGGCTCTCAGCCCCTTTTTTTTGCCACCCACAGGGTGTCCCAGTTATAGATAACACAATATAAGAAAAAGATGGAGGTTTTTAGACGAGTGAAACCAACTCAGTGCTGTGGCGAGGCGCGTCACCTAGCCAGCAGTACTTTTCGCTCTCAGAAGTTAGGTAATTATTCAAAACTAAGTAGCTAACATTTCAAATATGGGCTTTGAGAAACAAAAGTGCGGTTCAAAAGTTGTACATCACCTTGAACAACAGCCAGCTGAAATGTTGGCAATGAACGCTTTATATGGTTTTTTTTACCTAAAAGCGCGCGAAATTCCAAATCTACTATGTCATAAAGGTGCAACGTGCTTGAGTGACCTAACTCGTGTAGTCAGAGAAGAAATAAATGTTCCCCCGAACGCTGTCCCCGGCAGGGCTTTACGCTGATTGTGGACGCGAGAAATGAAATAAACAGATTTTTAAATCTGACGTGACGTTTGGGGCATTTATGTACAGTGCTCTGATGTGGCAGATTTGAAATTCTTCGCGGTCATTTTTCGGGCCCATTACAAAGAGTAACTAAAGGGCACATTATCGCACAGTTTTAATCCGGCTGTTCTTTCCAAAACTATGTATCGACACTTCTTTCCCGAAGATGATATTTAAAAAGATAATAAGTCTGCAGTAATTAAACAACATGGCAGAATGGCTCTTAACAACATGGCTCTTAAGAACACTCAGTAAATTTTAATTTTCGAAGGCAATCTATGTTATCAAAAATCTGAATTACATCGAGTAGGACGCCTACTATACAGAGCGTTTCACCTAAGAATTTACACAATTAAAAAAAAACATGCTTTTTGAGTTAAAATAGCGCTTGCTTCGGCATAACTTTGTCGGCAGTATAGTACATCAGACTACTGCTCCGACGTGCTAACTAGCAGGCTTGTTAGCTAATTTTGAATGGCTATCTTTTGAACTATTACTATTAGGCTCTTTAATTACTGACAGCAAGAAGTGCACAGAAACGGCCACAATACTGTGCTGTGTGGGCGCCATCGCCTGCGCCTCCACCAAGGCCACTTCTGGAGAGCACTTAGATGGTCTTAGAGGTGTGGCGCTCTAGTGTTTCCATTTTAGCGGATATACCAACTGCACCTACGAAAGACCGAGTGCACCGTGGACCCAGTGGTGCACCCTCCTCTATACCATCACGTTCGCCTTGTGCTGGTCAGCGTCAGCCAAAGAACCTAGTAGCAGACGACTATTTCCAAACAATGGTTAAATAATGGTTTGTGGCCTGCTCCTGACTTTTGCCGGAGTATATAAGTCGGTTCACGTGCGAGGCAGGTATGCTGATATTAACCTCGCTTGAACCTGTGCTTGTTACGATTAAGCAGCGGCAAAATGCCACGACACAACTCGAGGTTGCACCGCCAGTGCAGCTCTCTGCATTCCTTTTCATCTTCATTTTTTCCTTATCTATACCTCTTCTTGTCTTCACCAGTCTGCAATAGCAGGCCAGAGATTTTCTTCGCCCAGCGACTCCACCCTACCGCGCTTTAAAGATGCCTCTCTCTATCACCGTTTGCAACTAAGTACGCGGGATGTCTGATTACTAACTGCCTTTGCATCAAGACTAGCTACTTAATTTGCCATAAGGTTGTTCAGCTCCGCTGCCGCTATCTCGCGTTTTGATCGGTTTCTTTCCATGGCATTTCCGCGGTCGTGTCTTCAGCAGCATTGTTCAACATCTCCCGGGGCGCGCCTTTCAAACTGTTCACACATTTTTCTTGCAGAGTCATCGAATGCCTAGTAATTCTTCTTGCCCCTGGGGGGCTACATAAAACTCCTTTGTCTCTCTGCACGATTCGTCGCTGCATGTAAGGCGTGATTAATCCGCAATCGCAGGCATCGCACAAAGCTTAGAAGGAGAAGAAGGCTCCGTCCACTGTTTCTTTTCCCGACCGGGCATTCTTTATAGCCAGAGCTACAGAAGCGCCAGGCTTTGTTCCTCATACTGACACCCTTTCAAACCTGCCTTAAAATTCCGACCATCCATTTATCTTGCTTTCGTCACATAAACAAAACGACGATCAGAAAGCACCCACACCACAACTGCTTACACCATCCGATGGTTACACAGCGGCCTCAGCAAGATGTGGTAACCTAGAAGAAGAGGTCAGTTCTGGTAGTACAACGCAAGTTCCTAAAACAATGTTCAATGCTTTCGTACCAAGCAGAGGTGGGGGCAGTGGTTTCGGGGAGACCAAATCGTAGGCGATCATATGATCATTTCTTGCACAGAGCCCGTGTCACGCGTTGCATGTTAAACTTTGTAGTCATGGGATGGAGGTCGCGGATGCAAGACGCAATACCACCTCAACAGCTTTCAGGCCTGCGCCCATAATTTTGACGTAATACCCGAAAGCTTGCACTTTCAAAAGTCTCAGCGTCAGTGACATGAATTTAGCCTCTGCCGCACTCTCTTTCATGCTCCCGGCGCTGGAGTGGCGTGGTCGCGTTTATCGCTCCCTGTTGTTGTTTTGCAGCAATTTTGATTCCATGCGGGATGTAGAGTCGATACTAAAATGCCAAATAAATGTTGAGTGCCGGGGTGCACCGGCAACAAACACACGGAGAAGAGGATAGAAATGTCTTCTTAGAGAAGAACACACGTTCAAGAAGCGGAAGGAAGGAAGGACTTCGTGCCCAATTTCTACGCTAAGGTAAGGATTTTTGATTGTATTGTTCTGTGCTCCTATATTTGCTTGTACTTGCTGAACACTTTTTTTGTTATACTTTGGAAGCCCAGATAGACTTGCTGTGCCGACACTGACTGCAAACACACTTATACTAAGAGGAGAACTTTGGGTTATTTTTATAAGTGGCTTTTCATACGTTTACGAAACGTTTATGCATTTCTACAGGTTTGCGCGGATCGGTTCAATGCTTCATGCATCGAGAGGACGACATGGTACACGGATCCAAGGTCAGAAAATGTTTTTATAGTCGGATTGCAGTTGCGCGGTAGCGCCAAGGATCTGTGCCTGCAGTATTTCCCGGCTGTCCGTGTTATTTAACGTGCGCTGACTTTGTACAGATGCCCCGCCGCGGTGGCTCAGTGGTTAGGGTGCTCGACTACTGATCCGGAGTTCCCGGGTTCGAACCCGACGGCGGCGGCTGCGTTTTTATGGAGGAAAAACACTAAGGCGCCCGTGTGCTGTGCGATGTCAGTGCACGTTAAAGATCCCCAGGTGGTCGAAATTATTCCCGAGCCCTCCACTACGGCACCTATTCTTCCTTTCTTTCACTCCCTCCTTTATCCCTTCCCTTACGGCGCGGTTCAGGTGTCCAAAGATATATGAGACAGATACTGCGCCATTTCCTTTCCCCAAAAACCAATTATTATTATTATTATTATTATTATTTGTACAGACCTCCGGAACCTTTTGCGTCTCATTGCCATTGAAAAGCTGCCACCGCGGTCTGCATATGACTGCGTGTCTTCATGCTTTGTATCCGAACGTCTCACCTACAGAGCCAACGTGGGGCCTAAGTGAAGAAGGCGCGCACATTTTCCTACGTGATAGTCGAACAATGCGCTGGAGGAACCAGCGTGCGTGTCGGTTCTCCGGAGCTGTCCTCCGTCGCCTTATGCGTAGGACCCGCTCCACCTTACTAAAAAGCGAAGGGTTCATTACGTTCAACCTATATAAGACCGCCCTATGGAAGTGCCTTGCACGACTGCCTTCACTGAACGCAAGGAAATATGCTTCCCAAACTAGATAATTTCTCCCAAGACTGCCCCGAAAGAACTCTAATCCTTTTCACTAATGTGAAATGCTGCTGGCCTTCTTGCCCCTCCAGGCATAAATTTGGCAAGCTATTAGAGCGCGAATAAAACAGCAAGTGCACAGACAATATTTTTGAGAATAAAAAAGGAAGGCCTGGTTTTCGGGAAGAAAACGTGGACTATTTTGATCATATGGTTTAAATTTGCAGTAGGTAATGAACGGGACGCGTCCAATAAGCCTATTATTTTCCGAGAAGACAGGAAACGTGCCATGTATTGTCTTCATTGACTATCTCCCACACTGCAGTGTAGATGCGCTGAAGAAACAGCAGCTACATGCTACATGCGTAGCTCGCGAGCTCGATGGCAGCGCAATCTGTTGATGGGGACAGGCAGGGACATTATTCATGTACGAGTTGCTCAGTCGTTACACTACTGTTCACGCATTTTTTCTTTTCCGTGGAGTTTGAATTTTTGTTGAAGAATCAGCGTGCCCCTACTTGCTTCGGGTACGCGAGTGTCATTTTTCGGTAATGACGTTGTCAGACACGAGCACACCGTCCAGTGTGACAGCGACCGTAACGGTGATACCGAGACAGAAAATTGTTGTATACATTCTGGTAACGGCGGTGCTCATGTACGGGCCGCCCCTTCCATCTTGAGTGTCAGCAATTCGAAAAAAAAAGAGAAATCTGTGGAGAAAAAGTGCGCTTAAAGTACGTGTAATTGCCTTGCATGACACGCTACCAGATGACTTCCGTGGACTGCTGCTGTCAAAATTGTCACTTTCAAGCATGTACCGCTGGACAGCTGTGTGCAATTTAAAGCAGAATTCAGACGCCTGCACTCAGAATGGATGGGAACGGTCGCCACACCTACAGGACGGCTCAGAAAAGCACCACATCAGAACGTGCACTTGTATATTTGGAATTTGTGGCGTGCGGTGTCCCTGGACGTTGTTGTTAAAATAATTCCGGTAACAGCTGTTTCCATTGCTACAGATTGAATCCAACATCAGTTCATTTATTTACGAGGGGGTTAGGAGACGGTCCTAAGTAGCGGCGACAATGATAGCAATGAAGAGCCTTAAAGGCATCTGCAACAAGGCTCTAGGCATAGCGTATGACGACTCTATGAATCAAAAGCAGTTTCTCCTGAATAATATGCGGACGCTGAACTGAATAATGCCGCGTTTCTATTCAAACTGGGGAAGAAAAACCGCAGGGGAGACTTAAGCTCAGCTTCAAGAGTATTACGCGATCGCTTTAATGGGCTAATGCCCTTTATTCTCCGTTATGCCTGTTATCGCTTTAATGCCGTGGAATTCGTTATTCTCTACAATCATAGATCGTCGGGAGGCCGCATGTTTCAAACACAGCCATATTTGGGGCTTGTGAGGCCAAGGTTGCTCCATAAGAGCCACCACGAAAGGCGAATGATTAGTTTAAAAGCCGTCTGCCACAGTGGTCAGTTTGCTCACAATCCGTTGGGCAGATTGTGATGATGTCATGCGTTCACGTGACTTAGGTGGCCCAATTAGCTTGCATCTGGGGAAAGTTTAGCGAAATTGTGATCTCCATTCCCTCTCTCCGCTTTCTATCTTTCCCTCCGTTCTCCTTCCCACGTGCAGGGTAACATACTGCGCATCGCCTAGCTAACCTCCCTGCCTTCCCGTTCATTTCTCTCTCTTTTTTTAGTGCGAAAGGACTACTTAACGCGGTCCCAACCAACAATCTTGTGTGAAGCCTCTGAGTAACTCCAGTAATCTCGCGTTAGTTCGCAGGAGTGTCGAATAAGCTGCCGCCAATGGGAGGGAGCTCAGGTAAGTTCCGAGGAGCGACGCGCCAGCTGTAGCCAATGGAGGGTGGCCTTGGCCAAACCTAGCATTACAACAGACCATGCCAAAATAAAATGAATATTGCCGCGACTTGGTTTCGCACCCGCGGCGGCGCCAACAGATCAGCTTCGCTGGCCACTGCACGAAGGCACTATGCTGTCACCGCTGCCGACCTCTCCTGGAGGTAAACCGTAACCAACTGCGGCGCTGTGCATTGCGCGTCGTCTGCTTACTCGACTTCATTCTGTGACGCTAACATATCCAATGAGGTTAACCTCGCTCAGAGCTTATCCTGCGTCTAATATCGTCGCCATACGTGCCGACGACCCAGCAAAGCAAAACCAAGAGCCGACCAGGCTAAACGTATGCTTTCGCACGTCGACTCGCTTTAGCTACGTTAAAACCCGGTCAATTTGTCACTTACGCCACCGCACCTTTCACGCTATCACTCTAAAAAGTGATGCCTTAGCTGAGTGGATACGGTATTAGTGCGAAGCAGAAGCAGTAATCCTGTCACTCTTGTCTGTCCGCAGCTGTTCTAACGCGAGTGCTCCGACGTTGTTGTTAGCCTATCAATAGATGGCACATGCCCACACTGCGGGATCGGCCAAGAATCGGGTGGCTAGTCACCTGTAGTCAGGTAATGAAAGTGAAAAGCATGCGGGAAAGCAACACCGGAGGATTATTCCTCATGAACAGAAAAGGGATGAAAGTTTTGATTTCAAAATTAGTAGTGGTAATAATAATATTAATAATAATAATAATAATAATAATAATAATAATAATAATAATAATAATAATAATAATAATAATAATAATAATAATAATAATAATAATAATAATAATAATAATAATAATAATAATAATAATAATAAAGAGAGGGATTGAAACAGAATTATTAAGTCAAAAAGTAATAATTGATAGGAAAGAAAATTTTGTAACAATTAGCATGGCAGTCGGTGAGATTCTAGCAGGAAATTTAGAACAGCGGCGCTCCGTCCTGCGGCACTTCCCGCTCTTCGTCGTCTTCAACGGGGCACTAATCAGGTGGTTCTAATCCGAGAAAAACCGTCCTTTTGCGTTTCTGTACCTGTCCTAGCGCGAGGGCTCCATACCGCGGCACTGCCTGCTCACAGTCGTCTTCTACGTAGCAGAAACCCATGCTTTCGCACTGATTCGAATGCTGCAAACATCCTCTGTATTTTTTTTTCATGTTGGGGTAGACACAGGCCCTGCTCTTTCTTCCCGACGACGATCCTGCCAATATTCCGCTAGTTACGTTAGAAATTGCTTGTTTTCTCTTTTTATTTCTGTCACGGCCGTCAAAGAACTCTCAAATTGGCACTACTATTTCTTGAGTCCTATTTTAGTGGAAGCATTCATGTGCAGTGATTCCCAATATTTTTATTTTTAGGTAACCTTTGACGGTAGTCTTAGAATCTTCTTGCAAAGGTTCATGCCGCGCAGCAGATGGTGTGGTTCTACTCACGCCAGTCACCTTCCTTGTCGTTCGCGGCGCTGCCAGAGGGAGACATCTGGCTCGTGAAAATCACAAATTAATTCCTGTATTACTCCAGACGACCCTGAGCGCTCAGCGTGATTGCGATACTTGAATTTAGGAGGCCACCGTCCAGTGTTCCTAAGACGTATACTCATCACAGAGCGTCGACGTAGAATCCTCTTCACGTGTATTACGGAGTGCACTTTTGTTGTAGTAGACCAAACTACTCAGCCCTTTTGTGTACGTATGTGGCTTTGTTCCGCAAACTATAATTTAGCAGTTCAGTTGCAACGAAGACAAGACGAAATTGTTAAATGCAGCATCTATAGCATCATTAAAGTGACTCATTACTTTAAGGCACAAAGTAAAAGGGGATGCGGGCTACGACAACCTCACGCGCAAGCCCAGACAACACTTTTCAATTCCGGGATGAGTGGTTTGATGAGGGGAAGAGGATTTTCTATCAGACTCCTCTGTTTTAAAATCTCTTTATCCGGGTTTACAAGGAAAGGTGAAGAGTTAACTCAACCCGCTGCTGTTTTCGATGGCTGTGCACACAAAAAGAATGAAATTAGAAGCCCTGGTGCGCTCATAGGGGCCTCCAAATTATTATAGACGTTTGTTCCCATAAGAGCGCGCCATCGGAACTTTTCAAGTCGTATTTATTTCGTACGAGTTTAGAGGAGCGCATACCTTTCGCTCATCGGGCGGAACACTAATGCGAACGTGTTTACATTACACTTCTAATGTCGCGCTTATCTCGCCCCATATTCGAAGCTGTACCCCAACGTGGAAAAGAAAACGACAGTAGCTGTCTCATATATCGTTGGACACCTGAACCGCGCCATAACGGAATGAATAAAAGAGGGAAAGAAAGGAAGAGAGAGGTGTCATAGTGGAGGGCTCCGGAATAATTTCGACCACCTGGGGATCTTCAACGTGCACTGCCATCGCACAGCACACGGGAGCCTTAGCGTTTTGCCTCGATAAAAACGCAGCCGCCGCGATTGGGTTCGAACCCAGCAACTCCGGATCAGTAGCCGAGCGCCCTAAACACTGAGCCACCGCGGCGGTTTGATTCTGGCGGAAAAATTTTACTTTTTCCGCCTGATTCTGGCGGAAAAAGTAGAATTATCACGCCAATAGACCATACAGCATAAAAAGGTGAACATTCTCAAAAACTTCACAGAGCGGAGCGAAACACACAAAGGATGATGTATATGAGCGACAGCTAGGGACGGTAAATTATCGCCTGTCTTTTCGTGCCTCCCGTACTTCTCTGTTTCGCAACGCGCAGTCAACATGCACGATCGCGAACTGTTCTGAACGAGACTTTGCATCTAGCGTTTTGTCGGATGTCTTTATAATGCCTGGCATTGCCAGCGCCTTGAATCTGTCGAACCACATACAGATTACGGCCCACCGTTATCTTTAATGCAGTTATATAACCACTCTCGTTGTGAGCCATTTGCCGTTACATATGCAGAAACGATTTCTGCATATGTAACGACAAATGGCTCACAACGAGCGTGATTATATGACGAAACGCGTTCTGAATATGTAGCGCACTGTAGGAATAAGTCGGTAGACTAACATGTGCACTGGAGTCACAAAATGTGCGCTTTATTTGCGGTGAATTGCAACGCCATCTTGCGAGCGTGAGCAGGTTGACCTCACAGCAAACACGACTCCACCGCAGCTGGCACAGAGAATGCCGTTCTTTTTTGCACACCCAGAGTAGAAATATCAAAAGGGCATATTTTAGAGCTGTGCACTTTTTACTGACTTGCAACTCGTTATATGCAGCTACGAATACGGTCCTCATAGTAATGAAAATAATGTTGCTCATCACTTAACTTATCACTTTGTTCATCATCAAAAATCACATTGCTTCACATATTATTCACAAGCGAGTGTGGTTACGTGCCATTTGGCTATCGCTATTGTTTCTTTGCAACGAACTAAGGAGAAATGTGCGACATATTGGAGCCCGTGTCTTCTATCCTTGACATGTTTTTGGAGGTCGTCCCATTCCCCGATATTCAACAAGTGGAAATGGAAGCGCTGTCAAGAGGAGGAAATCTAGCGTTGTTCCCGGAACCATTCTGATCATAGCAGAGCCTGAGAGCACTTGATAAAGGTCGAATGAATAAAGTCGGGAATAACGGAGCGGGTTTAAGTGCGGTTCGCTTCAGTAACTCTTCAACAAGCACGCATCGCACGGAAACTGGCCTCATCGGGAAGCTCGTGCTATGTCGATGCCGCGGGACCTGCGTAATGGGAATGATATTCAGTGAGTCAGGAACATTCAGCTTGCGCAAGAGTGTCTACGCCAGGGTGAGCGTGCTTGTGCAGTGTTACACTGGTTGCTCACTTCACCGTAATGCATTAGACGATCCGCAGTCAAATCGAGCGTGGTCGAGCATTGCATGTCGACGATGAGAGGAAGTGCCGTGAGCGGGCTGGAGGCAAATTGAGTGCGGAGTTGTAATCATCTTCGGAAGTGAAACCTGATCTCTTTTTCCTCCTCGGCGGTTTTGAAACGACTTCAAAGGACAGTGATACGGAACGCGACATTTGGAGCGATCATGTAGATGTGTTTGAGATGGGCGTTGCTGCTTGCCGTACCAGTTTTAACGAGTGGAAGCTCAGTGTCATTGAGAGATGTTTTATTTCTTTTGTTTATTTGGTATCGCTTGTTATCTTTGTCTCGACGATTTAGTTGGCTGGTAAGAGAGCACTCGTTGAGGGATGCCCATCTTGACCTCAGAGAAAAGTGGAATCTCTTTTCAGAGCTGCGATTGTCCTACATTTTTGGGAACATTGTGGTACTAGCATGCATGTCCTTACCTTACGCCCTTGCTCCTCAGCCCTCCCCTCTTACCCATTTACATTCACTGTTAACTTTGTTACAATGTATGTTCACCATTCTGGGAAACCTTCACGTTAACCCCTCTCACTTCTTTTTTTCGCTCTATTCTGGCTAAGAAAAACCGAAAACGTTCCATGTTCATGGTGTGTTTTAAATTAAGTTAAAGTCATCAAGAAATAACTTTTCGTACAAAAATATGCAATAATATCAGGCTAGGGACCAATAACACCTTCGTATAGTTTTGTAATTGTGGGTTAGTTAGTGCAGCCTCATAAAGTGCAGGAAAGCGTGAGGAGAGTAAAAGTGTGATCACAGCCGTCAGTATATGCATAACGGTTAGTGGCCCATAGAAGCATACGCGCTGCCTCCAGGCGAGTGGATATAGAAAAAATTGAGACGCTCAGCCAAAAACGGATATTAAAACGCTCCTGGTGTTTTCGTTCTTCATCCTGGGTGATAAGACTGCGATGTGCGACTTGCATACTCGCCTCATTATTTTTTCATGCGTACACATACATACTCCAAAGTCGTTCAATTTTGCCGCCGGCAAGTTTAACCAGTGGCATCTATAAAGGAAATAGCTCTTCCCTGTTAGCAATGCAGACAATTCGCACATTTTTTAAACCTAGGGCTCACATTTCACGCCCGGCAAACCACAGCAGTTTTTTATGAGCTCTCAAAGGTTACGGGTACGCTTACCATTGCCGAAGTAGCCTAATGCATGCCCTTGCCTCTACTCTTTGTTGCCCTGTTAACACAGATTTTCCGCACAGTGAGGAACCTGAAAGCTGTTAGCGGCGGCGAGATACCCAGTGAAGAGGTTTCCTCTAAACCACAGAACTTGGGTACTCATCAATAAAAATTAGGACATGCAGTAAGGCGAAATGTAACCAGTGCTCCTTCAAGTAACCGAGCGAATTCCTACAGGAGAAAAATATAAATGGGATGGAAAAGTTTGAGTTGGAGCGATAAGTTGAGGAAATTTTACAGAAAATGCTGAATAGCTGCCAGCGAAAAACTCGATTTATACTTGATCTACGGGTGCGACCTTTGTCTTGCAGTAGACGTGGTTAGCCGGGTGATGATGAGGATGAGTGAGACCAGGCACATGACCGGCCCATTTTCTTCTCCACGCGCACGGTTCACTAGTACTGAAACCATTCAGGCATACTTACTCGCCTAGTAAATCATGCCGATGCATGTAGATTACGTTCCCTTAGCTTCATACAGAAAGACAGTGTCATTAGTGGCTTTCTTTTAATCAGTGCTAGTCCCGACCGCACGACAACGAAGCGCAGCTTGACATTGTAGGGACTGCACTATTAGGTTAAATGGAGCTATTCCTAGTTGACTATTCAGTAACCCGTGAGCAGTGTCATGCAACTATAGCATGTAGCTTTAATGAAGAAATCAACGTGTGCAGAAAAGCTCAGAAGATGATAGTTTCCAGGACATCGTGTGCAATTCCGAGAGTTGCAAACTGTTCAGGAGCAAATTCAATGAAGTTTCACTGCCGATATTACACGGTAAGAATGTGTCAGGATGAGATATTCCAGGATCTCTTCGAGGGGTGCCGTCCCTGTACGCATATCGGCCCGCAATGCCACCTGGACAGGGAGACCACGGAGGCATCCATCAATGTGGAAACGTGGCGCCGGCCCTGACAGTGCGGCAGGTACAGATTCGTCAGAATCCACATTTTCGGCCTAACAATTGTCAAGGCCAATACGACGCCTCATGTTCGCGGAATTCCTTCGCTTGTTGAAGTGCTCGTAAAAATTTCAAAAAGTCGGTGGCGCCACTTTTAAGTCTAGGTAATATTAAAGATCTGTACGCCTCACATATCGCGTCGGAGTCTGAATGTCGTAGCGCAGATCCAGTCAAGTTATATCGAGAGAGAGAGAGAGGAGTGTTTTGGCACAAGCGATGGACGTAACGCGCTTCCTTGTTCCTGCACTGGCATTTGGAAGACTGCGGTGAAGCGGGAGAGGTGGTGTGACCAGCGTATACAGTAGCGATCTAGCCAATAATTAGAGTGCACTTTGGTTTCAACGTCATCGCGACGGCAAGCTTTTAAACGCAGATAAAACTAACATGCGAGTGTAGTGATGCTAGAGTATATTGCATGCAGCATTGAAGAGCGGTGTTACGAAGACGGAGTGGTGACGTCATGGCTTATGGGCGTTTAACATCCTAGAGTGGCTCAGGCTATGAGAGACGCCGTAGTGAAGGGCTCCGGAAATTTGGTCCACCTGGGGCTATTTAACGTGCACTGACATCGCATATTACACGGGCCTCTAGAATTTCGCCTCCATCGAAATTCGACCGCTGCGGCCGGGATCGAACCCGCGTCTTTTGGGCCAGCAGCCGAGCGCCATAACCACTCAGCCACCGCAGCGGCCCCGGAGTGGTGACGTCACAACATGGACATAACGAAGGGCTTGAGGCAATGGCGGGTGCAGCTTTCATTTGGTTTAGTGATGTATGTGGCATAACGTGAGCAATAGGAATTTTTTTAACAGGTTTAAAGGCCACACAGGACCGCCGGCTGTCATCCAACCAATCACGAAAGTATGTTCTGCGTTCGCTGTAACTGATCGAGGCATTAAAGGTGCAAATTAACACAATTCACTGCTCATGATCACCGATAGCAGTTACGTAAGGCTACAAGGAGATAATTAAAAATTGCAGTTAAATAAACATGGCGAATTTATAGATAACACCTTTCAGTGTGACGGACCGCTTGAAGAAAAATAAAGAAGACTGCCGGAGGGGCGCTCTGGACCGCAGTTGTGATTTTTTATGCATGGAATTAATTGAACTATTTCATTTTTGGCCTCCACTGTCCAGACTATTTTTGTCCGATCTCTCCTCTCCACTAATATTTCTCCGTGCTTCCGCAGACGTGCGCCTGGCAAACGTGGATCTATTTCTGCTCTGCACCTGTGCTATCCTGTGCACGGATGCACCAATGCACCAGAGCGGACGTCACACGACATGAAATCAGACAACTTCCATTATAATCTAACGCGGTCATCGCTAAGAAGAGTTACCGACGCAGAAAAACGAGGTTCGTTTCAAAAAGCAATGTCAAACCAACGAACTCAACTTGAGATTGAAATGCTAAGACAGCTCCAATGTTGCGTTGGCAACGGGGCAGCGTCCATGTATTCGCAGGCCCAGGTGACAACCTTAGGTCCCTACCGGAACTCCGTGAAAAGAGGAGCAAAACCAAACTACCTACTGAAGACTAGAGCACGCTACATAACTTCACGCAGTAGGGTAGTCCGTCCAAAGTCCAGAATAATTTTTGACCTTCTTCACTTGCCGCATGTGACGAATGACAAGGCCAACTTGACGATGTTCATGTTCAAGAAAACACAGCTATGTCTTAGAGCATTCACCATCATGGATAGTCGATGTATGTAAGCGCCCCGCCTTCCTCAGGGAGATGAAAAAAAAAGCTTTATCTTCTAATAACCCAGCGCTTGATTTGGCGCCGAGCAGACAGTTCGTAAGAAAGCCGTCTGTCGAGGCGGGAAACGATGGGCGCATTTCTAGCTCGAAACGCTCCCCTTGTCAGCAACAATGGGGATTCGGCGCTTCTTTATCTGCGGGCAATAACAGAGCACAATGGCGAAAAACCCGCCGAGGCCATGGCATTTCTCGCGAGTGAAACCAAAGAGAAAGAAGAGAGCACGAAACCCAGTCTGTATCAAATGAACCTCGCGTGTTCCATTCTGCTCACCCCTCTGTTTTCTCGTTCCTTCTTGCCCATAAAGAGAAGAAAGTGAACGAGGAACTCGCTTGATACGTTGTGAGAAAGCATCCCTGACGAAGTAAAGTCTTGTGGGTGTTTGGAGGGTTCGCTTTTTGGTGACAGTGTTTTGAGCCGACGTGGTAAGTTCCAGTGTGTTTCTCCACTGTACCATCACAGCTCCTCAGTTCAAGGTTCTGTTGGAGTTTATCTTTGATTGTTACTTTGCCTGGCGTCTTCCAACACACGGATGCAAACCAGAAGTTATTAAATAAACAGACGAAAGCTTCAGGAAGAGTTCGCGAAACAGAAATCATTTCTGTTTATCCCGGCGTATTGGGATAAACTTTTAAGCTTGCATTATTATGGTTTTTTATTGCTTCAGTGTTAATGCGAATTTCTTGATAAACATCTACAGATACAAGCTCTTAGATTCACGAAAGCATTTGCTCTTGTTTATAGTCTATGTAATTTGTAGTTTTTTTTATTTAAAGGGGCCTTGTCACTTCTACGACACATTCTGGCTTTTTGCTTTTTTCAGTTCGAGCGCCCTAGGCGCTATATATTCGAAAAAACACGACGGACATAGGGCTTCGTAAACCGCCTAACACTGACAGCTACTGCCATGTGGAATGAACAGCTAAATTTCATAAGTTTACAATTTAATACTCATCATCTCTGAACGCTTGTCACACAATTGAGTCGACACTGGACCACCGGCCCCTCCGGGACGAGTAGGCTTAGTGAATCCGCAGGATTAGTGCGTGTGCAATAGACACTTGCGGAGAGCGAATTCACTACTACTAGCGAATGCAAATGGCTATCGAGTTCAGTTTCGGCAGCAGTGTTGTGAAATTCACAATTCCATACGTCACAAGACGCAGGTACGATCAGCTAGATAAGTGCCAGCTAAGCTGAAAAGCAACTGGCTGCTTTCGTCGGCGTCGCTTGTTGAAAACAAATTTGGCCATTTCATTTAATGGAGACAATCGCCAAGGCCAAACAAACTTTTGGAGAAGGCGATTTAAAATCACTTATTTGCCACACTGAAGAAAGGAGATACCGTTAGATGCGCTATCCTAGGCGGCGCCAAAAACTCTGCTATCAAGCATCTTCCAGTCAGGCGAGTGCACCATCGGTGATAGCATCAGCGGTACTACGTGAAGGGTTATGGTACTGTGCAAACAAGTATAGCTACAACTAGTGTGAAAAAGTATAGAATATTTCAGATAAAGAGAACATCGCTTAGGTTTTATGTCATGCAAGCGAGCAATATAGTATAGCTGTTCTTATAGATATATGTATACAAACGCAGCGTTGGGCACAGTCGTCGTAATCGGATCAATCCTGGAGGAATTTAGTGCTCACAAAGTAGATGCTAAATAGTGTACTATTGCCTCGATGAACTCATTCAGCAAATACGCAGCCGAAAAAAGTGAGCAGCGGACCGCCTCGGAAGCCAAACGGAAACATTAGCCGAATGAAAGACGGTTGAAATTACGAGACTCGTTAAATGAAACGACTCAGTATAATTCTTACGTCAGAGATCAAAGGTTGCAAGAGCAGCAGGTTGTTTCGAAAAGAAAGGAAGAAAAATAATTTTAAAGATATCTAACACACCCAATGAATTGAAATTTCGATGAATGCCAAAGCAGCAATTCTTGTTCGAAGATTGGCTGTCACGACCCTTTTAAATCACCCTTTACCCGATGCCTCGTCTGGGTCCTCCGAGGAACTATGAATGAATGAATGAATGAATGAATGAATGAATGAATGAATGAATGAATGAATGAATGATCAATCATTGCTCTTTATATTTTTATTCACTCTTGCATGGTGCTGAAACCTTTCGCCGTCCAACCCTGTGTTGTGCACTTTGCATTGACCTTTACACATATATTTGTGGCTTTTCGTTTGTTGCGCCTCAACTCTCATGATGTTGAAAATAAACTGATTGAGTGATTGATTGCTTGACTGACTGACTGACTGACTGACTGACTGACTGACTGACTGACTGACTGACTGACTGACTGACTGACTGACTGACTGACTGACTGACTGACTGATTGACTGACTGACTGACTGACTGACTGACTGACTGACTGACTGACTGAATGAATGAATGAATGAATGAATTATTGATTGATTAATATATTGATTGATGCAAACAATATCGCTATATCGATATTGGATACCATATCGGTATAGGCATTGACGTCGTATACGTCGCTGTGTTAACAGCGTGGCTTTTTTCAAACTATCTCTTTCCCTGCTCAGCAAATTTGAATCAAAACAAAACGTTTAATTTTTTTGCAATTTCGGGGAAACTTTAGGCTCTGTATAATTTTTTCATTCCTGTTTTTTCTTTTTGTTTCTCTGACTCCTTTTGAGCGCCGCTTTTTGCACAGCGAGGTTCGTATATCAAGGGCCGGTCAGACTCAAACCTTACATCTCTTCTACTGGTGTGTGCTCATATTCTTTTATTTTTTTCGGTTTTCCTTCTTTTCCATTTATTTTGTTTCGTTCTTTCGACACACGATCGCTTTCCAGAAAATAAAGTCCACCTTCACACCTGGTGGCGGTCAGATGACATGCGAGCTAGAAGCCTGCAGTTGATCTATGCTTTGAGCAACAATATACTATCGCACATAAGTAAAACGTTTGGCACATAATCTACCAGGCGTTCAGTTCTAGTTGTGAAAATGAGGGCGCAAATGGCAGTTCAGGCAAGGATTTATATTTTAAAGGGCCTGAGGAAGCAATGTGCCAGCCAGCGGTGATGACGCGTTTTGTTAATTTAACAAAAAATATCCTAAGTGTCGCGTATGAGATAGCAGTATTTTTAAATAATAAGCGAATTAAAAAACTTGGTCGCTAACTTTGAAACAAATTTCGCGTATTAGGCACTCGTTTTTGAGAAATTATGTAATAATCTTCACAAGTTACTTCCACGACTAAAATACTGCGTAATTAGAACGATTGCGTGATGCCCCCTTTCATATACTTTTGGGAAAGACCGGGACCACATGCTTCCAATACATCAAACCAATAGGTAGGTTCTGAATAAGCATTATCATCGCTAGACGAAAAGAGAATAAACAAGGATGAAAGAATAAACTCACGATCACCCAACTGTTATTTATCGTGCTGCTCTCGTGACATTACAAAAAAGTAAATACAACATTGCCGTTGTTTACATCACTTGAGTAAGCTCCATGCACAAACGTGTCACAAGAAGCACGGAATGCGATAATGCGCCAATTTCGGAGTGTCTTGTGTTTCTACATTCCAGCTTGCCAGGTGACGAAGCCCGCGAATCAGCATTCTGCTTCCTTTCTTTTCTTTTTTTCCTTCTCGTCACATAGAGAAGCTGCTCTCCTGACGCACTTTGATGTTTCTCCGCGAACGTGCGCGGAAATGTTTGCTCTATAGTCGCGCTGGCTCCGCATCTTGGTGCTACTCTATTGCATTGTGCCCCTCGGAATGCTCTGTTTCCACCGTGACGTGGGTACGAGCGTCCCAATACTCTCAAGAGCAGCTTGTTTAGCGCCGAGTATTGGGGCCTTATTTGGTTAGCTGGCTACTACAAGAGATTGAGATGCAGATGAGAGGGTGTGGCGACGTCACCGCATACTGATCAGAGGTTTAGCGAGCGCACCACATTCTACACTTACATTTTGCCCTAAATTTGAAACGCAAAATCGCGAGGATCGACAGTGCTCAATCAATGAACACCTCGGTGTCTCACAACAGGATTCAAGGTTCAGTACTTTGTGTCACACATTAGTAACAGTACTGCGACTGCAGGAGCGGAGAGCCAAGAATATTGCTACACCTTTTGTTGTATAAGCAATGCAGTACACTAAATTCCGGGTGCAGTGCTTGGGATCATATAATATCAACAATACAGCGACGGCAGGGACATAGAGGTCAGAGCTTTGCTGCTTCTTTTCTTTTATAAGCAATGCAACGCACCAACGGCAAAATTAACAGCCATTTCCTTGCTTGCTGAATAAACTGCAGGCTCTGTAGAAGGCATGAGCTTATTTTCAACAATCATTAGTGAGACACTTGATGTTTCAAGAACATGTACTAATGAATGGCAGACATCTTTCATAGGAACAATTTGGAAAGCGTGAAATCTGAGTTCTGATTGAGCAGCCTTATAAAAAAAAAAAACTGAAGATATTGCAATTTCGTTAAAGATGAACCTCCATCTTTAAGATACTGATCGCAATGCGCAATGATACACTGTGACGTTCTTAGTTTATAATGAAGTTCAGTTGCTCTTCTGAGCCAAGTCGTAGCAACAAAGGACGACTTATAAAACGAGAATGATCCTTCAAACAGGGCTAGTTGGCCATACGTTTTTTTACCTCCAGTAGTGCCCTAACCTGGTTGAAAGAGATATACAGAAAAAAACGCCATTGAAGTCATGAACTAAATTAGCCGAACGTTATAAGGACATTAACTTCTCGAAGCAAAAACTATGTGGTGACCTAGGAGAAGCGAAGAATGTGTGTTATGTGAGGGGTTATTTAGTGGATTCGTGCTAGAAGTCAATATTTTACATTACCTCAACCCAGACAAACTCATTTATTGACTCGTGCCAGGCAACATGAAGCTTATTTGAAAAATTACAGCGCGGATAAACGGGAACTTCAAGGGTAGAAAACGCAAGACAAGCGCTGTACCCTTGAAGTCCCCGTTTTCCGCGCTGTAATTTTTCATATATGTATCACCAACTCGCCCGCTTTGCTATCGTATTGAACATGAAGCTTTCCACGTAAACCTCCCGACGGTTTACCTTTTGGTGCTTCAGCTGAAAGGCTTAAAGCTGTCGATATTTGACGTTCATTAAAATAGAGCGGTGTAGGAAATTATAGACCATGAACTTGGAAACACGGGCTGGTTGCCCGATCCTCACTATTTCTACGTAGTACGTATTCGTAGACCTGCGCAGTTTCTAGCCATTGGTTCGCGAAACCTCTCACATGTTGTTTAGGTTCACTATTGTCACTGAACTCAACAGGGAAGACATTTGAGTCGTTAAAATTTATTCGCTTAAACTGTTCCATAAACAACAGAGTTACTTGAATGGATTCAAGAGCCCGCTGGTCTACAATCGTTTTGCGTTGTGTCAGAGAATTGAATCGCCGCGACAATGGCTTTGAATTCAAGGAGGCCACTCTTAAAGCACCGATTCCGCTGCCTCAAATAAACAAAGCTGCTTACGAATATAATTGGTTTTTGGGGAAAAGAATTGGCGCAGTATCTGTCTAATATATCATTGGAGACCTCAACTACGTCGTAAGAGAAGGGATAAAGGAGGGAGTGAAAGAAGAAAGGAAGAAAGATGTGCCGTAGTGGAGGGCTCCGGAATAGTTTCGATCACATAAGGATCTTTAGCGTGCACTGACATCGCACAGCACACGGGCGCCTTAGCGTTTTGCCTCCATAAAAGCGCAGCCGCCGCGGCTGGGTTCAAACCCGGGAACTCCGGACTAGTAGCCGAGCGCCCTGTCCACTGAGCCACCGCGGCGGGTTGCTTACGAATGCTGATTAGGTAAACATCTCACTGGGTTGGGGTGTGGATGTATTGAAGTTATCCTCATGACTAATTTACCGAAAGTTTTTTTCAACAGTTCTTCGCTGACATCTTCCGAAACACCTTTCATACCGCTAAGACCTGCAGAGTTTGGATATTGCTCCAACAGAGTCGGGAGTGGGTCGCAACTCTGAGATGCTGCGCTGGTTTTAATATGGTTATTCTCAGCGCGGAGCCGATATTGTGAGTGGATGCGAAGCCGGCATATGGATCCATGATCACGAAACGAGGTCTGTATCATATGTTCGGCCCTCCAAGAAAACACCCTGTCGGTGAAGGTAAAGTTGAAATGGAACAAAAACACAACTGTGTCCCGAGCTGCAACCACATCATTGTCGCAAAACGCTGTGCTAAAAAAAGAAACGCAACATGGCTCTCCTAAGGTGCAGGCTACCCCTGTCCCAACGAGAAAAGTAGCACGCTTGGCATTCCGGACTGCATTGAACGAACAGCGTACTCGTAAACTTATTTCGTATTCTGCGCACCTCGCAAACTTGGTTTCGCTAACGTGTCAGCGGCAACACAGTCTCACCCATCCCTATGGCCGCAACAAATTACGACTGGGCCGCAGTCCACGAACGTGGTCATCCTTACGGACGATGTGTTCGCTACGTGCGTAGAGCAGCTTACAAGCGACCGACGTCAACGTTTACACAGTTCCCTGCAGCGTCCCCTGTCCTTATGACATGAAAAGGGTGCGCCACCTTTTCTACATGGAGGTATGTTTTCATCAGCGTTCAGAAAAACACCCAGATTCCTGCTTGTTCGTATGGAACCGCTGGGGGCGTGTAGTATGGCAAGATCTCTGAACAGTTTTCAAACACAACGTGCACAAGTATCTTAACAATCCGCACCAATAGCACTGCTCCATTCAGCCATTCAGTGAGTCCTTGGGTGGGGACAGGGAGTCCCGACAACCACCTTCAGCTGCAATGCACGTAACTTCGCTAGCAGGGTAACAAAGGAAGTCCGCTGATGGAATGTGACTTCGTTTAGACTCGGTGCTGTTCGGGCGTCCGTCACGACGCGATAATATCGTTACGGGACGGATTCGGCACCTTCCAAAAGACGATATTAACTGCGCACATAGAAATATTGCGCCTCGCGCAGGTAGCTTGGCAATGCAGTGAGTCCTATATAGCTTTTGTTAGTCGTGCGTCCTGGACCCCGGTAATGGCCTTTTCGGATTCCCGTGCTGCCGATTGGAGCTTGGTCCGGTGAGGGAAGTTTGATAGGAATTCTCCGCGTACGCGCAGACTGCTTTCTCGCTCCCCAGCGGGAACTGACTGGCCTATGGAAGCTACGCAGCTGCGGAGTAGTATTAAGCGGTATGAAGGGAGAGGAAAAAAAACATTTTAAAGCGGTTCTCCAAAGAACTGTATCCGCCTGGCACGCTTAACGGCCCCCGGGGCGCATTGGATGGGTAATTGAATTCCGAACACCCGGAAGAGTATTGCTATCCGTAGCCTCTGCGAAATACTAGACCGTCCTTTACTTTAGGGCTGCTCGAAGGATCGCTGCATTTAAAAAGGTTCGGAATCCTATTTCGAAGTTTGTAAGATATATTGTCCAAATATTGGGTTGCGACAGGTGCCCTGTCAAGCAACTTTTTAATGTGTTCTCATATTTTGCAGTAAACGAAGGCGAACTGATTTATAGTGCACATACTTTGCGTAGTTCACTTTGCCGACTAATGGTGCTATCTATATAGAAAGCACTTCGTGCTCCAAAATTTTGAGTACATGTACTACTTCGGCCAAACTTTCTAGGTCGTTATTGTTGTGGGTTGAGGCTCCTGAGTGACTGGAATCGCTATGTGTGTCATCGGAAGTACGAGACAGTGGTCTATGTTCTCTTACTTTTTCAGCAGGTGGCACATGACTGAAGGCATTCAAAATACGCCTTAGGAAAAATGAATACGTCTGCCATTTTTGGCAAGAATTTGTTTTATGTTTAACATATTTTGTATGCATGTATGACAGAATATAGCAGAAGTAAATATGACCGAAGCAAGAAATCAAAAGGCTTCATAAAGTAAAGAAAATATGATCAGCAAAGAAGTGTTTGTGAAGCTCGGCTTGGAGTTTTGCAGCCTAACCTTAGCAGCTCTTCCTTACCGATGCACATGCGCATGCACATGCAGATGATGCAGATGTACATGATTGCCAGTTACCAGTCACTAACTAGCAATCATATGCACGTGCATCAGCGACCAGTGGCTGCCAGTCTCGGGAGGAGGATCGCACTTTCTTTTTTTCAAGCGATGTTTATTGCCTCAAGGCACATACATAACGGACCAAAAGTACAGGTATGAAGTGAGGAGCTACGTGCCCACCGTTGCTGTGTGATACAGTGCAGTCACGTGGCAACTGTTTTGGTGAATTTAACCTTCAATGCAGGGAGGCGCGTCCTTGACAGACGTAAGTAGTAAGAGCTCTTAAAACAGGGACACTACAGTACACAAGCGCTTGTGTTCTGTCGTGGCACTGTTTCTTTTTGCGCTATAGAACCCCTTCTTTGTTACATTAACAGAGTTATACTTCACGTGATCGTTTTGCGGAAATGATTTTGTTGCACTTATTATGCCAGAACCTGTCCACATGGTCCAGCAGCAACAAGGCTCTGTCAATGAGGCGCTTAAATTCGCTAACTAGTGCTTTAGACGTTTACGACAAACTTGGTCTGCCTCAAGGGTTATGAAGCGTGGCGCTTTGTACACATCAATTTTGCGCCCGTTAATAAAATTTTGATCTGAGCGCTACTCTTTTGGCGATAAATTAACAGTTTATTACTATACCCAGAAACACATCACATACAGAGACACGAGTATTAGAGTCCCGTCTCAAGTCGATTTTAGTTTAATAAAGAATAGCACCTGTAGAAAGGGCAATAGCTTTCTCATTAACCGAACTTAAAGATTTCGAAAACCTAACCTATCGCCATAACTAATTTCCGTTCTTCGAAGCACTTGACTTCTATTCCGTTTGTTTGAATCTGCCAACGGTCCCCACTATAATACTTGGATTCTCTCTCCACTTTTAAGGCAAAAAGAAAAGATGCCTAAAAAAGCTAAAACACGTTAAAATCTAGGGGACCACAATATCATTCCCACAGCCATTACAACTTCTGCATTGCCGCAACAAGAGAGCCGGGAACTGCGGAATCACCAGACTGACGCAACGGGCGGGCCACTTGTCGGCGACGGAAGTATAATATAGAGGGTGTCTCAGCTGGAACGGGAAAAGATGTAAAAAAAACAAATAAAATCTCCTTTAGATCGAAATGAGCTAATTGTTGTTTTGAATTATTCAAACCAGGTAATATTACCGGCTAATGTTATTTTCGTTCTCCCTACTTTAATAACTAGTCAGCATTAATTATTAATCAGTTTAAATATGGCTAAAAGCGGAAAGCTGTGAAGTGAGAAAGTGTCGAGTGCATAAAAATGATCCTACCCGGGTGGTTTCGACGAGGCAGCCTTAGCAAAATCGCTTTCATTGGGCAGAATTGAATGCCCTCGAAGTTTAAAATCTACCACATACCAAAATACGTACCAAAATACGATGCTGTGCCTTCTTCATCCGCTAGATTAACTATGGCAGGCATTCCAGCGCATGCATATCAAATGCCGTGTGATGTCGACGCAGATGGAATTGCGTGTCCGTTCTCTATGCCTGAGTTGCTGGCTGCAATAGATGATGCGAAACGGAAAACAGCGCCCGGCCCGGACAATATTCAGTACGAGGTGTACAAGAACCGGAGTTGCGCTTCACTCCCTCAACTACTTGACACCATAAACAAAGTATGATTGGATGGCGCAGTGCCCGAGAGCTGGAAATCCGCTGTCGTGATTCTTATCCCGAAACCAGGAAAGCCTCCGACGGACCTTGTCAACTTGTGAACAATCTATTTAACTCCTACGCTGTGCAAGCTGGCGGAGAAAATGCTAGCCACACGATTGTCATGGTGGATAGAGCAGCACGGTTTTTATCACTCAGCACAAATCGGCTTTTGTCCATATATTGGTGCATAGGACGGGTTGGCTGTCTTAGCATCTGCAGTTTTGTCATCTACACGCAGCCGCAATGAGCGTACTGTTTTAGCAATGGACGTTGAAAAGGCATATGACAAAATCAGTCATGCAGCCATTCTGAACTCCATTGACATGCTTCATCTCGCTCTGAGAGTGCGTAGTTTTGTCCAAGCATTTTTGGAAGGCACGAAATTTGCAATACGCCTCAGCGGCGAAGCGGTCGGATCATTTGTTCCTCTCTGCGGCGCGCACCAGAGATCAGTGTTGTCGCCGACGTTAGTTAATGTTGCTTTCATCCCGCTGGCTTGGCGCTTACATGACATCCGTGACAAAATTTCTTCAGTACGTTGGCGACATCACGGTGTGGAGTACTCACCAAGATCTCCGTACTCAGGAGGCTGCCCTTCAATCTGCCTTCGATGTTACCTGTAATTACGCATCATCCATCGGACTTCAGCTATTCGTGCATAAAACAACATACACGTCAGTCGCCAACCGCTGGGGACGCCGTAAACTCGCTGCAAGTCCAATCCGTCTTTGTCTATCAGGCACTACAGGAAAGTCCGAGTGTAAAAATCCTTGGCTTAATAATTCACCAATCAGGATCAGCGACTGCATGGCTTTCTCAGGCAAAAATACAAGCTATTCAGACTTCGCATGTGATTAGAAGAATTTCTCCTAAAACTGGGGGCGCAGGCTCGTTCGTTCACGGCAATTGGTGAGGGCAGTTCTGCAGCCACGTATTGTTTATCAAGCCCAGTTTCAACATCTTACAAGAGCACAATGGGATCGCCTTGAAGCCGTGAACCGAGAGGTAATAAGGACCATTACGTGCCTTCCACGCATCATACCGGTCAGGGCTTCACAAGAGAATGCGCAGCTCAATACCATTGATGAGCTGGTGCAGGAGCGCCATGAAGCGTGCAGCCTTAAGGCCAGTCTATCGCACTTCATGCATGCACTGAGGACTTATGCAACGTCACACTCCATTCTTAAGCCGCAAACGCCAGTTCTTCCCCTATGGAAGTTTGTACAGCTCAGCGACAACAAGCTAACAGATAATCGCCGGCCAACATCTGCTCATTCGGCATCGTTGCTTCGCCAGAAGTTGGAGGAACAAGATGCTTGCCTGTCTGAAGGACAGAGGAGGTTGCACTTAGGAGGATCAGGGTCGGGGTTGCCCTCACACCAGCCATCACTCGGAAGTGGCCTCAGTACCGAGAATTGTTTCCTCGGCCTGGGTGTCCGATATGTAAACACGAGGACATTGAGGCCGACATTCATCACTTACTGTGGGACTGCCCAGCTCTCAAGCCTACAAGGATCCGGCACCTGATGGTAGCAGGTCTTTCACCAAGCAACCCTGCTTCATATATTGCCTGGACGCAGGGACCATACCATCGTTCTATACTGAACTTCTTCATATCAGCTAACCTTTTTCCATTAATTTAATCTCTACTACATCATTCATAACACCTTCACCCCTCATTGATGCCCTGGGGCAATCAATTTCGCTTAAAAAAATCTACCACATCACAGCGTGCTCAGTACTTGCGAATGTGCCACAGTTAGAACGCCCTCATTAGAAAACAACTCAACACTAAGGGCATTGACAATAAGTTTTTACCATATCATCCGCGTTTCGATAAAGCGCTGCCAACTTTGCGCCTTCTGTACTGTCCAGGGGCTGTACTCTATAAGCTGTCCTTTTACACTGCTTGTTTCGCGCCCATTTGGTTTTCCGTCACTGGTCACTCAGGTATACCCGTGGCTTTCAAGCGTCTGCGGGAAGGAACACAGACATTGGCTGGTTGGAGTCTGGTACTCAGAATTTGCTGCATATTACAGCCAATGGCAGTCAGCTGCTGAGGCTCTTGCCGCCAACCACCCAATGGCTGGTCGCTTCCAACAGACGAATGAAAGCCGTGGGTGTATCCGGGTGACCAATGAAAGAGAACCAAATGGGTGCGAAATGGGCCAACGAAAATGGACAGCTTATAGAATACGGCCCCAGGGCACAGGTATGGCCAGCGATTACAGCGTTGTCATCAGTGATTTGGCAAAGTGCTGCCCCTCAGCAGCGCGTCAGCAGCCGCTGGCGTACATCTCGCAACCACGAAATGTGATGCCTGATTGTGGGAAGCAAAGAAAGCGAGAAGCTGCCAGCGCTTTACTGAATCGTAGATCGGAGCTCTGTAGTCGCGGTGCGTTCGAACACTCTCTCCAGAGGCACTTTTTAAAAATTTCGTGGGCTTTCAATTCTCCCGTTAAAAAGGATTGGCCTACCTCGTCGGAAGGTCCTAGGCTAGTACAAATAACGATGCTGCAATCGATTCCGTGCCATTTTAAAATTTCCCACCCTTCACCATTCGCAGAACTGACGACACCCCCCGAATTTGCTCCACGTTATTGGCTGAAGCTTAGGGGGTGGTTTCGGTTCAGCAAATACAGAGGTGCGGGAATTTCAATAAGGACATTGATTTGGAAAATAATCGCAATATTATATACAGAGCCAGGCTGGCTCGGATGTATGTCATGGCGCTCCATAGTGTCCCGAATCCCATACGAGCTTTTATTGCAATTTTAAGAAGGTAACGAATTAACGCCGATGAATTTCAGAGTAAGCAGAACGAAAAAATACTGGCCGGTGCTTTCATTACTCTTCAGAACATTCGCTTGCTTTTTTAAATTTAAATGTAGGATCTTTGATTTTTAACCATGATTTATTTTAGCTCAGACAACTATAATCCCAAGCATTGAAGATTATGCTCCGTACGAACGAAGCCACATAACGAACCTTCAATGCATGCACACGCCTCTGTGAATTCGTCTCCTTCTTCCTTGGGAGGTACCAGATGCAGCTGAGAAAACAGTGCACGCTTTAAGCGAGGCAGATTGACAGCAGCGAACTTAGCGGGAAACTGCCCCCCTAATGGCTGTCGTCGCTAAACTGCCTCGCTAAATTTGCTCCACGCTGAGCGAGTTTAGTGCCTGACGCCTGTCCTAGGAAACGCTTGTCAGCGTAGGCTTCATTTTAACAGCAGTCTACATTTTCCCATTTTACGAGTCCTGCAACCTAGACTAGGATGATGGAACGTCTCCGTGTGTCAGCGTGCCGGAGTGTATGTATGTGTTTGTGTGTCGCACGGAAAAGTGCTAAGAGAAACGAAAGTCGGAAAAAAGGAAGAGATATATTTCAATGCCTCTAAACGTGTGCCTGTAATAAATAGGCGTCGCAACACTAAGCCGCACCGGGCAGCTGCAAGGGGCGTTGTGGTTAAATATAACTCATAAAGTACACGAAACTCGGTATGGGAGTCCAAAATATTTCTGCTTTGATCAGGATTTACAGCCGCCTTTATGAGCGGTTTCTCAACGCCTAACTGCTCGCCGAGTTCTTTCTGGCGTGAACTGCCGGAAGCAAAGAAAAAGGTTCGTAGTTTCTCGGATAATTGCTGAAGCCGTAGCTTAAGGCGCTGAATCTTCTCTTCTACATTTAGAGCAACATCTTTTACACTTCTAGCTGTTTAAGGTATTTCGAGGTAAAAGACGGGTTTCGTTGTAGACATCGGCGTAAAAGCGCTAACCGAAAACTCCGGCTCTCACCTGCTGTGCAGCCTAATAATTTTATCGGTCGGCGTGAGGCATCAAGGGCGAATGAACCTCAATGTAGCAGAAGCGCACCTGCGTTTGACGTTGGCGCAGTGCAGTTGTTGTTGAAGCGCCTCTTTTCCATCACGAGTAGAGGAAAAAGTCCAAGTGATGCAAAGCATCATCATCATCATCATCATCATCAGCCTTACTACACCCACTGCAGGGCAAAGGCCTCTCCCATGTCTCTCCAATTAACCCTATCCTTTGCCAGCTGCATCCACCCTTTGCCTGCAAGCTTCTTAATCTCATCCGCCCACCTAACCTTCAGCCGCCCCCTGCTACGCTTACTTTCTCTTGGAATCCACTCCATTACCCTTAAGGACCAGCGGTTATCTTGCCTTCGCATTACATGCCCTGCCCAAGCCCATTTCTTTCTCTTGATTTCGACTACGATGTCATTAACCCGTGCTTGTTCCCTCACCCACTCTGCCCATTTCCGGTATCTTAACGTTATACCTATCATTTTTCTTTCCATGGCTCGCTGCGTTGTCCTTAACTTAAGCTGAGCTCTTTTCGTTAGCCTCCACGTTTCTGCCCCGTAGGTGAGTACCGGTAAGATTAAGCTGTTGTACACTTTCCTCTTGAGGGAAATTGGTAAACTGCCACTCATAATCAGCGAGAATTTGCCATATGCGCTTCACCCCATTCTTATCCTTCTAGTTATCTCCCTCTCATGATCCGGATCTGCTGTCACTACCTGCCCTAAGTAGACGTATTCCGTCACAACTTCTAGGCTCTCGCTGCCAATTTTGAACTGTTGTTCCCTTGCTAGGCTGTTGAACATTACCTTGGTTTTCTGCATGTTAATTTTTAGACCCATCGATCTGCTCTGCCTGTCTAACTCATTGATCATGATTTGCAGTTCACCTCCTGAGTGACTCAGCAAGGCAATGTCATCAGCAAACCGCAGATTATTTAGGCATTCTTCATTTATTCTTATTTCCAACTGTTCACAATTCAGGCCTCGAAATACCTCCTGCAAACATGCGGTGAACAGCATTGGCGAGATCGTGTCTCCTTGCCTGACGCCCTTCCTTATTGGAATTTTATTGCTGACTTTATGGACGACTATAGTAGCTGTGCAGCTGCTATATATATCTTCCAGTATTTTGACATAAGGCTCTTCTACCCCCTGATTACGCAATGCCTGTATGACGGCTTAGGTTTCCACTGAGTCGAATGCTTTCTCGTAATCAATGAAAGCTGTATATAGAGGTTGGTTATATTCTGCGCATTTCTCTATCACCTGATTGATAGTGTGAATATGATCTATTGTGGAATATCCTTTACGAAAGCCTACCTGATCATTTGGTTGATTAAAGTCTAACGTTGCCCTGACTCTATTAGCGATTACCTTAGTAAATACTTTGTAGGCAACGGATAGTAAGCTGATCGGCCTGCAATTTTTCAAGTCCTTGGCGTCTCCCTTCTTATGAATTAAGATAATATTTGCATTCTTCCAAGCTTCTGGTACAGTCGAGGTCATAAGGCATTGCGTATAGAGGGTGGCTAGTTTATCTAGCACGATGTCCCCTCCATCCTTCAACAGATCTGCAACAGATCTTGCAAAGCAGCATACCAGCCGTTAAATGAGCATCCCCATTATGTGCGGGAGGAGCGGGTTCCAAAATCCGGTGCTTTGAAGGTAAACCACGCTTTTATAACCGTTGAATCCGTGCCCTGGCATGTCTGCTCTGATAATCTGGAGTGACATGCTTGAGAAATGAGTCATGGACCCCCCCCCCCCCCCCCATCCTACAACCCGCTTCAAACAGACGAAACATAATAGACATCCTCTTCAGCAAACATCACAGACAGACCAGCAGCACTGGTGGCATTGAAAGAAAATCATCCTCTGAATATTGTCACCTGGTGTCACAAGGCATCAGAGGGTGTTGCTGATAAGGGTGGCAGTGTGGGCTCCTCGGTATTATAGTAGCTACTTGTGGCGCAGAGGTCAAACGCGAAGAACAAAAACACAAACGGATAAGGCAGACTGCGAGAGGATTTATTTTCTGAAATAGCACTGACCACCTTAAAACAAATGGAACACTAAGGGCATGAGAGGAGAAGGAAAAATACAAAAACACATCAATGGCGCCCGGGCACATGAGACGTATAATCACCTGACAAACAAAGAAAGGTAGGATATTTTTATGGCAAGAAGGTAGGCAGGCGGCTGGCACAGTTTTTCTTCTCGGTGGCAATTTGTGCGTCTTCCATGATTTTACGGGTTTGCTGATCTTCGTTCCTACTAACCCTCGAGCATTCAGAAAAAACCGGTTGCAGCCAGACTTCTTGCAGTGCATAGCCAAATTATCTCGAACCATTTGCCAATTACCTCCAACCATTTTCACGAAGCCTGTCGTTTAGAAACCGGCCCTATTTACCTGCATATCGTATTCCACAAGAAATAGCGATGCTCTTCGCGACTACCTTTGTGCATTTCACAGAATTAGTTTCGTCGTTGTTGGTAAATTGCCGCAGTTGGTCAGAGATCAGCATGTACTGATGACGAGAAGTTATACGTAAGTTTGAATCCCGCTTGAGTCGGCTGTGTTTTGATGGAGGCAAAATGCCAGTGCACCGGACTTCACACGTTGTACGAGGTACTGACAGTACACAAAGCGATGCAAATTAATCCAGAGCTTTCCTGGGCGCCATCATCTTTGTTCTTTCTTTCACTCCGTTCATCTGTTTCCTCCTGGCAGAGTACAGTTCTGATCACTCTTGGTAGCGATCACTATACGATACCGAAGGCCGGGGTGCCAACAGAAGAAAAAAAAAAGAAACCTCAACACGCGGATCTAACATATCTCGCTCTCAACCTCTGGTACTTAGCCCATAATCTAGCAGAGCTGCTAGGACAGAAGTGTTTTTTTTTTCTTTCCGAAATACGTCTTGAAACGCCTGCTCTGGTGCGTTAAAAACATTTGTACTGCTTAAACTTCCTTTCTCTAGTGTCCTGTAGTATACCGCTACCTATGTTTAAAGCTATTCGTGAACGCGGTTAAAAAGGCGAATCAGCAGAATTCGCTCAATTTCTTCCATCTTACGTGAGAGCAAACGAAAATATATAATTTCAGAGTCATTACAATTTCAAATACGACCAAGGAAAAACGGCGCGAAAAATGACATTTTTGGCAATGTGGACAAGCCGAGCATTGTGCGGGAGTTAGTGATAATTTATACTAAACCAATAAAATAGACGAACTAGATAAATAACCCAAGGCCAGTGCTTGCAAAGACGGAGAAACATCGAAAGCTGCGTGAGCTAGTGAACGCTGAAACTTGGAAAACAGCACCCATCTTTTCCATTTTATCTACCCAGGAGCATTTCGCACTGTTTTCCAAATATAAAGTGAAAGCATGTTTTGGAATTTGGAGGAGGCATGCCAAATTCCGAAATATTGTCTTTCGGTTGCGTGCGGCCGAGTTCAGACGCCGTACAGGCACTTGTCAGAACTGCGCTGGTTTGAACAAGGATTGACGTCTTATCACAGCCTCGCTAGGGAAGGGAAATTTATTTATACAGGCTAGGTAAACAGGGCGATGCGACTTGACAAAAGTGTACTTAAAGCCTGATGCTGCTGACACTGCTTGAGGAAGCAAACATCGACGGAGTACAGCACTGTGCTTCTCGGATGCTGACCGTGTTCTGCTATCACGATGGAAAGAATAACAGGCCCAAGATAATATGTCAGTATTCTTGCACTCAAGGAACCTTGTCTAATTTTGTTAGACGTATGCCATACCACTCGCTAAGCAGAAGAGAAATGAAAACAAGCACCCGGAACGCGAACAAAAGTAACGAGCAAAGGAGAACATCGGAACATAACCGGCCTCCCTCCCCCGAGGCGTTATCACAGCACAAAATTTCCTATTTTTGTTTTTTGTTTGCATTAACGCTCACATCTCGTATGCAGTTGTGCAGACCGAGAAAACGTTCTTCAATCGCAGTTCTTACTTCATTTTGTCTTTGATGTTTTGCATCAACCGTAACTGGCTATTCTGCACAGGAGCGCTCAGGTTAGCTAGAGTGGCGGGTGATTAAGTGATTCAGTGGATAGAGTCACTATGAGAACGAAAACCATTCCATCTAGGCCATCTCACCAACTGTACTCCACGCCTTCCAGGATCCGGCAAGGGCTCGGCGAGTAAGCCGGCTTGTTATGCACTGAATTAAATTTTTATTTGCCTAGGTTTAAATTACCTAAGAAGACTGCTTATGAGAAGTGTAGAGGGTATTTTCATTCAATATTTTTATCTAAAGTATATCATTCTCAATCCTGTACTGATACCGAGATATAGATAAAACTTCCTCTGTATATGTGTAACCATTTTAAAAGCGATCTTTTCTGGAATTTTTTTAGATAGTATCCAAACAGCGATAGCACCACTTCAGTGGAGACGAAATGCAGACGCGCGTGTGCGATGATATTTGAGTAGGCCGAACACCAGGGGGTTGAAATAACCGAGGAGCCTTTCACTACTACCTCTTTCAGGAACCGCACATAATTGAACATAATGGTCAAACGTTTAGGGGAATCCTCCAAGGTGGAGTAAATTTCTAATAAGGGAGTAATTACTTTTTGGCATCCACCCACGCTCAGCCGCTTTCCTTTGCTCTCTTATTATAATCGCTTGTTACAGTTCAACATATTGTACAAGAGTAAAGAAGAAGAAGAAAACCACTTGCCGCCGGTGGGATAATCGGCGCATTATCAGCACCTCATATATTCTTGGAACGGGCAAGTTTGTCGATCTCGGCAGCTTGAAGTGTCTCTGACGTGGTTGCGGTGCCGTAACCCCCCTCTAAATTTCTGTTTACACAGGTCGTGTTTGGCACTCTCTCCCCTTTGTGAATTTTGCCGTGAGCCCAAATCTATTGAACATTTTTTTCTCTATTGTCGCCGATACACCTCTTTGAGAAGAAGGTTGCTGGAGGAGCCCTTGCGGCCCTTGGCCTTAGTTCAAGCAGCCCGCTCTTGCTATCATTTGGTACCACCACATTTGGGTTCAGCCACAGATCTGTTTGTACCGCGGTTCGAAATTTCCTGCTAGAATCTCACCGACTGCAATGCTAAGGGTTACAAAATTTTCTTTCCTCTCATTTAATACATTTTGACTTAATAATTCGGTTCCTATTCCTCTCTTTATTATTATTATTTTCATTATTATTATTACTAATTTTGAAATCAAAACTTTCATCCCTTTCCTCTTCATGAGGAATAATCCTTCGGTTTTGCTTTCCCGCGTGCTTTTCATTTTAACTACCTGAGTACAGGTGAATAGCCACCCGATTCTTGGCCCATCCCCCAGGTGGGTACGTGCCATCTTTAGAGAGGCTAACAACTAAACAACAACCCACGCCTTCCAAGGTACACGTATGGTGCTCTATCAGCCCAGCTACGGGGGCGGCTCTCCAATCTACTTTTACGTGATATTTACGCTACGAGTAGCTTGACCTCGAGTGTGTTTGCCAGCGCCAGCCTAGTCCATAACAACGGACGTATTGCATCCAATATATTACTATGAATACCATATGGGATGCGACCAATCGGTGAGAGGAGCCTAAACTGTGTCAGAACCTTTTTTGGTGCTTGTGGCACCAAGGCAAGTAGGTTCAACAGTAGGTTGGCTACTGAATAGCTAGACGAGGGCCTCCTTTGGCCTCCTTTTGGCAGTCTTGATGCCACAAGTTGCGTAAGAGGGTTCTTGCACAGATTATGCACTCATCGCTTGGTCAAGTTCCGCCTGGCCCTCCCGGCAATATAAGACGTACTGCGTCCGTTTTTGTGGACGAGCGGGGTGATGGTGAACACTCTCATGTTAAGGTTACACGCAAAATAAATACACCTTAAAGTTGAATAAGTATAGAACCAATTATCTCTCAGCCGTTGAATATATTTTTTAAATTTTTCATTATTCAATACCTCAAATTAAAAAAAAATACAATATGCCTTCTTTGGCGTCAGTGACTGTTGGCTTCTTTCACATTGTCATGACGAGCACTCATTTTCCTTACTTGTCTGCTCAGTCATGTATTAGATCCACCTAGCATATTTTGCAGCCTGTTCTTATAAGCCACAGTTCTTGAGAAAATGAAAGTGATAAAGTTAATATTACCGTGTATTCCGTTTGGGTTAATCCACGGTTAAAAAAACCCAGCAGGTTGCTTAAATTCTCCACAAAGTGAAATTACCTGCTTCATTATAACCTTCCAGTGCTAAGCACGTGTAGGTCACGCTTAAACACGACGCGTAGTTTTCCTACCCCCCCCCCCCCCTTTCCTCCCCAGCTCAAAAGGCTATTCTTCATCTGAGCTAATCTGCTTGGAGTAACACAAGCAGACGAAGTCGGTGCTTTTGCGCAGCTTACTGCTGGAGCAGCAGAGAGCTTAGTGTGAGCATTAGTGGCGTTGATCTATGGATTAGGAAATGCGAACATCCCACTGCGGCCGCGAGCAGCGCACAGGATTCCTGCAACGTTTATGAGCCACTGCATGGTTACCGCGCCTAATGAGAGTTCGCGGATTACGAGACGAGGATTTCAAGTAACGCTTGAAGCCCCGACGACGACGATATTCCGGCGTGGGATGTTTGGCCTCGCTCCAAGCCACTTCGTTCGAAAAATGACGTAATCACGCGCCGAGCAACAGCGATGAAAGAGGCACGACAACCAACTTGTAAGTAGGGACCGGGGGTTCCAGCTTTACGAGACAGCGCAGACACTGCTGTTTTGCCTTTAATCTCTCTTGAACAGACAGCCCCATCACGTAGCATGTAGACAACACTCGCTGGTGCCTTTCACGAGATCTTCCTTTTACCATTTAACACCGATCCGGGCTCTAATATAGTACCAACTTCCATGCTTCCTATATTTTTCGCAACAGACCAAATCTTCAAGTTATAAACAAATTGATTTTCTGTTTCTGATTCAGTGAACATAGCCATCGGAGGACGCTGAGCAGTCTTGTATGCGGCATATCTATGCTGCGACTCTCTGCCTAAAATCAAACTCATTGCGCTGATCAAGCTATTCAGGAAGGCAATTTCGGAAACGAGTACACCGAAGCCCAGGTGTCACATTAAAAGAAAAAAGTTCAGGACTTCTTCATTATCGTCATAAGCCTGACAAAGACCACTGTTGAATAGATAAAAGCCTCTCTCGTATCTTCCCAATTAACATAGCCTTGAAGGGTACTACTGATCGCGCAGAGATTGGCCATCTGTCTCGCATGCTGGAGGACCATGGTTCGAATCCCGGTGTCGCGCAGTGCTCTACCAAATTTAAAGCAAAAAAAGAAGAAATGCACGTGTCAGTGCAGTTGCATATGCAGGTATCATGTGCGTCTTGATCTCGGTAACCAGAGCCGACAACGCACTCTCTCAAAACAACCGGATTTTGTCACCCTGGCGTAGTACTCTGCCGCAAACTGCTATATTAATGCACAAATTAAATTCAGTCTTAGCGCTCTTGAAATGACTGCAACAATGGACACATAAGAAAATACCTTTACAGTGACAGAAAATATGAGAAGGATTCATTGCCGGCTCTAAAGCTTTGGTATGAAATTACCTGCTCACATATACTCTTCAATCTTTGCATTCTCATTATGTACGAAACAAGCGCTTTTACCTTCGAATAAGCGAACTATTGCCGAGCTTTGTAAACGCCGAATCAACTGATAACGAGGCATAGTGCGGAGAGCAGAAAACGGTTGGCCCGTTAGGATTTCAGTAACACAAGTAACCAACAGGAGAGATGGCCCTGTGAAGCTAAGAAACTATAGGCGGGACAAGGCCTCATCTTCAGTGATTTTATTGATTGGTTACAACAGGCATTCGTAGTCTCGAAGATATTCGTTAACAAAGTGGCTGCCTTTTTGCGGCCATGCAAAATCTTGTGTGCGTGTGCATGTGTGTTTGTGTGTTTGTGTGTGTGTGTGTTTGTGTGCGTGTGCGTGGATGTGCGTGTGTGCGTGCATGTGTGCGTGTGCGTGCATGTGCGTGTGGATGCGTGCGCGCGTGTGCGTTTGCGTGTGTGTGCGTGTGTGTGTGTGTGTGTGTGCGTGTGTGTGTGTGCGTGTGAGCCAGTAATCAAGTAGACTGAGAGTGGCATTTCTCCTCACCGCTTTATGGTGCCATGTGTGTCGCAGACTGCATTTGTTTCTGAAAAGTAAAATGAACAGTTTATTGCAACAAATCTTATTGAACTGCTGTGCTGCTAGGATAATAGGGTGCACTGCACAATAGTCAGTGTATTAGGGCATTATGAACGACGTTTCAAGAACGTAGCGCGCCGCAGCACTCAGCCTTTCTTCCCGCGTATACCAGTTGCTGCAGCATGCTCTACAGCGTCTATGTGGGGCTGTTTCCGGAACAGTTATCGAGCAAAGCTGCAGTGTTTATTCATGCCAATTATTCGAAAACTTTACTAATGGTTCGAAAGAAGCTCGAATAGATTCGAATAAATTCGAATATCCCCATTTCATTCGTTCAATGAATCCAAAAGGAGAATATTTGATATCATATTTCAAGTTTTGGTATAACTGAAAACTAAAAACTAAGAAACTAAAAAAAAGAACTGAAAAACGTTCCATCTAGAAGAATAAATTTTCTCCGAAGGTAGTAGAAGGGACCAAATAATGGCCAGTAAAGGTTTTAGCGTCTTCGTCTCGCTCAGTCTCTGCCACCAATGTTCTGAAAGTGCCGTTTTGGAGCGCACGCCTTTTAAGCAATGTTTGAATTTTTTTTCGCTGCGAAATCTCAAGTGAGCAAAAAGTTGCTTTCACTGAGTCAATAAAGAAAAAAATTGCACAGAGATACTGAGAGTTGAGTGAGGCTTAACAAAATTTTATTCCTCGTTTGACGTGGTACCACACTTGCGATCCGGTGAAGTCGCAAAACCGCCAGTTTCCACGTGTTGTGCCCCCCCCCCCCCCGTTCTTAGGAAGCTGCAGCGTTTTTTGCAAAGCTATAAGGCCCATCCCTTTAAGTTGAGAGACTTGTGTATAAAAATTTTTATTTTAAAGAATGGTGGTTTTGCTTTGATGGCCATCCTTGCTTGTACATAAGATTGCCGACCATTCTGGCGCATGCGACACAATTTGCGATAAAGACACCGGAACTTTTGTTTTCGAAAGTGGTACTGGCCTGTTTGCCGACACATTTGTCGCTTAGTGTTTTTGAAAGCTTGCTTCTTAAGTTTTCCTCGATAGTTAGGATGACAACGTTTGTAAAAAGCTTCTTAAAAACCGCATTAAAGGCGTTAATGAAACAAAGTTTAAACGCCGTTCGTGTCCTGCCTCACGACTGTTCGAGCCTAAAGCGGTGGAAAACAGAACTTAGCTGAACGTTATCTCATAGGAAACACCAATGCAAGGCCTTTCTTTGGGAGTGCAAAAGAAGCAAGTTCATCCCGGAAAGGAAATAAAGCACAAATATTTTTACAGCTAGTGTTACCGGCTCAGCGCATGAATCAGGCAAAGCTGTTGTAACTTTGGTTTTCCCATATGTTCCCTTGCATTCTGCCGGGACACTCCTCTGAGAATGAGAATGAGAATGCGACGATAGCGAATTCCTGGGTGGTTCGCGCGGCAGGCTCAATTTGTTTGCCCATTCCTCCTCTTTCGCCACAACCTCCCAAACCAGAAGTCCACCCGTCACCCTCCACCCTCTATATTTGTTCCGCATCTCGAATTTACCCACTCTGTCCTCTTGTTTAAATATCAAGAGGAGATATTTCTTCCTGCCTTCTGCCCACCGTGACCAGCACTTGCCTCGGTTGAACTGATAGTTGGAATAAAGTAGATAAACTAGTTCACTTCGTGATTAATGTGTTAGAGCTAAAGCTGCTGATACCACGGTAAAATGCTGGGAGGTATAGGTAAAGCAGAACTACAAGCACAGCAGCTATTGCTGTAAGAAAATAACGTCCAGTTGGCAAATGTAAAAAAGTAACTCTGACGCCTGACTTTGTGCAGTTGTGATCAGAAGAACGTCTGCAATTATTTTTACTTTAAAGCGGCATACGGAGAAAACTCGACCCACATGGGACGCTTTTGTCTGCCTTATGCTCAAAACGCACACAGTAAACATCAGAGCAACTGTTTTCGTATTAAACATGGCTGCAGCTAAGAAGCACGAAACGAAACGCCCTCATGGCCAACATTACTTTGCCGGCAGCAGTGGAAGGCGGGAGCTCTCATATAGGACATACTACGACACTGGCTGTGATGTTGTTGAACGTGGCCTCATACAACTACCGGCGAGCAAGCACACAGGAAAGATTGTGGCGCTAGGATTGTTTAGTTGTAGGACTTTGTTCTGAACGTAAGAGCCAGTATGTTGTTAAATAATGGCTTGAATAAAAATTGCACCACGGCGCCTGGCCTTTTTTGCAGCCCTCCAGCTCAGATGGTGGGCTTCCATCGGAGAAAAGGGCATTGGGGAGTCTCTTAAATTTTTCCCAGCAGGCGTGGCAGGCAAGCCTGTATCGATCGGTCAGCGTCGTTACAGCCAAATAGCGTCATCGCCTGGACGGCGTCCACTGTTCAGCGCGAATAATTAATCGCCGCTTTGTCTCCCGGGCAGGTGCGATGGCGTGGACGACTTCTGCCCAGACGGCTCTGGAGTACGTGCGTCCACCATAGTGGCACGCCGGTGCAGCAACACGCTACTGCATCGCTGTTGTAACGAGGATCGGTAAAGAGATCGCTTCTCGTTCATTTTAGTGGAGCGCGCCCTCAAGGGCCAGATATGAATTAATTGACGCCGCACCGTTATATAGAGGATATGTGAGAAACGATCTCCCCGAGCACTCGGACATACACTATACAGCAAAGTAAGCGAGGTCTCTCAGGAAGGGCACATTGACTAGACATATTGCATGCAAACTGCCCGTGTACTGTTATATAGCGGATCCTATGTTCTCCTATATGATCCCTAGTTTATTTTCCTATGCCTAGTGGATGATTTTACAGTACAGAGAGGAGGGCTTCCAGTGAGCGATCGTATGCCATCAATCCCAGTAATGCTTGCGTGTTAGGTAAATGAAGGCGGATCATATTCAGAGGGCAGAGCTCTAAACATTTAGCGAGGTCCACTGAAGGCCCACTGGAAGAGAGAGTCTGCTGGAAACTAGCAGCTTAAAACCCGATGCCAAATCAATCTGCCGCTATTGTACCACTTGCCCTCATCCTGGTAGACACCCTTCGTGTCCCTAATATACAGGTATTCCAGCTTACCTTAGCCAAAGATTAAAAACATACCGAGGCAAGATAGGCGCCGGCAACTTCAACCATGCTGTTGTTGACTGCATGTAGTTACTCGGGGTATTTTTGCACTTTTATAACTTGAATAATTGAAAAAAAGAAAAAAACTAAATTTTTAGCTATTTAATTTGCATGCCAGGAAATGTCTGGAGCAAAATTGCAGATGTGGCAGAAAACGTGTGATACATAATTCATTTTTATATAGTGCGTGCTATAAATGAGCTTTTTTCCTGCTCTGAAGAAGGCGCGCGAAATATGAAAAAAAAAAGATACCACGTCACAATACGCTCGCTCGCTCCGTGAGCAGCGCTCTGAAAAATGCAATTGGTGAACATAGCTGCGTTTGAGTGCACCGCGACTGTGATTGGACGATAATAACGAAGCGGGCGCTGGCGGCAAAATTGAAAGAACACCTGTGAGCTGGTCGCGTTCAGTGTGCCAATCTGCAGGCGCGCTGGTTCGCAGGCCGAAGAACTAAGCTGCGTTGTTATTCACTGGACATAGTTTTGCGTCTGGCGCCCCCTTCCAAATCTGTGCTTTGATTCTGAAAGTAGCGGTTTTTCTCCGGTCCATGAGACAAATTAAACGCCGCACTGACGGCTAGAAAATGTTGCTTTGTTTTGGCCTGCGTATAGACGCTGCAAACTGGCGCGCCATCTGGGAACAGTTGTTGCTTTCAATTTTGCCGCCCGCGCTCATTTCATTGCTTTCATTCGATCTCATTCGCGGCGCACTGAAACGCGGCTGCGTTCAGGGGTTCCGCGTTTAAGAGCGCTGCTGTCGCGGCGCGCAAGTGCATGATCACGTAGATTTTTCAGATTTCACGAACATTTTTTTTTTCAGCGCGGAAAACAATATCTATAGCACGAATCAAGACAAGTATTGCGCTTGAGTTTTTTTCCGGCACGCTCACAAATTTGGAACTATAATATTCGTCGGAAACGCAATAGCAAAAAGTTACCTTTAAAATTGAGTCGTTCATTCAGCTGAGCAAAACACAAAATAGTTCGATTGCCTACATGCAGTGCTCAACCACATGGCTGAAGCTGATTCCATATATTTTGAATCTGTGTATTTTTAATGTTTGGCTAAAGTTAGTTGGAGACACGATTAAAAAAAGCGGTGCGCCGACTACGCGTCAGACTAAAAACCTAATGTTGGCATTATTATGATGCAGCTTGGAGCTCATTTTAAAATCTGCATATTAGGCAATAGGGTAGGAGCAAGTAAGCAAAACTTTTTTTTTAGATTTGGCTCAAGCGTTTGGGAATCGATCTCCAGTGCCGCCGGTGAGACTGGTGAGACAAGCAATGAGACAAGTATTGCCCAATCCTGGTGCTGGGCTTATGGGGGGTGAAATTCTTGGAAAATAGGCCTTTAACCTTTTATCGCTTACATTTAGTAAACGATAAATACCTTTTGCCGTGGCACTCTTTGATCAAGGCTACCCTTGCGCCATAAAAATAAATCGCATTAGGCCTAAGCCCATTTCATGACGTCATAAAAAGGGTTTAGAAAGAGCAAATGCTGTTTTGTTTTTCCAGCATTTTCAAGGAAGACCGCAAAGAGAAAGCTTGGAAGCACAAGAACTACACTCGCCAAAGAAAAAATATTTAACACATGACGTTTCGAGACGCGTACGGGTCCCTTGTTCACAATGAGGATGGGCAGAATGGGCCACTACTTATAAGCGGACTTGACTGCACAGTGAGTGGGCGTAGATATCGGGGAGATTCCCTCTCGTCCTGTTGAAAGCAATCTTGGTCGTCTGTATTTTGAAGAGAAAGCTTATGCGGTGCTTCTCTTTGCAGTGTTGTTGAACTACGAACCGAGCTTTCAAAGAACAAAGTTCGCACGCATACTCACCGCGCTAAATTTAGCGGCCGCTGGTCGCTTCGACCGGCTTCACAGTAAGAAACAAAAAAATAAAAGAAGTCTGCCTTAATTCAGCGCTTTCATTTCTTGGTTTGTTTTGCCTTTGTGATGACCGAATAAAATATTCCCCGCAATTGCCTTTCGCTGACCTGCCATTCACTTATTAGAGACAGCGACGCGGCGTGCGCTTCACAAGCTGGGGACGAAGGTGATATGACGCATTGTATTGCCAATGTTGACAGCGGCGTCGGCCTCTCATTTTCACACGACTGGTGAGCACGCTTTTTCAGTTCCAAATGTGGCCGACGGCGGTAGAATGTGGTAGCGAAAAAGCGCAGTCATGTGTTTATTTTTCTTTCCGATTTTGAGGGCTCTCCTTAAATGGCTGAAAAATTACCCCAAGCAGCACAGCTAATTCGCCCAACATTAGAAAAATATGATTTCTCACTGGCCCTTTGTAGGTCCAGTATTTGCCAATATGCCTCCAATATTGGGCCGATTACCTGTGCTGCTAGAGAGGGGGCCACTTGGGACTTTGTGCGGGCTTTGAATGCGAAAGAATTTATATTTTTTATCATTTTAAATATATTTTTTCATTCTTTTGCAAAGACGCGTCCATACTGATATGCATACAGTCATAAAGCAACGCATGCATATAATATGTTTACCTTTGCTCGTCAAGAAGCAACGTGGATTTCTTTTTTCAGCTGCTTTTTCAAGGAATTAAAAAAATCGTTTTGTGTCCTATGGGTTGGTTTATTTGACCGCACCTTTAGAATCAGTTTTATTTCTAGCATTGTGTTTCGTTGCCGATAAGCCAGTGAATGCTTTCGCGTCAAAGAATTCGACCATGCAGAAGGTAAGTTGCTAAAAATGACTGCATTGACTGTTTCTGTACTCCCTCTTAAACTTAACGATTTGCGCTTCGGCTTAACATGGAATATACAATTTATTTGTAGTTAATCTGAGTTGGCTAACTCAATTAATGGGCAAAAGTTACGGTAGGAACTTAAGGTGCTTACGAGCTTCGAATTCGAAAGCATCCATTGCCCTACAATTGTGATCCCTGCTTTGCTCATGTGAAGATGCGGTGCTGAACCGTTCGTACTGCCGCGATAGAAAGAATTGCGAACAACGCGGCGCCTACGCCCTCCGCTGTTGAATTTTTTTTTCCGTCAAGCTTACACTTGGCTTCCAACACAAATGCTCTATAGAGACACCCAATATGACACAATAATGTACCACTCTAGCATCTTTTTGTTACCACCTGTGTACAAGCGCATAGAAGATAAATTTCAACTGCAAATCGCGTGGGTGCCGCGCTGTTCGCATTTATTTTTATCGCACCTCTATGTATGCAGAATGCGCCTCTTAAAGTTTACACGGACCTGGCTTTTTGCCAGTTTGCCAAGGACAGTTTGCCATCTACCGGCTCGAACAACATACAAAGAAAGCTGCATCATAGTCCCGGAATACCGGAAATTTGGAAACCCATCTAAATCCTTGTGATCTCTGATGACATGATCACAGTATCACCCATTCACTGCGTCACAAAGCCTGTATGAAGCAAGCTGACCTGAACAGCATTAACATTGACGAGATCATCAACAATGTTCTACTGCCCTGTCGTATGATCCCGGGCAGGTAGTTGATTGCTCAGTTACATGCCGACAGCTGAGAATGGCATGATTCTTTGTTGTCTGGCATCAGCGGCATGGTCGTTGTCTACGTGACACTAGGCCACATTGATTTATCAATATGCTCTGGCGTAACGCTTGACGTCAGTGAAACGTGCAACGCTGATAGGTCTGCATGCAGATATGTCACGCATGATATTACAGTACACCACCACGACGACGCACTACAGTGATTGTTCCGACCAATGGGAGGTCGCGAGGGACCGTATAGTTGTGTTACGCGCACTCGACGAAGAAGAGAACTAACCGTAAAGAATAAACAACATTATATTCACCACTGTAATTAGCAGTCTCTGAACCTCGCGTTACTCTATGGTAACCATTCGGTGTTTTTGTCCGTTGCGAAGAGCTATGAAGGGTTGTTAACAGCGACGTCTTTCGTAGCAGTGAATTTCTGCAATGATTTTACTATGGGGTTACGAGCAATGATGTTCTTCAAAAGCAAAGTCGACGGTTAATTCCTCTTCAGCGATTCACGGACGTACACGGATGCATTAATGACTCAAAAATAACGACTTACTGCATGGTTTTCTTTCCCTTGTTTTCTTAGTCCTTTTGCACTGGAAGCCTGTCGTGTGTGCAACGTTTGTCGGCTGCTAACAGCCGCCTTGAACGAAAAGCCCCCTAGCGGTGCTTCGCTGAATAAAGTGAGTTGCTTACTTTTTCAGCTGAAAAGATAGACTGCCTTGCTGGGCTTCGGCGGTAGAGAGCAGCGACGTGTTTTGGAGTTCGTAATATCGAAGTTGTAGGTTTCGGTAATTCAAGCGCAAAAAACGAATCTGCATTTCACCGCAATCACTTGGCGCGGAATATCGAGTGCCGTTATGCCACTGTGGTGCTGCGCGAGTTTACGGCTTATGTATTTAGCTGCTTAATTGTGGGGGGCCTCAAGATTATGACAGAACACCATAAACTTAAGAGAGGCGGTTATGCTGTCCTTCTCAATACAGCGCATATGGACGCTGATTAGGAAGATAATAGCTTCCAGGCTGTAAACCGCCTGGAAATATGCTGTCCAATTTGCAATATGGTTTGCTAAATTATTTGCGTCTGTGTTTTTAAGCAATAGCTTTTGAAGCTCAAAAGTTCCTGAATGCGTCGTCGTTCAAAAAATTCAGTAATTGGAAGTGGAGTTAAGTTAAAAGACCGGAGCATGCTTACTGGATGCACGGAACTGACGTCAGCAGACTAGAGAGAGTTACCTTTGGCGGATGGGAGGCGACGTCACTTAATGTGTAGACATCAACAGCTGCTAATGATGTCGCATTGCAACATAAAATGGAATTAGGTGTCGCTGTGAGTTTTTTATGGGCTCTCTGATGTTCGATCTGTAGAGCCATCACTTGGTGTCTCTGACGACGGCGCTACTGATGACTCCGCATCTCTATCCGATCCCTCATGTATCAGCATAAAAGTTTCGCGTAGCAGTGTCCACATTGCACAGCGCTTCAAGACGGCATATTGCATCACCTTTCCTGCCGACAGACTTGCTGTGTCTACTACTGCAGCGGGTGGAAAGTTGCGTTAGAGATTTTCCTCGGCGATTTGCGTTTCGCGAACCGTGCGCCCAAACACATTGGGTCCCCTGCAGTCGATTGCCGTCCGTCGCTATGTCGTGAGTCTATAATGTGCTATGGGTTCGCATGGTTAGGCAACTCTTGAGCATCAAATATCCTCGAAAGTAGGGTATTGGACGGCGGCTATCGTATCACAGGTGGCAGAGCACAGTGCACGCGACATGCGGAGGTCGTGCGTTTGGATGCTACTTGACGGATTACGCAAGTGTATCGTGAAAGGGGCTTCTTGCTTTGTTTAGTGCTCAATAATTGATGCCGCCGAAATTGGTACGCACTGTTATGGCTGTTTTCGAGCAGATCAATATTTATTTTTTACATGACATGACTTTGCAAGTTGTGCTAAAACGAGAAAAAAACAAATAATGTTTTGGAGTAAGTTTAGGGAAGGCACTAATTTTTTCGGGCATTAGAGCAGTTTGCACTGCATCTAAAGGTATTGTAATTAAGGCCGAAAAGGCAGAAAAGTACTAACTGTGAACTTAGCAGACGGCAAAAGAAACCTGGGAACTTCTTTTATTCTATTCTTTATTTTTCTTTTCTGATTACTGATCGTTTGCGTTCAACTGACGCAAGCTGCATGATCTGGCGAGGAGACTAGTTACCCACCGCTCAGTAGGGCTTCGTTCGTCACACCGCGGACTCCTCCCGGTACGGTGTCATCAAACACGACAGCAAGACACACAGCTGCTCTCAGAGGGGCGTCAATAACGACGCTTATAGTGTGGGGCGAAGCAATAAACAGCAAAAGTTTGTTGCAGCAAAGTGCGCTCCTTGAACCCCCCTAGACAATCTTCTGCGCACCATCATCATCATCATGACGGTACTACCGGCAGCGCTTCAATTGATCGAGAGCAGTTGCTTTGCACGAGCCTTCTTTTGATAAACTCTCCGGTCCTCCATCTAATCTTCCTCGCCATCTTCTCGCTCAGAAGGGGGGCGCTACTGTCGCACATCGTGCATGAAGTGAATTATCTACGAGTTTGTTGTTGATTTGGGCTCAACAAAACGCTCTTCTAGAGCAGACGTATTGAGCGGGAGCTAATAGGACTTCAGCTTTTTTAAAGTGACTTTGAGAACAATTATGTCTGGTTATTGTTCTGAGTAAAAGCTCATTCTATGCCTCGTTCTGGCTATGCTGACATTTGTCTGCCGGAAAGAACACATAACAGTACGTCTTGATGGGCTAGTTGGTGTAACATTGTGTAACAAAAGTAAAAAGACCGCTAATTTTTACACAAACCACAAACAAAGACCAGACCGGACGGGCGCTGCTTTTGGACAAAGAAGAGAACTTTGTTCTCATGCTTTAAGGCCTTTAAAAACAGCGCTCGTCCTGTCTGCTCTTTCTGTGTGGTTTGTGTAAAACTTAACGCTCTTTTTACTTTAGAAAGAACGGATACTTTTGGCAAGCAATTTAGGTTCGAATATATTCGCGGCCATCAATTAGAACTCATAACGTCTTTACCGAAAATGGTGGGTTGCCACCGCCCAAAAGTGAAGGGTGGTCTAGCGTAACCGCGCAGGTTCACGCCCAAAAAAAAAAAATATTGTCGACGCATGCACTTCAATTCTTAAATCGGGCGGGAATGGCGACAGCTGTATTTGATTCCTTGGTCTTTTCTACCTTATAAACAACGCAGCATTTTCGGTGCGAGTGGTCTCTTTGTGATCAGAACGCGGTGTGCTATCGATACAGACCAACTTCAATTTGTCATCAGTGTTCTTCTAAGCATCGCAACGCAACGCAATAAGCGCTGCGGTATCAGTGAAACCTGCAACGGACAGCTCGGTGGATGTCCCGGTGGTTGTGGCGCCCTCTCACAGAACGTTTTGTGTGCGCGCCTGGCATTGATTCACGATTGGGGGGGAAAGGCAACCCACAAAACCCAAGAATAGCTCATGAGCTCGGCTCAGGGGCTGGGATCAATTGTGCAGATCTATTACGCGGGCCGTAACCACAACGCGGCGGCATGTTGGGTATTCACATGGATAGCGCATTGTACAGTGTGAGTAAGCGAGCGAAGCGAGCTGCTCGAATTTCCTGGATATGCCGTCTTTAATCCGCGATTCACTCCGCTAATATTTTGCGTTTTCTTTAACGTCAACGTGCAGGTTACACTAGGCTTGCCTGAAGTCCGGTACTCTTAGCATGAGCGAGTGTATCTCGAGAAGATTGTTTGGATCTGGCGCTGCAGGCCAGCTAGTTTTGACAGCATTCGAGGAAAACTCAAACGCTGGAGTTCGTCCTCGAGGTGCAAGGCCCTTTGTGGCACTAACCGTCATCATCGGTACGCTACGTTCGACAAAGGAGTAAGCGGGCTCACAAGCACAAGCGCAGGCTGTGAATAGCTTCCTTCTATCGTAATAGCTGCATGAGGGACTATTTCTCGGTTAAAGCGTTCTCGTGTCAGTGCTGCTATATGTTGCATCGAAACCGTCCCACCCGCCGCCCGTACAGAACCTTACTTGTTGCGCATGTCCTCTATGTCTTAGGCGCACCAAGTCAAGTTTCCCGCAGGACACTTTCTCCTCTGCACGGAATTGCCTGTGTGAAATTGAGCATAAAGGGAAAAGAAAATCTTGAGGAATTTTAAGAAGCTGGTTGAAAACGAGGAAAATCGGTATGGTTAAAGGTATTTTCGGCTCAAGGTGACTGTCATGGCGAACTCAAGGCGCAAACAAGGCTGCATACGCAGAAAAAAAAAGGGGGAAGAACATAGCAGTAGAACCCAATGTGAAGAGGTCGCCTTTGAGGCTTTTGACTCTTTCTTTCACTGCTAGTGCGCAGCCTTTTCCAGCGCTCTAGTGCACTCAGAGCGGGGTACCAGGTCACCGGTTATGACATATATAGTGTGCCAGATCACCGCTCAGGACATGCATATGATATGTGCTGGTATTCTCCTCTTAGTACAGTGATATTCGCAAGGAGAAGGCGTCGAGACACGGTGATGCGGTCGTTTTCTTTAAAGGTTCTATCGAATGTGTTCTCTGACATGACATTCTTGACTTTGAAAGTCTCTGCATGAAATTATCTTTTTAGGGTCATTTTTTATCGTTTCAAATGCTCCAGGCCACTGAACCCTGTGCCTACATACCTAAAGAATGTACCAAGATGTCCCACTTTCAAAACAAAAACATTTTAAAGATGATTTTGATCTGCTAGTTGAGATTCAACACCATTTCCAGGGTTGCAGTAAATCTATCAGCAACGCGGACATTGTTGACACCATGCTCACGCATGCTCTTGTTCAAGTCATCAGCGAACGTGGGTGCTCGTGTGCAAGGCTCATGGTATTCTGTATTGAAACTAGATTTCATAAACTGTGGCTCTTGTCTGCGCAATCCATCAGTAAAAAAACCCTTTCGGATCATCATCTGATAAGTGGTTCATTATCACTCAGCAATAATACATCGAATCCAAAAGTGACTCACTCACGTTTTATTGAAGATTATTCTAGAGCCGCTAATGCATGTTTTGGATTATAAGGCAACTCCGTTAACTGATTTAGATGAGTCATGATGTCTGAGCTGTGGGCATGGTTCATTAAGATGTGTTGATACCGCTGGGTTCCTTCGTGTCAAATGAGCACAAAGACATCCATAAACACAAGCCTTGGATGACGCAGTGGAAGCGAGCCTTGGAGTCAAAAATAAAGCGACTAAAAATATAATCGCCAGGCAAGCTTTAACGGAACGCTAAAAACAAACTTCAGTGCATGGTCATTGATTCAGAAGGATACTAGATTGACATGATATTTCCGAGTTTTTTGAAAAATTAACACATTAAATTTTAGAATTTCCAAAGTGGTAGTAAGAAGCGTTTTAAGAAAATAGCAGTTGATGGAAACATCTTTTTTGGTTCAGAAGATATTGCACTAAAATTTCGTGCATATTTTCACAGCACAGACTGAAAAACAATTTTTGGAGGTGAGCGAAACGCAGCAAATTTTCCAGGGACAGTAGCTAACTTTATTAGCAACAGTTTAGTTTTCTTTGTCTTTAGAATTGAAGATTAAAGCATCTCCTGGTCCTAATAATTTGCCGAATGTCTTTCCTCATCGCTATTCTGAGATGCTCTTTTCAAAATCTCTAATGTTCTCAAAAATTCTATGCGGTTGGAAGACCACTCGAGTGGTCCCCACCTTTAAGAAAGACGGCGGCTCACTACTCCAAAACTACCGTCCTATATCTTACTCTTCTGCTAGCTGTAATCTGTTAGTACATATCGTTCCAAAACATTTGAATAAATTACCTCAACAATGCTTTCGAATAAGTAATTTTCAGCACGGTTATAAGTGAGGGTATTGAACAATGATATAATTGGTTACAATATTGTATAGGTTTTCGAACGTTTAGATAAAAATGCTCAATTTGACGTAGTATTTACAATTTTCAGGAAAGAATTCGATGATGTCCAGCAGAACTTCTTCAAAATCTCAAAAAGCAATAATATTTCTAGTATTTTAAGTTTATTTAATGCCTATAATCACACCACCAGCGTGCGGTTGGATTCAGTTCATTCAGGTGCACGAATTGTCTTCTAATCACCTCTGATGTGCCCCAAGGAACTTTCTGGGGTTTTACTTTTCTTGTTGTACGTAAATTATTTAGTTACCGTGGTAATTCATGTGACACAATTAAGATTATTTGCCATCCATTGCGCGTTATTCTCACACATTACGCGTGCAAGTCATGAAAATGAACTGGACACAAGTATAGAAAGTGTGCTGCATTTGTGCACTGAGTTTTCTATGCTTGTTAACACGCACAAAATTAAGTTTTTCCTTCAGACAACACACAAAAAGAATACATGAAAGAAAGCGTACTAAAATGAACAATCACCACTAAAACAGGTTAATAGCTGCAAGTATCAACGCGCAACAATCACTAACAATCTGTCCTGAAATTTTATATAGGCTGCACAGATTCGTCCGCCTTCCGCAAGTTCTTTTCTGAAACGTCAGTTTAGACTTAAGAAATTTCTCTCACACTTCAAACTTCTCACATGTAACACATATACCATACCGATGCTTGAATATATATTTTAGGAGAGATACCTTCACGAAACAATGCATTAACAAAGATGAAAAAATAGAAATAGAGGCTGTTAGTTTCATTTCTTCAAAATTCATGTCCAGCATTCTCAGACGAAAAAATCTGAAAAGTGGAAAATTGTATGGCACTGCTATGGAAATATTGAAAGTAATTAATGGTACAATATTATCATATGTCTCAAAATGTTTCTTTTAAATTGTTTACAGCGGTCGCATCACATAGCTAAAACTGCGAAAGAAGACCACTGGTGAAACCATTTGAGATAACAAAGATACAAATAGAAAAAAAAATACAAGGCTGCCATCGGGTGATCTGCGGCTATTTTGATCGTTATAGTGAAATCTTGCATTATACTAAAAAAATTGCGTTCATAAGCGGTTTTTCGCTCAAAAATGCTTTCGTCCATAATTGCTTGGTATGACTATATTCTCCTACATAGCTTATGACGACTAATAATAATGAATTCCTTAAAGCACGATTAAAGAAATACCGCTTCAATTGCTCTTAGTCACTGCTTAATCAAAATTTATCAACAGGCCCCTCTGTATACAGAGCCCCTCTCCACCGACACCGCTGTCACAATAATTCCACCGAAATTTTCACTCTCAATAATAAACGCCGCATTTCGTGAGGATTGACTGCTATAAATTTTCATTTGTTTTTCAGGCACTATTTTTGTTTGGAGCCACCCGTACACATTTGTCACTGCTTCAGAAGCACTGATTCTTTTTCTCTCATATGCCCTCTCTTAATATATCGCATTCTTGCTATTCTACATTTGCTGAAATGCGCCTTTCCTGTTTGGATCCACTTAGTTCTGCATACGTAATAAATATATTTATTTTTAAATAAAAACTCTTTCGACATGTTTAGTTTTCAGTGCAAGTAATTGAAGGCCTTTAAGGTATTGTTTTAAAGGGTTCCAGTTCAGCATTAATGCTTCAACCAATCAACCAAAGAAACGCTTTTGAAAATACAAAAGTGAAATGAACAAAGCAAGAGCGTTATAAGCACAGGTAGTGTCAGCAAGAGGTGGATACACTGCTTATAAGTGCACTGGCTGCCTAATTCTCTTCTGTTGAAGCCCACACCCTCTCTATGTTTAGCGAACCTAACGTTATGTTTCGCACCGTACGAACAACTGAAGAACAACTTAGAAACAAAAAAAAAACTCTTAGACGAACCATGGTTGATCGTTGAAATCGAGGTCGACACAATAAAGTTCGTCATATGCGGGCTGATACACTTAGGTTTCTTATATCCGGGATAACAGACGAAAGTTCGTCATACCCGAGGTTAACACACGAAAGGCAGTTATATTGGAGGGGGCATACTAACAACTGATGCTTGGGCGACTTGGTATGCTGTTGCAAAAACAAACAGCGCAACTTCTGACAGAGACGAAAGGAAAAACAGCACCTGTCCTTGTGTGTCTTTCCTTTCATCCCTGTCTAAAGTCGTGCGGTTCCTTTTTGAAATGGGAGGCAAAGGTTGTTTAAATGCGAGGTAGTACATTAACTTCTTTCCTAGCCTTTAATTGGGTACTGACAGACGACAGTCACTATTGCCGCTTACAGAGACCCTTTGACTGCTAACTCCTCAATAAGAGAGTTTTTTTTTTGTGCTCGAAATCAGGCCGAAGAAACGCCTGCGGTGCATGGGGGGACAGAAAGAAAAAAAAAACACGATGAGCGCCTAACAGAGGCACGTTCAAGCAAAAAGCAGCCACCGTAGCCTCGAGGGGAACTCGAATGCCCATATTGGACTCCTTTGTGTACCTGTCGAGCACGCTCACACAAAAGCTGGCGCGTTTGTTGCCACTCCTCTGTCGGCCCACCAGTTCGTACCGTTGCAGGTTGAAACTTTGCTGAGCCTCACAAACTTTTTCTTCGATATTTTTTGGTTGTTTCGTTTTACAACTTTCATTCCTCCGCTAGTGGAAATGATGGCCGTCGATGGCCTCACTTGGAGAAACAAAAAAAAAAAAAACGTTCCTACCCCACCTTTCTCAAGGAGATATTTTTCTTGTGTATTCCCCACCGTACTTTTGCAAGACGTGAAAAGAAGCCTCGCTCTCGCGGATCTCGAAATTTTACTTACATTGCACAAACCATTGTGCGGCGACGAATGACAATGACAGTGGCGGAAAAAGACAGTGCTGCGAACAATATTAAAGAAAGTGCCTTGTTCATGTTGTAGACGAAATCTAGCCTGGGGCCTGGAGTGCAGTCTTTCTGTCTGAAATGCTTGCCGAACATCCGAGCGGTCGCAGTCAAGCTTAATCTTGTCACATATGTTTGGTGCTGCGAAAAAATCACATTAAATAACTTTGATGTAGGCTGTTGCTGTATTTATTACTCTGCTGGCCGTAGCTTGTGCAAAAGGACATCGCAGGAAAGCGCGGCTCATGTATTTCAATCTCGGCACAGGAATATCACAGGAGCACTACCTATGTTGGTGCAGCTGGTGTTTACAGATCTGAGAGATAGAGGCTGCGCCATTTAGACGACCACGTGACAAACACGACTCACGCAACAGTCTCGTACTTCCTTTCTTGTGACCGCCATAACAGCGCACCCTGACTCGCTCAGGTTTGAGAGTGCTCAAATTTCAGTAGCTGTGTGACGCTACAGCTAGCTCACAGAGTAAACGGCCTTTAATAAAAGAGAACTAATAACTTCTATGCAGAACATTAAGTCAAGCTGGAATATGATTCTATTGGAACTGGATGCCATACTTGGCTCTTCTCCGCGAGATAAATCGCGACGAAAGCGATTTTGTCTTTCGCAATCGTTCACAATTGCGTCACTCAGAGGAAGCTGAGAAACAGAAAGCTGTGGCCCTTTAAACCGACCTACGGACGGAAAAGATGACTATGTCGTATTTAGCGCACGGTCCTCAAAAACATGAAAACGTCAACTAAACCTGTTTTGCGAGATTTGAAATTGCACCCTTTCTAAGGCATCCGCTCCCCGTATCCCGTCGACCTGTTATCTCAAGCACAGAGACATTACATTCCGGGAATTTTTCAGCGATAGGCATTACTGGTGAGGAAACCCAACCGACGCATATGCGCTCATGTAACTACATCAAGTACTTTTAAAAGACTGAAACATGAAGAGGAAATAGTAAGAAACTGTCTATGAGAAAAGCAAAAGCTTCCTAATCGTCTCACTATCGGTGGGCCCAAACTACCAACCCTGACCGAAGCTAAAGAATGGCGAAAAAGGTGTCATAGTGGAGGGCTTCGGTATGGTTTGTACCCCTCTGGGCTGCTTGTGCACTGACGTCATGTAGCCGCATGGGCTTTATTGTCATTTCGTCTGCGTCGAAGCACAGCCGGCGAGAAGCAGATTAAATCCCGCCTCTTCATGGTAAGCCACGGAACACTGTACAAGAGGCTCCTTTCGCGGTAGGGAGTTCGGACTGAGCGCGTATGCTGCTGACGCGAAACCGACCGCGAAGAATTGCACACTGGAGAAATTGGTGTTTGGAAAGCACAGTTGTGATGTAGATTATGTGTGTTGTGCGGTAGTAAATTTCCAGTAGCGCCGAGAATGTATTCTGACGCTGTGACTGTGCCTAGTCTGCGAGCAGCCGAGCTTGCAGCAGATCTTGCACTGCCTCGGTTGTCGCCGCTTTTCTTTTGCATTATGCGGAATAAAACTGAGAATTGGTTGGTTGTAATTACAACGACGTAGATGGTGTTTCCACTTAAAAAATATATGGCCACGAAAACTAATTTTAATTCTAACAACACGGTCCAGTCTTTTCTGAACATGCATTAAGAAGATGATTGAAACGGAAGTGAGCTTCATGTTCCGGAACACTAATATCAAAACAGAGCACATGAGCGGTGGTGAAACTGCTTTACGGCGTGCTCTATTAGTGGAAGCGCATGCAGGCGAGCAACGCGAGTTCCGGCGTACCGTCCTTGCTGTTGTGATGGTCGCCTTACCGTTGGAACTGGTGCTGTGGGGCTGCGGGCTGCTTCCATCAATGTTCATAACGGCGCTTTAATGCTTCGTGCAGTGATTTATAGCTAGCGCGCCTTGATTATGATGTTAAAGATTAACTGTGGGACGAAGCGCGAGGCCCGGCAGGCACGCGAGCAAGCACTTTGAAGTGGTCGCATACGTGACGAAGGAGAAAACGCCGGCCTTCAAAGACCAGCTCCTTCAACACAGTGCGTGCCAATGATAAATCCCTGAATGAATAATTTAAAGCGCGCCTAAGGCAATAGAAGAAGCGCGGCTTTGTTCCTGCCGGCGATAAGGCCAACATCAAAACTGCAGAGAAGGCTTGCCGAAATACTCGTTTCTCGCCGTGTGATTCCGCTGCCAGAGGACGATGGGAAGCAACTTGTGCGGTGCTCGAGCGCTCCCATTTTGCTGTTGATGCACCTGTACAGTAGCTTTTTACATGTTGTGCTTCAGTGTTTCTTAACACTGTTAAATAAAACTGACGAAAACGCCGGCTGGGCATCGCTCATTTATATATCAGACATGTCGATTACAGCCGCGAAATGAATATTCTGTAAATATAGCGGCTGTATATCAAGGACGCAACAAGTAGACCGATGAACGCAGTTGATATCCCTTGTCAGAGTGAGCTGCTCTGTATGGACACAGACACAAGTGCTTCGAAGGATTCATCACGCGATCATAATCTTAAATGGGGCAGGAATAATTCCCACTGAGCCCTGACCCTGCGGAGTGACAGAAGGACTGCATTGACCCACCAGCGCCATAGTATCAGAGCATCTGCGCAATCTGGTCGCTCATGCAGTGGACATTTACGAGAACGGATCTTGCGGTCTCGGTACCCATAGATCCGTAACCTTATCTACTCCGTTGGTGTAACAACAACCTCGAGAAGCTGCTCTTACTCTTCGCATTATGACTCAGACATTACCGAGAACCCACAGATAGAAAAGAATTTCTGAACGAGAACACTACTTGCGGAAAATAATTGTAGATGAATGGTAAAAATATCTACACTGGTGGTGAATACAGCGTTGAAATACCTTCCTAACGCGGCAAATATTTTGGGGAATAAAACTTTTCAGTGGGTTGTGCATCACTGTGGCCTTTTTTGTGCGTCTCTGGGCACTAGTGTTCTTTGTGCTACATTATTCTAGAAAGAAAGGCGCATATCATAGTGTGAGTTCGCTTCTGCCTTTTTGGAAGTAGATGGGATTGATGGGCAATAAACTGCCAGGTATGTAACTCTATCATGAGTGTAATAAAAGTATGGATTACTGCCGTACCGCACCACATCCAGGGGCATTCAATGCTCCGACTGTCGGAGTCATCCAGGAGGCACTGAATCTTCAATTCTGGCAACGAGCCGGAGGACAATAGGCTTTTGCGCTATTGAAACATACTATGGTAAGTTAAGCCGAAGAAGAATTTTTTCAGCAAAATTTGTTCTCAGTGTTTCGCAGGTCACACATGTCAGCCGAGGTATTGTGAATTTGTGGAAACTGAATAAAATTAGGCATTTGAAGACATTTTTAGAAATTCAGTGAGGAGCAAACGAAACCTCTTAACGTGCGCATATCAGGCGACCAGGCGGGCAAAATGCGAGAAGTTAACTATCGCCGACTCTTTTGTCAATATTATAAACACAATCCTAGTGACAGAAGTTAGCCTGTGTGTTTATATTAGTAGTATTGCGGATGTCTGATTTAGTTGGTTGGTCATGTTGAAGACCAGCCCACCGAAAAGCACGAGTAAACGAGACAAAAAGACAGAAGATGCCGACTAAGAACAAAATATTTAAAAATAGTGCAGAGAAAAGAATAATGACATTAATATTGCAATGACAGATATTACACGAAGTACCGAGAAACTTAGCCAGATTTTACCCTGCGACATTCATGCTCTTCGTGCGAGCCTTACAGTGTAATCTCCCTCAACTTTTTTCATGCTCTCTAGAAAGCCTTGTACCAGCACTCCCGGCGTGTAAATTTTTTTCTCTGTTAATTTCTCTAAACGCAAGTCGCATAAAGCGAAGAAAGTAAAGCTTTCACAAACTCCAAACTCAAAAACTGCACAGACGGCATAGCACTGTTTCATGCCCAACCCCCCTCCTGCAGCCAGACACGGTCGTTACGGAAAGGGGCTGCGCGGAGTCGCGCCGAGATGGTCTTCTAAGGAGAAAAGACTCCAGGGCAGCACTAGCAGAAAATGATCCAAGGCCCAGTGAAACCCACAACGGATTTTTATATCCTGCAGCCGCCAATCTGGACGGGTTATTTCGCAAACAAGAAAAGAGAATGTTTTTTTATAGTGTTTAGCTCTCTCGCTTGAAATGAGATGGTCCTGGGCAGTCATGCGTTTCTGTGCTTGTTTTCTTTGTGTATGCGAACTTAGTTACTTTTTCGCGCGAGAAAGAAGAAAAGCTTGGGGCGATTCTTTCTCACAAGATGATCACTCTTGCCTGGGCTTCTGAACATTGGCCTGCGGTTTAGACGCTCGACTGGAATGACCGCGCATTCCGACTGCGGCTTTCGAATGGAGCTCGTTGTCTGCCGCCATCGAAACTTACGTCTCGCAGAGAGGAAGTCTATCAATCTAGCCAAATTTGAGTCATGATGCGCACAATACAGATTGTGCAAGGGACACTGTCTTTACGCTCTCTTTGGTGGTTTTACGGGGAATAAGAAAAAGAGCATGAACCCGCGTACCAATCAAAGAACGCAGAGTATGGGTTGAAATAGCTGAAATAAAATTCAGACGATTGCCTGTGATATGAAACACCTATGCTCTCCGCTTGCTTCAGGCTGCTGCAGATAACGTCCTGTACTGGAGGTTGACAGAGAGCTGGGCCATTTCTCTTAACAATGGGCTCCGCATGGAGAAAACCCACTTTTGTGCATGAGTCGAGTTGTTTCGTGTATGGTGCCAAATAACTGGCTGCCATCATCGTCCAACCACCACATTCCGCTATGAGGCTGAAATGTTTGCCGCTGCAGCTGTTAGATGTAGTAACATGCTACTAGCAAGATTGCGTTCTATGTACAGCCAAATGGGGCTACTAATACGTATGCGTTTTCTGCATGGCGCATGGTGAGCAATATTTGCGTGGCACGTGAAACTGAGTTGACGTATTAGACGAGTGCAAAAGTCGGCTTGTGCAGTATACCTGGTTTGCACTAGATTTTAAAGCGAAAGCTTCACTTGCCGCAAACTTGCTATTTCGCCGCGGCGGTGCTTCGAGGAAGCATATGACGTCACAATGCGCGCCTCGCCGCAGATATTTCTCTCTCTCTCTCACTCCTTAGCCACTATTGCGCATGCGATACTAGTATCGCCGAGCCACAGGTGTTCCGCCGCTGCGCAGCGCCGCGCCTTTCCAACTTTCAATCTTCAGTTTTTTTTTCTTCTTTCCCTTCCTCCTTTATCCCTTCCTTAATGGCGCGGTCGGGTGTCCACCGTGATATGTGAGACGGCTATTGTGCCATTTTCTTTCCTCAAAAACCAAACAAAACAAGTGAGCCGATGGCGTTTATAGAGTTGATTGCCGTTGACAGCTTTGCAAAGGCCGTTTATTTTTACGAAAAGAAAGGCGCACAACCGGCTTCGTGGGTCAGTGCAGACATCAACTTCGTTTTCATGTACGTGGTGTTGGTGTCCAACTGCAAAAGCTTGCTTTGATTGCGTTGCGCACACGGGATAGGCAGCGTGGCCTCCCTGCGACTCTGGGAGGTGGCATGCAGTTAATGGTTGATCGCGAGAGATTGATCACCAAATGAACGCTGCTGCCTAGTTATTACTGCAGTGCCGCATGTCAGCCACAACGCTGTCAGCGCTAATGCATTCAGGCCACATATCTCTCTCACCCCCACCACATGTATCAAAGCACGAATGAGGCGCCCACACATCCAGGGAGCCAGTTATGCGCCCTTCCTTTGCTCAAAGCCATCGCCGTCTAGAACATTGTTAACGGCAACGCCAATGAACACAGTGAACGCCGACATCTTTCGCTTTGTATATCCTGGATTTGCTGAGCTAATCCAGATAAATTTTTCAATTTGCACCTCGCAGACACAACAAAGAGTGTGCATGAAGTTCGGTTATGCGATAAACAAGTCAGTCTGTAGCGCCACTACACGTGCACGGTTTTGGAAAACAAAGAAGATGTGAGCGCTTTCAAGCAGAATTCCCAAGGCTGCCTCGCAGAGCTGACGCATCCCTCAGCTCTTGGCCGCTTTCTTGACCAGGCATCATTGGGTTCCTTCAAGAAATGTGGACAACTCTGCACAAGTCAGTGTGTGTGTAATGCCTCCACTTTGAGGCGGCGGCCCCGGAAATCTCTCCTCAGCAGCCCCCTCCGGTCATCTCTATAAATGCAGCTCCTGCCTAGGAGCGCACCTCCATGCTTCAGAACTCCTGCCTCCACCCATCACCCGCCATTGTTAAAAAAAAAATTCCTGCGAAGCAGCGGAACGAAAAAGTGGCACGTAATTCAGAATCAAAGCCACAATCAGAATGCGATCACTGTAAGAGCGGAATGCAAAACCATACCTTCAGACGCAGATTTTTTGCGCATCACATCCTACGATGACCTGCGCGTTTTTTCTTGCCCTTTGTCACTTGGTGTATTTTTGCGGCTCTTCCGTCTCCTTCTGCGTGTACATCTGTCGTCTCGAGATAGGGTACCTTGGGGTACCATGCTGTGTCTGAACCACAATTACCACAGATAAAGGGCAGGGCCACTGATGCCTAAACTGAGCTTTTTCAAGGCAGGGTGAATCTAGGAACGCGGAAAATATAGGACGAAATGATAGAGGTAAAATATAAACGAATACCGCAGTGCACATTCTACCAACATAGATAAATGTTCCAGGGAAAAAACGGAAATTAATTTTGTTTGGCCTCAAAACAGCAGAAAGTAGGACAGCACATCCAGCCGGAGAACACAACACGTCTGTTGCTTTCCGCCTTTGGATAAGAATAATGAGACCAATTTAAATGTCTAACGACTGATGCAGCAGCGTGTTTGATGCTACCCAAGTAGACGAGGTCACTGCTTTGTCACGTAAAGCGCTAAACGGTTTTTCTAGAAATTTTCACCGCCTTGCGTGGCATGTATTGCTCTAATATTTTGTAAAGGCGATCACGAACGCCCGATCTAGCCAGAGGGTTTGTTTGTTTGAAAAGTCCAAACCTGGTCATCTCAGCAGAGGCGTGCGCTAATTATATTACAGAAGGGACGACACGAGACGACAAGCGCAAACTTTCAGCAAAAGTTAATTTTAACGAGTGCCTGTTTTTATAAGCTACTTGTCTAGGCACAAGTTAAGAAGGCAATGATCAAGTTGAAAAAAAAACAAGAACACGGAAGCAAAAAAAAAAACCGCTTAGAGCTTTATATTTAGCGCACCCGTATGCCAATATGTACAATCAACTAGCCTCGTTTTAAAGCTTTGCAAACCTGGTCAGGAGGCCCTTAAAAGAGGTCAGTCTTTTTGGTGCCTTTAATATCTGCACAAGCAACACTGAAAGAAGCGATCCAAGTCGAGAATAACTCAGTCCTCTCAACATAAAAGCCAAAGTGAGCTAACCATCCTAAGTTCTCTGCAATTCTCCCCTGTCCTTCACGTGTACCGGATTCATTGTCGAACCTGCGTATCTTGGCCTCTTCCTCCGTTTGTATGGGGCTAAACGTGTCTCAATAGATTTGCGCGCTTGTGTGTGGGTGTAAACTTTAGCGTCTTTTACGACTTCACGCACAGAGTATCACATGAGACTATAAACGACATCCTAAGAGTCTTCAGGCCGTTAACCCCTAGCGTGAGGAAGTCCCATCTTAAGCACACAGTGGCAACGTTGTCACGTCAATTGAACGGACGAAGAACGTGATGCAGGAAGCGTACGCAGTCACGCCAAACGAACCTTTTCAATTGTTCACATTATGTCCGCCACCTTTTTTATGCCAGTTTTTGACCTCGGAGGCTGAAACAGGAATTCCTGGCTACTGACTTTATTTCCATCATCTAGACCTCGAAGTTGTTTTCTTTATGGTCATTTTGGCCACCGAATTACAGCAATATAAATTCACATCTTCGCTAGATCAGACGTCGTCAAATATCGCAGTCAAAGAACTGGAGGAATATTATCCAGACCAGTCTTTTTCTATTGATGATTAACGTAAGAATTATTCCTGTTCCTGTCCTGTTGAACTTTTGTTATGCAACGCCAACTTCAGATTCTTGGCAATATCAGATGAGTGGACGAGGTTTTATTTGGCGAAGTGGCATATAATAATGCTGAAATAATTTCCAGCATTGGTGTCGCCTTTTATCATCACTGAATAGGTAGGTTACTGCAACTTGCTTCGTTTACATTTGATCTCTCTTCTCATTTTTTTTTTTGGTTGCGTGCACGTCTCGAGCTGCACAGAAGCCCACTTTTCGTCCTTCTGGTTGGATCAGCACAGGCAATAATATCAGCGTTGCGTGGCTTGACTATTTGTGAAGATTAGATGAACAACAACAATGATATAAGAAATAAATATTTTTACTTTTCCGGATTCCATAGATAGTAGATTGTTTTTACTTGTCGCGATTGCTATGTAAGATCCGACTAAGAGGGATACAGGATTGGGTTGTTTTTTAATACTAACACTGGAATACCGCGCTTCACGTTACATACTGAAAAAAGCCGTAGTTTCTACGTACCGTAAATGTTCAGCGCTCAGTTCGCGCAGTTAATCTCGAGGTATGAAACGAAGAATGGAGGGCCCATTTTATTTGGGGCATTATCACTAGATTAAACACACAAGCGCTTTTCTGCGCAGTCCATTGTCTTCACTGCTGTTTAGCCAACCAGTAAATACCTGCAAATTTAGGATGCATAAAATTTAAGAACTTATAAACACTGCGGCGTGCTGAAATTGAATGCCTTCCTTTTGGCAAGTCAACCGTTAAAATTTCTGCCATGCAGCCTGGCACAGCTAACAGTTTCATTGGCATCTTCACACCTGAGTATGCGCACCGTCCATTTTTGCGACCGTGAATTTACGATGAGGCCTATCTCCGCTCATTATATGTGCAGATTAAATATCTGATGGAGCGGCTGCGATGCGACAGTGAGAAAAGCTGCCCTCTGTTGTGCGGCTACGGTAAGTGTAAAGCACGGGCTGGGAGTAAGCAACAACGTCGAGGATGAGGCAAGCGTACTACTCTGAAATCACCTTCCAAGAAGACTGCTTTCTTTACCGCGAGCGCCAGCCTGCACGAACTGTTCACTACAATGCAGCGTCTGTGAAGACTTGAAAAACAATGAGTATTGCTTTCTGCCCCGGGAGCAGTGCCGCAGATGTTAGGCGTGTGTCGGTGGCTCAAGCTACAACCACTGCTGTATGCAAGCACGTAATCACACAGGAAACCAGGCAGGGCTCGCGCCCGGGTATCGATCGCGTGGTGCACTTCGCGTCTCTCGCTGCTCACTGCTTCACTAATTTTGTGCAATGGGGCGGATGATGAGATCGTCAGACGGAGATAAAAGAATTTCTAAACTTTTCTATCTTCTTCTTGGCAAAAAAACCAACAGCGATAGTCGAGTGCCACCGACAATCATTAACTTTAGCCATATCTCTAAGACGTCCACATCGAGCCAGGGACCAAAAAGAACACATTATCTAATCGTTCACTCTTCGGTACAAGCTTCGACATGTGGCTCAGACGCTCATGAGTGGCGTTAAGGTAGCAAGGCAGCGCGATGCTAGAGTATGACATATGGGGCTCATTACCTTTATGAACGTTCGCAGTACTGCTAGCTGACGAAAGAAATCTCTTTGCATGTTAAAACTCGTATATTTTTAAAAGATGTCTGAAATTTTTTTATTATTATTGAAACACATCGTTCACTACGCAATACCACTGTTTAAGACACGTAATCGAAAAGCAGATTTGCGGAAAGGTTTCGTAGGGCAGGAACATTAAAGAGGAAGCTATATTTAGGACTCACTCTGCCAATCATGCCTGTTGAAAAAAAACCATACAGGGAGCGAAGGCCCTCAGTAATACCATTCAGCGCCGAGCGCGAGTTCAGTACATTTTATTTTCGGTAATGAGGCAGCACCCAATACAGTCATTTGCTGAAGCTGGATAACTGTATTTGTCTTGCGTGACAGTGCATGTACTAGCGCGTACAATAATGCCAAAAGCATTCGCTGCTGCCGAGCAGGCCGGAAAGCGACGTCCAATAACATATTACGGAGCACCTAGCTCTTGAAGATTTAGAACATAGTTCACCGTGCCATCTATAGCACCCGACAGTTCGTTTTCTGCACTTAAATATGCGTTGGCCCAAAATGGATTGAATTACTGTTTCTTGTGCAACTATGGGATGTGCAATTTTCATTTTTAATTGGCTCCGGCGGTGAGTGCGTTACCAACGCATGAGAAGGCAATTGTTCATGGTTAATGACTTGCGCTTGTCTGCGACAGAATGCAAATGAAATGCGCAACAACTACGCAACTAATGGGAAACCATAAAAAAAAAACTGAAAGTGAGCCAACCTCCTTCGCTATCTATGGCGGTGACAGTTTCATGTCAGAGCACCACTGGCGACAATGAAAAATAGGCGCGCTATGTGTGCACTTCCGATTCCACGGTGTTTCTATGATAGCACTCTGTCGATCTTCGGACTGCTGATTTGAATTTGCAGCCTTTTTACTTCATCTTATGCCTTCTTCACATTGATAAAAGCAATATAGAGCCGATTTTTGAGTTCATTGACATCGATCATTATATGGAACAGAGTTTATAGTAGTACCGGCTGATGTGGTTACATTGTCGCGATGGACCCTAGCAGAATGAATGATTTGCAGAGTGCCACGTGCCACACAATCCTGATCAACCAAATACATAAAGGTGCACTAAAGAGGAATCTGAATTCGTATTTTTACCGCGGAAACTCTATCTGCACGTTCCGGGCATACTTAGAAACTTCGAATTGTTTTCCTGTGCGGCCGAGTGCCCTAATTAGATCGGATTAAACAGCCCGGCACTCGCCTTACTTTTTTTGAACTCAACGCGGGAGGTAGGAGTCAACCAACGCGTCAGCCAGTCCCATGACGGCTTGCCGCTCTGCCATTGGCGGAGTGATACGAAAATCAAAGAGTCCACGTGCATATTTATTTTCGTGAGCCTGATTTGCGGTTTGCGGCTATATTGTCTGTGACTGAGACTGTTTATTGACAGAAAGCTAAAAAACAAAATAACAGCGAAAGCGAAGCCGCCACAGGACTTCCCGAAAGGCACTCCATGCGCTGGTTGACTTCGCCTACCTACCGCGTTGAGTTAAAAAAAAAAAGGCGGTGGCCTGGGCGTTTAATGCGATTTAATTAGGGCAATCGGCCGCACACAAAAATAATTAGAAGTTTATAAGAATGCGCGGAGATAGAGTTCCTGCGGTAAAATGACGAGTTCAGATTGCTCTCTAGTGCACCTTTAATTAGGCGTGCTTATGCACTTATCCCTAATTTTTAAAAATATTATTCTTTTTGACTGTTTGCTTATATCCACACAATTCATAGCGATCCGCCACGAAACGAAATATAGAAAAGAAATGCAAGTCAAACAAGAGGCTCTTCTCAAGCACTAATTTATCGAAGGTTAGTTGGTGCAAAGGTCTAAATTGCGGCATGAAGGCCATTTCAGTTGCTCGCAAAATTTGTTTTGTAATCACCTTTCTCGGCTATCTAAATGTACGCGGCGCTTAATCTAGTGTCAAGGGCAATTCTCTCATTTCCAGTTTGTAAATTGAAACTTTGTAAATTGGTAGTAAATTGATAGTAATTTGACAGTTTTTTTAGCGGCACACATAGCCTGGAAATGCCTCTGCTCGCCGTTTCTGGGTCTTCCCCTAGGCGAACATAAGCGTTGTAGGTGATCATCGGCAATCCGCTCCGCTTGAAAAAACGAATATCGTAGGGTATTGATTTTTGGTATTTTATTGAGTGAAAGTAATCGCCAGTGCAAACGCAAAGATTTTGAGTGCTCGAGGTCGAGCGCAGCATGACGAAGAAATAAGGCAACTAGACCACCATCCCACATTCCTACTGATGATATCCTGAGATGAAAAACTGACTGTCGCAAACTTCGTTGAAAGTTTTCAATGGTGAAGAAGTGTACCTGACAATGAAAGGTGGTGGTCTTAATATACAAGACATCATCTCATTTTTTATGTTGTAGATGAGTCTAAAAAGTTCTCTACTCTTAGTCTGTGCAAATAGTTCCTAACTAATTGAAATAACTTTCCAAGGATAACCTCGCTTTCGTAGTATGACCTAGTTCTGAAAGCAATTGTGTGCTTCAAACTGGACAGAGTTTCTTTTAAACGAATATTTCTACACAAGATTCGCTTCAATGTTTCAATGAGACTCAACAAATCTGGACAAAGTATCTTTGAGCGAGAAATCGTTTATATAGTGTAAGATTTCACTTTAACTATCAATATATCCGCAAACCACCGAACGGCACTCTGGAAGTTTTGTTTTCTATGAACATTTTTGATATCGCAAAAGCGTTTCCCTCTGGTTTTCTTTCGACGTCTTAACTGTTCAACGCAATCAATGAAAACACCTTAAAAAAATATTTTGCAACATATGAATAGAATGGACAATTACCTTCAATATTCTCATGGCAGTGTCTTACAATTTTTTCAGTTTTTGAATTTTTTCTCCTAGAATGTCGGACATGATATGTTGAAAAGCACTCTTTATTTAGAAACTTCATTTAACTTTCGGGAACATGTCCACATGATTTAAAATTCACGAATAACGTCCATTACAAGATGTTTAACTGCACTGCAGCGAACTGCAGTTGGCAAGTTATAAAACTTACAATCGCGGGCACTTCAAGAGACTCCTGCCACGTGCGACAGCCGTGTTCTAATTAAATGGAGCGGTCCGTAGCTTGCTGGATAAGGGGCGTTTTCATTACAGAAGAGTGGATGAAAGTCTGCCTAAAGACGTGCAGACAAGCATTAAAAAGAAGAGTATGGAAGACAGAAAACCCTAGTACACGATGGAGAAGATAGCTTCAGCAGAATACATTGTAATCCGTTAAAACCCAGCTTCATAGCATCTTAGAAACCAGGCCCTTTAGAATACTTCTGTACTCTGTGAGAGCGGATTTTTATCCAGTAATACGCACAAGGACAACATTTCCCCTTTTCTCGTGTTCATTATTCGTCTTCTGTTTACTAGTCTTCTACCTGTCTTCCGTATTTCTCTTTTACTCTCTCGCAGGAAAACATTGCTAAAGTTAACGGAGTGGCAAGAATGAAAGCTGCGGCGCACTGAGTCACGACTGGGTACGACAGAGCGGAAATGAGACGCAGAGAAGCCTGGCGAAAACTGAATGCCAATAATAGCAGCGAAACGAAGTGGACCTCCTTTATTAACCTCGGAGGATCCGTATTGGATAGAAGGAAACAGAGGAAACTGCGGCGCTAGATTACCTTCATTCTTTCCCCTCGTTCGCCATCCCTGGCGTTTCTTTCTGGTTGCTAGCAGCCTGCTGATTTTAACACATTCTTAATTAGTTCGTCTGACTGTCACATTAGACGAGACAAAAAGAAGTCCGTGATATTTAAGCTGCCTTGCCATGTCTATTAGCATTATTACGGGGAATTGCTCCTTCCTATTCGCCAAACTTGGCAATGGGCGCATTGCATGTATTAAGAAATCTTGTTATTTTCTTAGGCACTGTTATCCTGAACCTCATTTAAAAGCGTTTTTTGGAGTTTCGGATTCTCGTTGCCAGCTGGTCTCAAAACATGTGCCGAATCAGTTTGTGGAAGGAACGCCATGTTCGAATCAGTCATTGCTGTTGAATATAACGTGGGCCTCAAGTAAATTGTTGTGTTGTCTCACAAAATTTTCCCAACTGTTTAACCTGTCACAAGTTTCGTACTGCAATGCGGAAGGCAAATCGGCATATCTACATAGTGTACAAGCTCCACTCATCAGTATGTCCGTTAATGAGCCATTTAAGTAAGTAACTATCCATAGTGCTATATTTTTCGCTAGCAATATACTTTTTAGAACGGACAGGTTTGAGTAAAAATGCTGCAGAAGCAGCTTGACAAGTCCTGAAGCTCGCTTATTGGCAGCAACGGCTTTAACGAAATTTGATTCAAATGTCATGGCAGCTTTTTCTGCTCCTATGTTTCTTCCATATACTTAATATACCATGGGTTTTATCAAACACTGACATTTCCTACCCAGCCGACATGTTCGGTTTCTTCCTTGGGAATTCAAAAAGTCTGGATTGGAGAAAAAATTTAGCCGGTAAAGCTAATACTGAAGAGCAAAGATTGAGTGGCTCCAGGCTCCGTCGACGATCCGGGCAGGGCCAGGGGGCAGCTAGGCCGTATGCTTCCCTTCTACGCCTGCATCAGCCCAGAAGCGAAGACATAGAGAGATTTTTATTCGGAAGTACGTAGGTATTTCATTTCATTGAGCAAGGGAGGGGCAGGTGCAGCAGGGTGGTGGGGGGGGGGGGGCTTTCAACTCCACTTGAGTACCTGTCTGTATCCATCAGATGCTGCGTTCATCTGGCAAAGATATCCCGCTTGACCACGAAGCCCTCCGCTTACTGTACGGCTTCCCGTTTGCTATTGCCTACGCTTCTCCTCAAACCCATGAGCACCCCGCAGCTTATCAGCTGCTGACTCCGGCTGCTCTGGCAGCCCCACGTCTGTGATGGTAAAGTAGCCAAAGGAGCCTTGGGCGCGTGTGGTGCGCTCGAACTGGTCACGTGATCTTGCTGTAATATCATTTCTAGCACCGCCGCTCATCAGGGCAACTAAATATTAACAGGTTGAACACGCATGGTCTCCGCAAAGCCCCTCGATGTTGAGCTGCCTATAAAATCTTTTCACTGTAAAGAGCAGGATCGAAAGCATCTACAGTTTCTGGCATCGCTAAAGAGTATCGCATTAAGATGAGCATTGCTAACCAGAAACCAGGAGGAACATTATTATGTGTTGTAGAACTGCAATATGTTTCTTTTCTTTTGCGCTCAGAAAGGGTTTGAGCCTTCTTTTTCTTTTAAATTGGCTCTCTCTAGGTATATTACATTAAATTAAAAAATACAAAACTCCACAGTTATTTCCTTTTAATTGCGTTAATTTACTATTCAGTGATTGCCTTATTTCCTGTTCCTTCATCGCTCCTATAACAGGAGCAACAGGACGGAAAGCAGGATGGTGAGAAAAGATATGATGCATTCCTTCGTGCGGAAACATAACAAAAACCAAACAATTACTACAACTAATTATGCCCACATGGTTCACAAAGACCTTTTGTAAAAATTGGCTCAGAAATTAATTGACCAGAACCTACAATATAGATATCACTACGCGCATTTAAAATTTCTTTTATTCTTGACGTACACATCAAGCGATTCCCAGTGCTTTCTCAGCCACTTCACTTACATTTACGATTAATGCTTACAAACTGTACAATGCTTCATCACTGCACCATCCAATTACAGTGGCCCGGACTGCTCTTCCCGCGTTCGCTCTTTTTCAGCAACTCCATCAGCCATAGTTTACTGTTCGGAAGCATTCCGACAACAGAGACTGAAACGCCTTCTGTATGCGTGAGGCACAACTGGCATGCCTCGGTGGCTCAACCTAGGTAGAGCAATGATAAAGCGTGCGCATTGCTGGAGATGAATTGGTGACGTCACCTCCTTAGTGTAAACTACTTGACCTCACAGTAAGCTCAGCGTTCTGCTGCTGGATCAGCGAATTCCCCCAGCTGTTTTCTTCTGTGCATTCATAATTATCAGTAATAAAAATATACACTTTAATAGGACATTTTAGTCCCTTCCAATTCGTGACCGCTGCGGTGGCCTAATGGTTTGAGCAACCTCCTCACACACTGGAGGTGCGAAGTTCGTTTTTCAGTGCCACCGGATGCCCACCAGTAATAAAACCGGTACAATATTACCCCTGGCCTGTACTCGGCTCTCTGGCCCGAAATTCTTGGGAGACAAGTCTTTTACCGCACCTTTTGTAGTGAAAAAGTTCTCGTACCATGGCGCTGTTTGGCCAATGCTGCCTTTGCACCATGAAAAGTTAGCATCTAATCGGCGGCTTCTAATTTTTATTTCTACCTATGGATGCTACCTTCATTGGGACGAATATGACAACAAAAACCCCTTTACTCAAGACATCGGCGTCTTCTGCTGGGCGATTACATCTCCTAATTCTGAGGGAGCTCATTTTTGCATGAGCAGACTATTCCGAAGCGATGGTTGTTGGATGCCGTTTAGTTATCGCTAATATTTCTTAGCGCCTTCGGAGGGCCACCAGCCCAAGGTTTGGAAGTCTATGTGTTTGATTTTTGATGTGTATTTGGTGGCCATCTCATACTCCAGTGTTCGACAGTCGGAAATGGAAATGGTGCAAAGAGGAGGAGAGATAACACTGCTCCCTCAAATGTTCCTGGTATCAAGGATCCTGAGTACTTGAACAACAACGAACGAATGAAGTAAGAGAGAAGGAACTAGTTGCAACACGATTCCCTTCAATAACTCTTCGGCAAGCACGCGTGCTACAAGCACTCGCATCATCAGGAAACTCGCATTCTCGGGTGCCGCAGGGTGCGTAATGGCAACTAGATAGAACCAGTCAGGCGCAATCAGCCCGTGCTCTGGCGTGCACACTCCTGCCACGCTTCCCTAGCTTGTATTTTGGTGTAACTCATCCGGCGCTCGGCACTCCAAATCGAGCGATCTCCAGCATTTCCTCTCGATGCTGAGAGGGTACGGTGCCCGGCGCTGGCTGCCTGTCTAGCCATAGAAATGCAAATCGAGTGCGGGCAGTAATCTTCCGGGGAAGTGAAACCTGATCTCTTTTTCATCCCCGGTAGTTTCGCAGCGACATCAAAGAACTGTGATTCGGAATTTGCAGTCCGGAGCGAGCATGTAGATGAGGTTGGGGTGGGTGTTGCTGCTTTCTTTGCCGCTTTCAACGATTTAAAACTCTTTGTCGACGTTGAGAGCGCATTCGTTTATTTGGTATCGCTTGCTTCCTTTTTTCCGTCGTGACGATTTCGTTCGCAGGTAAGAGAGTACTAATTTATCAGACCGGCTTCGTCACTCTACAGGAAACGGAAATCACCTTTCAAAGCTATTAGCGCGCTACGTTTTGGACAGTTTGTGACATTGGAGCAAGAATATCGTTGCCTAATTGCCTTGCTCGTCAGCCTATCTCTCCTCTCTTCAACCTCTCAATCCACTCATCCCTTTCCCCCAGTGCGAGTAGCTAACCAAAGCAACCTTCAGGTTAACCTCCCTACCCTCTCTCTTCCCCCCTCTCTCCTTAATATAAAAATGTTAATAGTTCTGCCTACTCGTGTTGGTGGAGGGCAAATTACGCCAATCAGAAAACTCATTCTTTATAATGAAAGATTCGATACTAATAAGCTAGGAACCCACAAGAATAAAAAAGATTGGCTGTGGTTTAGTTCTGGTTAAAGCTGGAGGGACGCGATAACTACAGCTGGCCGAGTGGAACTTGCTCAGTTGAATTGCAAAGTCAGTCTTTCGCCGCTCCCTTTCGTCTGGGCGTTCCTCCTTCATCTTTGTCCCACTTGACACGGCGCATGCGCACAGCTGTGGCCGCTCAATTTCGCCGGCGCACCATTGGTCACGTGACCAACCACATGCCGAACCACGTGATCAGCCATGGCGCCGCACCGCCGGCAGCTGCTCCGCACCACGTGACAGCGTGGCAGCGCCCCCACTGCCACAGCGCCGCCACGCTGAAGGCTCGAAATGATACCGTAACATAGCTATTGCTACATTACCTTCGTAAGGTATTATCTTGTGTTAGTGCTGCATCGCAAACTGCACGAAAGCCTGAATTTCTTCTGTGCGATGTATTTAAGACAACTGTGCTGTACAATCGTACCGGTTATTTTCCTCACTTACCCCGAATGGTTACATTCTTCGTAAAGGGTATGGTACCTATGGCGATCATAAATGGACGAGCCCTTCCCTATAAAATATAGAGAATTGTCGCTCCCTGTTCAAGCTAGGAATAGCCTTTTAGGACGGGTAATTAAGACACTGCATTTCTTCTACAGCTCACAAAACTTAAGGATACGCTTCGCGCTGCTGTAGAAATACACTGTCTTGTCACTAGTCTTTCTTGCCTTCAGCCGCCATTGTGGCTCATTTGTTATGTTTATCGGCTGCTCACCTGATAGACTCGGGTTCGATCCCGGCTGCGGCGGTCGCATTTCGACGGAAGCGAAATACTAGAGGCCCATGTACTGTGCGATGTCTGTGGAGGTTAAAGAGCCCCAGGTGGCCAAAATTGTCCGGAGCCCTCCACTACCGCGTCCCTGATAGCTTGAGTCGCTTTCGGGCGTTCACCCAAGAAAACCAAAACCAAATCTTTGTGGCCCGCTTTCCATCTTCTGCCAGCACAGTGAGGTGCCTGACACGCTTGTGGCGAAGTTGAGGAATTGAATGTAGTGGGCTCTACTGATTGACACAACTAAACTAAGAAGTCAAAATTTGGATACCTAGGCGGGCAAGTCGTCAAACATCGGTCTCTTGAAGTAAGGAACTGAATTGCAAGAAGAAAGGAAATGAAGCAGATGGCGGCAGAGAGTAAAGCACATAATTGTAGCGATGGGATCGCTGGAAGCGTGCGCTGCAAGAGTTGATTGAGGGTCATTTGAAGAGCTATATGTCTAACAGGGGACGAAGGTAGTGATAATGATAAGTGAGACCACGGAGGCGAATGCCCCATTTTCGTGCCCATAAGCACAGGACTGTTATGCTCTGTCACTAATTGGAAATGCGTATTAGTCTGGGCAGCCTGGCGATCAGTGCAAGCAGCAAGTCTCACTTTAATTCAATTGAGGTAGTGCCATCGTCTTATGAGCACTTGTCCCGACAAAGTTCGAACTGGTAGGAAGCAGCAACGTGGCTTTGTAGAGCCTGAACCATGCGGTTGACAGAACTTTTCCCTCTTTGGCCATCGTGTGCTCGGCATACGCCACTATAAAATGACTGCATGGATATTAAATCAATAAGTAAACGAATTAGGAGCTACGGAGCTGACATGACGGAAGTTCCTTGGATATCCCTCATAATTCCCAGGGCTTTAAGATGTGCAGCAGACAATTTACAGAGGTCTCCATGCTAATTTTACACGCAAGAAGTGTTTCAGGGTGATATGTTCCAGGATTTGTAAGCACAGTATCATGAAAACGGGTTTCTAGGAGTGGCCTACGAGGGTGGTTTCTGCAATGTGGTTTACGCGGCGCTGCCAAAGGGTGGCAGCGCCGCCACCCAATGGCTGCGCCGCCACGCTGTCACGTGGTTGGTCACGTGGTGCGGAGCAACTGTCGGCGCCGTAGCTGATCACGTGGTTCGTCACATGGTTGGTCGTGTAACCAAGTTCTACTCGGCCAGTTGTAGCTAACGCGTCACTCCAGGTTTAACCAAAGCTAAACCACCGCCAATTTTTTTCTTTCCAGAAGTCGATGTGATCCACCCACACTTTTGGCGTCCATGGTGACACGTAATCCCAGAAGCCATTTGTCGCAATTTTTCACTTAATTGACTCTGATCAATTAACTAATTACCACACATCACCTCGTGGTTTCCTCTGTGAGATTTTTATTTTTGATGCTCTATCAAATGCAACTATTATTTTTCTTATAGCTCAATTTGGTCACAGGTTATCATGATAACTAGCTCATGGTGACATGAAACCGCAAACATAGCCATACAATGCTTACGCATTAATAAAATCTTGTTATTGTCTAATTAAAATACATGTATATAGTGCCTCTCTCCCCCTGTCCTTACTGCTTGTCCCCTTAACTCTTTCATTTAATTTTTCCGGCATGTCTCCTATCCCCTTATTTCCGCTGCCCCAGCTCAGGTGCTTCTCGTAGCGATGGCAGACGACTGGGCTAGCAAAATATTTTCCTCCCATTTTACTATTACTTTAAAAAAACCACTACTACTACTACTACTACTACTACTACTACTACTACTACTACTACTACTACTACTACTACTACTAATACCACTACTACGACTACTACTACTATGAAATCTCGCGTCTAGTAGTGTTTTTGCATTGTTTCCTTTGGATGCTCCATTCAGCGCTGGCTGCCCTCGCGCGTACAAAGTTTTGTTTTCCTTGGATGTACAGTGCGTCCGTGCATGCAGTATCTCACTGTACCCTTGCTACGCTGCCGCCGCTTGAAACCGGATTACTCGAAAGATGAAATTTCCTGCTTACCGCTTGCCGCATAATGTACCTTCTGTGACCTTTCTGTGAGCAGTGCTTTACTTTTCGGGTGTGAATCTTAGTCGCCTCTAGAATATTGACGCCTTCGTTAGCAGTATTGTAAGTCTAGTCGCAAGTGTCGCTGTGCCAGAGGGCCTACTTCAAAGAAGTATAGAAACGAGTTGCATATCTTACAAAATATCTTATGCATATCTTACAAATTTACTTGACAGTAAAAAAGCCGCCGCCAGTGTGTTTTGTTCGAATCAAAGCTGCTGTGTTTACCTGCTAAGCTCTGAGAGTGCCGTGAGCGGTCAGTTTGGCCCCCCTGGACGTTTGCGCCCAATGGCGACTTGAGGGTGACTTGGCTGCGGGTGTTCGGACCGGAACGCGCTATATACTTTCACTTCCTGCGTGCGAAGTGCAACTGTAGCAGCAACAGAGGAAGTTCAAGGAGAGAACTTAATAGGGAGCGTTTCAGGAAGTTTTTCGAGTAGTAGTATATTTTCGACTCAGCTTATTATCTCAGGTGATGAAGCGTGCAAATCATGCTCTGTGTTAAGTAGAAGAAAAACCGCTTCGCTAGATTCACTAGTAAAAACAAACCGTGCCAAAAAAAAACTGTTCAGCTGTTTTATTACTGTTGTGGGTTTTAATCCATCTTGAAATAAAGGGCTTTGAGGAAAAGCGTAGTTAACAGCATCAGACTCTTAGCCACAAAAGCATCCCCTTTGTCATGGTGCCATATTTAACATTTTGATTATAATCGCATGTACCTGGATTCCAGAAGACATGCATTAATGTTTGCAGCTGATTTTTAAGATTTCCTTCTGAAATGAATGACTGCCCCCTTCATCGTCTACAGGTTCCACTCCACTGCCACGTCTCTTGAGGGGCATAGAAATGCGAAAAAGAAAAATAAACATTTCATATTCCTGGATATATAAGGATTAGAATGCAAACTTCGAGTAATACTGATATGCCTAATAATGATCCCAATTCATAGATTTAGCTCACATTGCGCCGCAAATATTTTCATTAGACAGAGAGCAAACTGCACTGGTTTTTCCTTGAGCGAGTAGAATTTATGTTGCGCCCTCACGTTTGTTTCCAGACCTCGGTTGATGCGAATGCTCCTGCGGCTGCCAACACTTGGAGGACAAATGCAAAAACGCCTGTGCACGCATTGCGTGAAAAGTTTTGTGCAAGTTAAAGCACGCGAGCACACATCACTCCCAAACCGACCAATCCGGTCTTTCCCTGACTCCACTCACTCGGTTGCACTAGAATGTTACCCGTATGCATTTTAATTCTCGCACATCCACTTCACCTGTTGTCCTGTCTCTCCTGTCCGCTCTCTCTTGTCCATCCTTCAGTCCGTCCGCACTAGAGCGCCTTTGCAAAATCCAATCTATTAGTGCACTGCTCCTGTGCTGTGCACCCGTGACCAGCACCCCGCGTGCCGGTGCACCTCTGCAGCTGCCCAGACGCTGAGCATTCTGAAAGGAGTGAATGGCCCCTAATCAGCTGCCGCTGTATTTCATGGACTTCTGTCACATCCCACGCTCCCCAAGCAAGTCGAAGCTTGTGTGGTTAACAGAGCAATGCCCACGTATTCACAAGCGCAGATGATTGCCTCTAGAAATACATGCACTTCTATCGGAGCAGCGTTAAAAAACGTCGAACAGAAAGTACACAACATACAAAGGAATACCATAGTTAGTTGCGGTAAAGTGTTGTCTGGTACGGTGGGATTAATGTGCCAAGTTTTCGCATGTGCCTTGTCACGCACGGCCATGCCAACTTCACTATTTCAGTGTCCAAGCAGACATATATATATTCAAGCAAACTATGCATTCGGCATCACGAATCTCCAATGTATGTTAGCGCCGCGTTTTCGTCAAGGAAATACAAATATTCCTTTTCAATTAGCCCAGCGTTAGATACCTCACCACGCCGACAACATCGGAGAAACCTCTCTCTCGAGACGGGAATGATGGAGGCGTTTCTAGGTCGGAACACGGGGTATGTCTACGACAATGGGGATTCGGCACTTTTTTATCAGCGCGCTGTAACAACGCACAATGACGGAAAACCCGGTAAAGCCGAGGCCTTTTATAGGAGTGAACCAAGCGTAAATAGCACACAAAGCCCACGCTCTATCAGATGAACTTCGTGTGTTTCTTTGTACTCACCCATCTCTCTTCGCTCTCCTTCTTACGGAAAAGGAAAAGCGAAGGGTGAATTAGCTTCGTAGATTGTGAGAAAATAGCCCGGGATGAGCTCGGCGTTTTGCGGTGCCCTATTTCGCGGCAATATTTTAAGAGAACGTAGTATTTTTCTATGTGCTACCTCAGTGTAGCGTTAAACTTCCTTGAAAGAGTACAAGTCTCTGTAGATAATTTTTGTTTAGTTGATGGTTTGCAACCAGGCTTGCAATGCATGGATGCTAAGGAAAAGAGATAAATTTACCTGAGGAAATCTGCAGAAAAGTACGCGACACGAAAATAATTTTACTTGCCGTGTTTAACCGCTCGTCGTTATTCCATGAACTTTTCTCCACTCATGTTATTTGCTTTTTTTCTTGCTGCAGTGGAACTGCGAATTCCTTCAAAAACACCGGAGTTTCGAGATTAACCTCAGTTCTTTCACAGTTTTGTGTCGACGCATTTTCGTTCCATTTTATGTTTCACTGGCTCCCATTTATATTTCTATTAGCCCTCTAGTAGGCTACGAAAAAGTAAATAGTCTTTCGCTACATTAATATTTTTCCTGAATTTTTCATGTGAGACATTTCACATTCGCACTTTATGTTTTGCACATTGCGACGACTTTGGTGTCTGTGCAAAATTTCGTATATTAAACTACAGCCCTCACACTCCCGGATTGCATTGATGTCGTTTTCGTGGCTGAGCTAGCTGTGTGGGAATCGGCACACAATTTTATGCAAATATAATACGTTATAATATGATATTGCATGGAAAGTTCAAGACCAGTGGACAGTTTTGTCTAGATGCCTTTCTTTCTAAATTCTCTGGCTCGTTGCCTCTGAAGTTTTATCGTTTTTTCTCACAATCAGCGAGGCACCGCTCCCTCTTCGTGACGGCGATGGAAGTGGAGGACATCAGGCCTCCTCTGGAAGGCGGTGAATCGGCGGCAGCCACCCAGAGGAAGCGCTTCTACCAAACGAGAAAGGCAAGCAGCCAGACCACTGTGCTGCACTCAGCCACAAGCGAAGACTCCTCGGTGGACGAAGGGTTCATCCCAGTGATGAGCAAGAAAGCCAAGAGAAGACTTCGTAAGAGTGAGGACTCGTCCACATCAAGTACATCTACCGTCATCATGACGCGTGGTGCACCGGCGCATACAGTCCTCTATGCGCCTAAAACGCCCACCGACAACCTCAACCTGCTGAACAGACAAGCTACGTCGGTGTTCCTCGAGGCTCGCGTCCCGGGGTTGATCAAGGACGTCAGGATCAACAGCTGAAGGAACCTCCTTGCCATCGATGTAACGGAGCGGAGCGCCTTGGAAAGTCAAGCCACCATCAAGAAGATCGGAAACACCCCCGTACGCTTTCTTGTTCTTGAAAACAATGGCACAACCGCTGGCGTTATTTACGACATCGAAGCGAACATCTCTGACTCCCACCTGCCGATACTCATTAAGCCAGCGGTTAACAGCATCGAAATAACCAAGGTTCAGCGTCTCAGAAAGTCAAGGTGCGTCAAGCTCACTTTTATGGGCGATTGTATTCCATCGCACATGAAGGTTGGCCGCTATCGACATGCAGTTCGCCCATTCGTCCCGAAGCCGCTTCAGTGTCGGAAGTGCATGAAAATAGGGCATGTAAGCGGTGTTTGTAATAACACCATAGCGTGCCCGCGCTGCTCCGAACCACATAGCGGTGACAGTTGCCGCGCTACTGTATTGAAGTGCGCCAACTGCCGTGGCCCTCATGACGCTTCTTCGAAAGTCTGTCCCCGCCTGAAGAAAGAACGGGCGGTATTGAGGCAAATGGTGCAGTTACGGTGCGTCGGCGTCGCTCTCGTCGTCGACAATCTGCTAGACAAAAGGCTGACAGCGGCAGGGAAGCCCGCATCGCTCCTGATACTTGTCCTCCCCCTTCATCGAGTATGTAAGCCCGGTGACCGGTGAAGCCGGAACGAGAGCTTCAGAGGTGACATGTCCACCATTGCCGAAGCCACAGTCGACCTTTGTGTCTGAGCAGGCACCACGCCCCCACTGTCCCACGCCTACAGCTGAGCGAGCCCAAGGCAGAGATCCAGCCCTAGGTGAGGAAGTGCAGGTGTTCGCCATCTTGAGGTCTCTTACGAACACCATGCGTGTGATGCTGTCTAGCTTTCACTCGCCAGCAGCACGGAATGCATTGCAGGTACTGGACGCGCTAAATCCAGTCCTTTCAGCCTTCCAGTAGATGACACAATGGCTCTCCCAGCGTTACCATTTGAAAGCCAAGTCAGAGAAGCATCCGTTTTTCAGTGTTATGCCCGTGGACTCAATTCTCGCATTTCGGACATTCGCGAATAAGTCTATAATCACAGATTTTCGATCCTTGTGATTTGTGAGCGCAGTTTACGAAATCTCATCCGAATTTCTGGCTATGAAGCGTTTGCATCCTCCAGGCAGAGGGGAAATAAGAAGGTCATCCTCTACATTAGAAGGGAGCTTACTTATGTGCACCATACTGTTGCCCCTCACAACCATAACCAGTTCGTCTGTATAACGGCGAAAAGGTAAACCCTGACATTTACACTTGTGGGCACGTACTTATCTCCAACAAAAAGGCTTGATGCCGACAGACTGAGGGACTTGTTGGCTGTAACACCTGAGCCTTGGATCGTCACTGGTGATTTTAATGCGCATCACGCCATGTGGGGAGGCATCCGGATGAACTCGAAGGCAAGCAGTCTTGCCTGCCTCGCCTCTGACCACGACCTACAATGCCTTAACGACGGTTCTCCAACATACATGCGCGGGCTGTGTTACAGCAGTCATCTGGACTTGAATTTTGTGTCTCGGTGCCTTGCGAGATGCGTACGGTGGTTTGCCGACGTATAAACGCATGATAGCGACCACATCTCCACATATATTATAGTTTCTGGTCTCGCTGAATGCAGATCGGCCAAGCGTTTGCAACGAACAGACTGGTCTATGTTTAAAACCTTGATAGAAGAAGCCTGCAGAGACGACATTACAACATGCGTTGAAGAGCGCATCAAGGAGGCTATGAAACACGCGAGATGCTTCTTCATTCCAATGCCAAAGTCCGCAGACTTCGCTGTGGGGCTGCAGCCCCTCCGATCACTTCGACGAAGAGCAGAGAGAAGATATAGGCGCACAGAGTCGCTGCACGACTTAAGGGGTGCAAGGCGCGCACAGAAGAAAATCCTGCGCAGAATTCATATCTAGCAGGCGGACCATTGGAAAGCATTCTGTGAATCACTGGATTCTCGAAAGCCTCTCTCACGCATCTGGAGGTGCTGCGTGGTTTTCGAACATCTCCTCAGCAGCTCCAACTTTTCAAGACTCTCGCACTTCACCAAGGACGTAGCGAAGTGGAGATTGCTGAAGATTTTTGCGCAAGAATAGTAGGTCCCAAGAACCAATCCATAACTCCGAATCGCTGCGAAGTGCCTAGATCTAGGGATTCGCGAATGGACCTTCTTTTCTTCATGGAAGAACTAGACACCGCCATGGCCGGTTGCAGACGGTCTTCATCGCCGGGGCCCGATTGAAAAGCATACGCTTTATTTGAAGACCTTGGTCAGGAGTCTCGACGTGGTCTTTTAGACCATTTAAACTCATCATTGTGGGCGGGTGCAGTTCCGGACGCATGGAAATCAAGTTGTCCGGTTCCAGTCTTTAAACCTAGAAAAGCGCCGCTTGACCTAGCATCGTACCGCCCAATTGCATTGGCTAGTTGCGTGGGCAAACTCATGGAAAGGATGGTACTTATGCGAATTTAGTGGTATCAGGAACGCTATCAAATATACCCAGATGTAATGTGCGGGTTTCGGCGGGGACGTTCGTCTATTGATAGCGTGACTGACCTGGCGCCATTAGTTAAACATCAGAAGCATCTGAAGCGCTTGACCGCGGCCTTGTTTCTGGATGTTAAAGGGGCCTATGATACCGTCACTCATCAAGCTATTTTGGACTCTCTGGAAGTTGCAGAACTTGGTGGTCGCATGTTCTGCTGGATACGCAGTTATCTATCCAACCGATCACTATTTATGCAGACTGAGGACGGACCAACATCTTAACATTACACTTCCCGTGGGGTCACACAGGGTGGAGTACTCAGCCCAACGCTTTTCAGTTTTGCGCTTGTGGCCTTGTCGATGTGCTACCACAGTCGACGAGAGTCTCAGTCTATGCAGACGATGTTTGTATCTGGGCATAAGGAGTTACACGACCACAAGTTCGAGCAAGTCAAAAGGCGACAAGCATTCTTGCGGTCTAGCTCCGCCTGCAAGGACTGGAGATTTTTACTGATAAATTTTCTGCTGGTGCCTTTACACGCAAGAACATGTCCCATTGCCCCGTACGCATAAATGGGTCAACGATACCCTACGAAACAAGCCATCGCTTCCTTGGAGTAATCATCGATCGTAATCTAACATAGATCCCATGTCTCGCAGATGAGAAAGCGACTGACGTCAATCGTTCACGTTCTCTCCTTTCTTGGAGGGAAGTCGTGGGGAGCATCAGTGCAGTCGATGCTCCAGCTGTACACCGCATTATTTATGGGATTCCTTCGGTACAGTATCCGTGTACTAGGAAACTTTAGCAAATCAAACATACGGTGTCTGCAGAGTGCTCAAGCTCAAGCTCTGCGGGCGTGCCTTGGACTGCCAAAATGCGCGTCCACAGTCGCAACAGTACTCATCGCTCAGGAGAATCCGGTGACGGCCTATTTCACAATCGAAGCCTTGAGAGCGCATATTCGTCACCTCTCTCGGATTCCCGCACACCATCTTGCCAGCCTTCCTGCTAACCGGCCGAGTACATCGTTTGCGAAATATATTGATGCCCATCGCGACTTCCTAACAACGCAATTTACACCAGCCTCTAGACCGACTTCTCCATTATGGAGTCTGCGCCAACCTCGCGTGCTTCTGTCCATACCGGGCATCAAAAAGAAGCCTGATTTATCGACTACAGCACTAAAACAGACCACTCTAGAATATTTGCATGAAAAACACGGACACCGACTGCACGTATACACCGATGGCTTTGCGACCCCTTCCAGTTGCTCGGGCTCCGTAGTGATTCTCGTAAGGACCATAGTTAAGAAAGTGAAAACATCACATCGGACTTCATCGACTGGTGGATAACTTACTGCTATTCGTGTCGCCATTGAGCATATCAGTGAAGAAACACCCCAGGTCTTTTTTTCACTGATTCAAAGGCAGGCCTCCAAGCGTTACAGTCTGCTCTTCGTTATGGGTTCCATGAACAACTTGTCTTGGAAATCCGAGAGCTCCACCACACAGACATCAACAAAGGGCACGATATTGTTTAACAATGGCTGCCAGGACACAGCGGCATCGCAGGCAACCACCGCGCGGACGAGGCCGCGCGAACAGCTGGCCATGAGGGCGATTGTGTGTCCATCCCCATCTCGAGAGTTGACGCAGCCGGCAGGCTTAGACCACTGTCAAGGGACATCACGCTTGCCGCGTGGAATTCAGGCCAATTCTCGCATTCGCGTTTAAAAACCTTTGACCCAGATTTAAAGTGAAGCCTCCGCTTTCATTCGGCCTACCACGACGTGAAGGAACTTTATTGTGTCGTCTGTGGCTTGGTGTGGCTTTCACCAAGCACTACTCCTTCTTAATAGGTATGGCTGACAGCCCTGCATGTGCCATCTGCGGGTGTGATGAGACTACAGTCCAGAATGTTTGTGAATGCCCTTCCTAGAGCGCAGAAAGACAGTCTCTCTGCCGTGCACTGGAGCATCTAGACCTGCGCCCACTTGCAGAAACGGATTTTCGGCCACTGGCCCAGTCGTCGTCGGCGCGCTGAAGACCTGCAAGGCGCTGCTCCGCTTTTTGAGGACTTCTGGCCGGCACGATAGGTTAATTGTGACTTTACTGAACACTGTGACTTCGCATAGTGTCTTTACTTTCCTGCAATTGTATTTTCTCCTTGATCTTTTTCTCCCCTCACCTCTTTCCCCCCATGCAGGGTAGCAAACCGGCTATTCGCCTGGTTAACTTCCCTGCCTTTCCTCCTCCTCTTCGTTCTCCTCCTCCTCCTCCTCCTCCTCCTCCTCCTCCTCCTCCTCCTCCTCCTCCTCCTCCTCCTCCTCCTCTGGCTGATTTAATGAAAGTACAGCTACAAATGTATCCTGCTTAGTATTAGTCCAGTACCACTACCAGTAACATTTTCCAATTTCGGGCATACATATGCACGTGCCTGAAGCTTGCTTTAGGCAGGCGGCCCAGCTGCCCTCCGGATTATGGGCGACCTGCCGGGTGTACAAACCTGTCAGGCCCTCGCATGGGTGAAAGCCTGAGTGTAGGCGTTCAAAGTAAATGTTTTCAGGGTAAAGGCGTTTAAGGTAAAGACATTGTGATAAAGACCTTTAGGGTGCAGGCCTTCGTAGTAAATGTCTTCCGGGTAAAGACCTTTAGGTAGAAGGCCGCTAGAACAAGTGCTTTGCTGGTAAGGTCCTTTAGTTCAAATTACTCTACCACATAAAGAGCGTTTGTGTCTGCCCTAACTAGTGCTACTGCACAATATTCTGCGCTTACCCATGCTACACTATCTGCCAATTTTTGCATGCTTACTTCCTTAGTGCGATGTTTCTGTCCCCGTAGTTTTTTTCGTCCTTATTTTGTAAAGAGACTGGCTCCTGAGCGCATATAAGCCAAACGTAGGTAGAACCTGTTGATTTCACTTTTCATTTCTAAAGGCAAAAGCCAGCCGATACAATAACATGATTTGAGGCAAGCACAAAATTTTCATTTGATAAGCGGTTAGTTGGGGAGTTTGAACCTAAAATAAATACCGATTTTCATTTAGCAAGCAAAAACGCATACTTACTGACCGTCGAGGTACGCAATGCATCTAGTCGTAAACCATTTAACAGAGATGTTCCTCTTCTTGGTGCATGAGAAGAAAGCTGCCGCAAGTCGAGAAATTACTTAGCAGCTCACGTCCGAGGTTCATAAAAAAGCTGTACTGAGAGAAACTAAAAACCTCGGATTTGGAAAGAAGTGCTGTTTGACCGTTTTCAAGCAAACTGAGCTTATAGGAGCGTCAGCCCTGGGTCAGAAAAATCTGACGCTTCGGCTTGTCTAACTCTGCAGACCCAAACTTTGGGTCTTGGTAGTTCATAGATTCGAAAGTGTTACCTATTTTTTAGCACTGCGCACTGTCACGCGTAGCCGAGTTAGTTTTCTTCGGAGAACTCAAGCGCTGCCACACCATCGTTCACTTTAACGAGCGTAGTGCTACAACATCGAATTTCTTGACGGAAGTAAACAATGTCGTTTAAGAAGCATTCATTGAAGGTCTGTATCGCTGGCCATGGGAACATATTGAGTTGGGCTTGATTACTAGTTACCCGATTGTATCAAGAGTTTTTTTTTAATGTCGCGCTATTCTAAAAGACATTTCGTACCTTTGAGTGCCATAAAGTTCGGATTATTTTACAAAGGAGACAGGAGGGGTCTGGAACTAAGATACTGCGTCAGATATCATTCGGTGATTCTCAGTCACCGGGTCGCCGGCATCATTAGCAGAGGCGAAGCCCAGAAACACCTTTATGATAACGAAACAAGATTTGTATCATAAGTTCGCTCCTTCGCTGAACACACCTAACGATGTTTTGTGCGGAACCACAATTACACCCTGTGGTACAACGTACAGCTAAACCGCAGCGTAGCTTTACTGAGTCATGTGGGCTCCATCTCCTGGTAGATTCCTGGTACTCCAGACGGCGTTCAACGAACATCGTACTCACAAATTTGTTCCGTGTTCAGCGAGCCTAGCAAACTTCGTTTCGCTAACCTCTCAGCAGCCGCTTATTAGTACCCATTCGTCTGCCCATAAGATATTGCGTGTGGGTCGGAGTCCAAGAAGACGGTCATCCACGTGGAGGAAGTGCCCGCGGTGTGCATAAAGCAACGTACAAGTGATCGACGTATTTGTTTCACTGCTTCTGTGCATCGTCACATGTCTTGATTGCCTAAAAAGGGGCGCCACCTTTTCTATGAACAAGTGTGTCTTCGCCAGTGACCATACAAACATATGTCACTTCTACTTTGAGTATATAACAGTAATGGACGTGTCGTGTGCGAGGAAAGCTGAATCGTTTTCAAAGATAACGTTCAGAGTGATCTTAACCGACGTCGGCATTATCCGGCATGACATATTTAGTGCGTCGTTGCTAGGAGTTGTAGAGTCCGAACATTTAGCTTCAACTGCAGTGCACGCAATTTCGCCAGCACGGTAACAAAGGAAGCCCGGCTTTTCAAGATAATTTCGTTTCAACTCGGTGTTCTTCGCAAGTTCGTCACGATGTGGAAATAGCGTTACAGGGCCGAGACAGAACTTGCCAGAACACTACACTAATGTCGCCCCCAGAATAGTGTCGCGAACGTACCGTACAGATGCACTGAGAGCTGTACCTTTAGTGAGCCGAGCGCGTGGAACTCGGGTAATGGCCTTTTCGGATTGCCGCCCGGCCGACTGGAGCTTGGCCCCGCGAGGGAAGTTTGATGGGAATTCTCCGTCAACGCGCGAGGATTCCTCTCCCGTCTGTCGGGATAAACTCCTGCCGGCGGGAACTGACTGCCTTACGGAGATGGGACGCAGCGGCGGAGATGTATGAAGCGATATGAAAAAAGTGAGAGGAGACCTTTTATAGCGCTTCCACGCAGGAATGTGTCTCCTGGAGCGCCTAACAGCCGCCGGTACGCATTTAGCTGGGTAATTGAATTCCGAATACCCGGAAAAATGCTGTCGTTCCAAGGCTGCGCGAAATATGAGATCGCTGTGTACAGCAGCGCAGCTTCCATGGGCGCTATACTAAAATGGTTCCTAGTTCTATTCCGAAGTTCGCAGTATTTATTGCCGAAAGTATGGATGTCGAGATGTGAAGAGTATTTTTTCAAACTGAGCGATATTTACCAAGACGAAAACTAAGAAAAACGCAAAAGATTGTTATCCGCATAAAACAGAGCGTTATTCATGCTTTTATACAATACGCCTTTAATGATAGTTAGAAAAAGTCTGCGTCATCACGTAATAAAATGAATCCCAATTAATTAGACATTATTAGATTGTAAACTTGGGATGCGACTCTCTCGAAGCGAAACTCAGCTTTTGACTCAGTTTTGTTCAGTAAACTTTCTTCTACCGTGATTTCCAGCTCTGTTTATTAAAATAACGCTTCAAATGATTATGCTGTGAATGACGCAGAAAAACAAATAAAACTTTAATTCTGTGTAATCAGAGGGCACTGCTGAGCTTCAACAAAAGCCAGTAAATGTGAACAGCGGGTTTTTGTCGCAAACATTGACGCGAGAATCTTCTTTTTTAGCGTTCAGATTTTGGCAGCCGTAAAGTAAACAAGATAGAATGTATGCGATCCCGAAGAGCATTCTAAATTAATAAGTGGCAATGACGTGGTAGGCGCGCACAGGACGCAAAACGATAGAACAACTGCTACTATAGAGGTTTCGTTTGTGCCTCTGCTGTTTAGCTTGTAATAATGAATTCAGAAATACAGCGCCCACTAGCCTAACCAAACAATTAATTGTTCAGTGTAGCAGGGATACCAGACGATTATTCCATTGCTATTGTCGTCTCTTCTTGGTTCAGATCCTCTGTCGATCTCATCATGCACTTCGCAGTTATTTAGAAAGCATTGCTTGGGAAAGGTTACATGAAACCGTGCTCGAAACAGTGTGACGTATGAGGCTAAAGTTAAAATGAAGCTCTGACGAGTGGATTTCGCTGATTTTAACGTGATACCGTTAACCTGTCCACTCATGACAGACAGTCCATATTAATTGTATTCTTGCAATCCTTGACGTATCATCGTCTTGACCATAGAAGTTTATATATGTAAGGTTATAGGTTCCACATCGAAAGTGCAATTTAGAAATGAACCCTAGTGACGCTCACTGGCTTCAAATACATCATATGTAACTTGCGGCCGCAATGGTAGCAGTTCCTCGAACGGATTGGTTATTCTAGCGCTTCGCAAAATAACAAGCATTCAACAAGCATCAATGAAATATATTACACCTCAAGATTACAACTTTATATCAGCCGCTACACACACAACGTGCCCAATACATCTACGAAAATTTGCATCTACAACTCACAAGTCGTGTTTGGGGTTCCTGACAATTAAGGTGTAAAGCGGTTAGTGTTCTTTAAGTGCGGGAGGTGCCTAACAAATTTGCTAGAGGCACTGGCACACAACATGAACTGTTTTAATGTGTTCACAAACACATCCTTGATTTTGGAATCTCCAAGCTGAAGTGGTCCTGGGCAAGCTTATAACACTTGTGGTCTTCCAGTGTCGTGATATCACATTCACCGTCTTCAATGCATATGTATGTACGGGAATAACCAACCCAAAGAGCTCTGAGTTAATCTCTAGAGGTGGCGACCTGTATTAAATTAGCGCGTCAATCAGTATGCTTTTCAATGCCTCTGAAGGGAATTATCACAATTCTCATATACCGTCAAGAACTGGAAAGGTCTTTCATACAGAGAGTACACCATTCAGACTACCCTCAGTGTCTGCTTGTGTGAGTGAGAATTGTAAATTGTGACACTATCCAAAAGAGACAAATGGTGTTTATTCACGAAGCCTGTTTTTCTTAAGAGGATTTCTCCCGCGGTGCCATTTTCAAAGAGCGCACAGAGCGAAGCCACGTCCATCACTACGTAAAACTAACGTGGCGCACCTACCTCGTTACCTTAACTGTCCCTCCAGGTTGCTGTGCTCGCCGCTACTGGCTAGTTCAGCCCACGTATATGCCACACAAGAAAGAAAGCGACACGTGGCACGTGCGCCACGGAGTGACGTGTAGTGTTGGCGTCACTTTTGGTCGCAGCGCTGCAGTCCAACTTTGGCTGAAAACGGGAGCTTTTCTAAAAGACTTGAGGAGGCGAAAATTTGTTGTGCTATGTCGCCAAGGCTATTCATGTTCCGGAAATTGTAAAATTGTTTTCTGACTATTAATAACTACCATCAGCAACTTTTTATTGTAACCAGGTGCCTAAAGATAATAGTGAAAAAGCCCACTAATATAATTATTCATCCAGCTTACTGTGTATTTCGTCATCGTGGCGGTCTAACAGAATATACAATAAAAGGGCTCGCCCCAATTTTCGCTCTTTCGGAACTTGCTAGATACCAAGATTAAACTGCTGTCTGATGTCCGACACTAGTATTACAACACGTACAGCAAAAGCCATGTCGACACATATAATGGCTGTGCAAAAAAATGGTCTTCAACCCCGCTGAAACAACTCAACCGGCTGATGATAGGGATAAAGTGACGCTTCTATGATGATTTTTTTTTCTTTGCACGCCTCTTTGAACAGTTGTGTTCCTGCTATCAAATACCAACTTCTGCTTAGATATAGAGGTAAATAAATAGAAAAAATCTGAAATTTTAAGGCCCCTGGTGTTTGTAGCCTATTTGCACTACTGAGCCACATAGATGTGCGCCGATAAAAACGGTGATGAATTTGCTCTCCTACCGGCGCACAATCATTCAGGGCGCCTTACTGGGGCGGAGGATTTGGAGAAAGCGCTGGAGCGGCCGTGAATATATGCGTTCGTGTGTGCTCCCCAGCGCTTACGCGACGTTGGGGCCCTTGCGTCGATGATTTAGATTCGCAATTTTAAGAATCCTTACAGAATGATCTGTGGCGTAGATGGTCTTGATGTTCATTTCTCTTTGGTAAGGTAATATTTCAGTCTTACTTAGAATTGATCTTCATACTTCAGAATGCCAAATTAAGTATTTATGTGGCTAACTTATTTTCTTTCTTTGGGATTGTTCCTATTTTATCCATTTCGATACGGTCGTAGTTCAGGCAAGAAATGATTGCAAAGAACACGTTTAAAGCGGTAGAGGTCGTACAAGAGGTTTCGCTCAGACATTGGTTCAGTTCACTTATCAAGACGTCGACAGCGCTAGGAGCCTTGCATGTCTTCACTCTTATTTTCCTGAAATAAAATGCGATTTTTTTTGTACGAGTAAGGAGAGGTTCCGGCAAATAGACAGCACAAATCATTATCCACGAAATCGCCTTCTCGGTGTTAGAAATAACTCAGCCGTCCAATGTAGCTATCTCAATTTTGTTTGCAAAATTTACCATTCTCGTATATTTTGCATGAACCTCGACAAAGGCTCCCGCTAAACGAAATCGCCTGTAGGGGTGGTTTCAGTTTCACAGTTGGAAATATCAAAGAGACTTGGGTAGTACATTTTCAGAATACGTTACATCGGCGCTTGGATTGTGTTAAAATCAGTTCAATTGATTTGTAAGACATTTACCCATTACCACATGAGTGAGACGGACAACATTCGGCTAAAGCTACTCAGACGACGTCTGCAGGGCTGTTCATGAGAATACGCTAATTATTTGGATAGGCTACTGTTAATGCTATGTATAGTCACAACATCAGTGAAAGGGGGCAAAAATCGTAGTTATGATTTCAGCATCTTGCTAGCATTTCAACAAGTTGGAAGTCAAGCCATAGATGGCAGACATATTGAACGCATGTGATGCTCAGCGGGAAGGGTTTGCATTACGAAACCTCACTCTTAAGTCTCAGTTGGTAAAATCTACACCCTCAAGCAAGCTAATCCTCCAAAACAGCATTCGCGAAAATAACGTACGCGAAAGAAAAATGACAGGCAATTTTTACGACATTATTGTGCAGGGCGAAAGCACGGCGTGGTCTTTCTCTACTTAACACTCTTAGATCCCTCGGAGTCCTCATACCATTCCTGGCGCACTGGCGCAGGGTTTAAGCGGTGCGCCACTGTATTGAAATGAAAGAACCAGCGAATGGTTGAATTTGTGCGATCCAGGTTGTTCTTGCTTAGCCACTGCCATGGGATAGCAGGTGTGGCCACAGGCAAACATTTCTGAGGTCCAGGTTGGTCTCGAGCAGAGAAACGAACGTTAGACACTTTTTGAAAAATTTACAATTTACACATAGAAAATTTACAATAAAATATTTACAAATCTCTCATTTCGTGGCCTCAATCGAGGAGATTTCTTAGGCGATACTTGTATATGTGGCGTCACTGGACGCAGAGCAGTCGATATTCATTTTGCATTTGCTGAATGACAAAATTTCGAGCTAGCTGTAGGTCATTTCAGACAACTATTGACCCAAGCTTTTACAGTCGCCAGTTTAGCCAACCAATGTGCACATGAAAAGTTTTGTGATAGTACCTGTGATCTTATAGGCAGTCTGTCGCGACGCCATCATTTGGTCGAAACGCCATTCGGTTTCCGTTCAATGATTTTTTGCTCTTTTATATACTTCTGCTTTGCATTTTGAACAACTTTTTTTTATAGCGGGGAGAGGGGACTCTAAGGAATGTGACGTAATTATCTACTCAAAATGTGCAAAAAAAAAAACACGCGGTGTCGGCCTTCAAGAGGTACCTAGTATAATGCAATTTATTACTAATTGGAGCAAGGTATCTCGAGAAAAATTGTTTTTTTCTTGAAAAGAATCGTTCAATAGTTCTTTTGGTCTTGCCTTACATGATAAGAATTTATTCAACTAAATCTAAAATTGAGCACACCTGGTAATCAACTTTCGCTCGGAGGAGCCACATACCACTCGCGGTGCCGGGTGTGCAAGGGTGCAGGGGTGCAGGGTGTGTGTAATATGGGTTCATTGTACTTGTTCTAGCGACCGTGGTGTCGCAAGTCATTATGCGCCAGGAGACTCCAGATTTGCCTGCATCCTGAAAATACAGGACGAACTGTTTTGAATCACGAATCTCAAGCCCAAGCACGCTGACCCTATTTTAAGGACACCATGTACGTGGCATACACTGCAGTGGCTCATCACATAAAGTGCACGAGCAGGTCTGCTGTAAACCGATTCAGAAAACAAAAAAAAACAGACTTTTGCGATCTTAGCCTGCAGCTCTGTCAAGAGCAAAAGCCAATGGGAAAAAAAGTTTGGTTTGCTTCGCTCGGTCCAAAGCCAGAGCTTCTCCCCGGATGTCGGGAACCAGCCTGCCTTTGTATGCCCTAGCTTGCGAGGGAAAAAAATAAACAAGATGCGGTGTCATGAGTGCCTTTTCCTGTCGCCTTTATTTGATTTACGAAGCCATCCTCAAGCCCTCGCGCACGCCATTTTCCTGGGGCTGTTTTCGCCGCTGTCGCAGCCATTTTATACACAAAGCCCAACGAAGAATAAGAGAAGCTTCCCACTTCCCCCAGTCTGCGACATGCCTTTCTTTTATTGGCTGCTCGTTAAATTGTTGGTCCTTCTGGCCCTCGGTCACATTTAGTTCGGTTTTTCCCCCAGTTGCATCGGTTCTCTTAGTAGTCGTTAATGTATTCCCATTAGGGTCATTCTTTTGTTAGTTTAGAGTTAGGTAGTCATACTGGGAGAAACTACGCCGTTATTTTTCACCCTCGTCTTATTATTGTCGGCGACAAGTTCCGATGCGCGCTTAACTCTTTTGTGAGAAGAGCGAATAAGCTGATGGACGTGAGAAAGAAAGATATATCAGTATACGCTCTTATTCAGGGCTCTTTTTATTTTTGTCTTCAAAAGGAAATGAAAATTGGTTTTTGGGGAAGCAAATGACACAGTAACTGTCTCACGTATCTTTGTGGAATAAAGGAGGGAGTGAAAGAAGAAAGAGAGAAATAGGTGCCGTAGTGGAGATCTCAGGAATTATTTCGACCGCCTGGAGATTTTTAACGTGCATTGACATCGCACAGCACGCGGGCGCCTTTTGCTTTTATCTAAACGCAGCCGCTGCGGTAGGGTTCTAACTTGAGCACTCCAGCTCGGTAGCCGAGCGCCTTAACCGCTGAGCCACCGCTGCTATTCTTATCTGAAATTTAAAAAAATGAATTGGTTTTTACGGAAAGCAAATGGTGCCGTATCTGTCTCAAATATTGGCGGACACCTGACCCGCGCCGTAAGGGAAAGGATAAAGGAGGGAGTAAAAGAAGAAAGGAAGAAAGAGGTGCTGTAGTGGAGGGCTCCGAAATAATTTCGACCAGCTAAGGTTTTTAACGTGCTCCGACATCGCACAGCACAAGGGCGCCTTAGCGTTCCGCCTCCATCCAAACGCAGCCGCCGCGGTCGGGTTCGAACCTGGGAACTCCGCATAAGTAGCCGACTGCTGTAACCACTGATCCACCACGGCGGGTTTCTTATCTTTCGCACTTTCTCTTTTAGAGTTATTTAGAAAGGGCATACATAAATAATAAAGCCAGACTAATCTCTTTAGTAGAGAAGGACACTCTACAATGTGCAGCATACGCATGCTAGGCCCCTTTTTTGCGGCTATACAGCTGCGCAAGCGACACAACAGAAAGCTGTTTCATTACTGAGCCGTAACTATTCCATTGCTTCCAGGAAAACTCAGTAAAATTTTGTGTTCTGTAAAAAAAACTGCGCAGAAAAAATTTGTAGTTTTAACGTAGTGAAAACCGATTACACGTGCGAAAGCATGTGTTTGCCCTGGTTGGCTCATGTTTGTGCTTTTCACTCCTCCTCGGCACGTCTGTCAGCAATATTACTCAGATTACGCTGTGATCAAGACCACGCTGATCGGAGCTTCTCGCGCCGCACATGTAAGTTGAAGAAGACGACGCGGAATGCACAGCGCGAGAGTGTGTTGCAGTTTACCACGACGCGTGTTCGGCTGGCGAACCTGTTGTTTCAGTAAGAGACCTCTTCACCAGAATGATTGTTGAACTAAAGGAAATGCATGCCCAGACTGAATTTGAACCAGAGTGGCGACCACTCATAGTGTTGTGTTCTCCATTACCTTGTTTCTAGTGCGTCGCTGCTTAGGTGTTACGTATATTGATGTAATAGTGACGTGCTCTGTGTCCCGTCTTTTCTAGTGCTTGGTTGTTTAGCTGTGTCGTATTATGCATTTTGCTGATTTGCGATTGTTTTCTTCATTGTTTGTACATAGTAGATCTACAAAGAACGTTGCTTCACTGTATTAAATACCAAGTTTAAAAAAGGCGACAGCCTTATGCTCCCGCGGAGCAGCTTGCGAAGGTGATCTGCTTTGGCAGTTCGAACACATGTCGTCAATGTTTATATAGTTTGTTAACCTAATATGGCGCTGCTGTTCCTTGTCAACGGCAGAAGATCGACACAAGATTCACGGTCGGATTTGCTGAACGTATAAGTGCTATCACACTAACAAGTATTAAGCTTTATCGCTCACATGGTGCTACTATGTGTCAGAAATAGGTCCTTTGTGAATTGCTTGGTGTACCTCGACTTCAATTTTGTATTGTTACACCCAGCTAAAAATGGTGTTCTTTAAATAGTCGTTGAAGTACTTCAGACAACCGCCCCCCCCCCCCCCCCCACCCTCCAGTTGAATGATCCTTTTGGAGTAGGTCGAATGTCCGGGTAGACTGAAGAGATATTGTGTTTCCAAGTTTTGGGGGATTTCAACCTCAATTTCAACCTAATTACCATACGCCCGTCATTGCTGTCAGAATGGGTAGAATACAGAAAGGTACCCGTACTGAAAGGCTAAAATGCGCCCTATAAATAATTGTTACCAATAGCATGCAGCAGAAACTTCAACCGAGCAAAAACAGGTGAGGAATACTGAGACTACAATTTATTGATGTTCAAAATCTTTAAGGCACTGCGAAATGCAAACAAAAAAAGAAAACCGGTAGAGCTTTCTTAAAAGAAACTGCTAACAAGCGTGAACTGCTTGGGATTCAAGTACGAAATATAGGTTCTAATGTTCACTGCACCGGTAAGTAGGGCGAGTTTTCTAGACTTACACAAACTATGCATGCGTACCATTTCTAGCTGAAAATATTGCCTGTGCTAAGAGTTTAAAAAATTGTATTTTTTTAATTCTCAGGCTAGAAAGTACGGGCGTTATTATGACGTTCAATTTCTGCGAGCGGCCAAAATCAGTCTTTTCCAAGCAGTAGTTTTCATTAAAAAGTAAACATTGTTATGGTGAAGTGCGAGTTTAATGCTCGAAAATGCCCGTTTATTACGGTTACTCTTCTTAATTTTTTGAAGTCATGTCAAATGCATCAAAATAATTACAATAAATCTGTAAGAGTTAGAGCTGGTAGAATAATTCAGATTGTTTTGGTTATTGTCCTCTAGAAGAATTGTGGAGACACGTCTTTTTATTTCTTTAAAACGTCTACGTCAAAGGAATAGATGGCATGGAGACTTTTGCAGCTGAGAAATTTCGCAAGCAGTCAGAAGTTAATGTCTAGCTCTACTCTGCAGCAGCTCACGGTATTCACTGTTCCTGGTGTCCTGCGTTCGTAAGCGAGTTTTTTCCAGCGTATTCATACCAGCGGAAAAAATTTGTGACTAAAACTTTCGAAAGCGAAACACCAATTTCAAAATTTTGGGTTAATTTCCTTAAGGAAACAATATAGAGCAGAATAAGAGCGGGAGTACGCACTGATGTGAGCGCAGATGCTACCAACTACTTCTGTCTCTGCTCGCTGTGCTCTTCCATATTATTGGCTTCATTTGCACCCGTAGTTTTATTTTAGATTTATGCTTGTATTACTAGAGTCTCATCACAGGTGTTGTAACGTGTCATTGGCGGCACCATTGTTACCAGCTTTCATCGCCATCTCGTTTTTATGTATTTGACATCGCAAGCCCCTTGATATGTTTGTGAAAGTGTTTGGCTTTACCTGAATATTGAGTTTAACTTTTTCTTGCGAATCCTCTTAATCGAAATGTTTTAGATCAGTCTAGGCAGAGACGTTTATGTGGAGCGCCCACGGACGAAGTCCTAAATGAAGAAAGCGTGGAACATACGTTTTATATGCGCATCTGGAGCGTCATTACGCCTATATGCCAATGAACGGTTCGGAGAAGCGCAATCGATATACCTGGGCCGGATCCCCGCGGAACTAGCTTTACTTACGCTGCAGAAGCTCTAGAAGGGTAGCTTACGAGTGGATGATGATGATTAGCTTCGTTCAAATTTCGAGCAGTCTAGAGGCCGAATGGAAGCGCTCGTAAGATTTTAAGGGAGAGTTGTGCCACAAAGCTACATTTCCGGAAAATGTCTGTGACACAATACACTTTGTTTTCATGCAGAATACACGTCATGACAGTCCACTGCGACGTAGGCGAAATGCAAACACGCCCGTGACCTATGCGGAGTATGTGTACGTTAAAGAACGCCAAATGGCTTAGTTAGTCCGGGGCCATCTACTACTACGGAGTCCCTCATGGCTCGTGTGAAGCTTCAGGACGTTGAAAACCACGAGATATAACCCAAGTTTATGTAAAGTAATATACCGTCGCATTGCCTGTCCAGAAACAGCATGACTGGAATCTTCTTTCCGGTTATTTTCTAGGAAAAACTTGGGCTAATGTTTTGTAGTGCTTCACATGCATAAGACTGCCCAGTATTTCGAACTTCACAGTGCACCCATGTACCGTAAAGCCTATATGGCAATGTCGCAGAATTAAACATAAAAAAAGTAATCAAAAAGCAATCTTCGCCATAGGCGCCAACATAGACAGCGCTGGAAAGGGGTCGAAGCGGCTTCACAGCCCAGCTTGAGTTTCGTGCACGGTGGTCGAGAGCTGATTGAGCTGCTCGGCCAGGACATTTTCTGAAGGACGTGTCTGCGCTTGTCGCCTTGAGGCCTATTTCGTCTAGTCATAACCCATTTTACTTGATAGCGTTAGGAGGCTCGTGTCGTGCAAAAGCCGGCGTCGTCATCGGCCTCATTGACAGTGAATAAAACTACAAAAAAAATCCCGAGAGAAGCAACCTAGGAGGCAGGTGGGCCACCTTGGTTGCCTGACATTGTTGCATCATAAGAAGCTGCCGACTGGATTGTGAGCAAACGCGCCATTGTTGCAGGTTGCAGTTCAATTAATAATTGATCGCGAAAGGTTATCCTGGAATACCAGCCAGGGTTGCACAATCCCCACCGGTGGCAGCACCTGCCATCGCAGAACAGTGGCACATCGATTAAGCGCTGCACCATAGCTGCTGGAGTAGGTGAGGACTACCAGGAACCTATGTGTGTAAAGTGTACATTGACTCGTTGGTACTAGTACTGTCGGTGTGTTAGAGCGCCCTATTGGTAAAGCTGGAGAAACCTTAGGGGGGGTATTACTGGTGTATATCTAGGGAGTGGGAAATGAGAGCATCGCTCTGCATCCACGAGCAGAACTATTGATTCAATGCAAAGTTTATGAAGCCGTCGGATGGTTTCCGTGCATAATGAGTGTCTGCGGATTACGAGACAAGGATTTGAAGGAATTCTCTAAAACTTCGCAACATCGGTAGGCCGAAGCCCCGACGACGACAATATTCCGGCGCAAGAAGTTTGGAGCTCCTCCGAACGGCTTCGTCTGACAAATGACGCAATTAGTTGACGAGGAACATCACTGAAAGTGGGCACGGCAAGCTGCTTGCAAATATGGCACGTGGCTTGGAGCTTTACGAGGCAGCCAACAGCAGTGCTCCACCTTTAGACTACAATCCAGACTATACTAATCGCACATCCAGAAGACGATTTTGTTGAGTTTAGAAAGCACGCCCTGGTGTATATTATGGCTGGTTTCATATTTCACTGAATACAGAGCCGGAGACTGAGCTCGATATTGACATCCTAAGTTTGGGAACAAGCGCATATCCGACATAACTAATCATTGCCCAGTCTTCGTGTTCATGAATTGTGCGAGTCCAGATATTCTTCGGTCAGAAATATATATTGCAAGATATTTCCGCAAGTGCTCTAGAAGCACGAGATTACTGCGTGGCACTGTAAATCTTCGAAGACAATGAATGATGCTAACGGTGCTTATTCGACGTTTCCTGTTGCTCCTCTTTCCCTCTAAAGGAAACATTTTTCGCCTAAGCAAGAAATAAAGCGAGCAAAGAAAACTAAGAGACTCGCGGTGACCACTGAACACGCCAAAAGTATTAAAATTACGAAGAGCACTTAAGTCTGCTTACGTGCTTCAAATGCAAAATCATTGTCTCATCATGAGTTCCGTTGCGAAGTTTATTAAAGATTCCTCTTTTTCTAATGACACACCTAATCATTAGCATATTATCGTGCGGAAACGCATACACTAGGTTCAGCTTTATTCGCAAAGAAGTAATGCGGACTTGTGTCAGACCCCACTATCTTAAGTTATCTGCAGACGTGATGCGAGAGTATGATAATGTCACTGAAAAATTACGCACCATGAACTGTGAGATACGGCAGGCGGGGGCTTTTGTGCTATTATATATTGCTTTCACATTAAGGAAAATTGAATTTTTGATGAAGTTTTGTATACTCTATCCCATGAAAAAGTTAACGTGTTTCAGGCCGCACCAGATAATGCCACGCTTAGGCAGGTCAAGTGGATGTACAACAAAACTCTTTTCTCTAAAACTGTAGCTAACGCCAATCAAATTTCTCTTAGAATAGAGTGCAGCTTTTTTAAGCTGTGTTTGTAACTTTGCACTCGAGTCATGCATATTTCTGAGTGACGTGCAAGAGAGTAAAGTTACCGCGTGCTTAGACGCAGCGATATGCATATGCTGTGAATAGCTATAGACCTATATCTGCCCTCTCTACTTTTTCAAAACTTATGAAAAAAGTTTCTTTCAGTTGTTTAAAAACTTCCTTGGAAGAAGTAATTCATTTATTTATTTATTTATTACAGATACTATTTGTTCGCTCAGGACCAAAATAGGAGTGGCGTAACAAGAGTGTTGCAGACAACAAAAGGGTGAACGTATTAACAAAACACGAGCGCCGTCCCGTCGATGCCAAGTTTATACGATTTTATATTGGAACTGATCTGTTCGCAACATAGAAAAAAAAATCAGCAAAAATTTCGATAAAAGAAAACACAGAAGAATGCGAGAACTCTAACACAATGTCAAAGCCACATTACAGCAGGCACTGGACCTTAGCAATGAAATAACTGACTGTCAAGTTTTATTTAGGACGGACGATCGGTGCAAAATGCGTCACTTCAACTAAAGGAACTCATAGTTGAAAATATCAGTGCTGGATTCTTCACTCGAGGTCAGTTTGTCAATTTCAACGAAGCCTTTGTCTGCCTCAGCTACAGTGCTTTAATACATAAGCTGTCAAGGTATCGAATACGGAATCGGTCCCTGATTTTAATCTCATCATACACAAAATAGAGAAAAAATGCTCCCGTGTAATCAATGGCAAGTCATCTTTGGTGCCCCTTCAAAGCCGGTACTACAGGGTAGGGTTAGGCATGCTGTTATTGGACTCACGCATCAACGATGTAATGCAAAACAAACGTAATGCATAAAATATGGCTTGTATACGCTGATTATAGCAGTCTTCTTTACCGGCGATGACCCAAGTGACTGAGTTCTGTGATGTAACAGAAGGCTCGAAAGATTTCATTCTGGTTCGAATCAAATTGTATTAGATATGATCTTACAAAGAATAAGGATTTAATAATTAGACGAAGAAAAACTACTGACAATATGTATGATCCTACCGAAATTTTAGACGACCATAAGGTTCTGAGGAAATATCACAGAAGCTCGCTGCACTAAAGGAAAAATGCAGAGCATCGAAAAGCGCTTTTTTGGTGATGCTACCTTGAGCCTCCAAAATTATTTTACGTCGCCCTTACTCCAACTAAAGCATATGATAAAGCTTATTTTTAAGCATTAGCGATACATAACACGTTCTTTGGGTTACACGGTGCGGTAATCAGAGGGACATTGTTATTCGTAGTAGTCAGGAAGTGCCACACTCAACTACCGGCGAATCGATTGTCATCCTGTCTGCCTTCAGACTTTCTTGCAGTTACGCCATGAGGTGTACGTCTTGGTGGCGATGAATATAAATGACGCTTTTGCACGCCATCCAAACATCACCAGTACGCCCGTGGCTAACAGCACATGCACCACAGGACCAAGTGTGGGTTTTCATTCTTCACAACTACTCACTGCCTATAGTGTGCCACCTCTGGCAATAATAAACACGTCACTAGGTTTTGTTCTGGGTCTCGTTACGTAGCTCACCTTGCACTGTCATCCCCATCCTCAGAGCTTACTTTCCTGGGAAAAAACGCTTAGATAGAGAATCTCTTTTCTTCGTTGACCCTGTGCTATGAACTTTCAAGAGTGCTAGGAAACACTACAACACAGTGCAGAGGCAGAGAAAACTTGCGGCATATATTATAAAAAAGGCTGCACTTCTGGTTTCTATACACATGGCTAGAAGGTACTTTTTTTCTGCTAGAGTAGAACACTGTAATTGCAAGGTAAGACATACTACAATATCGGCGATGACGGTGTTGCATAAGATGACACTTATCCATTCAACTTAAGCTGAAAAACCTACGTGGGAACAATGGTTGCGCAGCGATTGTTCAGCTGTAGCGTATTCTTCAGTATTTTAGCAGTGTTCTGCAAGTGATATACCGCTATATTGTTAAACAAGCGCTAGAATAATTTTTTTAGATGCATGGCTCCTTGCCTTCACTGCAGCCCAGGTGCGTTTCGGTCAAAGACAAAAACAGCGGCCAGCACCCTTTTCTTCTCCAGCAGCCATGGCAGGCTGTCTGCGAGCAGTCACCATCGTTCTACCGAAGGGAGACCAAAGCTCAGAAGAGGCCCGCTATCCAGCGCGCATAATTAATCGCAGCGCTGTCTCCCCGGCCGATGCGATGGCGTGGACGCCTTCGGCACAGACAACGCTGCTGTCCCGAGCTGCTGTACGTATGTACATCCATCACAGTGGCATCGTAGCACGCGTCTGCTGTAACATCCTTATGGATTGCTGTCGTAACAAGGGGCGATCAGTAGCGGGATCGCTCTTGCGCTTCGCTGATGCCTGGAGCGTGCCCTAATGAGAACCGCAAGTGAATACACTTACGCCACATCGCCCAGTACGGCTTATCTACGAAGCAAATCCCCTGCCAGCCTAAGATATAAGACGTACACCGTGAAGGCAAGTAAACGATCTTGTCAGGAGGGGCTTCATGCGCGGATATATATTTTAACGCGGTAGCTTTAAAGAGATCGTTGTCCAGACAATCCGGTGTCAGCATTGTTGGCGTTGTCGGTGTCGATGTTGTGAGCGAAAAGTCACGGGCATGGCTCTGGCAGCAGGTCCCCAGAGAGCAACCACGGATGGTAATGGCGTCTGAAATTAAGTCACTGCAACGCACCTCACTGATGGTTTTGCATTCAGTGATGCCATGCATGACACCCCGACAAGGCACCAAGGCAACGCACCTCACTGACTGGTTCAAGCACAGTCACATCAGAATGACAGCTTCGTGACGTCACGCACGCTATGTCAGACAGTAAGGTATATAATAGGGAGTGAACAATTTTATTCTCGCCATCGCAAAGAGTTGTTGCTAGATATGGTGCTACACATTCGTGGCAGTCCTCTGCGTGCCTATATTACGAAACGATAAGACGGTAAGGGTGACACCAGTGTAGGTCACACAAGTGAACGTCTCCTTTATGTAAACTACCAAAGCAGTATTGTTCTACGAACAACATTTTTATTCCTCTTGAGGGACTTCTGAACGAACAGCGACGCACTAAAGGCTCTAGTGCTTGTATTTGTTTTCCCGTTTTCTTCGTCCCCCTCTAATGGAAGCCTGTTTGCTCCAGACGTCTGCCGACTGCTCAAAACCACTTTCACCGAAAAAGACTACCAATACGGCTTCTCCGGAAAGTGAGCGTCGCTTTTCAGCTCAAGTGGTGGTGGCTTTGCTGGGCTTCTGCGGCATAAATAATTCTTTGAGGGTGGCCTGGTTGGTTTTCTATGGCAGTATTAACTGTTCGTTGAGGCTGATGGAAAGAGTTCAAAGGAATGGCTTTGCTACATAAAAGAAGATTGGACTATTACGTTCAATATTTCCATAAGAGTGTCTTACAATTTCCGAAATTTCAAAATTATATCCGAGAATGTTGGGCATCGTTAACATGCCCTACTAAAGAAGCACTTCATCTAAGACGTACATTCCTTTGCTGTCAGATGCAACACCTTGCAAGGCTCCTGAAGAATTTCATATAGTCGCGTTCCAACTTGCTAGCAAAATATTCGCCTACGGAGAGGTTTTCATTTCACAGCTTCTTAAAAGCGGCTGCTGTAAATGCGTATCTAAGGCATAATTTTTATCGGAGCCTAAAATCGTCATCTCCAAAGAGCTACCGTGGTTTCTTCACCTGAATGAACACACATACAAGTCCTGGTAAGTTATAATGCTGAATTAATAACCATCGTTAATAACATCGGCAGCAACGGCAGCCTCACCGCTAACGCAGAGATCTAGATCCGAGCGCATATGGATCGAGCTTCGCGTCTTCGGTTATCAGCTTTGCTTAGCCTTCGAGCTTTCCCAGCAAATAACACACCTTTACTTATAATGGGCTTATGGGACTACTCTTCGGAGCTACGTAATCATACTATTGCTATGACCATGCCAAAAGACGCTAGCCAGCAGTCCGCCCCTTCACCAGCTTCCGTTACTCGCTCTGGCGAAGTCAGAGAACACTTCCCGATTTCAGCGGCATATACGACCAGTCCGTGGCGGATGGGTCGCCGTACTTCTAGGGGTTGACAGCACATGACCGGTCGGACGATGGCACCAAGATCCCAAATTCGCCGCCATCTTTTATTCCGCGCCTTGCAGGGGATGCCAACACAACGTGACAGACCCCAATATACAAAACCAATCATGGAGCTGTGGGAGTATGGGTTGTCCTGTTCAAACCTGGAACATCAGTCATGCGTGGGGATCGGGAGAGAGCCGTAGCAGTCACCGCGCGGGTTCTGGACCAGGGACTCAGCCCAATCACGAGAGAAGAGTTAGCTGCACTCAATAAGTGCTTATCAATTCATTCTTCGCACAATCGCCTGTGGGAAAACCTAGCGCCCAGCGATAACAAGTTCGACGCCTCCCTCTGACGTGCACTTGTGAGATTTAGCACGCAATTGTGGTGCCAGCGTTTCTATTTTGAGCGTGAGAATTTTGACGACTCCGATTGGTTTTGATAGTGTTTTTCATTCGTCATTATTAGACGTATGTGTGGAACTGGCCACAACCTGTTGGCGCGGCTACAAGCCCAGCGGTGTCCCGCATTGTACGCGTTGTTCATTGCACCGTGGTCTCCTCAGGCTACGGCGTCATGAACCACAATGGCTTGAAACACAGTTTCTTTCACAAGGTAGCCGTGACCGACGTTTTGTTGCACAGCGAAGCCTTGTCTGAAAAGAAATTCTGTGGCAACGTAAACATTGAGAATTTGTGCTATGTTTATGATATGATGCGTAAATCGTGAAACGCGGTGGAAGCGTGTCCTTCGCGGAATGGCACGAGCACCACTGGTTCGTCTACTGACATGCACGCGGCGTCGAATCAGCAGCGCATACTGGAATTGCGTACGCACGCGTGCATGTGACCATAATGCTCGACCCGCGGATGTTTGCAGTCGTCCCAGTCTAACACCGTGATCTAGCCTACGAAGCTGTCTACACTCTATCGCCCTAAACACGTACCCTCTGCTATGCTTCTGCCACACCGACTCCCTCCAGGTTGAGTTCTTTTTTTTTGCCGTAGCAGTCCTGGGGTTGCACTCACCCGCACGGAAAGGTGGCCTCCACCTCTTCCTACAGCGTAGCTTTCACTCTGAATCGTCTTCGCCTCGGCTCTCTGCGCCTCCCTTATCACTGAGTTGTCTGCTCCTCCTCAACCACCTTCTACGGGCCGCCGTCGTCTTATCGTGCAGCCAGGCAAGCGTGCCGGCGAAGCGTTTTTCAGGACTGGCCTCCGCTTTCGTATTTTTCTGAGCAAGCGCAACGTAGACGCTAGCGTCTTTCGGCTCACCGCTCTTAGGCGCTTTATCGGGATCATCGTGTCACCAGTGCCCCCCGCGAAAAATTCAATTAGGCAGCTTTTCAATTCCCAAGTTTTTAACGCTACAGCGTTAAGGAGCTCGTGTCGCAGAAAAGCTGGTGTCGTTGGCATCGGCCGTGAGCCAGAAATTCCTCCTCCTCCTCCTCGCATCGTACGCCACTGCCCCAACAGATGGCGCGCGACTGCCGCGCCTCCCGCTCGTATCGTTCGGGCGCAGTGGGGCCGTGCGGGCACGCAGGAATCACGCGGTGAGCTGAGCACAACGCAGCGGACATCCAAAGCGCGTTCCCAACGAAGCTTGCGGCTTGCTGCCCGTTCGTTCGGCGCGCAAGCTATGCAGGCGTTCGTGGCATCTGGTTTCTCGAGAACGTTGTGCCGACGAACTAGGACTGCAACTTATCTATTAAATTCCTTCGCTGTTCAGAACGTGATTTCCAATCCTACACGTGTTACACTGCAGTCTGAATCACTACTTGACCTATTTATAACCAATACGCACATGCCTGTCCTGAACGCAGGTGTAATAAATACAGATATCAGTGACCACCGCGCCACTTTTATGTGCATTCCGAAAAGTAAATTTCCTAATAGAAAAGTGACAACTAAATTATTTCGGGATATTTCGACAAAAAAACTGAACACTTTCAAAGAGGAAGTTAATAGTCATGATTGGAGTGACGTTCTCAATGAAACAGCTGCCGAAAGGGCTTACGCTTTGTTTTTAACGGCCTTTTTACGTATATACAACAAGTGTTTTCCTTATAAACATGCAGAGAAACGTAAGAACATTAGGAAGCCATGGATTACACCTGAATTGCTGAAGAAAATTCGTAAAAAGGACAAGCTTTACAAAAAGTTTGAAAAAACACGAGACCCTGACATATTTAAAGCGTTTAAAGTGTTTCGAAATAAACTGACGACGGAAATACGGAGAGCGCGTGATAAATATTTTTGTGACAAGTTTTCCTCTATGAATAAGTCAGATGAATTATGGAGGAAACTGAATGCACTTCTGGGCAGGTCTTCAGGTTCAAGCCCAATAACAACAATTCAGAATGGGGGTAAGGAATTGACAGGCATTGACTTAGCTAATGCATTTAACAGCCACTTTACAGCTATAACTAGTAATTTCGTCGATTCAAATACTCTTAATACTCGAAACGAGAAATCTATGTTCTTAACGCCAATATCAGAGTCAGAGGTGATATCGGTTTTCATGGGCTTAAATAACAGTAAAAGTGCTGACGCAGACGACATTGTAATAAAACCAGTAAAGTATGTGATAGAAGACATAGCAGGGTGCTTAACTCAAATATATAACCTTTGTTTATCTCAAGGACTATTTCCGAAGCAAATGCAGCTTGCCAAAGTGAGTGTACTGCACAAGAAAGGAAGTAAGAATGAATTTACAAACTTTAGACCCGTGTCAATACTTCCAGTTTTTTCTAAAGGATTTGAAAAAATGATTCTCTCTAGAATAACAAATTTTAGTGAACAATGCAATATTCTTCACGACGCGCAATACGGCTTCAGAAAACACAGATCAACAGAAATGGCACTGCTGGAGCAAAAGGAATTTGTTCTAGAGTCTCTCGAAAACAAAGAAGTAGCCCTTGGGGTATACGTCGATTTCACAAAAGCTTTTGATTACTTAAATCACTCTATCCTACTGAAAAAACTTGAAATGTACGGCTTCCGTGGAACTGTGCTATCGCTTTTGACATCCTACCTAAATGATCGAAACCAGTACGTATATTTAAATGGCTACTCGTCCCATGTATTGCCCATTTCTGCAGGTGTGCCTCAGGGGAGTATTCTTGGCCCGTTTCTTTTTAATTTGTACTTAAATGACATCATAAGCATCGATCCTACGGTGAAATTTGTCATTTACGCGGATGATGTGACACTGTTGTTCACTGCAGCTAGCGCAGATGAGGTCATCACTAGAGCGAACAAAACTCTTCAGAAATTAGACATATGGGCCCAACTGAACCAATTAAAAATAAACGTTAGTAAAACGAAGGCTGTCCTATACCGTGCGAAAAACAAAATTATTAGCATAGACAGAGACATTAAGTTGAACAACACAAAGATAGAGATAGTAAACACATTCAAAATACTTGGAGTATATTTCACCGAAAATATGACGTGGGACAATCACGTGAGCCACGTTATCTCAAAACTGTCTTGCATCGTGGGAGTAACGTACGCAAACAGATATACTCTACCTCCAAAGGTTAAACTTTTATTGTACAATGCACTATTCCACTCACACATAAACTATTGCCAACTAGTCTGGGGGAATACAACCAAAGGAAATTTGCAAAAAATTCTGACTTTGCAGAAAAAAATGTTAAGAAACATTGAAAACGTCCCCAGAAGTCACCCTTCCCACCTTTTGTTCTCGAAATATTGCATAATGAAAATAGACAGCCTATACTCGCACGGCTTGTGTTCGCGTTATAGGACTGAAATAAAAAACAACACTCATTGTCTATTACGGTTGGCATCTCTTTGTAAAAGGACACTAGCTTATGAATATAGAAGCACACAGCCTTGGTTAGTAAAAACGTGCAGGACGGATTATGGACGACAAATGATAAACAGATTGCTACCACACTTGTTAAATATCTGTTACAGAAACGGCATCACTCCCGAGTTAACTTCAAAAAGAGAACTGAAATTACTGTTCATAGAAAACAATTCCTTCATATGATGGGGTATTTCTAGCATTTTGCATATGTACGCTGTACCTTTCCTTGAGCAACGCTTTTCTGTTCATGCGCATTGTTTTCTCCGTCTCTTTCCTTTACTTATGTAACGTTCTTGTTTTTTCGGGCTTTTTCTGGCATGTACTTTCGCTTATCACCGGTGTATCATACAGTTCAATTAGAATTGTTTTGTTTATTTTCCTTGTACAAGCCGATCTGACTTTGTAAACAAAGCATTTCTGTATTTTGATTTGTGTTGTTATTATGCCGCTCTGCCATTATTTTATTTTATTTTTTTTTCCTTGTCCTCTCTTTTGTTTCTTGAATTTTTTGTAATCTGGGGAGCTGGGAACTAGTCAAGCTGAATTTTCAGCTTTTTTTCCCGCACTCCCTCACTTCATGAGTGAAATAAAGAATTTATTTATTTATTTATAACTTGAGTCCCGCGCGTTTCGGCAAAGTGCCTGGCAGCGCTTCTACGGGGTTTGCCGCTCGGCGCGTCCGTTTCACTGTGCGTAGCCGAGCGATTTGTCTAACGGGCAAGGCGTCGATCCGAACGGGTGACGGCGTTCCGTGGACTCCCTGGCAATGCTGCAACACGCTGTAGCGTTCCACTCTTAAATGCGAAGCTTAAGCGTCGTCCAATTTTTTGACATGGAGACCCGAGCATTGCTATTGTAATAAAAAATCTGAAATTTAAACTAAAGTATGCAAGCCTGTACTGCTGTACTTGTATTTCCATGTTGTTGAATCTAACAAAGGTGTTGTGACCACAGCCTGAACGCTTCAGCCGCGAACGCACCGCAAGGGGCAAAAAGGTTCTACAACCATATACATCTGCCTACCGCCAGCATCTCTTCCATGGGACGGGCAAAACAACGAGCTTCTTCAGGGCGCATTTGCTGGCCAAGGCCACGAACCGATGTGCGCAGCTATGCTTATGATGAAGACGTGACGTAAACAAGCCCATTGAAACGTGACAATAAAAGACACTTGTTTCCACGCTCTCTTTCATTGTGTGCTCTTCACACCATTAGTCCAACTACTGCTACGCGGCATAGATTTTCGCACTGCCCTGTGAGAGCGTACGATGGTCCAAAGGAGAGTAGCGATTATTTATTTCCGCAATCGCCTTCTTCTGAACGCGCTGCACAAGCCGAACCCATGCGTGGAGTGGACGAGAGCCAGCCGTCAGGAAGGACAAAATGCTTTAACGGAAACGAAACTGCGCGTACTGAGAAGCTTGGCGGAAGGTGTTGCACGCAATTAGTAGGCATTGATGTGACGTCAAAGGCGCCATTGTGTGGCACAGCTGGTGGCTTCAGGCATGTAGACGGGAGCAGAGTTCGATAAGCCGATAAGATATACGCGAGCAGCCTTCTGCAAGGCTTCATGTTCCATAAAATTGCGGTCACTGTAACGTACAGTCATGAAATATATGCGCTTGAATATGGAAGTGCGTGCCCGGAAGCCACGAATCGCACTCGTGGTTATACGTGGCGGTTGCTTTCATAAACAAAGTGGAAAGAGCGGTGTGTCCATCCTGCCTGAAGCAGGAAAAGCGGCATAAATTATCCCTTTTCACCAAGGTGCAGAAAGCAGCCGCCGAGTGTCGCCACAAGTAGGACTGTACATGCAAATATTCTGTACGCTTGCTGTCTTTCTCCGAAAGAAAGGTTATTTTAAGCGCAAGAACCCGTTTTCCAAGCGCTGCAGTGCAGCGGAAGCGTAGGAGCAGACGACTTCACCGCTCTCTGCGTCTTCTATTCCCGTCGCTACCTTCTCATCTGGCCATATCCAGGCATGCGCAAAGACAAGTGAAGGGAGAAGCCAGTGCAAAAAAATGCCACGGGCGATCATTCTAATTGCTTCGATGAACCTGCGACAACAAGGGGGCTTTCCTTCTTTCGGTTTTAAGATTCTTTTAGACTTTGGGTCTGCCCAAAATCCCACTCAACGTGCGATGGTACCTCCACATTCCGCTTGGGCTGAGCCACTATTATGACATCATTCTGTTGGGATAAGCTTGAATGAGGATGAGCCAGGCTGCGCATCCGCCGCTAGTGGCGCAGCGGCATCCCTTGTCTGTGACTCTTTGTCCTTACCTTAGGTGCTATGCCTCTCGCTCTTGTGACGTCACTCTGTATCTAAACTGATTTTCAAGGGCTCCGCATCCGTACGACTTCTCTCTGGAGTATATAGTTTCCGATGCCGGCGCATAGATCTTCAACGCACTCAGGTAGCCCCAGAGTGCCACACAGTGTATACCTCGCGGCTCGGCCAACGGGTTTAGGACGCGTGCGCATAATGGGCTGTCAAACGCATCGAAATGCCTTTCGGATGCTCTGTGGCCGTCTTCATAGGTAGCGCTCTTCCTGCAGGTGAGCACCTGTATGGTACTCTAAAGAAAATGAATAATTGCGAACTAAAGACAACTCCATAGAAATTTTGTTCAAAATTCAAAATTGGTTTTAGGGAAAGGAAATGGCCCAGTAACTGTCTCCTATATTTTGGCGACACCTGCACCTCGCCGTAAGGGAAGGGATAAAGGACGGACTGAGGGAAGAAATGTTCAGAGTAGAATTTCGTGATATGGCTCTATGTAGGCTTGACGATGTCTGCCCGGCAAAAAAAGACGCATTTAGTGCCGGAAAAATTGCGTTGGAAACTTTTCCGCAACTTTATTACTTTTAGTGACGTCTACGCGCACTAAAAATGTCGACGTAATTACCCCTTTGAAGGTGTAACTTGCAAGGCATAAGGTATAACGCGGCCTTGTGATCCGGCCTCTAAAACTGTGTCGACGCACCGCAGTTTACTTGCGAAATAGGACTGTGACTGCGGCGCCACTGTTTGATTCTGTGTCATTTAGTAGCGTCTGACACATTTACTTTACATGAAGCTAATGTCAGTGGCGAAAGAAAAAAATTAATCTACGCAGGCCGATGTCAGTGGTTTCTATGTCCCTTTAAGAAAGGGGCAAAAAGAAGGGAGGTAAAAAGTTTTTACCCTGGCTCTTCGAAGACGTCACGCAAATTTGCAGAAAAAGTCTAAAGGTGCATTTTTGCATCAGTTGACTTCAGCGTGGCGAAAACCTGCTGTCTTTTGAGTCCATTGCCGGTACAGTATTACATAAAATTTGCCCAAAGGTCTTTGTCACCAGCATCCTGTTACGTTGGCAGCTCCAATGCAACTCCTCTTCTAGCTCATACCTGTAAAGTGATGCGAGGATGAAATTGGCAGCTCTGCCTTATTTCTTCATTTTTTATGTGCCATTGACTGCGAGCCATACAGCCACAGCAGCCGAAAAATATCGCTTCTTATATAAAGCTACCCCATATAAACCGAAGAATGCCGTTGAAAACACGCATCCCAAATAAACAAAGCAAGAGCGTTCGAACACAGCACCACAGCGGCTTTCAGCAATGTCTGGTTTATGGTTTTTGGGATTTAACGCCAAAAAGCGAGACTCAGGCTCTGAGGGACGCCGTAGTAAAACGTTCTGGAAATTTCGACCACCTGGGGTTCTTCAACGTGCACTGACATCGCACAGTACAAGGGCCTCTTCAATTTCGCCTCCATTGAAATTTGAGATCCGCGGCTGGGATCGAGCCCGCGTCTTTCGTATCAGCAGCCGAGTGCCATAACCACTGAGCCACCGCTGCAGCCTTTCAACAGTCTCTGAATACTGTGCTTAGGGTGTTGCGCGCCCAATCTTCTTCTGTTGTACTCCCTTGCCTGCTTTATGCTCTGAGAACCTACCACACATCTATTGAACTCCACCGAACCACTGAAGAACGGCTTAGAAAGAGAGAAAGTTTTCTGCGACTTAATAAGGCCAAAAGAACGCCAGTGGGGCATTCGATACAGAAAGCAAAATACGGATGCACGCCGAATAGAGTTTTATCCGAACAAATAGCAACCGTAGCCGCGATGAGACCTCGAGCGCCCATATTGGACTCCTTTGTGTACCTGTCGAGACCACTTCGCACAAAAGCTACTGCAGTTGTTGCCGCTTTGTTGTCAGCCGTTGGTTTGCGCTGGCGCTCGTAAGTGTAAACCCTTTCTAAAGTACTTCTCTTGGCTCAAGGAATATGATTTTGCGGTACACACTTTCTCGTTGTATCTTATAAATTTTGGTTCCAAACAACAGGAAATCATGCGTGCCGAAGGCTTCACTTGAAGAAAAAGAAAAGAAGAGACAGTACCCCTTCAATTTTAAGGGGATGAGTTCTCGTTTCTTTTTTATATAACTTCCTCAATGAAACGTCGTAACAGGAAGGATTCCTCTAGGTGTATACCAATCTGTGCTCACATTGCGCTAAATACTGTGCGGAGACTAATGGCAATAATGAGAACAGAGGAATATGTGCGGAAAAAAAAAGATTTGAGAAGGCAATTTTTGCATATAGAGGACTAAAACTTGCTTGTGGCTTTGAATGTGGTCTTCCTGCTTCGAACTACATCTGAGGTTTTAAGTGTTTATAGTCACGATGACGATAGTCCGCGTAGAGTTGGCACGGCAAAACCTTTAGTTTACATGACATCAGTAATTATGTGAATATGCTTGTCACTATGCACATTCTCAGCTGCACAAAAAATGCCGCATTTAAGCTTTGCAGACCTAATTCGACCTCATCTGGAGATGAAGTTTCAGAAGATAGATGTGCTTTTGGAATGAGTTGGGGCGTGTAGAATGAAGAGAGATAGACGGCATCATTTAGACGATCGCAGTATAGACGTGACCCGTAGGCAGGTAGCCCCTCTCATCCTGTGTGGTATGCGATCGCTTAAATCACCCAGCTCGTCTCAATCAAGTCGTTATGTGCCCAAAATTTCACCACTTGAGCGCAGTTGCAGCTGGTCTTCAACGAAGTAACGGCTTCGAAGCCAAGCTGTTAGCCTAGCTTGAATAATATCTAGTTAGAAAAGGATACCTGACTTTGCTCATGTACGCAAAGGTAACTGATGTGGAACTGATCCAACCACTATCTTGCTCTGTTCGAATCACTAATATTCATTGTTTTGGTCAATCGAGGTATGAAGCTAATGTCTCAAAGAACCAGTTTGGCCATCTGACGTGAGCTAGCGATTTTTCTGCACCCCAACCGCTGCAATGCCGCAAATACCAGAACCTGGTGCTTAATAGCACTGCGTCCATTGGCCAGCAAGGTATTCCTCTTTTGTTGTAGACCCAACGATTGACCTAATATAGCCAGGATTTAATGTCCTTCGGGCGCCAAGAAAAATATTTCCGAGAATACTTCCACAGCGCGGTTGTATTGCAGGAAGTCATTGCGCTATCAGAGGATGAAACTAGTGCGTTTATCGCGATATTTAATTTGTGATTGACGTTAGTTCTGCAGGCACTTAGCATGCGCTCGTGCTGTCGCTACTGTCTTGGTGCTCCAACGCAGAGAATACTTTTTTGCCTTGCATGCAGTTCTATTGCAATGTGCTCTTAATGGTTACTGCTTGCGATTAAGCACCCCCACAAATAGGGATTTATTTTCGCCTGCGTGATGGGGGCGCTAGTTACGTCAACGAATTATCGTTGTGAGCTGAACTGAATCGCAGTGCTAACAGAAAAAAAACAATTTCTGGTTTTTGCTATCTGGCGCATAAAAATATTTTCGATCAATTTAAGAAACCATTAATAAATATTAGCTGAGGAGCTAGATTTCATGCATTCTGCGGCCCTATGTTGTGTTTATTTTATCGGGAAGCTCTAGGCGTGTGTGACAGCGTCGCGTGGCTCCTTGAACAAGTGTCACAGAATGTGATAAAATCTTCTATATTTTGCTTTGATTCAGGCAAATACCAAGAGCAGCAGGATACTACGGCCAGTCATTTACCCCACCGACGCCTCTGACATACGGACGGAAAGAGCAACTTATATCGGTAACGGTCGTGCTTACATTCCCATACACGAAATATGTTCAATGCGCACAAAAGCAAGCTCATAGCATGTAGGCTAAACACGTACTGTTGATATGAAATGCGCGCTTCGCCACAGCAACCTTCAGTCTGCAGCTAGCCCATCCGGCTACAGCTTCAACATCACTGCACCATCGAGTCATATCAATAAATCTACATTCTTATGCATAAAAGTGTCATAGATGGTAGAGCACGTAAAAGATAGCAAGGAACGACAGCGACAGCCAGCGCAGAAATTTGCTTTTAAGTGCCGGTTTCCAGTCCGCACCACACATGCTCGACTACCCACGGATGTCGCCTAAACGAGTAACAATGACTGTCAGATAGCCATAGGGTAGTCTGGTAGAGGGGAAATGTGAAATGTGAGTAGTGATGAACAGCACACATCCAAATACATTAGGTGATGAAGCGCATCAATGACGGAAGCGAAGAACACGTAAACACGCGTTCTACGCGCGGTGCCAGCGTGACCCAAACTCCACCGGGCCGCACGCGCCGACATATGGTGACTGGTGTAGAGAGTAGGAGCGCTCCACAGCCTGCGTGCGAGGGTAAAAGAATCTCGTCTATCGCACAACGAATTACTTACTATTCGCTTCGCAGTAAGGGAAACGCGTCAAATTTTTTTCATGCTGTTTCACAGGAGTCTCTTAACCCGCTCAAGCATGCTATACTTACGAATCCAGGCACAGTCAATTTATTGTTGTACCTTTATTTTGCCGCACTACAAAACCATATCCTTACCCTTCACCTAGGCAGTTCTTTTTGTTGGTCTGGAACTTTCACTGCACGCAAGTCCCATCCGGAGAAGACAGAAAAGCTCGAACAAATTCAAAACTCAAGCTCGCCATATGGCCTCGAAGCGTTCCTTTACCCCCTGAGCCAGACACGGTCATTGCAGAAAACGTCTGTGCAATATCGTGACGAGATGGACTTCCCCGTATAAAGAACTTCGGGGCTGCACTAGCAGAAAATGATACAAGCCTCAGTGAAACTCACAACGGTTCTTTATATGCTGCGATCGGCAACCTGGGCGGGTTATTTCGTTAAGAACAAAAAAAAAGAAAGAAAGCTTGCCTTTTCTACTTAGTTTCATTTTCCTGTGTGCAATCAAATAGTTCTATGAGACGCCAAGCCCTTGAAAGCACCCGAATAAAGTTTTTTTTTCTCTCTCTCTCTCTCTATGCGGTCATGCATTTTTTCACTCGTTTCCTTCGCACGTGCGTTCGTATTTATATTCGTTTCTATTTTGTGCGGGAAAGACGAAGGGTGAAAGGAGATTTTTCGACGCAAGATGAACACTCCTGGCTCGGCCTTTGAGCTGTGGCCGGTTGTTAAGGCGTTCTATAGGAACGACCACGCATTTTGGGCTCGGGATTTCTAAAGGAGCTCGACGCTTGTTGCTAGCGAGACTCATGTTTCTATGAATGAATGTATCTATCCTATAAAAGTTATGATGGCACGCAATACGTATTGCTCGAGAAATATAAATTCAAGAAGAAACTTCTTTTCGTTCCACTTCTTGGCAGCCGGGACATGAGTAAAGCTCACAGAAATGTATGCTATTCAAAGGAGGCAGTGTGTGGGATGAAAGAAATGAAAAAAATGACATTATTATATCCTTGTGAACACAGTTGTCGTCCCTGTATTGGAACGCTGCAGAGCGCTGTATCTTTACCTTGATTAAAGACCTCTCAGAGAGGAAGCTTCTTCATAATACTCAGGTTTAGTATGTTCGGTGTAATTTTATGGTTGCTACCAAAGCAATGGCTGTTGTCATACGTCCACAACCACCACGCTCTAATCTGCGGACACATAGTTTGAAGGAGTAGTTATCATATAAGCTGACAAAATTCTATTGAGATCACGCTAACCCTAAAGTCGAACGGAGCTTCTAATGTGCGTTCGTGTTCCACAGGACACTAGTCAGCAGTAGTTGCGGGCATATTGAGCCTGGGTCCAATTCGTAGACGAGTGCATATGCAGGCTTGCACCGCTTGCCTGATCTTTCTTAGATCTTCATTGTGCATCCTCCTATGATAACCCAGAGAATGCGCCAAATCTTGTAAATCATTGTTTTTATGCTATGCCGATGTGCACCTTTGGCAAACGCATAAATATAAGAAATTACCACTAATAAAGATATGTTAACTTTGCTAAGTAACCCCTGGTTTAACTGCCCTAATGTCAAGCCTACGATTATGGCATTGCTACTTCATACGTGAGCAAGGTGTACTCAACTAAGAACATCGATTGATAAGAATCAAGTGCATAACGCCACGTTCTTGTTTGAAATTAAGCTTACTGTCGATATAACGAAGTGGAAGAGGGTCTCCTATTCCTTCCTTACAGCAGTTCCTTCGTTGTATCCGTCGTGATCATGGGTGCAACTGTCGCGCGTTAGCAAGCTTACCTACCACAGTGCTGAGCGAGGTCAACGCAGCTGTTGTCCAGCCTGCCATCCATGTGTGTTGGCGCCATTGTGGCCTACGTGCAGACGTGCGCCGTAGACATGCTCCGCCCAAAGCAACACAAAACGTGTGTTCACCATGGAATCGCTGCCATGCGTAGGCTTTGCACTGCTCATAGCAGCTCCAGAGTCCAAAAGACATGGCTAAGACTTCATATGGCTCTTTTCTTCTGTTCTATAACGTTATACCTGCAATGCAGCCTTAGGCGCACAAACGGAGAGCCCGAAACTAGCACAAATATTGGTATACCCAAACCGAACATACAGTATCCCTAGCACGCAATCTGTATTTCCGTGGTCTGCAAATGCTTCAGCGTATATAGTAAACTGGTCTTGGAGGAATAATGACGTAACGGACAGAAAACAGTATTCAGAATACGATGGGCCGCGTGCTTCGCCCTTGACACACCAGCTCCACGCACGAAGGCCAGAAAACGCTTAATTTAGATTTTATTGTCACCTCTTATACGCATCTCTATAAATTACGAATCCCCTGCTGTTAGGGACGCCAGGTCCCTGTATTTGATATTATTCTGCGCCGCAGAGGGTAGCAGACATTTGAGAGGCCGACTGTCTGAGCTGGAAATCAGGGGTAGTTTATTTTACTTTCCCTTTATCGCAGTCGCGAACGCGCCCTCAGGAACGTGCCCCGTTATCTAGCTCCGAGAGTCTTCGTAATACCGGTGGTGACTTCGTTTACGGCGGAACCCGTTTTGAGGAAGCCCCTCTTGGGCCGAGTTTTAGTGTATTCGGACTAGAGAGGTGGCCACAGAAGCCACTGCACTTAAGGTAAGCTAGAACTAAGGAGTAAAGCTCTGCATGGACTCAGACAAGGCCCGGGCTCTAATTTCCGGGCTAAGGCCTGGCTCGAGACCGTACATAGACGATCTGAGTCCGGCGCTTGATTCATTACTACAAAAATAAGCACACATCGGGTGTTCTAGAAAGGAAGCGGATAAAAGCGGGCGGTGGTGTGGACTGAGCAACAAGAAAATAATTCAACTTTATTTGCTTATTTATTATGGCTTCTACAGCCACCATTCCGAGAGGCGAGAAGAAGTACGAACAGCGCAGTTTTTATCTGCATTTTTTGAGGTGCTGGGGGGTGTGAGGTCCTTGCTGCCTGGAACGTCTCGGAAATTAAGGAATCAGGGCGTTAAATTTTTTTTACTGGAGTTTTTGTTGTGCGCAGTATGAGCTTAACTGCATCATTTCTAGCCTGCGTTTCACCAACATCACTCACAGTGTAAGTTAGGCGCACGACGGGGCACCTCGAGCTATATGAAAGAAGCGAAGTGGCATTTTTAGTAAATGAATAACAGCAAAATGGAGAACAGAAAAGCAAATATTTTTTTTTCAGCCCTGCACGCAAGTAATCACATTCAAGCAAAAACCCTCTGATAATTTGTGATGCCTCTCAACTTTACTAGTCTTCTGGAATGGGAAGAAATTTCTGCAGCCCTCACCACATGACATTAATGAGCACACCACCACTTCAATCTTCCCTTCCGTTGTGGTAGGGTGTATGAACACGAGCAATGAATCTCGGCTCTCCGCCTCTGGCGCAATTGTGCAGATGTCAGGCGCGTATCTGTGTCCGTTGTAGTCATTTGTCAGAACTACTGATGCGGGACTCAAGCTATACCCGCAATTATCTCAGGCGAGCAGTCCCATCGCTAGCGGGACACCCATTTGTCCAGCGGCTGGTCATCGATTGGTCGGTTCACTTCGCACCCCTTCGTGCAAGCTGCTGAGTGAGTCTAGTTCTGTGCAGTTCAGCGCATAACACGACCGTACAAGCAAAATGAAAAATTTCTCCAGTTTCACCATCCTCCCCACGACATAGAACTAAGAGCAATAACCGTGTGACAGCAGCCGTCACTAAGGTCAACGATGCTCACTGCGATGCTCACATCCACCATAAGACGGCAAAGGACAAATTCTCTGAACATTCCATTGCTCGGTCCACACGTCACATACCAGGTGATTGGTTTGAATTGTTTAGAGGTGATTATTTTAAACGCTGTGAAAGATACGTCGACCAGGCCTGCGCAGGTGGATTTTGCAGAAATGCGGACATTGCGTAGTGATAGAGCTCAATTAATAAATTACTGTTTTGTTCTAAAACTAATAACGGAAATATATCGTGATTTTAAGGCTCCAGATAACACTCCAAAATTGTAGGTGCTCAACATCGAAGATGAGCTATCCTTTTAAATTTCCAAAATTAACATTGCGTTTCGAAATACAACCCGGTAAAGTGCCCCTTGAAAGCTCGCTAAGAAGGCTTTTCCGGATTGCAAATCGATAAAATGGCGTCACTCGCTTTCTGATGCTGCAAAATAACGACGAATGTTGGGGCATTTGTGGTGCAGACGAAGGTAAAGCAATTTCGGCGACAATACCATGCGCAACGATGACGTTATATAAATTTGCATCGAAAAAAAGCCAACTCAACAAGCTTTCAAAACCTTATCGTTGACGCTTGATTTATAAAACCGCAATGCTAACTCGGAAAATTGATTAACTGCCATCGGCCTCGATGTTGACGGCCTTCGATTTCGCAATATGATATAGTGCTCTGAAACCCTAAATAAAAAAATTAGTGTTTTGAGCCAATTAAATGCCTAATAACTGAGCTCTAGCATGTGCATAATGGCCGCACTGCTGTAGAATCCATCCGCACAACCAGTACTGGAGTATATTTCGTGCTTTTTAATATAAATTGTTTATGAAATCCCCCTAAACATTTTATAAAATCCCAAGACACTGATTAAAAATATGACAGGAAGGAAGTTAAGGAAAGTGTAGGTTGCAACACAGACGCCGTCTGACCTTACGAAGGACCGAAGTACTGCTAGATGGGGAAAATAATATTTTTCTGAGTTAAAAATGGCACGTTTTCCAAAGCTGTAAAATTTAATTATCCTTCACTGAACGTTCCCCTAGTGACATGCAATAAAATGTTCAAGAGAAGGTATGTAAAAATAGGGACGTTCTTGAAGCCTTCAAAAGGTAGTAAGTTTAAGTTTAATATAGCAACCACATTATGACAGTCGTCTGCTGCTCATGTTGATGAGAAAATCACAGAGCGAAGGGAAGTCCCCAGTCTTAACGTTTCGCAGCGCGCGCGGGATTTGAGGAGTCAGAGCGGCGTGATACGGCAGCGTTTGAAACACCGCCTTTTTGTCAGGGCAAAACAAGAGATCTCTTCTTGCATGGCACCGCGCGCAGTCGCCTTTGTATCAGTTGTACAGCAGGCTGAGCAGAAAAGCATAGTTTGCTGTTACGCCGCACCAAAAGTTACTCAATGCTGCATATCATTTTCCGTGTGCCTTCAGCGGCACATTGCAACAACGTGATTAATTCTTTTTTGCGCTGAAATATGCCCTGGACCCGGAATGCATTATTGCACTCGTTCCCGTGATGCTCCTCTGCTCCAACTGCATCGGCTTCCAGAAGCTTCATGAGCTAGACTGGAAAGGAACGTTGGATGATCCTCGCAGTCGTTGTTATGAATGAAGGAGCTGCAAGAAAGGGTGCTAGAAATAAACGTTTACATCACTTAGCTCCACTCAAGCAAAAAGAACTCCTCCACTCCGTGATTTCAGCAAATTTTCTTGTGTCAACAGTCGGAACTAATCTTTCCGAAACTGCGTCAGCTTCATTCCGAGTGCCTGTGAGGTCCGCTATCCGCAGTGTTGATACGCTGTGACCATTTCAACACCGCATGCAATAAATCTCGGGACCACCTGGTACGAGCGCAACAAATCAGCCCGGCAGAGTAATTTTCTCTAGACTGGGAGCTCTGGGGCATCAGCTACGTTGCTGGGCATGTCATCTTCATCAACGTGATTATTGAAACGAAGACACTGTGTAGACTTAGAGCTGCGCCAAATGTTTGCTCATTAACGCCACCCTGAGCAAATATACTTCAGCAGCGCGTAGCTGCAAATTTTTGTTGTCCAACTTTTCACCCTCCAGCACCTTCGGTTACTTTCATTTGCATTCCGTTGCTTTGCCAAGCCATCGTTCTTTCTTGTATAGAAGACAGTCTGAGTCAATGTCCACTTTTTCTAGCTGAAGCTTCTAGAAAATCGTCGAAACGTGGACTTACGCCACGGGGTAAAAAAAATCTAATTTATCCTGCGTTGTGGGCAGCATGTTGCGACAATCAATTCCCCGATGTATCCGTTTGCCTTTCTTTATACATCATATAGTATCTCACACCTGAGCTGAAACTGACATTCGCTTGGAAATTATCAGCTTCAGCTTCACAGCCAGAAGAGGAGTCTTAAGGACACTTCGACTCTGGTTTCTGCTTCACTGCTCATGATTCACTCAAATTCACTGCAATTTTTATGCTTATTTCAAAATTGCGAGAAAAAAAGGAGAAAATAATAGTGTAAAAAATAGACTGCTGTTTTCGTTGAGATTTATTTATTCGCATTTCGGCGCGGAATGCACTAACCACGATTGGAAAGGTAAGCATCGGCGTTAATGACGCGTTTGGGCGACGCAACGAAAATTACATGTGGAAAAAGCCTGTAACTAATGGAAAATCAGTAAAGACGTTTAAATAACGGTGTAATCAGTTTACATCAGCGTTCGGCTCGCGGCCAAACGACACATGCGCGCCTTGTTTTTCCATCGATCCCATGGGGTTTAAGTGTTAGTAATCTGCGTATCTTCGCATTAAATCCTATTGCATCTACATCAAGTGCCTTTGTTTTCCTTCTTTACATTTTTTCATCTTAGTGTTTGCCAAAGACGCCTTTCTTAGTTTACTTGGTCCAGCCATTATCTATAATACAGCCTATTGGAGCTATCTTCTCATGTGTTTACTTTGTAGCAAAGGAACCAAATGAGAGTAGCTGGTATAATTGATTTCCAGAGAGGCACCTTTTCTGGCTTCATGCCCCACGAAACCCTGATCGAGCAAAGACTTCATAAGGCTCGGTTCATTAGGTTCTTTAGGCTTCTAAACTCCCCGCTTACATTTTGTAATTATTTCTGTTTTCAACTGCTTACTTTTATGGTGACATTTAGTATTGACCCAGCGCGAAATTATATTAGGAAAGCAATACAAGACAAACATAGCGCACTACTCCAGCACAAATTTTTCTATGGTTCGCTGGCTCGAAGGCTAAATTCGCGTTTCAACTGCCCAGAAGAATTATTTTAGCGAAGGCTTTTCTCCACAATGTAAATGAGCACAGCACTTAAATTAGTTTGGTCAGTTTCTGTCTTGTTTTTGCTTTGGTAATTGCCTAACGGCTCACTTCGCTTTTCACTTGCACTGCTTCATGACGCTTCGGTTCAGCCAGAGCACTGTTAAATTATTGCATGTTCCTGCTCGCAGATTGCAAGAAGATGCAATGAAACCGCTCAGAATTGTTTAGGAGCGGCTCTAGGGAACCCGAGCAAGCACAGTTTAGTTCCCAGATTGGCGCCGCTGGACTCTGCGAAAAATCTACATTGCAATGATACTTGTTGATGCACTAAACTGATTACAACCATACAAATAGCTCTTTAAAAGTAACTGAACCCGAATTCATTATGAGCCTACTCATAAGAGGAACAGATAACTGACCACTCAAAACTATTTTCTCTCTGGAGCCACGTTTTAAATGTAGGGCTTAGGTGTGCGGTTTAAAGAAAACTTCTTTAATGTAACAGGAAGTCGGCATTTTATGCACTGCCGTTAACACATCACGCCCCTATTACAAGAACACTGAAAGCGATGCAGTGGCGGCGAAAATAGTATCAATTCATTGTCTAAATTTTTAGGAGAAAAAGATTACAAATTCTCAATAAAAAAGAGATCTGTCAATAAACGCATGGAAGCACAGACATCTTGTGCAAACGCAAGTAAATAGGGGCGTTCGACAAAACTGAAAGACACCACCATTTTGGGAAGCAGGAGTGGAAAGGTAACTAGCAAGGATTCTAGAATAATTGGACGGCAAAAATGAGCTATTCACTACCTCACATATATCTGCACCAAAGCCAGCCCGCCAGAAAAAATATGCTTGAGGAATTTATCGCTCCCGAACAACTCAAGACTGGAGGACAATCTAATCGCACATGTTCGTTTAAAATTTCTGATCTAGTGTCTAATGCAGTACAGTAACTGCTGTACCCCAAAAAAAATTTTCTAAGAAAAATCTTACAGGCCGGGGCGCGACTAAAATTTTAAAGATGATGAGGAACAAATGTTTGATTTCTATGCTGGGTAGCCACCGCTATTAGTGATTGAGCTGTGGTAACCCCTAGGCTAAATATGGAGCACGGGAGAGGTAAGAAATGTCCAGTTGTGACTTATCGAACGTGTGCTTATGCACATTATAACGGCCGTAGGAGTGGACAACGACGAGAACGAAATGTTGCCATTTTGTGAATCAAAGAACAACAAGAACACTGGGCCGCTCGCTCCTTTTTTGTTCGGCTGTTCCGCTCTCTCTTCCTGTACATAATCTCATTCGCCTTTCGTAACCATATTTTTTCTCGTTAAAATATAATATATGGCTTTTTTTTTGTTGTACGCTTCCGCAGTAGAGTTCGATAGGCCTGAAAGAATAGAGGATGCGCGTATAACGCTGGTTGCCGCGCAAAAAATGTAATCGCGCCGTGTGTGTGCCGACAATCAGTAAGCACAGTGCTTCGCAGCCGAGCGCTGCCGTGATCATAGCGGTATTCATTGGATGTCGCCCTGTGGGGTATAGGTCCAGTCTTTTTCGCCTGCCTGCCCAGCGCCGTAGATTGCAAAGTGTCGCGATGACGACGGGCGGTCTCAAAATTTAGAGCTTTGTTTAGGCTGGCAGAAAGTATACAACCGCACACTCAGAGAGAGGAAATGAAATTTTCAGTTTTTTTTCACGCACGTGTCCAATCATGCATTCCGCTGTGTAATTTTATATGTAAAACGGCATTTTGGTATAAAGCATTAATTGATTTGTTACCTTTGCTCCATCAGTATTTTAGTAAACATGCAATAAAATGGACTGCATTCTCTGATTACCTACGGATGCTTGTTTGAAATTTCAGTATTGCTGCCACTGTTGCCTGTCGCTGGCTTCACGACCTAGTCAAGGTACCCTCACAGCTTTTTGACAGAGAGTCCGTCAACAATGTGAAATGTTGATAATGAAAATGAACTGAACTGAATTGTACACATTTTTAATTTTTGTGCGCGCCACTCAACTAATCTCCATAAAAGTTACGAGCCCCATATATATATATATATATATAATGTAACGTGAAGATGTGCACACCAAAAGGGAAAAATATATTTACAGGGAAACAGCTTACAGCCACGCAGCCGAACAACCGGGCACGCGAAGCCCAGCCGCAGAAACGCACTTCGTCCTCTTCGCGTTCCAAGCGCGAGCGCACCAAGCACGAGCGTTCCAAGCACAAGCACAACCGTAGCATAACTCCCGGCGGCAAAAGCACCGTCCCGGTGCTAAGTGGATGATGTAGCAGGCGTGTGGTACGCTTTGAGACGGACTACATGAACGACGTCAGTCAAAGGGCTAGTGGACGACGTCGGAGCATGAAGAGGTGTAATCTCGTAGGTCACGTCGGTCACCTGACGGAGAACTCGATAAGGGCCACTGTACTGACGTAGAAGTTTCTCAGAGAGACCTACACGGCGAGGAGGAGACCAAAGGAGGACGAGTGAGCCCGGCGGATAGTGTACTGGGCGATGCCGGCGGTCGTAAACTGACTTCTGGTAGGTCTGAGATGCGGTGAGCCGGTCTCGGGCGATTTCACGGGCCATAGTTGCTCGGGAGATGGCGTCACGTGCATACTCTGAGGTCGAGGCAGTAGAACTCGGTAGTAATGTATCCAATGGCAGCGCAGGATGCCGACCAAACAGAAGGTAGAAAGGAGAATAGCCGGTGGTATCATGCCGCGACGAATTATAAGCAAATGTTACATAAGGCAAGGCAACGTCCCAATCGCGGTGGTCGGGCGAGACATACATGGATAGCATATCGGTCAGAGTCCTGTTGAGGCGCTCGGTAAGCCCGTTCGTCTGGGGATGGTAAGCTGTAGTGAGCTTATGCTGCGTGCCACAGGACCGGAGGATATCGTCAACTACTCGGGACAAAAAGTAGCGGCCGCGGTCCGTCAGCAATTGGTGTGGAGCGCCGTGGTGAAGGATTACGTTCTGCAATAGGAAGTCGGCGACATCGGTTGCGCAACTTGTTGGTAACGCACGCGTGATAGCGTACCGGGTCGCATAGTCGGTCGCGACAGCAATCCAACGGTTGCCGGAGCAGGACGTCGGAAAAGGTCCGAGAAGGTCGAGTCCAACACGGTAGAATGGTTCGAGAGGTACGTTAATAGGCTGTAGAAGGCCAGCAGGCAACGTTGATGGTCTCTTCCTGCGTTGACAGAGGTCGCAGGAGGCAACGTAACGCCGAACAGAGCGGTACAGACCAGGCCAAAAGAAGCGGCGTCGGACCCGATCGTATGTGCGGGAGACGCCGAGGTGGCCTGCGGTCGGTAGGTCGTGTAGTTCCGCTAGGACAGATGAACGGAGACGGTGGGGAACGACTAGCAGGAGCGGAGGTCCGTCAGGACGAAGGTTGCGGCGGTATAGGACGCCATCCTGAAGGACGAACAGTTGCAATGAAGGATCTCGGCTGGCACAGTTGAGGCGATCAATGAGAATACGCAAGGAAGAGTCTTGTCGCTGCTCGTCCGCGATGTTAACCAGATCGGAGATAGCGAAGAGGCACGGGCCGAGGTCGGTGTCTCCAGGATCAGGCGGCTCTACAGGGTGCCGAGACAGGCAGTCGGCGTCTTGATGGAGACGCCCTGACTTGTAATGAACAGTGTAAGAATACTCTTGGAGGCGCAACGTCCAACGTCCGAGCCGGCCTGTGGGGTCTTTCAGTGAAGACAGCCAACAAAGGGCGTGGTGATCGGTCACTACGGAGAATGGACGGCCAAACAGGTACGGTCGGAACTTAGCTACAGCCCAAACAAGAGCTAGACACTCGCGCTCTGTAATTGAGTAATTTCGCTCAGCTGTAGAAAGGAGGCGGCTGGCATATGCAATAACGCGTTCTTGCCCTTGGTGACGTTGGGCTAGCACGGCGCCAATCCCATAACCGCAGGCGTCTGTGCGAACTTCAGTCGGAGCCGACGGATCAAAATGGGCCAGAATAGGTGGGGAGGTGAGTAAGGCGACTAGCGAAGAAAAGGCCTCCTCTTGGGCAGGGCCCCAGGTAAAAGGGGTGTCTTTCTTTAGAAGGTCGGTCAGGGGGCGAGCGGTGCCGGCAAAATTTTTGATGAAACGGCGGAAGTACGAGCAGAGGCCGACGAAGCTGCGCACATCCGTAGACGACTGGGGAATAGGGAAGTCCTTGACGGCTTTAACTTTAACAGGATCCGGGCGGACACCAGAAGCGTCGACTAGATGTCCGAGAATGGTGAGTTGGCGGCGACCGAATTGACATTTCGACGAATTGAGCTGTAGCCCGGCTCTACGGAAGACAGAAAGAATGCTCGCCAGTCTTTCGAGGTGCGTGGTAAACGTGGGCGAAAAAACCACAACATCGTCGAGGTAACATAGACATGTGGACCATTTAAAGCCGCGAAGCAAGGAGTCCATCATTCTTTCGAAGGTAGCTGGCGCATTACAGAGACCGAATGGCATAACTTTAAACTGATATAAGCCGTCCGGTGTGACGAATGCCGTCTTTTCGCGGTCATTGTCATCAACAGAGATTTGCCAATACCCGGACCGAAGGTCAATTGAAGAGAAAAATTTGGCTCCGTGAAGGCAGTCCAAAGCATCGTCTATTCTTGGGAGTGGATAGACGTCTTTTTTTGTTATGTTGTTTAGGTGCCGGTAATCAACACAAAAGCGCCAGCTGCCGTCCTTCTTTTTAACCAGCACAACTGGTGAGGCCCAAGGGCTCGACGAGGGCTCTATGATGTCTTTACTGAGCATCTTGTCCACCTCTTGCTGTATGATGGTGCGTTCTGTACTGGACACTCTGTAGGGTCGTCTGTGAATAGGAGCTGCGTCACCGGTGTTGATGCGATGCGTGACCACAGATGTTCGAGCCAAAGGGCGGTCATCGAAGTCAAAGATGTCGCGAAAAGACGACAGAAGATACCGAAGGTCGTGAGCTTGCCCTGGTAAGAGGTCAGCAGCAATCATTTTTGCATATTCATCAGGTGGTGGGACGTCAGAGTCGCGGCAGTTCGACGAGGGTGGGACGCTTCTCACCGCCGATACGACGCATTCGGCAGCAGGGCACAGCGTGGCGAGCGACATACCTTGTGGGAGCGGCTGAACGTAAGAGGCAAAGTTGAGAACCGGAAGGGACGCTTGATTTGCCGACATGGTGACAACTGTATGCGCAAGGGCAACACTGCGTGTAAAGGGCACATCAGGAACCGGAGTAATGATGTAGTCACCATCGGGAACTGGCGGGACAGAGGAGAAACGGACATAAGTGGCGGCATCGGGGTCCAGGCGGACAAAGTCGGCGGTGCACAGTCGGTGAACAATTGGATCCGGTGGCTCTGAAGGAACAGGTAGAGCGAGTTGAACGATGCTTGTGGCGCAATCTATAAGGGCGGAATGGTCGGTGAGAAAGTCAAGGCCGAGAATGATGTCATGAGGGCAGTGTTCGAGGACAGTGAAGAGCACAGAAGTATGGCGGCCGGCTATTGAAACACGAGCAGTACACATTCCGACGACAATAGACATACCGCCATCTGCAACACGGACCACAGTTGAGGGGGCAGGAGTGAGCACTTTCCTTAGGCGACGGCGAAGACGAGCATTCATGACTGAGACGTGCGCTCCAGTGTCGATCAGAGCGGTAACAGGGACCCCGTCCACGTCGACGTTAAGGATGTTCCGATGAGCATGAAGAGTTAAAGGAGGGTTTTCTGGTCGGGTCGTCAGAGCAGCATCACCCCCAGACGCTGCAGCCATCAGTTTTCCGACCGGGAGCGGGCATATGGGGCCGGCGACGAAGGGCGGCGAGGTCGGGGCGATGGAGATCGACGGCGCTGAGGTGACGACGAACGGTTGGTAAGCGGGGTCTGAGCGTGGTGGCCAGAAGAGGTCGTTTCCGAGGGCGAGGGAGAGCGGCGGGAATATGCAGAACCCGGCGGGTAGCGGCTGTAGGTCGAGGACGGACGGCTTCGGCAGTGTCGAGATATGTGGCCAACTCGGGAGCAGTTAAAGCAGATGGGCCTGTCATCAGGTGTTCTCCATTCATCTGGATTGCGGCTGCGTCGAGGGTAGTATGCACGTTCAGAACCGAGCTCCGGGGACATGCGGCGAGCATATGGGGCACTAACTGAGCAAACAGGTTGAATCCCAAGATTGGCAAATTCTTTGCGAACGACAGCCTGTATAAGGGATACTGCTGGAGTACTGTCTGTTGCGGGTGGATGAAACGCAACGGGGGACATTGCCTCTACTTCTTGGCGCACAAGTCGTGTCAGGCTCTCAGATGTCGGCAGACGGCTCGGTGGAGTCGAGTCTACACAGGACGACGTCGCAGTCGTATTCGGCAACCGCGTGAACTGCGGAGAAATTCGGCGGCTCTTCGCTTGTTCGAACCGGCGGCATTCCTTGATGATTGCGTCAACCGTTCCGCAGTCCTTGTATACAAGAAGGTTAAAGGCGTCATCTGCGATGCCTTTGAGCACGTGACCTACTTTGTCGCACTCTGACATAGTGGCGTCGACTTTCATGCAGAGAGCTAATATGTCCTGAATGTATGATACATAGGACTCTGTGGACGTTTGTGCACGGCATGCGAGCTCCTTCTTCGCAGCGAGCTGACGCCCGAATGGCTTACCAAACAGGTCAAAAAGCTTGCGCTTGCAGAGATCCCAGCTGGTGAGTTCATCCTCGTGGGTCTCGAACCATACCCTGGCAGTGCCCGTCAGGTAGAAGATGACGTTGGCCAACTTTAGGGTCGGGTCCCACCTGTTGTGTGTGCTCACGCGCTCGTACATTGCGAGCCAGTCCTCCACGTCGACGCCGTCCGTTCCGTTGAAGGTCCCAGGATCTCTCGGATGGGCAATGATGAACGCCGGGTTGGCGGACGCCGACGGAGCGGCCCCTTCGCTGGTCATGGTTGAAGAGCCGGCGAGCTGACGACCGCTGCGGAGTTCCGTGCTTGCTGTGGCTGTACCCCGCACCTCACACCAATAATGTAACGTGAAGATGTGCACACCAAAAGGGAAAAATATATTTACAGGGAAACAGCTTACAGCCACGCAGCCGAACAACCGGGCACGCGAAGCCCAGCCGCAGAAACGCACTTCGTCCTCTTCGCGTTCCAAGCGCGAGCGCACCAAGCACGAGCGTTCCAAGCACAAGCACAACCGTAGCAATATATATATATATATATATATATATATATATATATATATATATATATATATATATATATATATATATATATATATATATATATATATATATATACTAATTGTTAACTACCTATCGCTTCGATGTAACTAAGCCTTTTCTTGAAACGGCAGTCTAAGCTTTGGGTAAATGTTTATTCCGTGTTATATTTCAGTTTTTGTTTTTCGTAGATGAGCAGTTTCCACACCATATTTATTGTGAATTGTAATTGTGGGATTTGACGTGCTGAAGTGAAGCATGGGCAATGAGAGACGCCAGAGTGGAGGTATTCAGATGTATTTCGACCGCCTGGGGTTTTTTCGTGTGCATTAAGACGACCCCCACACGGGCGCCAATTGCGCTTTGGCTCCTTAAAAACGCGGCCTTCATGGCCGAGATTGGAGCGAGCCCTCCGGCTCAATAGCTGCGCGCCAACCACTTAATCGCGCGGCCGTTGGACAGAATATTTATGAACACATCATTCTGCTTTGGTCTTTTTTGCTCCACATCCAAGCTTTCCCGCTGAATTGGCAGTACATCTCTGCAAATCTAGAGAAAAATTTTCCAGAAATGCTGCTACAACTTTTTCGCTCCCAAGCTGGACTTAAAATTTATATATTTTTTCAACAAAGCATGCCCCGTAATCTACACAATACTTCAAAAAGAGCGCTCACTCATACTTTGATCGACGCTGATAACACATGTGAAAAATGTCGCAAATAGTGATCAAGTTTATCATTACGAAACGAAGAAGGATATCCTGCTCGATCTTTTACAACTGTAGCATTTAAAACGAGATGAATAAAAAGAGTAGGTTTGTTCGCATTATTTGTGAGAAAACACATATACCAGGCACTTCAGGTGCTTGCCTACCAAATGAAGGCGGATGGTCTTAATGGCGCATGCAATCGTGAAGGCGTCAATCACGTAATGCACCCCTGTAAACGAGACACCAGTGTGTCTTCTGAAAAATAGAATATGCTCATCTCCCTGTGGCACTTATTAATCATAACTTTTCCCGCACCGCTAATTTACCTTCTTAACCCTTAACCATATTTATTTCATACTTGTCGCATAAAAGGAACACGGGGTTTCAATATCCCTTAGTCATATTACTGTCGCATGCCTGAGGCGTGGATTCTATGTAAAGTTTTTCTAGGTGTTGGGAACCTTCTCTAGATGATTTCCTAAGCCTAACGCCTGGGAAAAGCAGCAGAACCTACAGCCGCCCTAGAATCTTGGAACACTTATTTTATCATTATTTATCTTTTTTAAAAACTTAATCACCGGATTTGTGGTGCGCGAAAGCGGTCTCGCATTTCGCAGCTTCATACTCACAGACATACGTATTTTTTCACTATATTTCTTATTCACTTTTTATGTTGACTGCCAGTTTTTAATGACAGATGCTTCCGATAGAGAGTGCGCATTCATTTATCAATTAGAAAAGGGGATTGCTTGAATAACCAAGCCATTCGGCTGTCTTCGTTTCACTGTGATGCGGGCGCTGTGTGATATTTTTAGGTTATATAAAATCTCTTGCAGAACATTCCAGCTCAGATATCGATCTGAAGATGAATATCCTAAGTAACAGAGACCATGAGGTGAACACCACAAACACGCCAATCCTACGCATTAGTGCAACAGCGCACTTCCTATAAACGGACGTGTGTAAGTTTTCACGAGGCCGTTAAAACGCGATAAAGTCTTCCCGAAGTGTACAATGTTCGTTAAACTTCTTAAAAATACTCCGAAGATACTCACAGTTTGTTTGGGAGATTGTTTGGGAGCGCAAGTTTCCTGCATTAAACGCACACACGAGGTTAAAATTTACGGCGCTCATTACAGAATTACTAGCGCAAAAAAAAGTTATAGGGCTCGTTAACAACTGGGCTTGACTGCCACGCCAACAGCGGACTGTGGTCGTGTTTTATGGATATGTCCTACGCGGTGCGATAAGATAATGGGCGGTCATAAAATTACGGAAATGGCGCGGCACGCACCGCTTTAGGCAAACCACCGTTAAAAGGAATCTGCAGCGTTTGTCATTCCCACAAGGCGCCTTCTCAGCATCAAGTGATAAGCAATTGAACTGCGAGTATATCCCGACATCGGCGATAAGTTTGTTGCCCCGCCTTTAGCGAGTGTTTTCAAGCAGAAGATATTTCCTCGCGAAAACAATGTCTTCCCATGAAGTTTGATCCCTTGAGTATAAGTCTTCATTGTTATTAGTAATAAACACATGCGATTGTTCATATTACGCGCAAAGTAAATGCACTAATAGTGCAAACTATTAATGCTTTTCCCTGCTGTTGCTGTCAAAAATCCAACCGCGGGAATTGTTCCTGCGAAGGTGAGAGCCGCGTTTGCTTTTTTGTTGCGTTTCCAGCATTCCATTGTTTGATGCAAGTAAACTTATCGATTGAATAATTCACTTTCTTGAATGAATGAAAGAATGAATGAATGAATGAATGAATGAATGAATGAATGAATGAATGAATGAATGAATGAATTGGCAGGTCGGTATATTGGATTGACCAAAAAAAAAGAAGTTAACAGAAGGTGTAATTTCTTCTGAATTACTTTTAAGTGCGAGGGAAATCATGAATACTGCAAAATACGGTTATGAACATAATGATGGGAACAGTATGGTGCCTTTAAAATTTGTCATGCGCTCACATCGAATAGTTCAGCCTCTCATTTAAAAGTCACGTTTCAAAACTCACGAGGACGATCACCACCTGTGGTACAAATTTCAGCCGTAGGAATGACGAAATGCAGTGCGGAAAATTCCTGGCTTCGTCCTTTTGCATCAATGTCGGTAGCAAGAACATCGTCTGTGTCTTGCGATCAAGAGCAAACCTTCCCTAGTGTAAAAAAAAAGTAGAAAACTGCGTCAAAAATGTGACAAAATGTTTTGCCGTAATGAAAGTTTCCTACAGTTTTTGTAGTATTTTCATGTAATATTGTAGCGTTTTCTGCAGTACTATTCTGCTCTATAATATTTTAGTGCTTTGCTGTAGCAACAACTCAATTTTTTTGTTGGTACCAAGAACGAATTGTTAATAAATTCACCGAAGAAAAACATGACAGAAAGTCTGTTGTGACAACAGAAATTTTTCTGTTGTGTTTTTTGACGGACTTTAGTCTTACTGATGCAAATATGTCTGGGTACACAGCATGTGTAAACACCATAATTTCAAACATATTTTCAGCGCTTGCAAATGAACTTTACTGATGTACACGGAGACTTCGAGATAACCTGGCGAACATACATAAATTTTCCATGCAGCAGACCATCGCGCAAGCTTTCGTCTTTTTTGAAGACTGCCTTTCATTAGAGGAGCAATTGGCTTCAGATAGCCCCATATAGTCCGGATCAAGTTTTGATAGCAACCAAGGAACGCGCTTCGAAACTTCTATTCGACTCCTTTATCGTCTAATTCCTGCCTTATTTCTTCCGATTTATATTTGCTCTGAACTATTTCTGTAAAACCAAACAATACCAGTTTCCGCGTTTGTTCTATTGCGGTTCGTTCCACGAGCACCGGCTTGGCTGGCCCTGACGACATTCAGTATAAATTACGTGAACGAAGTGAGTAAAAAACAAATAAGAAACTGAAATCTGAATCCAGTCAGGAAATTATGATGAAGCACTAGCTCTAATGTGCATGTTTCTTACGTACTGGAAGAGTGAAAAAAGAACCTCGGGTGAAGATTAATCCAAGGCTGTCTTTACTGTCGCCATTCCTCTACATCACTGACGTTTTAGGTGACGACTGCTTAAGATCTATGAAAGGCTTAGCCACTTTGTTGGCGGAAGGAAAGCCGCTAGTCGCGGCCCTGCGTCATCAGTTGGAGTTCTGCGAAGCGACCTGGCTGGGAGCTGCTGCCATCCTACCACTCGTTCAGCCTAAGATACGGGTCGCTGATTTAACGTCTAAGTGAAGTCGGCCCGGGGAACAGTCTCTGCTGGGGCTACTGAGACTCTCAGCTGTAGATGCCATGTCCAGCAAGTTTCACGACATCCGCTCTATCCCCCCCCTCCTCCACTTAATATATCCTCTTCTTTCCTTGGTCCAGTGCACAACACGTGGATGAAGCTGCTACGGGTATCTGTGGGATCCAGCAAGGATACCACCACCCCCCAGTGTTGGTATGTGCCACTCCATTTAGGCCAACAACACATCATCACACCAGAGGTTGCCGTTGTGACCATATGCTCTCCCTAACTGGTGGAACCGGTTGTCGACAAAGTTATAAACCATCGTTTCGGTGCCCAAAAACACGAAAAAGGACAGAGCGCACCATGCTCTCTGTCCGTATGTTATGTGCGCCGGATTGTAAATACGAGGGCGGATTATAAATACACAAAGGCGAACATTATGCTCCGTATATCGCCAGAAGATTTAGACGATTAATTAACTAACTTAACTAAATAACGTGTTTAGTTGTGCCCTTGCGTGGAAAGTTTATAATATGCGGCCGTGATCATCGAAAGTGAGCGCCGTTTTAATTCTGAAATATAGAAGGTTAAAAATATAGCATATATGTAAGGTCGTTGAGATGGCTTTCCCGCTTATCCTTTTATAAAATGGCTTAACTTGCATTTCTTACGTATCGAATACAGAAGCCACTTCTGCATTTCATAATAAAGAAGTTGATTTGATTTCGGCGACAATAAAGCACGTAGCGTCGCCATTTTGTAAATATGAAATGTAAGAAAGAGAACTCGAAAGTCCTTTCAAATAGCAATTTTGGTCGTCGGTTCTTTCGAACAACATTGACGATTTAGGAGAGTTTGAAACTAGGCTCACCTTCTGTTCTGAGAGGCTTCAATGTCGCAATATAATCTTGCCGCATAAAAACTTAAAACTTTGCCAATATCACTGTTAAGCAGCAAAGCTGATATAAGGGTGAATTCTTAAGGAATAAAATTCGAGAGACACAGTGACTGGAGCGTACCTCTCAGTGAGGACAATTTCAACATTGAACAAATTACGGTAAATGTAGCCACATCTACACAGTCGGTTTTCTAAAGGCTTTTCCTTTCCTGTTTATGAAGTTTACAATGCGTGTACGAACACTTTAATAAGTTGTTTTTATGTGTGTTTGTTAAGTTTTTTTCCAGGGGCGAATATCGATAGGGAGGCACCAAGATATTTCTGAAAAGCACTGCTACATATGATCTAGGGAACATTTTATTTCTTCCGTAGAAATTTCTCTCTAAACTGATCTCGTTGAGCGCTAGTTTAGAATAGACTCTCTATATATTTGTTCCTCCCAGTTTCCTTGAATCTGCCAAAGTTAATCAAAAAGTAACCAACAATACCACGCCGTGATGAAAGACGCGACACCGGGAACGATCGCACTTCTGAGTTTTCGTTCCTTTTTTTTAAAAAAGCCTTAGGGCTTTCCTTCCGACTAGTTTCGGGTAGCCGTCGATGTGAGTCCTAATTCCCTGCTCATTTCGCTCCGCAAACCCCTTCAATTGCAATCGCTTCAGCTCACCTGTCGACTTTGATTACGAGAAAAGAACATTTCTCTGGCGCGGAAAATCCCCAGATTTGCTTCAACGGTCGCGAAATAGCCCGTGCGGAAAAGGGGGTCTACAGGAGAAGGTGTACACAGGGAACGGCTTTAAGTGCCAGCGTAGAGAACTCGCTGGATTCGCAATCCTCCAAATTTTTATTTTTTCTTGCCTTGAGAAACAGCTTTGAGTTTTTCTCTGGCGCTGAAACAGGAAGGAAGTGAGAGAATAACGAACAAAAATGTTTAGCTGACTTCGCACTTGTTTTGGAAGTCCTGACCAACCGTATTTATTCGACGCTGTGTGCACACATGGTCTGCGCTCGGATAGGGGCCCTGATCGCTCCGCTATAGTTGACATCGCCGTCGGCGTTAGACGCGCTAGCTGGAAAGCTACACATCTTTCCAACCCTCGCATTCAGCGAAAGCCAAGGACAGTTCTCCGAAGTCGGCCGAGGGTATACGGTAAATATGGCATGGTTGTGCAGGCCGTGGTGCAACAAAGACGCACCGACTAGTTCGCGCTACAGTGAATAAGACACACACCGATAATACAACTCTGGTGGCACCTTGTTGTTCCCCTTCTTTTTACACGACTCTTCTCGCAGATTGGATTCGGCTGACGAGCCATCAGTTGACGTTGCCGCCAAATGAAGTACGGCGGTAAGCGTCAACTGGAGAAGCTAAGCATCAGATGATGGCTCCCTTTGAAGCACTAGTCGTGCGTGCTCGATGGCAGAGTAGACTGCCGTGTATCTTTTAATTCGTGGCGCAGGGTGCAATTAATGTAATTTATTTGTGCATGAGAAGTGCCACATTTAGTGGTGAAATAGCTGGAGATGCGAGAGGTGGTGTATTATTTTTGCTACCCATTGTTTACCTCGAGGCGAAACTGAAGTTCTAGGATGGTTTTTTTTCCTAAGAGCTCTCAATGCCTCGGTGAAATTCTCTTAGTTAGGGGCTATCGACTTTCGATTCGCAACATGTCACAGCCGGAAACTCAGCTGCTGGTCTCCTGGCTAACGACATTATTCGAAATTGTCATCCGTGAAGTAACACGATTTTGATTAGCTTGGTCTATGAGAGTCTTGTAACGGACGCTCTGATTTGGCAAGGTGCGGACCAGTGTAGCAATGGATCACTTTTCTTTTCAAGAGGAGATAAAAACTGTTTGTTTTCTGGACTTATTATTGAATATAGATATAAAATGGAGTCTTATACAGCCAATGCACATGAATGTAGTCAGTTAGGAATTTCATCTCGTACTCCGACCGAGCGCAAACTTTAAACTGACGACGCCACCGCAGTTTTGAACCAGAGATATTTCGAGTGAGGAGAGGTGTGCATGCAGGTAAGCTCACTTACAATGGTGCCAACCACCAATTGAACGATTGTGGTGTTGACGTCGCCAACTCGGGGTCGCCTTGGTGCGCACTTGATATCGTTTCGCAAGGCCGGTGCGATGTTCACATTGGTCAAAAAATGTTTAGGCCTGTAGGAGACCTTGCCTTGAATTTCGGCCTTGGTACCTTGTGCGAATGCACATCGGACGCTGTCCAGTCGAGGGCGATATACATTCAGCAGACATGTGTTCAGGGACGATTTTTTTCAACACTGTCGAGTCCAAGCACCTACGGTTATCGACACTTACACTACTTGATAGCAAAATATACCTTCTACAAGTGTTCCGTAGAGCCTGTGCAGTAGAGTGGGGGAGCGAAGGGTGGTTGGTGGATGGAGAGAGAGAAAACCCCAACATACCACCCGCCATGGCCTACATCTTTTACGCAGCACAAATGTAATATGGTCTTTAATTAACAATCCCTGAATATGGATATGCCTACAAAGTATCACCCCCTCGTTCGTGGCTGTGTTGTGATAGTTCCGAGCGATCATCAATGAAGAGTGATCTCCAAGAGAAAATGTGACTGATGCCGACCCCACCGTAGAGGTTTCCTTCTCATAGCCCCCCTAATGCTTTTGCATTAAAACATTTCTTTTTGTATGTAACATTGCTCTTCATTGATGATTGCTGGGAGCTGTCGTAACACAGCTACGAAGGAGCAGTTGATACTTCGTAGGCAAAGTATTCTGCCGCGAACGTTAAATACCATTATACATTTGTGCCGCATAAAAGTTGCAGGCCTCTGCCAGGTAGTTGCGTGAATTTTGTACTATACCGTTTCCATCAGTGTTCTTACTTCTGAGCAAAATTCAAAAGCTCAAGTGCTCTTGAACGATAGCAGCCCCAAAGTATTCTTACGCCGCAAGAGTTCTTATTTGTCTTTCGATTTTTTCAAAACACAAAGTACAATTCAAATGATAAACAGCTATTCACATTTTCGTTCAATCGTCTCAAAGTGGCTCAATGCTGTAGGGCACCAGAAGTCACAACACAATCATACTGCTTTATTGTCTTATTTATAGGGACACCCAAATCTAAATTCTTCAGTTTCCCATCGGCGTCTACTCTAAAAAATAATGTGCTAAAATACAGTAGCAAAAAATACCTTACGTCCCAGCATACGTCAATTTATCTCGCGCTAACATATAACTTAACTACCACGCTAGCGATGCATTGGATTGTAATACCCCAGAAATTGGCAACATCCCGCACACTTAACTGTAGACGGCGCTTTCGTAAGGGGCGCTCTGAGTAAAATGTGTCGTTTCTTGCGTTTCACAGGGGAGGCTTTGTTGAAACGTCGATTCGAAGCCGCCCATCAACTCGCTAAGCCCAAGATGTTTGCATTGCGGACGCATCTGCAGCGCCCCGATGGAATCACTTTGCTCGGAGAAAGTTTGAAAACTCGCTCTTTGAAGGTCTTTTATAAAAGAAACACGCCCATAGAGCCATGGATAAGGTTTAACCCATCTCACACACGGCTGGGCAAACATCACGTCCAGGGCACCATCCGGCCTTAGGGGGCTGCCTGAGGAAAGGCCTCCTGTATTACAACTTCTCCTCACGTCAACCTGCCAGTCTTCCACAATTTTCTTCGGCGCTTTCCATTGCCATCGCTTTCGTGGGCTATAAATGCTAGCGTGTGCCGACCTGGGGGAGAAAAAAAAAGAACAGGTCACGCGCTGAGCATGGACGTGATCGGTTGACAACCGCGAAATGGTGGGCCGTCACCGAAGTCGACGCGCACCGTCGCGGCGTTCCAAATCCGAAACGAAAATATTCCATCAGACTTTGTGATGGGTCCTTATATAAACGTCGCCTTTTAGCCGCGCATCACGACCACATCCGTTTTTTTTTTTCGCTACGTGTAGCCTTTCTTGCATTTTCGGCGCGTATGTACGCTTCGGTGCACCGCATGCTGCTTAAGGGTTCTGTGATGAGGCGCAAAGCATTCTTCAATTTTTTTTTTTAAGCCAAGCGTCTGCAACGATAAAGATATGCTTGGGTAGTTAATGTCAAAAGATGCTTTCAACAGACAGGGTTCCGCAGAAGAAAAGATATTTGAAGACAGATATTTTTGTGATATCATGAATGGAATTTATTAGCCGATTTCACATAATCACGAGCATCATTGGATGTAATCACCTGGGTTTCCAAACCTAAGTTTTTAGTAAGGTAATCAAGGGCACAGGTTTCGTCGCAGTTTGCTGAAACGTTGTTTTGTGTTATATCTTATGGCACATAGACAATTAAAGCCATCATGTGCCAAGTACGTTTTGCCGATACGTGATAGAGGTGCCGAAAGGAGTGATGTTCTGCCATATCTGTCATGTAAGATTACATAAGGAAGAAATGTATCTATGACCATCGACTTCTCTTCGCATTGAATACAGGCTACAGAGAAGAAGTGCCCAGAATTGTATTATTTCGATAAACAGATCGGCTACACGGAGGTCCTGCTGAGTTTGAAGCGCGTTCTCTTTGTGCAGTGGACTCACTTGGCCACTGGAGTAGATAGCGCTATATTTGGAAGCTTCATTAGGATGGGCGTTACAAGTTTGCTGCAGTCAAACAAAAAACTTTTGTTTCTTTGCCTTTCAAAGTCGGCAGTTATGTTGAAAATTTTCTTTCACAATCTATCGATAATATAATATTTTTTATCGAAAATGATTACCTGCGACCGCAGGCTATATTGCGTTGTGTAGGAAGAGAAAGTGTGTAACGGCTCCGTAGCATCTGCTTTATCATGATGATGATAATAATCGTGGCTGATCTGGCAAGAACAGATCCTTAGTAGTGCCAACACAGCGTCTAAAAACTGAAGGACGCCGTTATTAGTTTGTATTTATTAATAAGAGCTAACTTTCTTTTCAGTGCCAATTTAGGTTCATTGCAATGAATGAATCAGCTCTTAGTTTTCAAAAAACGTAAACATTTTCCAAAAAGATAACCCTGCTTTGCTTTGCTGTTTATCTTAAAAATAACCTTCAATGCAAATTTTATGTTGGTCAAATGTTTAGGGGAATCTCTCAAGGTGGAGTAAATTTGTAATAAGGGAGTAATTCCTCATTGGCGTCCACCCATGCGCTGCCATACGGCTACAAAAGAAAGCTATACAGCTTTCTGAGAAACTTCGCAGTAAAAGAAAAATTCGTCCTGGTCCGCGGTTCGAACCCGGAACCACCGCATCACAGGAGTAGTCGCTCTACCATTGAGCTAACCGGGACGGCAAGCTAACGGTAGGGCGAGAGCGAATTTATCAGTAATTCGAAGTGGGAACATTGTTGGTCAAATGTTTAGGGGAATCCCCCAAGGTTGAGTAGATTTGTAATAAGGGAGTAATTACTCATTGACATCCACCCAAGCGCAGCCATACGGCAACAAAGGAAAGATATACAGCTTTCTTTTGTAGCCGCATGGCTGCGCATGGGTGGATGCCAATGAGTTATTACTCCCTTATTGGAAATTCTCTGTGTTGATTGCCCTTTACAACGGACGTTACAACATAGACAGCTAGTCGGTTTCTCTGCAAGTTGATGATACCAGAGGTCAGTTAGTGTGTTTTCGTGCGGTTGACACCAAATTTTGACAAACATAAACAAGGCATGTGGACCAGTTTTTTTGTCGTTGAGTCGTTTCGTTCGGTTTAGCGAAGAAGTAGAATGCTTCTTGCGTGTGAAAGTATACTCCAACATGTATGCTCGTGGTAGAGTATTCCTTGAAAGTGTGCGCGCTACATCGAACAATATAACAGTCATCTCCGGTCTAAAAGTGACATAACGAGAAAATACCAGGAGGTGTGTTTGGCTAATGAAAGTCTGAGGATATACGACACGCAAGAACTGAGTGACCAAGTTTTTGTTACAATGCCAGCTTCAAAACAGATCATGGCCCGTCAGGAGGGCATTCACTATCACGCGTCTGTTCTTTTCAGCTTCATCAGTTTACACTATGTAAGAGATAAAGCAAAAGATAAAGCAGGGTGAACATTTGCGATGCTTTAATCTTTATACCTAAGCTGTGTCTAATTGCTTGTTATAAATTTTAGCGATTATATCGGTAGGTATTGGGGAGTATTTTCTATCCATGTCTATTCTACTCTTCTCGAGTTCTGGCCATCGTCACGTTGCGGAAATGCGTTTGGGGAGAAGGGAACCCGAAGCGGTAAGAACACCATGCGATTTGTTTCTGTCTAACATTAGCAACGGGCCCTGCTCTGCTAGGGTCCCTTCACTGATATACGTTATCTCGTAACGTGAAGACCCCTGCGCAAATAATAATAATTGGTTTTTGGTGGAAAGGAAATGGCGCAGTATCTGTCTCATATATCGTTGGATACCTGAACCGCGCCGTAAGGGAAGGAATAAAGGAGGGAGTGAAAGAAGAGAGGAACAAATAGGTCCGTAGTGGAGGGCTCCGGAATAATTTCGACCACCTGGGGATCTTTAACGTGCACTGACATCGCACAGCACACGGGCGCCTTAGCGTTTTTCCTCCATAAAAACGCAGCCCTGCGCAAAGACAGATTCGATTTCCAAACTCTTTTCAAGGGGACACTTCGTTCATCGTGCATCGCGACCATTCCTAAGACGACATAACGGAAACCTCTCGGTATCGATCACTGCAGCCAAGTAATGCCATTGCTGGCATCTTGCCAGTCGCGCAAACTACGTTTTGCAGTCCATCGCATAGCAAATTTATTTCTACCAAAAACTTCCTATGAACAATTCAAAACATTACCAGTATCCTGCATATGCCTGATCAGCGAAGACGCAGACTAACTGAAGAGTGGACTACGCACCAAGGACGCTCTTCCTGCTGCTACTAACGAGTATTCAGACGCACACAATGAAGTTCCCGTCCCTGAAAGCCCACTGCTGACCTTTCAGGGCTTGAATGATTCAGAGCTGTGGCCGAGGGTAGGGCTTGAACTCAGAGAGATTAAGTTTTATTACACTGACTGCAAACAATCTGCCGTTGAAGCAACAAGCCCCTTAACCTTGAACCAGCTAGTAAAAATTGGCCTTCCTATGCAAACCGAGGCTAGATGCACGCGAGCAGAGATTCTACTTTAAAAGACGGACTCGGCTTGAAAGGCGAGCGAAAAATCAGATGCTGCGTTTCCTTCGCTTAATTGAAATTTCTTCCTTAATTGTTTCAGTCTCCCCGTGAATAATCTAGACAGTGTATGCGTGTGTGTTTGACATGTGACGAGCGAACATTATTCTAAACCAACTTTAGCGAGCGCGATGCAATAGTGGTTCTAAACAGACCTCTGCATGTCAGCTGTCGTTGCGCGAATTGAATCAGACAAGTCGTCTGAAGAAAAATGGAGACCCTCATCCGCAAGTATCACGGTAACGCTCGGTGTCTACAAAAAATGAGTTTGTCTGCTCTTCCAACAGGTTCTTGCTTTCACTTCTTGCGCTTTTATCGTGCGCAATTTCCAGGGAACCGCACTTAAAGATACTTCACGCACCCTGGTCTAGTGGCAACGCGCCTTCTTTGCAGAAGACAGGAAACAGTCATTTATATAACTTGTTACAAGTACACACAGGGCATGTCTGCGGAAAAGACAACTGGAAGTAGCAAACAGCTACGGCTGAAGAAACGAACAACTGCTTCTCTGTGGCTCTCGGTTAAGTCAGAGTCTGCATGGCTGATCGATGTAACAAAAAAAAAAGAATGGAAGCACGTGGCGCTTCATTTTGTGATGGTGCCGCGTAAGCTTGCTACACTTTTATTTTATTTATTCACAAATACGTGTAGCGCCCGAAGGAATGATTGCAAGGGGGACGTACAACAAAATCAAGCATTATAAGTGCTACAGTTAGGTGATGAAGCATTCAAACAACACACGGAACAGCCCTAAAATACAGCAAAATAAGGAACACTGCAGGTACACCAAGATTTCGTCCATTCTACCCTTCCGTTGTAAAAGTGCGAAGCCTTTCCTAGAGGTGTCGGCGGCGTATTGGTCATTGCGGGAACAGGTGTCGTCCCGGTAGCTTGGTCTAACTAAGGGCGCCCGCCAATGGGCATGAGCTGTTTTTAAACAAAATATTTTTTCTTGCTGGCTCGCGCGAAGAGCTTTATACAAAGACTCAAGAGGCATGCAATTATTTCTTAGGGAGCTCGATATTTGCTAAGCAAACTTGGGAAATCTTTTTGAGAACTTATAGTCAATAAAACATTAGCATCAATTTTAGAATTTCAGACGTTTGCTTTTTTTTTCAGTGCAGCCACGTCATTTTGCGAAGTCCCGCTGTACTTTCGTTCATTAAAAGCTTATACTCAAGGCGCATCTCAGGCACTGAACATGCCTTTCTCAGCTTGCCTACTGAAATATGTAGTACTGTTTGAAATATTGAACAAATTCGTCAACTTGGTGGCCTTTATGCATACCTGGTAAATCTTCCGATTTTTCAATAAAATGTACGAATTTTGACCCGTATTACTATTTTACGAATCTTGCCTGAACTATTTCGGAATCTAAATTTTATTTGCGATAAAAGTTTAGAATTCTGTAAAAAAAAAAAACACTGTTCCCGGTGGTAACCTTCCGCCGCCACGAGAGATGGATATGTATACAGTCTGTGAAATGAGCGGCACCTGGAATACTCTGTAGTAAAACTTAGTCAATTCGAATTAAATAAGCATTTATTCCTGCTCCTCAGCCTCGGTTAATTCAGATAATCCGCGCTGCTGTCACAGTCCTGCCGAACGTCCCTGTAAGACTGTGGCGACGGGGGCTCCTTTATTCGGACGCCCAGTGGCTGGCATCGGCCAGTTCTGACGGGCTCCCGAAAAGTGGTGCCGTGTCGCGCTATGATGACGTGCACGACTAACCGATCGCCCAAACATTCGTCCCGAGGCCCGAACTGAATGTTACATTCCTTATCGGCGCCCCTCTCACATGCGCGCAACTGCAGGTGTTTTCAGGATCAGCAGGCCCCCGCCGGTAGGCCGATAGAGAATGTGGCCGAGCAGTTTCGTTTTTGGAGCTTCGCCGCCAGCCCGAAGCGTCGGCGGCTATCGGCTCCGCTTATCACTCTGCCGAGCTATGCGCCGTTTAGAACGACTATTGCATTGTGGCGGACATCTTTGTATGCTTGTTTGTTTTGTCGAAAGCATCGTAATGGCCGCTGCGGCAAGACTGTGAAATAACTGCGAGCGGGCCTCAATTCAGTCCGCGTGATACTTGCTATCTTACAGCGTGCTGAAATTCCGGGCTCGTCACGTGCTATTCGCAGTTCGTGCGTTTCCTCACCTGCGACGGCACGTGTGAAGAAGATTCAGCGCTATCGCGTCGTGGACTGAAGGCGATTTGAGAATCTGATGATGTCTAAAAGAACCTTCCAATACTGCAAGTAAACGAAGCGCTCCTTCTTTTTATCTTGGGCTCTGCCCATTGCAACACATAAATATGTAAAGTACCTGAGGTTAATTGATAAACATAAGTACAGTACTTGAACGCCCTCGACGAATGTGGAAGTTGGAAAGCAACAACGTTTTTCGTCATTTTAGACGTTCCTTTTACTCCAGTGTAGCCGCGCCATTTTACGCAGTCCTGCGGTACTTTCGTTCACCAAACGAATATACTGAAGAAACATCTCAGGTACTAAACATATCTTTCTCAGTCTGCTTGCTGGAATAACTGGTATTGTTTCGAATAATGAACAAATTAGTTCTGTCGGTGAAGACATCATGCGTGGCCTTTTTACACATTACTTTATTTCCTCATTTTTTCATCGACACTGCGATAAATTAAGAGCGTAGGGCTGGCACGACGCGAAATGCATCCGGGTAGATCAAGTCCATCTATTCTGCCGCTTCACGTTGCCTGGTACTGAAGGCGGAACAGCGTTACAACGATTTTCGTAGTCGGATTTTTCGACGAGGAGGAATATATCATATCCAAATGTTTTCGTACCGCGCTGCTCCACATTATGATGTTTTTATACTGTTACAAAACAAAAATTTATCCCAATAAATAACAAGTATCCTCTACGGCTGTGTCCTCGGCCATCCTTGCCACACTAGAAGTGAGTTTATGCGTGCACGTTAGTTCGCGGTGGAGCAATGTATTATCGGAACTCCAGCGAAATAGGCTAACACATGTCTCCGACGTCGCAGAACGAGGTTTGCTTCGCAGTATTTTCAGTGCAACGCATTAACCATGCGTTTATTATGCTAAGCGTTTCTTTGATACTTTTGCCACATGCCCCTTGACTCGCCAGGTCGAGGTGTTCTGGTGATGCGATGGGCGCTGCATGAACGGAACGGAGTGGCACTCATGGTGTAGTAGTGCCAAAAAGTTCTAGACAGACTTTCTCGGAAGCCGCAATGACCACTTTAAGTTGCACAGTATATGCAAGGTAGACAGAAGGCATGAAGTATACTGCTGCGCTACTAAACGTGGAATGTTGGCTGCTCTATTTTCAACACGTGGAATGCGCTTCAAGAGAAGAACACAGTTCTCTGTCTTCGTACTTATTTTATGCTGGGTCCCCAGATTATGTTGCTATTCCTTGTGACATTCGTAGGAGGAGGAGGAATATTGCGATAAAGCCGTCAGAGCAGTTCGACTAGCAAGGTCTTTCGTGGGCCTTCAGACGTATCCGTCATGCGCCATGGAGCCGTTCCGCGATAGGCGTTTCAGACATCCGACACCTTGACGTGCCGATCGATCTGCGGCTCCCGGACAAGGGCGGGAAGCATGGGCAGCTCTCGACTCCTAGCTATACGCAGAAGAGGCCGTCGGTGGGAATATTTACTCTCGGCACGCTGTCACCCGCGAGGACTGGCGACGCTGCGGTTGGCTGCAGAAAGTGGCCCTGTGAAGGCGGCTTTGCAGTCGACTCCAGAATAAGGCACCGCCACGGCTGTCCGCGCTGGTCAGTTGCAGACAACTTCAGGCACACGATCCCTTAGAAGCCAGCGCATTATCTCTTAAAAATGAAAACTGCCATGGAGATCGCGAATTTTCCTGCTAGAGTAAAAGGTACGAATCTGTAGCACTGGCGGGAGGAAGCTAAGAAGTACGTCTGTGTGACGTCCCTTGCACGTTTTGTTTTTTGTACGTCTTTTGGCGGATCGTGCATGATATTCTCACTGAAAGTCTATGCCATAGCGTCGCGTGTCCTCTACTTCTGACCAAAAGCGAAGATCAAAAGCATAAGGGAAACACAGAGGTTACGTTTTCCGCGTAGCTGTGCTGCTCACGAAAAGAAGCATAAAGGAATGGAAGCCTGCAATGGAGAGGGGTGAGTGAAGCACCGATAACACATAAACATTATCGAGTGCACTAGGTATGCATACACGAACATTGAGATGTTCGAATTTTAAAAATAAAGTAGCAGCCCCCCAAAATAATTTATATTAGTTTGTCAAATGCGAAGCATCTACTCTAAAACGTCGTGTTTCATTTCGCTTCGGTTCAAGGCTATAAATCCAAGTTGTCTTCATGCAAAGATAGGCAAAAGCTGTGATTGCATGACTTCAATGGTAGAGCACTTTAAAATTTTAGGACCACTCAATGCCCATAGAGAGGCCACTGCGATAGTGGTGTGTTCTGCGGCCTCATTCTGTATGCTGCCCATTTACAGTAGCCTATTGCGTGTCCATTAGGTCCTCTGCCAGTGGTCACTCAGACATACTCGCGGCTTTCAAGCGTTTGGAGCAGGAGACCGGGCCATTGGGTGCGTGGCGAGCGGACCTCAGTAATGGCTACATATCGCAGCCAATGGCAACCAGTGGACAGGTCCGGTCGGCTGCTGCTGACAGAGCGCTGCGATGCACCCCATATTGGCTGAATATTGCCTCCAGTTTGAGCCAGTGGTAAGGTCTTGTAAGTGGACACCTTATTCAATACGGCCCCTAGATCAATTGCACACGGATGCAAGTAAGCGAAGAGGATGACATGCAATGTACATCGCAAGAGAATGGCAGTTAAACACGAGAGACGATTGGTTGCGGATATAGCATAGTGCTCTCCGGCAGTGTACTGAGACGCTGATCTGCCACCGCCATTGAGTTAGAAACCCAGGCGCGGCGTAGGTGGGGACATATTTATTTTTTGGGGGGCAAGTCGGACTGGCTTCAGACAATCAGAAAACGGTTTTTTTTTAGATTCGAACCATTAGTGCTGGCACGAAAATATTCGTTCACAGTGGACTGCGGGGAGGCCCCCCCCCCCCCCACACACACACGGTACGTATTTGATAAGCTGTCCACAATTCATTGTCCACTCGTGTTTATTTAGTCCTCTATTATCGGTCACTGAGAATTACCCGCTGCTTTCAGGCTTCTGCGAGAAGCGACTAGGCCCTTGGATCGTTTGCGACTGAACGACATCGTTACCTGGCATTGGCTACGATATGAAGCCAATGGAGAGGTGCATCACAGCGATCTGTCAACAGCAGTCGACCAGACCTAAACATTGGCCGCCATTGGCTGCAATATGAAGCGAATGGTGAGCTGAGGCCACCAACCATCGCATGGCTGGGTCGTGTCCCACAGAGGCTTGAAAGCCGCAGGCATATATAAGAGACCAATGACAGAGGACCAAACGGACGCCAAATAGAGAATTGATAATGAACAACTTATAAAGTACGACCCGAGTTGTCTTTGGCCCCTTTAGTAGCCTGACGCCCAGCCAGCTGGTTCAAGACGCTCCATACCACAGAGTGCAATACATTAGTGCGAATAGATTAAGAGAGTGTCAAAAGGGAAAGGAACACTGTCGAAAGGTTGTTGTTAAAATGTTAGACTTACGGTTTCCACATAGAAGCCTCTTTCACTCTACACGCTGCCTTGTTCAGACTTAAGAAGTGATCCGTGCGCCATCCATGACGTCCAACGTTTTTCGCATGCGATAAACAGGCACAAATAAAACATGAAGTTGCATAACAACAGGAAAGGCCGGGTGGCTATCGCAATTTAAAGCACTGGTCGATTGTTCGCAGATGACAGAGTAACCTACTCGTGTACGCTCACTCAGCTAAAGCGATGCGTCGTGCCTCTCCGGAACTTGACCTTCAGTTATCAAGATTATAATCTGAACTGACCGCTGTGTGTCCATCGCCGAATGTAAACTGACGATAACTTAGGCGGCATGGCTCATTGATTTTTTTTTCCGTTCTAACCGGGTAATGAGTTCTGGGAGGTGAGGTTGGATGGTGTATTTAAAGTACAACGTTGGAGTCATTAACCGCACTTTATATTTAAGCCACTGCCTGCTAGACATTGCTTACGCTACGTACCTGATATCACTATATATTTTAGATGAAGAGAGCCATTATCTGCACCCATTGAAACCGTCACGCACTAATCTCCTTCGCTGGCCTGTTTAACTAGGGAAGCGGCGCTTTTTTTTGACATCACAGTCAGCAGCAGTCAAGTAAGATTAAACGTTTTGTCTTCGTGTAACTGCCGTGAGCCTCGATACTATGTTCACTAGTTGCCCAGAAATGGGAGCCTTTCATTTTTGGACCGGAATCATGGCATCTCCTTTGGAAGCCGATCTTGCTGTCTACAGTGACCACCCTGCATACCCATATTTTTGTCTCAAGCTTTCTCTCCCGAACCATGGTATTTCTTTGCAGGAATCTTAATGGAAGTTCGTAGATAATTAACCTTTTAGTGTATTTATCAAAATCGACATTGCCACTAAGAAAGCATTAAGTTTACACGACACAGATCTTATTCATTTCTTCAAGGCACAGTAGATACCGTAAATTATGAAAGGTCAAGATGTTCACGAAAAAAGAAGTGCCTGTGCCAGATATTTATTACGCCCCGATAGATTTAACGGCAACAAACGGAAGCAAGAAAAGTGCAGCCTAAGCGGGAAAATCTTTTTTGTCCTGAACTGCTGCCAAACTCACAATTAAGGTCTATGAATAAACACTTTATTCAGCGCTGATTCTTTTTAGCAAAACGATGTGTAATAGGTTGGGTTAGAATAAGAATCGAACTCTAATGATCTCTGGCTTGACGTAGGAAGAGAGTAAACAATTACGTAAAAATTCCTTATGCAGCTGGCGAGCCTGTCACCGAAATAGAATACATTTTGGCGCATGAACAGAGGTTAGATTGGGCTAAAGAAAAAGAAATTGTCTTGCCCTGAGTGCATGAAGAATCAGAAACTTCATAAGGAATAGGGCATGAAAATATACACGAAGTTTAGTAGAATAGAGCAGTAACCTAATCTAAAACGCGCCCGCACAACAAATTCACTTCCAGTTTCAACATGTCAAATAATGTTTTCGCATTATAAAATATTTGGCAGACTTTGCCTCTAGACTTCCGAAGACTTGCTTATATTTTACAGAAATATTTGACATTGCTAGCTCGTGCGTCGTTTTGTTTTTGCTTATTTGAAGCTAGTTTTTCTATTGTAACAAAGAGCTGGGGTACATAGGAAAAAAAAGAAACGAAGCTTGTGCAAACCCTGCATCTGGTCAGTGCACAATTTTATAGAGCAGCTGCGGCGCATTGTAACCTCTCAACTACAACGAATCTACATACAGGATTTACAATATTCACAAAATTGCGGACTTTTCAAAACCGCCATGAGAAGAACTTTAATGAAAAGCTTTCAAAAAATTGCAATTCTCTCTTAAAATATTACCATCCCTTTTGCTTGCAACCTTAAATACAGAATTGTTCTATTTATATGTTTGTGAAAAACAGCTTCAGCATACAAGAGCCTCCTACCGCATTTCCAAGAACTCATCGATCTTGGCGCTGTCAGTGTGAACTGTGATTGTTTTTTATTTTTGTTATGCTCTATTGCTTAGTTTGAAGCTTTTCTTTAACGCTTTATTCTATTTTTCTAAGCTAACAGTGACCTCATTACTGAAACGGGCTCTGCATCAAGGATCATTACGAGAGAAGCAAATGCGCCGCTCGCGTAAAATGAGCGTGCTTTCTCTTCCTTGAGAAAATTGAACTGCCACTTCTTGCTATCCAGAGTTTGTCTTGTTTCAACACATTACCTTTACTTGCTTCACCTTCAATAGAGGAAACCCTTTTACGCACGCGCTTAATGGTTCTCGTTTCCTGCGACAGCTAGCCAAAGCAGATGTTGCAGTACTGAAGCGAACAAGCCTACAACGAAGGCTAAGGTGCTCTTTAAGAAATATGCTTTTAAAGCTTCATCTTATCGAAATAGCATCAAGGGCAACTCGTCAAGAATAAAAGGCGCGCAAAAGCTTGAAAAGAGCCCTTTCTGCACTCATACTTGAGCAAAAAAAATTGTAGACTGCATGCTTATAACGTTGGCCTTTTCCTGCAGCTTCAACTACTGCCCGACAGGCTTCGTTCACGCATTTAAAAGAGGTGATTAAGGGCACCAAGTCAGCTAGCACAGGCAGGTTTGCAGAGAAAATTGTTGGACTGTAGAAGAAAAGCTGCTCTTTTGCAACATACATGATGACATTTTTGTTTCGTTTATGCACTACCAATTTTTTGTGGCCTTATTTTGCCTTCGGCTCGTCTTATCGCTGTATGTGTATTTACTCTTCAGTTTCCACCGCTGACGCATTATGATGCAATAGATACGAAAAAGATGCAAGCGCTACATATAAAAGAACCTGTATGCTTTTCTATATATTTTGTTATTTAAAGGAACGTCAGTGTAGCTACCGTGGTGAGAGCTGGGTTTCAATCCAATAAAACACGGCGTATGAAAATTATGCAGGTTTTAGCGAAGAGGCACCTAGTTACTTTTCATATAAATGCCTTACTTTTTGCTACTTAAAGTTCTGTAGCCACCAAGGAAGTATTAGCTCTTTACCATTATTCTCAGTACAGCCACAGATTCTGACAGGAGAGATTTGCATCTGTAGCAAAATGTACGAAGTTCAAAATGAAAAAAAATTCCCGCTTTTCCTGATATGGAAGTCCGCAACGCATCTGGTTTGGCGCAGGTTCTCTGTCAGCGAAACTGGCCACGACAGTTGACATGTGTGAATAGAAATGTGATTTTATTACCACAAAGCGAGGTAAACATCATGCTATGCAAGTTCAACTTAATCAGATTTGAATCGAGTCAGAAGTCACCCATTCCTATTAACCCAAGCACACTTGTGGTACTCTTGCACAATACTCAGAGCGGAGTTACAAATTAATAACCACAAGCCTCATGAAGGAGTACTCCGTACTAGTCACCCTCGAGCATACAAGTGAAAACCCAATGCTAGAAACAGGACCAAAGAGCCTGTTCCTCAGAACTGCGGTTTGTTTGAATAGTGAGCCAAAGATAAAAACTAATTTTTGTGCCACGCATTTCGCTGATGGTGCGTCCATTTGTGACTTCCCCGTTGGTTGTGAACAGTCACATTACATTCGGAAAATGTTTACCTTTTCAGTCACTCTTCGGAGTAAATGTAGAGGGGAAGAAAATTTTAAAAGCTTTCAGGTAAATACTTGAACCAAACTTTTTTGTTTCTTTCTTAAACAGTGACTTTTCAAAACAACTGCCGTGAAGAATGGCCAGCAATAGACGTTTTCAAGTCTACCTCAGGAAATTCTCGTTTTTCGGCATGAAGATTTTCTTGTTGTGAGCACTATCAATAAACTTTACAGCGTACAGAGTGTATGAGGTGCAAAAACTAAAATTAGAATAGACCGATTATTCACAGCAGAAAAGTAAAAAAAAAGTGCAGAAAAAATAATGCCGGAAAACAAATGCACTTCAATAGAATGGTAAAATGTGCACACTAGCCAACAGCACGACAGCAACTTATATAAAAACTTGGAGATCAAAACCACAAAGCAACAGCAAACGATAAAAAACTTACTCCAAGTGTGCTCCGAATCACATGCTATTTTAGAAATAGTTTTGAAAGATGGCTTTGAGTTGTAGTTTTTGAAGGATTGTTTCGAGATGTATTTCGAGATTTATGTAAATAAAAAAGATGTATTTCCTCCGCCGTCGCGTGATTTCAAGTCCTAGGCGCTCTCCGTTGCCTAATTTCTGAAAGCCTGCAGTCCTTCCTTGGTCGGGCATGGCTGCCAATTCTCGGGTTTACTGGGGTCACTTGCAGGGAGGAAGAGCCGATATTCTCTACGTCCGTGGTTGCTGTAAAAAGTAGAGAAACATTTATTGGCAATGCAAATTAAAGACGAAGTGTTTTGTTGCGCGTGCTGTCTATTTCAGGACACCACTGGAAACGGCTGTTTTCTTGCCTGGGCCACTAGGTTACACTGAATCGTCAGTTTAAAGCTGGACAAATAGGCCTCCCACTGCTGCTTCTACTGCTGGGCAACCACGCCTCTTCGCAAAGCATAGAGCGACCGAGATCCGGTCCTGAAGCGCTAGAGTTCTCGGCGACAAAGCTGGGACTAATCCAAGCCTTGACCGCCACCTTTTCATGTTTGCTGACCGATTGAAAAGTCTAGCGCAATAGGTGGAGACAAAGCGGTAGAGACAGAGAAGACGCAAAACGGAAAAGGCACCAGTGTGCAAAGCAATGTATGCGCCCATAAATATTACTGATTGCGAAAAATTATTATGGTACCATCCAATACGACGCTTCCATATATTGCTCTTCTTTCATTCATTCATCGTGTTCCTTACGCCACGGCTGAGGGCTTCACCAAGAAAGACAGTTACTGCACTTTTTACTGTCCTTAAAACGACAGTTTATTTCCTTAACAACTAGGGCGCCTTCCTTCTCCTTTCTGGCCACAAAACAAATCCGGCGCAAATTTTTCGACCACCGCGGTGGATCAGTGGTTACGTTGTTCAGTTTCTAAGCTCGACGACTAGGGATCCCATCGCCTCCGTCGAAAGTGTAGGACGGCCTTGTCCTGTGCGACGTCAGTGCACGTTCGCGAATGCCGGAAGCCGAAATTAATCCACAGCCACGCCAATACGATGACCCTTTTGCTCTTCCCTCGTTTAGTACCTCCGTAATTCCTTCGCTCACAGCGTGGCTCAGGTGCCGAGGAGAAAACACTTAGTGGTTATTTTATTAATATATAACCAAATTTTTATCAAGAATTCTTACTCTTAAAGCTGTCCTTTCTAGACGACAGCGGTCAGTAATTATACATATGTTTATGTTGTTTTGTAAGGAAAGAAAGTGTTGGTACGGTTACGATATTCATCGCGGGTTTTACTTGAACGTCGCTACGAAACATCCTATGCAACTGGCAGAGCAACTCACTTCCCGGTGGCGTGACAGTATTCACAGAGGAGGAGGAGGCGGAGGAGAAACATTAATGGATACAGCAGAGAATATCTTTATGGCATTCATGCATTTTTGTATGTGTGTTCGACCCAGTAGAAGAAGTAACCTGGAATGTAATGATTGAAATATGGAGTGCAAAATGCAGTCACAATATCAGAGTTCGCTTTGAAATATTGACTTCCCCAGTCAGGACATGGCAGTCAGGACCACAATGATTTGCTAAGCTCATCTCTAGGGGGTCTATTGTCACGTGAAATTTGACTAGTTGTACGCAGAAAGGGGGAATCGTCCTCACTTTCATGTCCGCTGACAGTATTCCTGTGCTCTAGCCGGAACTGGGTGGTTCGTAGCAGTGCGCGGCACGGCGCTTTGCATCCGCCTGAGAGCTGGTTAAAATAAACTGGCGCGCAAACTACACATTTTGCTTCTACCGGTGAAGAGGTTCTTTGTGGCAAGAACCCTGACTGTGTCCGGTCTCTTGCCTAAGCATGATCATTATGGATTTTGATGGCGCAAAGACATCTATGGCCAAAGAGCGCCATGGCACAAGGAATTTTCGACTACTCAAGGTGGGCACAACGACACATTTTCCAAGCATTTCACCCAAGATAAGCCGAGCACCAGGCCAGGAGAAAGCTTGTACCCATTATATTACAGGTGGGTACCCGGAGGAACTGGGGTTCGAACCCCGCGCTTCACGCATGCGAGGCGGATGATGTTCAGTGGGCTTAGGAGAACAGTTGGAGGAACTTTGTTTTCTGTCGCAAGATAACCCGGCTGAAATTTGCCAGTTGGTTGAATATCCTTGTTTGCCTTCTATATTGAGTGCTAGCAGCTTAGGCGCAATGCTGAAGTGCGATGTGTTTGTGCGTCTGTGAAAGGTGCAAGCAAAGGGAAACAATAATGATCACTAACCTGCTGCTGTCCGTGAGCTCCACTGAGAGATGAAAGAAAATATGCATGTGGACGGAAAACGCACAAGTAACATGCTTACATCATTCATAACATTCATTATTATAACAAAAGTCATAACATATAATCATTGTTGATCTGCGTAACTGCCTGAAAGCCGGAACAGCTTCCTTCTGCCTGTTGCTGAAAATGACCACGAGTGACATTGGGCGTAACTTGCCTAAGAAAAGAAAAAAAGACCTGAAAAGGACCTTGATTTTCATATAGACGGACAATTAATGTCACGCTGTAGGTTTGCAAGAAAAAAGCTCAAAAATTCACTCAGCTGAGTAAAAGGCAGTGTGCTCCTGGCGGGGTGCCCGTCTAAACGGGCAGTGCATCGTTGCATCCTTTAGATTTACAGCTTTCTTCGGTGCGGTAAAATTTCCATTTTAGAGTTTATCTTGTCGAGGTACCACGTTGTGCGCAAGCATTCTTACTCACTACAGTGCTCCGAAGGCAAGACCGAGCTTGAGTATGTGTGTTGCATCTTGAGTGGGCCGCAAACATTGCTATGGTGGCGAATGCCCATATGCAGGAATTTTGTCCAACCAAAAGGGCCACAGGCCTCCAAACATATTACGTAGCCATTCATGGTTTATGGTTTATGGGTGTTTAACGTCTCAAAGTGATTCAGGCTATGAGAGACGCCGTAGTGAAGGGCTCCGGAAATTTCGACCACCTGGGGTACTTTAACGTGCACTGACATTGCACAGTACACGGGCCTCTAGAATTTCACCTCCATCGAAATTCGACCGCCGCGGCCGGGATCGAACCCGCGTCTTTCGGGCCGGCAGCCGAGCACCGTAACCACTCAACCACAGCGGCGGCTTAACGTAGCCTTTCAATCCAGCGCCTTTCATAGGCCACATTGTATATGAAGCACCTTAAATTATTTTGCCAGTGAACTGTCGATTATCTCATGCACGTGTTCCTTTAGTACTAAAAAGTTGTAGCCGTTTTGTTATATAATTATTATATAATTGGTTTTTTGGGGAAAGGAAATGGCGCAGTACCTGTCTCATATATCGTTGGACACCTGAACCGCGCCGTATGGGAAGGGATAAAGGAGGGAGTGAAAGAAGAAAGAAAGAAAGGAAGAGGTGCCCGTAGTGGAGGGCTCCGGAATAATTTCGACCACCTGGGGATCTTTAACGTGCACTGACATCGCACAGCACACCGGCGCCTTAGCGTTTTTCCTCCATAAAAACGCAGCCGCTGCGGTTTTGTTGCCGGAATCCAACAATCAGGCTACAACGTGAAGTGTCTGTCATTCTGGAAGGTGCGCGTTGTGTGGTCTGAGTGACAACAAGCTAAACACCTGCACTGCTAGGCCGACTGAAAAAAGAAAACGTTGCTAGATTCGGCAGAGCCGAAATAGCAAAGAACTCCGGCGCCGCAAAGAGATGCCGTGTGCCTATATTGGATTCCTTTGTATACCTGACGGCCACGCTTCAACAAAGGGTAACGAACTTATTGTGCCCTTTGTTGTCGCTCCCAGCCAGTTTGTGCTGCTGCTTGCAGGGGAATATCCTCAGTGATGAAACGCTGTTTCCTCAGACGTCTTTATCCGCTGTGCGCGATTGCTTAGTGCCCTTTATAAAACTTCGCAAGTTCAAAGCGGCTTCCTATGGGAGAAGAGCCTGCGCGCATCAGAGTAGCCTTGCTTCCTTTTACTTTTATTTCTTTTACACCGGGCTAGTTTTTCTCGGCTGACTTTGATGGCTGCATGTTGCCTTCCTGTCATCATTTTGACCAAAACGAAAGAGTTTGAACTTAAAGTTGTGGACAGCGTGGATGCTACTGTGAAAACAAAGACAACTGAGGGCATGGCCCCAAAAGAGAAAGAGAGTGAACATCTATGCTGACATGAACTAGTCTTTGGTGAGGGCCAGTACATCATGCACGTACTGTACAAGGTAGCACGACACGACGTAGCTGTCAGCATCTAGTTTGCACAGAACAGTAGCTGAATGTGGTGTATAGCAAAGATTAATCCTTTGGATAGGAAAATGCGGCGGCCGTACAGTAATTCTGGATTACAGACTCACTGGGCATGCCAAAACTGTACCTTAGTTACACCTGTGTTACCACAGCGATGAAGACAGATGCCACACTTCTACTGGTCTAAAACAACGATCAGCATTGAACTTTTATTATCGCAGCTGAACGCCTCGAAGCTCAAGCTCATATGGCCGAGCCCAATTCACTTCGCTACCGGCAAAGCCTGGAATTCTTTTTTTTTCAGTTTTGAAGCACAGATGGGTGAACTGTATAAATCAAATGTTGCCTATCTTTTACTGCCACCTCTGTCTTAATGTCAAACTAGTGTTGAATGGAACGAGAATTCAGCTTGAATAAGGCCATAATAAACTACAACACTTTTACACTTGCACTCTTGCAGAACAAAAAAATATAATTAGCTAATAAATCAGAGCACCACAGGCATTCTATATTCCTTGGTAACGATCTATCGTACCGAGAAGTGGACGACGCAACGCAGAGCAGGGAACAGGGTTGCGCTACATTTTCAACAAAGCTTCAGTTGACAAAAACATAAAACATTTAAATAACATGAAACCTTGCAAATGGCATCTGATAGTTGTTCGATATAGTAGGATACGCCGAAATCTTCAACTTGACCTGTTGATGGGCAATGTGGACATTACCGAATACCCGCAGTGCCTCAAAGCCAGGTAAAAAGGTGCGGTCATTTCAAGGCGCAGTTCACCAGCGCTTTTGGGAGAAAAATTCTATCGTATAAATTTTATTATTCTAACGCCTGAAAAATGCACACAGACGATTTTTTTTTCAGGCTGAGAAACCTCCTTCCTGCTACCTAGTAAGCAATACGAAATTCCGGATACCATGACATTCACTGTGGTTGACTTAAATTTATTGTTATCAGCTTTGTGTGCACTCCTAACATGTATTTGTACTGATACAGGACACGTATAGCGTATTGTATAGAAGGGTTGTGCCCTTGGTTAATCTTCTTCTCGTACATCAGAGTGAAACTTGTAGGACACTCTTGGGCGACACAGCGAACAGGAAATGAGTGGTTCCTGTCAGCATGCGCGCTGTCCGAAAAGAACCTCTGCTGTCTGTTCTGTTTATTGCACGCTGCCTGCACTCTCGATATTCTCTCCTTCCAGCTAGCGAAGTAAGTGAATATTGTCAAATGTCTAATTTGAATTCGGCATTTGAATGTCACCAATTGTACGCGTATGCAGTACGTCACCTCCATCAGGATCTACAGCAGCTGTCTGATGCAGAAGCCGATCACGGCACGGATTGGGTGCACACAAGCGTACAGCCTTCCCTGGGAACGAGAATAACACTTTCATTTCAAATTGAATGAAATTTTATTATCCAAATCGGCATTAGTATTCACGTGTTGAAGCAGCAGATACGAAGTGAACACTTCATTGTTATCCTCAAAGAACAAGAGATAGAATACAGCAAGTGTTTTTATGATATTAGCTCATAGGATATCGTTACCTTCTCATGGAATGGAAGCTTAAGAGATAAAAGGTGAAGGGAAAAAATAATGTGCGCAAGTAATAAAATAATATAATGGCTATACAAGTAATTAAAAAAGTCTATCTGTTGAAAAAATCTTGAAGCTAGCGGAGGTAGAACAACCGATACTCTCAGATCGCTTTTTGTGCACCAGATTATGAAATGGAAGCGCATAGACAACAGCGCTGTGCCGTTTATAATACAGCCGAGGCGTCCTGCAAAACCGCCGAATCAGGCCAGCGCCTGCTTTCGTTCTCACTCTGGCATATTTTCTAATTGCTTTCACAAGTTAGCCAATTAAGAGCACTTTAAGGTTGAATGCAGCTATAGGTAATGGTAACTTGAAGCCATCCATAACGCAACTATCAAACGCTTTTTCACCATGTGTGCTACTGGTTTGTTACACCAGCGCAGTTACAGTAACAGAAGCAATCACCATGAAACAAAAGCAAATTTATGCAAAACCTATTACAGCAGGAAAAATAAAGACTGAAATGAACATAATTAGGAAGGAATGAATGCACAAATAAGGAAGTTCTTCCCCGGGACTAGAACAATGACTCTGCCCGGAGCGACATTGCCGTTTTGTCCTTGTATTGAGGCGGTGAATGAATAATTCGCATTTTAACGACCTCCCCGCACTCTCTTATGCAGGCTCCTAACGGAGAGGACAATCACGCCTGCCCTGAAAAGCACCTCTCAAGAATGCATTGCACCTTAAGGCTTAGCAATGGCAGGCAAGAAATCAAGAAAGAATAGGGGGCGAATGTCTGGTGCCCTAACCGCAACAGACGCCCAGAAGAACAATGCGGGCACGAACTCGCTATCAGGAAGGAACGGTCGGCCGCTCCATGCAGGTTACGTATGCACGGAATTGTGCTCGCATTCTGACGACCTCATCTGCAGAGGGAGCCGCACGAGTGCTTACTGTTCTTGAGCGCGCATTAAATATGAACGCTGTCAGTGATTGCATCCACACAGCACGCCCTTTGCCAGTAGAAATGAATGCAAGGAACAATACCGTGTAGTGGGGTACTGAGGAAACATTCGGTGTCGGTGGTATATAGAGCGAAGTGCTGAAAGGAGGACACCGACATCTGTTGGGAATTATGCCATGGATGTACGCAGAGGCACGTGTGCAGTTCGACCTTCTTCAAGAGCCCCATCCTGATTGAAACTACAACTATACAAGGCACAATTGAGGAAGCGGAAAATAATCAAGCCCCTTGAAATTGTTCAAAATAACGGTGCTCGTTTTATTCTATCGCCGCACCGGAGGGCAGCTAGCCTAACCAAAATGAAGTCTGGACTCAAAATTCCATCTCCATCACTGCCTGGAAAACATTTCCATCTTGGATTTTTTTCACAAATTTAGTGATCACCCTGAACTGTGCCTTCATTACATATGCAACATATGCATATCAATACATATGCAACCTCAAAGGCTATCTTCATGAAATGTGCATTGAATCGTATGCACGAAGGTTTAAAATCAGGCGCTCATAATACGAACCGTACGAGAACAAAGCCATCTTCCCACAGAACGTGTGAACATTAAGGATAACATCCTTTTCGCGCTGTTTTAGCTAGCGTTGTATATTCAGGTTTTCTAATGCTGTATATTTTGTAGAGTCGATTTAAGTTGTCGTTGTTTCATCGATATATCTTCCTTTTCTTCCATTCCTCCTCTGTAATGCGTTTTGCCCTGAGTGGTAAAATAAATGAAATGAAATAGATCAAGATCTCTAAAACACACCACTGCTGTGCAGTGCTGGAAAGGAGTTGGACTGACGACTTTGCGATACTAAGGCTGCTTGCACCAATCGACACACTTATGTCATTATCAAAAGCATGTCAACATAAGTACATCGATGTAGCACGAGCTCAAAACCGCTTCGTAGAGAGCCCATAATTTCTGAAGTACTCTGAATTACTAAATCAATGTACATATTAATGTATACCTAACTCGGATGAATGTCTTTTCGGAAGAAAACTGCTCGGGAAGGTGCGGTTAAAAACCGCGTGAATGTCGCAAACTGATCTGAGCAAAGGAATTTTTAACCTCTTCTTGGCGTTTCTCTATTTCTAACGATTTTTCTTCACGTGGAATTTTTTAGCTATTCTTTTTACTTCGTGTAGTGGAATGACACTGATGGAAAATTTGTTGATGCACAATGTAAAAACTCAAACGGGGAGGAAACGCTTGCATTTTGTCCTATAGTTTTCACTTTAGCGTTGGCCGACCACACCAAGTGTTTGCACAGCATAAACAGAGAAAAGGTAACGTTGAAATTCGGGCTTGTTGGTTCATACTTCGTCGCAATAGCGTGAAAGGAAGTGTGTGTCTACTCGTTCTTGGTCCCTTGTCGGGTTGCTCTACTGCTCTGAAACAGAAAAGGTAATGTGCATTAAAAAAAGTGTGCACAGTGTCTACCTGATGTCGGCAACAGAGAGTTTGTGTGCTTATTAAAAAAAATCATAACTATGAATGTCTGGTAACAATGTATACCTTCAAACATGCGTTGAAGTTGGAGAGAGTATACGCTCTGCCGTTGGCTCCACCAGTGGCAAATATCCCTAAAACTGCGAGCGACACATCGACGAATCCATACAGCACACATTATCCAAGATCGCCCTTGCATAACTTACAGCCCGTTATCAAATTCAGTAGCAATAATGTAGCGTCATCGGTTATGAAGAACTGTCACAAGTTCAATTCCGACGTCATTGACAACGCACACAAACCCGAGGCTTCTCCAAGCAGAACATGAGACTAGTTGCTGTTTTTGTTGCATGCTGTTCGAACAGACAAAAATACAGTGCACGCAAAAACCCGCGCATGGAATGATATGCACACAGTTGGAAACAAGGTTAAGAAAATTAAAGCTTTTTTCAATTGGAACGAAAAAAAAGGTACCACTATACACCAGCACGTGGTGCTGGAGCGCACTTGTATGCATGATAAAGCCGCCGCTCACATCGCACATATGCACTTTTCCTAGATTTCCAGAAAATAATTTAAAAGTATCTAAAGCGATTTTCACACGCCAAATGTTTGAATAAATTAATGCCAGCGCGAGCACTAGAAATCAAACTTTGTCACTAACATTAGTTTTTCACACAAGCCGCGAGAAAACGCTTTGGAGAAAAAGGATTACCATCGTATACGAAAGAACAAAGCGTCTCCGTTAGCGTGGTCAGAAGAATGAATTTAATGCAGTTCATGGTGGAGACAAAGGTCTAGAGAACTGCGCGCATTGAGCTCGAGAATGCTTCCTATTATAGGCGATCTAATTTGTACATCAAAATCGGAAATATATAAATTTTTTTAGCTGAAAACAAATTCAAATGCACTTGAATTAAATTCGAGCTAGAAATCTTTCGATGAAGAATCAGTGTTGTTGTATTTTTTATTGTGATTTTTACAGGTTCAGTTCATCAGTCCAAAAGGAGAAAAAAAACGCGAGTAATCGGCTACCCGAGCGCAGACCTCGGAAAAGGAGGCGAAATATGTAACGAAGATTAGGCACAGAAGCAAGAGTACAAGGGACATCTTTCACAAAAGTGTCTCATGCATGGAAGTGTGTATTTAAAGACAGGAGGCTGGGGCCGCTCGTGAATCGAGATGGTGGCGATCAACTTGGATCCTGGCAGCACGGGGCAAGAGCCGTGCCTGGTGCTTCAGTCTTGCTGCCACCTGTCGAATTCTCCTTAAGGCTGAACGAGAACAGCGCGGATCTGAGGCGGGATGCAATTGACAGTCCGGCCTCATTGAATGCAGAAGTCCCGCCCTCTACCACATCACTCAGGTATACGAGCAGCGTCGCCAGCCGATTGCCTTGCACCTTCGTTATCCAGGTATCTATACTGTCAAAATGTTCGCCAAAGTGCCTGCCGAATAAATTGTTCTTTTTGCACCGCTAGCAGTACTGGGAGCCTTGATATGGGTAAGCTTCGTCGTATATTGTAATTTTATTTGCCTTCACATGCTGCCGAATCATTTCCAATGGGCCTTAGCTGCAGGCGATGTGCGGATTGGGGAGTGAGCGGCTTATGTGCCATATATGTGGCCACGCGGTTAACCTTGACGTCGTAGCGAACTGAGCCGAAGTTGTTTAAAGCGGTGGTGTGACCCCAGTATTACCATTAGTTCTTTGTGAAGGAAAAAGCGGAGGAACATGTCAGCTTTTCCAGCTCCGTTTCAGGATCCCATCAACCGCTGAACAGCACAGAACTAGTCAAGTTGAGCAGGTAGCTACTGGCGCGAAGTGCAGAACACGATCAATTACGGGCCGCGGCCAAAATGGCTCTCCCAGCTCGCTATGTGACTGCACGCCAGCCCGCAGTGGATTATATAGCCTGAGTCTCAAGAAAGATGGCGCGGACAAAGTGAGCAGAAAGGCCACCGACATTCGTCTGACATCTGCGACACTGGGCCACAGAGAGGGAACCGAGAACAATTGCTGGCGTCTCTAATGGGAGCTACAAACGAAGCGACACTGTAGTGGCGGTGTAGCGAGAAAGCTTTTGTGGTCAAGGAGGCGAAACTGTCCAGGTTCTACAAGTTATCAAAAACAAAAGGTGTTCATTAAAGCTGAACAAATTATTTATATATCTGTGGAATGCGCAGTGATGTAGAAATTTTACTCATTACCCCCGTATTTTGCCTTGTTCTTTAGAAATTGCAATATCATCAGTTGTCAGGTATACCTTTACAGAAAAAAAGCAAAGTATACTAAAATGAAAAGAATTTGTTTATGAACAAATGAGTGGCGCTTAATTGTTTATCTGAGTTTGCCGGTGACTCCTTTCATGACACTAATACGTTCAAATAAAAGAGCTGAGGATAATCAATCCTTCAATGCCACGACAGTAGCAACAGAAAGAGGGTGCACGACAAAAGAACAGGAAATATGAAACACATCAGCAGGGGCAGCACAGCTGTCATATAATCTTCCAGAACTAAACGACGCAGGATTAGAGCCGAGCGGGCTATGGGTAACGAACGCGTTTTAATGGTACCCTAGCTGAAATGAAGATGGCATTGTCATAGACAAAAGATATAATGCGAAAGGATAACCGATGGTTCCTTAAGGCAACGGAGTGGACTCTAAAGGAAGAAAAACTACTGGAGGTGGCAGAGTGCTATATGGGTGGACGGATTTGTTCAGTTTTTGGGATAGGGTGACGGCAGCTGACACAGGACACGGTTTGTCAGACAATAATAGGTGAGGTCTTTTTCTTGCTGTGTACTCATTTAGACTGATGAAATGAGGTATGAAACCGGCCTGGCAGGTAGATGGATGCACAACTGACGTGCTCTTATTTTGCATGCATCTAATTCTATACGAAGCCCTTTCAAGCAACCTGATTTTCCTAATTTACCCTTATGATACAGATGTTATGCACTGAAACTGCAACAGTAATTAAAACAATGAAGAACTGTGTATGAATGGCATAATAGATATGAGGAAATTGATATCGCATCTCAGCCTAAATCATGTCTTGCGCTCACAGACGCCAGAGTAAGCAGTGTCAACTACGCGCTGAACTCTACCGGTATCTTTAAACTGAAAATGCTTCTGATAAGTGAAGAACGTTTTGCATCAAAAATTGGATCCTACTGTCGCCAGAAAAGTATGTTGTATCACGCTTGGACATTTTAGTAATTATGATCAGTTGCCCACTTTCGGCGAGCGCAGGCACATCATCTAAGGCAAGCACTGGCTTGAGGAAATGGAAGTCCTTCAGTAGAGTTAGTTCTTGAGCTAGTTGGTATTCTTGATTGAAGCTCATATTTTTTTGCGCAGTATTTAAGCTGTGTGTGCGTCTCTGAATAAACAGTTGTCAGTCAGCGCTGTGTTCGCCCTTCTTCTCTTCCTTCTTCCTTTCTTTAGCTGCGTGTCGTTGCGCAGAATAAACATGAGCTTCAAAATGGAAGTTCGGCATGATATTTAAAATACTTTTAGATTATACTCACTTTCTTCAAATATAGATATTAAGTTAAACAGTGAGGCAGAATGAACACAAAAAATAGTAGATATGAAATGAGTCAACACAATAAAGAAGCCAAGAACCGGGGAGTAAAAAATAGATTTTCCAGGTGCAAGAATCTCATATATGCTCCGCCACAAACTTAATGTCTACAATAGCTCAAAGTGGCTAGGAGCTTAACAAGACGGAGACTAATTAGAAGCGGAAAGAATTGTTATTTTAGGCGGGTTTGCATTATTTTCCACCACCGTATTTCGTGTAAGTGTTAACAACGTATGAGGAGGAATAATGTGCAGTTCTCGGACTGCGATTCGATTACGAAAATTTGCAGTCAACAGAAAAGATGTGAATTTATTTTCTAAGAGCCACATATCAAGACGTCAACGTTAGCCATGCGAAGTGAGGCATAAAGGTCGAGAATTCCTAAAGAAATGATGGCGCGAATAACGAGGGAACCAGAAAAAGCACAAATGACTGGACAGCCTGCTCTTCCTAAACCCGCTTCTTACTTGTCTGTGATGACGTGACTATATGCGTTCGCGCCCCGCGAGATATATATCTGCTCATGCTGTGGCTTAACAGACTAGATCTTCTTAGCCAGGAACTTAAAGCTTCAAGCAATGTACAGGATGCGAAGCTATCAAAGTTCTGCTGAAGCCAAGGACGACACACCGCTAAGACCCTAGCCGGCTTTCATGACAAAAAGGTACACTCACTGACCACAATCGTGCGATCGTTCACTTTGAGCAACAACTAAACGTAAGAGAGGTAACATGCAAACTTATGGAAATCAGATTTCATGCCATAAGTAAAATAAATACTGTCATCAATATATCCAGGTAAACACCAAAAAACCTACATTCATAATTCATCCTAGAAAAAACTAAATCAACACCAAGAGGTGCAGGTGAAGAGCGAAGTAAATATTTTCTGAAGCGCAATTAAAAAAACTTTTCCCTCAATCCGCTCAAGCTGTTCCAAGGAGGAAAAATGAAGGAGGCCGTTCCGCACCCTCTAAACCTTCAATAAAACCATAGAACTTCTTTTTGGGCTAGTTGGTGCATTTTTAACGCAAGAAAAAGAGCAGCGCCAAAACATGCAAAAACATATAAAGGAAGGACAAGACACAAGCGCTGACTATCAACTGAAATAATGCGAGGAACAGAGGCGAAGAGGAGTGAGAGCCAGCCATCATGAAAGATAACAGCAAGCCCAAGCAAGCAACAAGACAAAAACTCAAACGTTAGCTGCTTCTAAAAAGTCGACCTCTGCTGAAAAGAGTTATAATGAGGGAGTGCTGATGCAAGTGTCGCCATATCTCTTAATATAGTATGCTTCAAAGCTAACAAGCGATGTTTTGTCGGTGCTGTTATCTAGAATCCTTATCTCACCCAAACGAGCCACGAATCCTGTGCACTTGCTTACGTGCGCAACCAAATGTGCGTACTTGTCTTTTAACTGACTTAAATTTTGGGCATGCTCCCCCAATCGTTCGTTGATACAATGGCCGGCTCTGGACCTTCTACAATTTTACCCAAGACAACCTGTTTGGAGTAGACATTACCGGGAGTCTCATTTTAACGGTTGTTTGAAGGAAAGTGCATAAAATCTACAAACACTGACTTTTGAGATGACCATATAAGTGCTGCTTTATTTCATCTGGAATGTTGACAGACGTCAGAAAATACGCAAATCATGTTGACTAATAACCTGGCTAATTAATTTAAATTAGTTGAATACTGAGCTGCTATATAGTCATAAGTACTCGATTGCAATTGTACATTTGAAGTACTCCATTATTAAAAGCATTTTCGCTATTTAGGTTTTCAAAAAACTCATTTGTGTTGGAACCGTGGCTCAACAAATTTAAGACGCCGCGGGCCCTTTTCGAAAAGCGCGCGCCGCGAAGCGACATCCGCCATTTCGCGCCATTCAATCTTGTCCAAGGATACTGAAACGAAAAAAATCACAACCAGATAAGTCTTTGGTAACGCGCGAAAGCGCTAGCATGGAGATGGGCAAGATAGACAGATGGGCAGAGGAAAATTGAATAGCGCTGGCGTTCGTTAACGTCCTCTGAGACTGTTACGTTCGGAATCCTAAATTATTCTAGCCTTCGATCTCATTTTTCAGCGATCCATGCCGCAGCAAAGCAATATTCTGCACACTGGAAATGCAATGCAATCCATATTCACCTCCTCTGGGGCAGTTCTTTTCAGGCGTCCTTTATACTGCCGTTCATCGTCAAGGTAAAATCGCTTCTGTGTTACTCGCAGTCTCTCCATGCGCACATTTTTCTTGCATGGTGACATGTCGCCGTCGTGACATGTCGCCGTCGTGTTGATGACACACTACAATTTTTCACCAGTTACTTATCAGGTCGAGAACAGAAAGTGGTAATTAACAACCTTGAATCTACATATAGCTATATAAAATGCGGAGTACCCCAAGGATCTGTCCTGGGGCCTCTACTGTTTTCCATTTATATAAATCATCTTCCAGGTTCAGTCTCGCTTTCGCAGGTTCTCATGTATGCAGACGACACGGCCCTCATATTCACAGGTAAATCGGTTTCTGCGATGCAAGACGATATGAAGCAGGATTTAATGACTGTTTCCAACTGGTTCAGTAACAATATATTAACATTGAACGTTGCGAAAACTAAATATGTCGTCTTCCATACAAGAAGAAGAAACGTTGATTTTAACCATATTAGGATTTCCTTGAACAATTGTATATCGAATCAGTTCCTTCATTTAAATATCTTGGTGTTAACTTTGACAATAACCTTAACTGGAAAAATCAAGTGAACAGCGTTTGTAATAAAGCTGCGTTTGGTTGCTACGTCCTTATTAAGGCTAGACAGTACTTTCCGCGCAACATATTACGAAGCTTGTACTTCTCATTCGTTCATTGTCATATGAGTTATTGCTGCGAATCATGGGGCCACACATACTCAACTTATCTCACACCTCTGCAACGGTTACAGAAGCGAGCACTAAGGATTACAACATATTCTTCATTGCATCATCCAAGCAACAATCTGTTTGAAGAAGTTCGAGTACTAAAATTTTCCGCCCTACGCGACTACAAAATCTCCCTTCTAGTAAACTGCATGTTAACAACTAACTCTCCACTCCCGATGAGCTTATTCACTTTGCCTGTTCGCAACACAAGACATGCTGCCAATGGTAATTTTAATCTTCCGATCCATCACAACACATACGGTGAGAGATTAATTGAGTTCATTGGGACGAAAGTCTGGAATACATTGCCATTGGAAATAAAGCTTCCCAGAAATTTTAAACTATCTTCTAAATTATATTTCTTGCATAATCAAGTAATCATGTGATTTACTTTTTGTGTTTCTGTGTTTCTTAAAATGCCGGTGTATACCTTCCTTGTACGTTTGCCAAATTGCCTTGTTTTTGCATGCGATCGGACACTGGATGCTTTTGCTGTGTTAATTCGCTGTTTTCATTTTTTTTCTCACTTTACATATTTATGTGGTTGCCTAAATGCCTAAATGACTTGATTTGTATTGGACGGGACACTAGCCATGTAGGCTATCGGTCCAAATATTTTGTACAATTTTTTTTTTGAATTATGAAATAAAGCTTCCTTTGATATAAAAAAAAGAAAGCCTCACGGGCCTTCCGACGAGTCTGAAAGCTGGCTAATGGGAGGAACTTGCGGGAGAACCTCCGCGTTGTCTGAAAAACAAGAGGACAATAAACGTATCAAAACTTTTAGCATAAAGTTGCCGTGTTTAAGACGCCAGCTATGCGCGCTGCAGATGTCAGAGAGTTACTTCTTGAGCTATTTACTTAAGATATGCCCCTGGAAAATTTCGGGATCTTTAAGTGTCTGTCTGAACTGATCGATTTATGCATTACATTTTGCATGGATTTTGAATTCCAACGGCATTCCCGTAAGTGCTAATCTAGAGCAAGGCTTTTAATGCGAACTAAAGTCAGGCTTCGAACTCTCACTTTCACATTAAGAGCACGGTGTGGTGGTCAAGCTATGTCATTTTCTTCTGCACGTTAGCGTTTCTTGTCTACTCTGCAACTTACTAAAACGATCCCACTTTTGTTGTTGTAATCGGATCTTATTTAATTGTAAATATTTCCTTATGGAAAATGTACCTGCTTTCGTACGGGTTGATAAAAAATCTTTACAGTTTTCAAAACAGCCTTTAAGCTTCGACTAAAAATTGGAGCTATTGTGCCGAAACGCGTGATTTATGTTTTTATTCCGTTGTTAAAAAATAATGAATCCAATGATTTCAGCGTTTCCTTCCATGACTTCATAAAGCTGGTAAACAGTTGTTATATTCAAGGAATGAGAAGACAGCGGGAAACCAAGTGGAGTAAAAATTGTGAATCAAAACAAACTAAAGAAACGAACTGCTAAAGAGCAATATGTGCTTGTTTTGCTGTGCTCCTGACGCCTTGAGTTTAACATTGTTTTGAGATCAACGGCTCAGCAAGGAATTGTAGGAGAATCCGGGGTTTGCTTTGACCTACATCTGAAGGAAGCCAATAGAGTCCCAAGCCGAGGAAAGCATAGGTAACTGTGTTTTCTCTTTACTATTTGTATCCTTTATTATTGTGAAATTAGCATTTCACTCGTTTTATGACTGAAAGATAATTCATTAGAAAATAAAAGAGAAAACAAGCACCGACGCCTTAAACCCCAATTCATGACCTTCTTATGTCGCGTATAGTGTAGCAAAAACTCAGTAATCCCGGCGGCTGTCCAACCATCTCCTGATGGGCATTTATGTTGCGGGTAACCCAACTATGATGTTCGCCACGGCTGCCTTCGTCCGCAGTAGCGGACTAATAATGCCATGTGTTACTCAGAATGTCACGTGGGACGTGATCAAACGGTGAGGGTGGAAGCGATGCGAGAACCCTACCGACATCTATGATGTAAATAAAATAAACTTGAAACTTGAAACTCTAATGCTACCCATGACATCAAGAGTTCCATAACCGGGGTTAGAGTTTAACTACTGAGCAAACAACGGAAGAGAAATAAGCTGGTCCTTAAGGGAAACTTATGGATACGGCCTACCGTAACCGAAAGGTATCAAACCATTTGGGGTTATATTTTACTGGTTTAGCGTTAAAATACACAACGAGAGAGCATCGCTATTACGCCCTCGTTCGATGGGTGCCCGACTGTCACTTCTTTGATGCCACTACGATAGACAGTGCCTCTCTCACCTTGCTATCGCCGGAGTATAGCGTTTCATGCAGACTCCGAAGACGGCTGCAGTTTTAATTTATCCTTGCATATTCCTTTGCTTCCAATCAGAGAAGGGCCCACTTTGGTCGGCGTGCGCTTGGTAGCGCTTGCGATCAGGGCGTGGGATCGGCGGCTTTGAACTTTGTCAGCCGTGGTAAGTGGGGAGAACACAATTATCCCTCCCCATTCGAACCCTATTGAGTGCATACATTTAAGACTTCAGTGATAAATTTGAGTTAGACTTTATTAGAGTTGAAGTAGTTACTCCTTACTGGCAGTAAAACAACAACATAAAATTAATATGTTTAACTTGTGTCTCGGCGGAAGCCACATATGAACGTAAAGGGGTACGTCTCACCGTTTTCAGCCGGCGACTGAGTTTCACTCATTGCCTCAATTTATTAAGCAGTGAGTTGTGACCGGAAGAGGCTAAGTTAAACATCACGGCAGACCGGATGGACGGAGCAAGCATGTTCTTGCGCTCGTTAACAGCGTAAGAACGAGCTCACATGCAAATAAAGCTGAACGAAGTCTAGTGAAAAACATTCACTATAAGTACTGATTAGCAAGTCATCTTCACGCTTAATGTAGTCTAGCTTGCAACCTGTCATCATCTCTGATAGGCAAACGTTCGCACACCGTGACCCCTGTCTTGATTTCATTTGTTAGGCACAGAGTGTAACTTCCAAATACTTGACAGTTAACCGAAAACTGAGTGCGCACGAAAATTACAGCATTTTGACGCTTCTCTATACCTGTTAAACTCCTTTAGTCGATGTAAAGAGACGGCACATTACAGAAACATATTCCACAGACGCCATTCAATGGCAAAATCTTTGCCGAGCAGGGACAATGAATAATTTATGAAACTCACAATAATGGTTGGCTTCCGCTTCACATGATACTGAAATCCTATGCACTGCTTTCTTTGAATGACATAAAAGTAAGCGTACACGAAAAGAAAAATCATGTTATACAACCAAGGGCAGGCGAAATATATTGCCATTTGCGCAATCTATAATGCATAGAGAAACGGTACTACGTTCGACAGGAGAAATGTACTTCATATCTGCGAAAGATAAGGTTTGCTTCGAACAAACGATGAGCTCCATTCGAAACCCCTTCTCGACTGCGCCATTATTTCTGTCAAGCGCCGAAGAAGCCGGCCAAACTTGAAAGGCCAGCCAAGAGCAATCTCCTCATGGAGAAGAAATAATCCATAGCTTTCATTCTTCGCCTTTCTTCTACAAAATATAAACCAAGCTGGTAGAGAAAAAAAACGAAGAAAGGAGCACATGACCACAAACAACCATCTTCCGAAAACGTGACAGCCAATCAAATATGCAACCAAAACCATTTCTCTATCCTCATCTGCAAAATAACACATGCCGATGGAAAGCCGCCCGAATGTAGTGCACTGTTGCTATTCTTACTAATGCCAGAATCATTTTCTGCAGGCGCTGTCCCAGAGTCCTTTGTCAAGAGAAGTCTATCTCGGCTCACTGCCGCAGAATCCCATTCCGTACTGACCAGGTCTGGCTGGAGGGATGAAGAAACACTGTCAGGCCATACGGACAGTTCCAGTTTCTTCAAGATTTTCAGTCTCCAGCTAATACAGTTGGCGGGCGGTGAGATATGCGAAGAAAAAGGATAGGGAAGGTGTAATGGGGACGAGACTCTTTCTGAAGACGAGGAAAAATGTTGAGACAGGTGCCTTGCATTGAAATCACTGGCAGCATTAAGGCGACAGAGCAAGCACACAGACGCCAAAAAGAACACAGACAGGCTGTTGACTTGGATGTTATTCAGGATTTGCCACTGCTTTTATAGTCTTGCTAACGGTACAGTGAAGACACACAAAAATGACAAGAATCCTGCGCGCGGCAATAGCGACATATGAATGGCTGGGAGCTTTTTTTGAAAGCCATCTTAAAACAAATGCTTTTTTTCTGAGAGAGCCTTATCTAGGTGGTGTTTACGCATTTTCATTGTTGTCTGCGAATATCTTGGGTTTCAGAAATCTCTAATGTCGCTTTGTTACCAATTCCGGTTAAGATATTGCACTGGCTGAGTAGCGAATAGCATGCTGCCTTCTTCCTTATGATTTTCCTTTTTCTTCGCGGTCTACGCAGTGAATGCCCTAACGGCCAGCCACTAAAGTGCTCACGTTGCTACTGGGTTCCCCTACATGAACATTGAGGCATATGCCAGTCTGACTGAGGGATCCTGTGCATGACCTCGCCAGCGCAAGCGATAGGTCTGTTTTGATGCTTCTTGGTTTTCGTAGTGTTGCCGTAGTTTACGAGTGCCACAGCTTTGAAAGTTTTTTTGGGTGCGAAAAGAAAAAAAAAACATTCACATGTGCACTTTAGCGAGCCTTCTTGATGTTGTGTGAAATTCTGTGGCGCTGCGATTTAACCGTGACCTTTCTTTCTCTTTTTGTCTGTCAGTGGCTCGAGTGAGGCCTGAACTTAAGCTCGCTCTTAACAAATGTTCTCACACAGAGATTAGCTTTTCTTTTCTTTTCACGTCCACGCCTTTGCGCGGCTCCGATAGAGTCGAACCAACACGCCCATGCTTCCACTTTTTTCACAGTAGCAGATTACTGCTATCCGAGGGCAAAATAAAATTTCTGCCTTTCTTTAGGGCCGAACATTTTCCGAGTTCACTGTAGTACAGCCTTCAAATAAATATCATATGACACACACGGGCGCGTGCGCAGCCACGCATGATCGGGGTCAGGTCCCTTCACTGATGAAACATCCTGGAGAAGAGAGAAATGTCTGGCATACTTTTTCACCTAAAAGTTAGTCTGGCGTGGCTTATGGATTGACTGCGAAATTAATATTTCTCGTTTCGCGAAGGCGATTATCGGTTAGGTGAACTGCAAGAGCACCATATTGGTTAGATTTCGGTACGATGGTGGATTGATCGAGATAGGTTTGGTTAAGTAGACAAAAGGCAGAGGTCACAAGACAGAGGACGCGACTTGAATACTGGCCCTGTCAGCCTTGCTGTCGTCCAAATCGCACAATAGTAAACAAAAACTTCCCACTTAAAGAAACAAGCCTCAGCTCTTCTGGTAACGAAATTTCCTGAGCTATATTTCGTAAATAAGAAAGAATTGATTAAGCAGCGGCTCCGTGTTGCGTCTTTTATGCGACAGAGCTCGTGGCGTAGTGAAAGAAAATAAGAACGTTCAACGTACATAGCGCTAAAAAAAAAAACGTTCTGCGCCACAAAACTTGCGCCAACAACAGTCGGCAGTCCTGCGGCCGCTCAAAAGCACAGCCAGGATTATAAAGGCAGAGCACAAGCATGGAGAAGTTTATTTTTTCTTTCCGCTCATTTCCGCGCAATGTCTTCCACCACCGCTTTCATTCTCATTCGTCGAGGCATAGTCTTAGGCGCACAGAGCAAATATATGACGACAGGGACAGTACGGCCTCCTATTGTGAATTCTGGGGCGGATAAAAAAGGAAATATTGAAAAAATGGGATTGAAAGTGGCGGTGTAAAAAGGTTTCTTTCAGCAAAACACTCTCCGAGCCTCATTTCCTTTCGCGTGCAACCGAAATTTCTGAACGCTGCGAGAAATCTCGTATCGCAGAACGAAATGGACTGCTGAGGAAAAGCACTTCAGATAAGATTTCAAACTACAAGCGTGGGCACAAACCGGCGGCAACAACAAAGCGGGAACAAATGCTCTAGCTTTTGTGGGGAGCGCGCAGGACAGGTGCACAAAGAAATCCAATACAAAGGAATCCAATACAATTGAAGGGCGTCTGTGGTGGTTTCGATATATTTTCTAGGTGCTTGTACCTTTATTCTACTCTCATTCATATTTTGTTTCCTCCAACTTGAACCCCTCAAGATGCTTCTGCGGTCTGGTTTCGAGCAGATAAATGTGCTGTCTGCCATTCTAAGCCTTTCGATGCAATGAATATGTAGTTCGCCTGCTCGAAGGGTAAAGCAAGCGGACGGCTGGTCATATACGAGAGAGAGGGCAAAAAACAAAAATAGTGTTAAGATAGAGCGTTAATAGCTAACTGTGCTCAGTGCCGCCTGAAATATTGAGGCGTAATACCGAGTTTTGTTAACCTTTCAATTCTTGTTCTAACGTCTTTCTCAGAATGTACCCCAAAGAGTTTTGCACATGAAGCGCTATACTGTTTCGTCAGAGGCCTTTCGTGTGCTGGATAAGTAACAACTTAATTCAGTGTAGCTTCGAGTGAGTCAAATTTAAATAACTTGCGTAAATAGAGTAGTTACTTTTTTTCATGCTATTCTTCGCACCACCTGGTACTTCGCGAATATCACACTGAAAATGCTGCCGCTGACTCACACATCAGCGTTCGACTACTGGCCCCATGAAAAGCGATTGAATCCCTGCCACGGCGACTTCATTTCCTTGGAAGCACGATGCAGACACGTGTTTGCTGTGGGATGTCATTACCTGTTAAAGTCACCAGGTGGTCGAAATTTATATGGAGGCGTGCACTACGGCGATACCCACAGTCCACGTGCGATTTCAGTAAGCGAAATTATTGCCTATACTATACTGTGCACCACACCCGCGGCAAAAGCAGTTGTTGTTGCTGTTGTTGCCTGAAAAGATGATGGCACAATTGTTCGTGACATTCTTGACGTCCTCGCAAGCAGCCGTCGTGTAAGGTAATAGTATCGTGGCGTATATCTAACGCGCCGCTTCGTCACTATGTTTAGCTCGCGGTCTTGCAACGAGTGCGGCCGCTGTGTATCGCCATTCGGCTGTCTCGAACTCTAGTAGTGGTTTGAATTTTCCGTGCCACCGCCAGCCTTTCTGCAGCCGGTGAACCACAAGTACTTTCAGTTTCGGCCATACGAACCCCTATCTAGACTGCCCTTATAAAACGCGGCACTTCATTGAAACACAATGCCACCAAGCTCAGGAGAAGGCGGTTGTTCGATAGAAACGCACGTGTCACAAAGTGAATGTCCAGCGCCTGAAATCGTCAACAAAATCGAAACCTGCACTCATCACACAGGCAGGCTTGAGCTTTCTGACGGTTTTCCTCCGCCGTCAAATAGAGGGCGTTAGACTGTTTCCTCTCTAGTGGTGCTGAAAAATTATAGCTGTGGTTGTTAAGCGAGCGCTGGTCGTTTAGAATGACAGGCAGGAGCAAGGACACACTCGCTTATGAGTTACTCGAAGCTTCTTTTATCGATAGGCTCGGTTCGGCTTGCATCAGTGACATCTCGGTGTCATTTTTAAATCCGAAAGTTGTCTGCTAAGTTTGATAAGACATGGGTGCTCTAAGGTGTGTTTCATATGCTTGCCGGCTGTGTGAAAGTGTTTGAGGGTGTTAATATTGCCAATATTGACGAATGCTAAAAACGCTCTCGTTCCTTCTTGGTTCAAAGAAATAAAACCAGCTGGTGTCAGCTCCACTACTGTCCGTGCCCTTTGTGTGCTCGTCTTTTTTTGGGCTGTGGATCTCCTCCTTTATTCAGTATGCAGCAACTAGCCCAGCAGTTTTACTTGACACCGAATTCGCCTAAACGCCTGTAGTGTATGCGGCAGCTCGGATCCGCCGAATCCGCTTCCGGCGTTTTGGATAATCAGGTGTGGCCGAAAGGGACGTCTTTGGTAGCGATGACATGTAGCGATAAGGGCCTTGTATCGACGAGGGCTCACAGTGAAGCCCGTGTATTACAGCTCTAGATGACAAGCTGTGTACGGCTTGTTGACCCATTTCACGACGTTCGTCATTCGCACAGGTGCATAGATACGCCTGTGCGCGGATGAAGCAGCAATAATCCATGTTCAGAGACGGTTCTAATTGCCTTTTCACAGGCGCACCTGTGCGGCCGCACGTGCGGGCAGACACAAAAGACCGGATGTGACAGCAAGCCCAGCGGTACTCGGGACACGAGGAAGCAGAAATGTATTATCATAATACGTTTCATACGTTTAGGCTGTTTTTATGGCAAGACAACGCATAGTGTATAAGGCACAGCGAATTGGAGGGCTTCATTAACGTGCACGAAAAGTCTCGCTGCACTGATGTTTCTGCATTTTGCCTAGCTGAAAAATTCTAACATGAAAAGCCCCAACTATGCACGCAGACTGTGGAAGCACACGGCAATCACTCTCTAAACAGGGGAAAACGTGATTTAGAAGAGCTTACGCCTTTAGGACGGAAAGGCGTCATCAACAGCCTACGTGAATTACCGCATGCCGCACTGTATACACCGCCTTAGCACTGGAATACACCTTAGATTTGGAAGGCACACGATATTACAAGATGCATTCTGCCGACATTGTGGAAAAAAGTGCACACTCGTGGATGCTTGCTTTTAAAAGCCTGTGGATAAGCATGTATTTCTGTGCTCCTGAAGTGAGCAATTATGGGGACTGCTGAACGAAATTGTTGATCTGCAAACGTCAATAGGCACATCATTAATGCTCAAGCTTCGCACATGTATTGGAGCTTTTCTCTAATTACACCCACAGGGGAAACAATTCACTCTTATAAGTGGCTGCATTCCTTTGATCAAACTTGCACACTTGTCAAGGAAGCCTCTGCTAGACCCACATGAACATATCGTGCAAACCGACTTTGCTGTCCGTTCAGCGGCAAACAGGGAAATGCTGTAGCTTTCGAAAAAACAAATTGCAATAACGGCAGTCGTTTCTTCGCTGGAAAAACCCAATATTCCCTTTTTTAATAAGATACTACACATTAAGGTATGACGGCTTTTTCGTCTAAGAATCTTAAATATGTACGACGTCTCCCTGATGACTGCCGTTAGATTAATGGCGCCCGTATCGAAGGCACCACAGACGCTAATGGTCACTTGATAAAATATACAGCGCCGAGCGTACCAGCAAAAAAACAAAGTATCACACACACAAACGTGGCCGCTTGATCGAAACAAAGGGCACGATAGATTGCCCCAAGCCGGGGTGTGTACAGTGGAAAAATTCAGTCGTGTTAGTACGCCGACTTCTAGCGACGTCATGATGGAGAACCACGGTGAGATATTGTCAGAGAAAAAGCACCGAGACACACTAACCAAGGACATCATACATACAAATGGACAAAATAATTGGATGTTCCTTTTTCGGGACTGTTCGCACTGCCGAACTGTCCAGGAGGAAAGAGATCGGGCTTCAGTCGCACGGAAGGTTTAAACCCCAGATTCGATTCGAATTTCTAAAGTCAGACGGGCAGGCACTCAGGAAGTTTGTACGGGGCACCGTTCCGCTCAGCGTCGAGAGGCAATTCTTGGGATCACTCGATGTCAAGTGCAGAATGCGGAACGTCTGATGCAATAGGTTGAAGCGACACACACAGTACAAGCGCATGAGCTGGTGCACACGGGGAATACGCATTACTGGTTCACTTTCCTTCCCATTCAGTACCATGTTGCCTATGCGAAGAAGGAGCTTGCTGATAAAGCCAAAGTTCATACCAACGTGGTTGTCGTAGATTACCTGAAAAGAATCGCGTTTAAACATACTCCCTTGTCTCTCATCGTTCTATTCCGACTTTCTTCAAGTGCTTGTAGGCCTTTGTGGGCACAGTGTGGCTTCGTAGTGGAGTATCCGCCTCGGCTTCCGGAGGTGGTGTGTTCGACTCACACTCCTGGCCGGTCACTCAACGATTTTCTAAAATATATGAAGCCCTGGCTCGGCATCGCGCTCTGTTTCTCACGGTGCGGTGCTCGGCTTGGGAAAAGAGCCTGCGCCCTTGAGTTCAGTCACTGTTTATTTCAATGGGCACTCCGAAAAAAGCCCATATGTGGGCTGCACCGCACGAGGCGGGGGTAAGTTGTTTGAAGGCGGAAAAAATCGCTGACGCGTAAAGGGAAAGGCTTGGTCCAAGCTCCTTTTAGAACACATTTCACCTGAAAAAAGCAGACCACCAGGCAAAGGAAATTCTAGTACCCATCAGGAATCAAGTCGTGAACCGGCGGCACTGGGGATCGAACCTAGAGCTTTGCAAATGTAAGCGAGATGCTCTGCCACAAGCACACTGATTTAGAGCATTCCAATCATTATGGCATAGGATGAGCAACAGATACATATCTGTCATCAATGACGAAAACTTCAAAACCTTACACTTCTTGCAGACAGATCGTGAAAAGAAGTATATACGACCGCTGCATAGAACCAAAGCACCAAAATTCTTAGTTTTCTTCGCTTCATAACAATTTTCATAACTACAACATTTCATAACGGCACAGAATGTACAAAGCCTAGAGCAGGCTTTCCACGCAGGAGCTGCAATAGTCTGTACCCAGCAGTGTTAGGCCGAGAACAAAGAACAACGAATGTACCTAGCTGCACATGAAATAAAAAAGTTGGACAACTCTGACGGAATGCAATGCTCGTCGGGGAAGTAAAAATACAAAAGACCACATCTACGAGATGCAAACTAGTTGACATTGACATAGAAATAGATGGGCACCCAACCCGATAGATCGAAAACATGAATGTACTAGGCCTGCGAACACAAAAAGAGGAAAGCGCGACGCACGATCGAAACTCTCACAAATGTAGCAAAACAAGTGCCCAAAATGATCATAAGGATGACAAACAAAAGAAGGAGATCAAAGAACGAGACCCGATACGGATAAAGACAGCGGTCATCGTGTCGCGCCTCACCTATGGTCACCCATATCAGAAAAATGAAGACGGAAACATACCCAGGAGTTCTGGACAAAAATATTCTTGAAAGGGCAAACATTTGAGAACGCAATTTTTTTCACATACTTTAAGATTACATTATAACAATCAGCATATCTGCAGATAACTCTACAGTTAATCATTGTTTTTCAATGAGAGTCAGAAACAGTTTAAAAGAAATACTATGCTACAGATCAGAAGAATGTGTCATTAACCTTCAATTTGACCGCAAAAGTATCTTACAAGTTTCGAATTTTCAAAATTTTTGTCCGAAACAACGCGCTCATTAGAAAGGCGCACAAATTACTCCCCTCGTGCCCCTCGAGCAGGAATTTCGACGGTCTCGGCATTAACTGCAGATTCAAAGAAAATGGCGAAGCTATGCTCTACTCCCAGATCAGAAGATTTGAATAGACAAGGATTAGCCACGCTATCGTCAACAAACACGGAAATCCCTAGGGTAACACTAGGCCAGACGCCGTCGTCCGAGTTTTTAGAGGGGGGGGTAGCCCTTTACAACACCAAAAAGTACGGGAAACAATTCGGGCGCCTAGGTAAAAGCATAGCAAGTACAGACTCCAATATTACAGCCTAAGCCGACACGAAACCACACCGCTTAGGCGCCTACGAACCAATACACGTTCTCGAAAAGAGCAGTATACCACAAGGTATGCCTCACACGAATACAATAGCGAATGTATCTGGCACGCAGACGCCGCTAACTTATACCACACATCATGGGGATACGTACTAAGCAAAATAAAGCCTTAAATACATAGCCGAGGTTTTGAGCAACGGGAGGACCTTCTCGCCGACTTCAGCTACTCCGAGCTGCAGCGTCAGGACACGCTAGTAAAGCGAGCCAGAGCAACAGCTTAGGCCAATAGACTAATGGAGCATGGAGTGCCGAAGACTTCTCCCTCACCAACCTCTTCCTAAGCCACCAGCCCAAACCGAGGTTTATCGGTCGGTCGGTCGGTCGGTCGGTTAGTCAGTCAGTCAGTCAATAAATCATTGCGAAGTCCTACCATGAAAACAATGTGGGATTTCCGAGAACACTGAAATAAATGAACTTCTTGGCACAGTTTCATTTCAGACACCCTCATAACTAGGTGAACACACGAGAGTAAGAAGCCTAATCTTCACAACGACCGCGTCCCTTCGAATATACAGTTTGCACCACAGAAAACTTCTAACATTGGTCGAGAATGACAAGATTTTTCTCAATTAAGTATATTGCCTATGAATAACCACAACTCGTAGAACCAGGTCCAAACTGTAATCTATGACTTCCGCGTAAACCCTAAAAGAGACGATCAATAAGACTCGCAGAGCGCGCTGTAGAGTTGGACGCGAAGTGCACCAAGCAATCAATTCTTTGCCGCGGGCCCAATGGCTGCCACGTTGTGTCGCTCGCGAATGCTCGCCGACGGGAAAAGGCGAAGAGCCGGAGCCGAGCATCAGGTGGCGTTGACAGAGTGACCGCAATCACCGCCAGTACACGCCTGACACCAGCGCCACTCCGCCGAGGACAGAGAGCAGACAACTATGGCCGGTGTCACCGCATGGTGCTATGAGGAAGGGAACACTGAAGTGGCAGTGTGCTGACGGCACAAAGAGTCTAAGCACACGCCTAACCTAACCATCCAGATTTACACACGCTGTGATCAGTTATTCAATCTCACGGACCCAAAAGCCTGATTTATTTTTTTTCTTTCAAACTGAGAGCTCTTATGAGCTTTTAAACCTGCTGCCACGTGGTAGAGTTGTCCCCGGCTTGTATGCAAGCAGGCCTCTGCATTGCCAAAAGAACTCGTTTGCTTTATGGTTAAGGATATTGTTATCAAGGAAGATTGGAGGCAGGGGAGCAGATGTGTGTTGGAGAGAATTCACCCTGCGGTCACGTTGAACAAACTGGCTTTGAAGCTTACGCGCATTGGAGTGCAGGCTCAGAGGTTGTCATAAGCAGCTAAAGAAGCTTCTTTGGGCCACAAAAATGAAACTGTTACGGTTTAAGAAGCGATTTCATTGATAGTATGGAGTACATAATCGAGGTAAATCATGAGCCCTTGCGAAACGGCGCGGTTTTCTTCGCAACTTTTGCAGGTGTTCCACATCAGGCCGCTTTTACGAGACCTTTTTGATCGGTTAGCCGAAGACCTAAAAGGGGCTCCAAAGAGGATCTCAATAAAATTTCGGCATGTCTAGAATGCTAAATGACGTTGCTCCAAAAATCTGCTCCAGCAAGAATTCTTTTAATGCGTTTTGTGAAGGTGAGTTATCTATTTTCCGCGTCTTCCCGCCTTTCCGTCTCCTCTCGTCACTTTTTCACGATGAAATGTAGGTGCTCCTCTGCCGGCATCATCCAGTAGTCTCCTCATCCGGCATCATCCAGTGGCCGTAGCCTCCTTACACGTCGGCGTGGCCGCAGCCATGGCAACTGCATGAAATAGTTGCCACGGCGAACCGACGACAGCCCTCCATTGTTTACGTAACGATCACTACATGACACGCCGAGCGTACATTCGGGTCGCCGCGAAGCACCGAAGGGGGAGTTTTTAAAAATGTTTTGAAAATTTCCCGCTCGTTTTTGCGGTCCTGTAGACGGCATGAACCCTCGATGGCCTATCATCTGCATTATGGAAGCATTTTATCATCAACCTCAAGCAACTTTTTAGGGACGGTTTAAAAACTGCTGCCGAGGACGCTGCCGCTGCTTCGCATTGTGCGCAATACCAAGAAAGATTTGACGTTTCAATTCGCGGCACTCCTAAAGTGTTTGCATTTCTCTTCTGTTCGCATTGTCCCCATAATAACACCCTTCGTTCGGTTCTTCCTGTACTCCAGGGCAGAGCATGCGGACAGAGCCGGCACTATGGCCTGCTTCTCTCTAGAGCTCTCGAAATACTTCCTCTGTCGTTATCTCTGCAGCGCACTGGTACCTACGGCCGCCATCGAGTCTTATACTCGGGTTCAATAGGGTAGCTTGAAGAAGCCCCGCTGCCATAAAGTTTGTAGTGTGCAGACCGGGAGTCGTGTACTCCGACACACACACACACACACACACACACACACACACACACACACACACACACACACACACACACACACACACACACACACACACACACACACACACACACACACACACACACACACACACACACACACACACACACACACACACACACACACACACACACACACACACACACACACACACACACACACACACACACACACACACACACACACACACACACACACACACACACACACACACACACACACACACACACACACACACACACACACACACACACACACACACACACACGCACGCACGCACGCACACACACACACACACACACACACACACACACACACACACGCACGCGCGCACACACACGCACGCACACACACGCACGCACGCGCACGCACGCGCACACACACACACACACACGCGCGCGCACGCACACGCACACACACACGCACACGCACGCACACACACACGCACACACACAAACACACACACACAAATGCCACAAATGCTGATGAGCCCAGAACAAGTTAGCAGGACGGTGCATCATTAGCGGAGCCAAGAGCATCAAAACCGCGGCCCCATTATCCATGTCGAACAAAATTTTCGGTCTGCTCTTCTATGTCCCAATGCTCCAGTACAGAGTTTAATTTGGTCTTGTAGTTTTCGTTAGTTATTATACTTTTTTCTTGTTTTCTCTTTTGACGCTTTCTTTCAAGTTTCATTCCATTCTTGTATCGTTGGTCAGTCACATAGAAACAAGTAACAGGCCGCCTTTACGCCCTGTTTTTCTTGCATACTTTTTGCCAGAAGACTTAGACAGTGTCCACATGTGCTAAAGCATTCAGCAACTATGCCTTGTCCCGCTTTTCACCGTAACATATACAATGTAATATGTGCAGCAGATTTTCGAACACAAGAACACTTGGCGTCATCGTTACGCTTCCTCTGGTTTATGCCCTCTGCAAGAGCAACGGTATTTGAGAAGTCAGCAGCAATTGAGGATGTTCTCATGCTATCCCACCACGATGAAAAATTATACGTTGGCCTCTGAAGCATTGCGTTGCTGGAGTGATCCACCCTTCACACGCGCCGACAGCCGTGACGGAAGCACGCTTCGAAGCTGACCGCACAGCCACGGAGTTCGCCGAGTGACAGCGTGCCGAGATTAAATATTCAGACCAAGGACCTGTTCTTCCTATTGCTTGGAGCTGGGAGCCGCCCTACACCTCATCCCTGCTCGACAGCCGCTGATCGATTGGCACATCACCGCGTCGTGAGCTGGAAACTCGTGTCGCGGAACCCCTCTTTGACGGACGACGCGTGCGCTCGAAGGCGCTTAAAGCAGCCTCCTGGTAGGCGCGTTTTGAAGGCTTTATCGGCGTTCTTCTTCCCTTTTCAAGGACGTCAAAGGGAAGAGCGACACAATTTGGTGGCTTCACACAAATGACGGAGGAAGAGGGAGAGCTAAGTTCCTGTCGTGAGGGGCACACAACCCTGTGTTGAAAATGTAGTTCCTAGTTTGGCATAGTAACAAACAGTTTAGCAGAAGCGTATTAACATGCTAATGTGTTTTAAGAAAATCAAAATAGCCATCATATCAGCCGAGAAAAATATTCTAGAAACTGTCTACATACAGCCGACATAATTATGCCACGGGCTGGCCACAGCGAGCTACAACTGGCACCATAACGCACGGGAAGTGAATAGACTTTGTGCAATGATTGGCGTCTACCTTCCGACAGTTTCAACGCCTCGAATTGTTTTAATGGCCGAGGGAAAGAACTGAGGCGGCTAAAAAACGGTTGTCTACCTGGTTTTTGCAACTACTGCGAGTCAAAGCGTAATCCTAAAATCTAGAGAAAAAAAACAGTTCATGTTGTTATGAAAACGCCCAACAAATGTTTGCAAGATAAAATTCTGGAACTTGCATATTCCACTTCGAGCATAGGAAAAGAAAGCACATTTTATGCTAGCTGCCGCTACAGTTCATCTGGAGCAGACTGAGACATTATTTTCTTTGCTTAGCAAGCGGAAAGGACGCCCATAGATTGGCGCTTAAAAGATAATTTGTCTCCTCACATTGCGCGATACCAAACAGAAGCTGCAGAGAGTAATGGAAAGATTTGAGAAGTAGGGGAATTTTATGGCGAGAGGACGGGTTTAAAGGCTACGCAAGAGGTTGGCACAGAGATACCATCAGTAAAGGAACACAGGCTCAGATCGGTGTGCACAGGTATAGTTCCGCGGCGGTAAGGAAAATGTAGCTCATGAGCGTTATGCAGTGTCGGGTCGAATGTTTTGGTATATACATGATCGTTCTACAATACCTTCGATATTGGGTGGTGTAACTGTTGTCCTTCCATGTCGGAATATTGAGGCTGGCTCAGTCGTGGCGCGTTTATACAGGTGTGCCTCGACGCTCGTTGCTGGTGTGACAAATGTGGACATTAGGACAAAACAGTGAAGTTGTAGGATGCCGCAAAAATCGAAGATCGAATCTTCAGTTAGAGCTGAACTTATGTGAAGTGGCTCTCAATTATCCTGCAGCTAACACTGCTGCTACGCTGGGCGAACATCTTTCACGCATGAATCCACCGTTACGTACATTGTTCACAATTGTTCACTGCTGCACAAATAGAAGCCACAGCACACACTGGTAGCAATAGCAGCCGTTTCAGTACCAGGCCAAATAATAATACTGTTGGCTACAGAAGTTACCATTATTCAAACAGAACCTATCGTACTCGGAATCATAGCGAAATTTCCTATCTTGTGTCAAAATGTGCACTGTTTATTTTATTTTCCTTAACCATTGACGAGTGTAGTGTTCCAAGAAAATCATTCTCGATTTTACATATTGTAATTTTCCCGGAAAAAACATACTTGGAGTTGAAACCTCTGGCTCAGAGGTCACTACCAGGCTCCCATGCTCCGGTACAATGACCTGTTAAGCAAATTCCCATTCTTAAACATAGATACCTAGAAATGGCGATATACTAAAATGTGTCTGCTCTTTATTAGATATCAAAAGTTAACTATTCATATCCGATTAGTGTTTGGAAACTTGACAGACTCTCTTATAGCTTTGTAAACAACAAAAAGGTTTATACATGTGGTGTTAATTGCAGACAAAACGCTAAGCCAGCTAAAGTTAACAGTATACAGTATACTGCTGCTTTATTTTTGTATTTCTGAAATTTAGAAATATCAGCAGCTAACGTTTTAGGTCCAAAACCACCTTGTGAATTATTAACGCACACAGCGCCGGGTCACAGCTGACAGGCTTCCAAACTACTGAGCTAATTCATTTCAATTCTCTCGTGGTCGTTAACAAATATGCACCGGTGCGCAGCGAAATAAGAGAATCATCATCATTATTGTCATCATTTATTGATCCCTTAAGTACCCTTTACAGGGTATTACATAAGGGGAGGGGGCGACGTACGTAGGACAATACAAGAACAAAGTCAAAGAGGTTGAAAGGAAAGAACAAATCTTGTAAAACATATATATAAATTTACAATGAGGGCAGTTAGGACTAAGAATACAATAAGTAACATCAAATGAGAACACAATTAAAACAGTTCCAAAAAAAAATCAATCGAGTAGAGAAGGGAATTAATATATCCGATAGAATCATTAATACATCCGGCAAAAGACGCCTGGCACCATGTGAGCTTGTATTGTGTGCAGGCACTCAACTGAAGTCGATGCTATTCTTCTGGAGGTGCAATATAGGCCAAATTTAATGACTAATTCTGGCGCAAAATGCTGAATCCAGAAGGGACCAGTGCTCTTTGGCTTTGACAGGCGAAGAGAATGAGAATATCTGAGTCCGCATACAAGGAGTTGGTTCGTGTGATAGACGGTGCACTAAAAGTTATAGCGAAACTAGCCTGAAACCAACCCGACACAAAAGAAGATGTGGTCGTCAGTGGACAGAGAAGCCACAGTCCCAGGCGTATTACTGAACAGCTACGAGCCTGCTCGGCATGGTCTGCTGTCAGGTGGAGTGAACACCTTCCATTGATCGCATCCAGCAGGCATCGGGCTGCTCGGCATACATGGAAGTTAATACGTCCTCCGCTGTGTCAAATTTCACTCACCAACAAATGAAAAGGCCAGCTATTTGAGCAGTGCGGTGCGCTACGTACTGGAGCGGACATGTGTCGAACCACAAACAAAGTGCTTAAGAGCAACATAATTCCCGTATTTACGTCCGAAGTATAGAGCGAACAAGTAAACAAGTAACAGCTAGAGTGCCCCGGCTGGGTCAGTGTATCGGCGTGTCCACGAGCTCAGGACTTGAGCCCCGGCCAGGCGGTAGAGATGTTGCGTACAGTGCTTGAGCTAGAGATTTACCCCGCACCTCCCTTAGACTTGTCACGGTGGTGGTCACAGTGCGGAGGTGTTCTTAAGCTGTAACACTGATAAGGCAGTTCGAACACAACATCTAGAGAGGTGCGGCAGCGTATCTTCAACGTCTTCCACACAAGCGCCACCTTGTAGGATGTTGGGGAGCATCGAAATCATCAGACGGAAACAAACGGCGTAGCTGCCCCCTAGGTATAGCGCGGATCATCGAAGGAGGAGCGTTCAGCAGGAGGAATTGGGATGGGCTGTGAGCAGCAGAAGAAGCTCCTTAAAACACCAAAGACATCGATGTGTAAGGCTGAGCTCAAGACCGCAAAACTTCGGCGTTAAATTGTGCTTTGTCGCAAAATGATTGCAGCATAGCGCAGCATTCAGATGTGATCATCGTGAGTAGCTGCAACCTAGGCTATTGCGCGGAGAGTCGAACGAAGCAGCGCCTACTAAAGATGTGTTAATCAAAGGGAGCGTAATCGCAAAACCACAACCGCGGGAACACCCTCCGAAGGAAAAGCGTTTCGCTGAATTGTTCGTCGTACAGAATAGCTTACCTGGAGAGAGAGAGAGAGAAAACATTTACTGTATAGAATGGAGAGAGAGAAAACATTTACTGTATAGAATGGTTCAAAAGATCCTCATTCCAGGAGCCAATTGGCTGTTGCCGCTGCCCTTGTGATTTTTCTTTTGCCATCTGATCATCGTCATCAGCGTGCCCACCACAGGGCAAAGGCCTCACTTGTATACCTCCATACCTCCAAAGTAGCATCGTGGGTAAGTCGGCAGTTCTCGAACAGGAAACATTAAAAACAGAATCTGACACTGCGGACTATAGATAAAAATTCTTCGGAAACTACCCTGTACGACACAGAGGCAGCGTTGTTATCAGAATGGTATGGCTTTTCAAGCGTGTTCTTCCCTCAGCAAACTTCAGTTAGTTGTTAAACAACGTCTTGGACTGAGTTTTAGTTCCGCTTCTTTCCTTTACTGCCGTTTCTGAGCTGCGCTGTCTTGCGCTGCGACTGGAAAGAAGGAGCGTGGCGGGCCCGTTGCTTCTTTTACGGGTAGCCGTTGTGAGGATGCATCGATTGCTCGCCGTTTCGGTGTCGAGGCAGCACCAATGAAAGGACGGGGTCTGCTCTGCAGAGCGAATAATTGACCGCCCCGCTGTTTGTCCGGCAGGTAGGCTGCTGTGGGTGACTTCTAGGCAGACTGTGTTGGGGTCGCGCGTTCCCAAATTTGATACAGGGGCACACAGCTGCTGTTACGCGCTAAACATTGCACTTGTAACAAAGGCTTCACGCGGACAAGATCATATTCCCTGGCTGAAGTATGCACTGCAAACTGGCGACAGACTACATGCTCGATATGAATCGCGCTGTACTGACAAGTCCCGCAAGCATTTCGGCGCATGCCACTCATGAAAAGAAGCAACACCGGGCAGAACGGTAGGACGGCGCGTGCACAGATATTAGCGGGATCGTTAGCTTTGACCCGCGGTAATTAGTTTTCCTTCTGCCCACTGTTTCTTCTCTCCATGGAGCATGCAAAACACGGTCATCCAGGCATGCTCTTCACTTGTCCGCCAAGAAAGCCTTATCAGACGACTATACCGCGCGAGACTATGCACAATGCATTCTTAGGAGCCAACTAGCGCCACCTGTCGCCGTCAGTCGCGAACGCACCTTAATTCGATGGAACGGATACATTTATAACTAAACTAGAGTCTGGGGAGATGGCGTGCAAAAGTAATGTTACTCAAGGCGCACCTTTCTTACACGCTGCCAAATATTATAAATTGCGAACAGTGGTGGTACCTGCTAGTTCTGGCGATCAATGAAAATCAGTGGGGTGTACCAACGATTCAAAATTCTCGCTACAATTTTTGATGTTAGCTTATGTAACAGTTGGTGGCTGCCACGCGTACTTGAAGCGTTTCTATAATTTTTCTGGGCCAACTCTACCTTAGTGATTCAAACTCTGCTGGGCTTTATCCAACGTTCCTTTCATTGTGAGTGAAGAACTTCGTTGACGAAAACACCGAATCTTGCTTTTCATTAAGGGAAAAGAAGTCGATATAGCGATTTTCGGTCGAAAATTTTCTTTGCATTTATTGCTCCAGTCGACATTCGGAGAACTTTGGAGAGCATCCGCAAAGTTTGATTTTGATCTGTGAACGCGAAAACGAGTAATCCGCTTTAATGTAACCACCGCAGTCGCGCGTGACGCATGTGTGTTCATGTGGTCGCGAGAATAATCTTTAAGCGTGCTTGATGGACTCTAAGAAAACAGGCTCTGCTGTTGATGCATACCTTAATATTGACTTTTTTACCACATTACGGTTCCTGTGGCCACTGTGGCGGATAATAATATATGCTGAGTTCGAAAGCAACTTATAATCATTATAAACATTGTAGCAGCGTAGATAATTTCAGAAACTTCGTTTATTCAATGGTCGTATTACTTACTAAAAATCACTTTTCAGAGCGAAGATGTGGAAAGAAAACATATACAATGTTTCTTGGCGACTGCAGTAAATTCATATATTTTTCCACAATCTGATACTACTTGCCTGTTTAAAGCGATTTATTATAAAAAAAAATGAGAAAGCACGAAATGTCTCTTTTTATGTAAATATTGTTTCCCAGCATTAATAACGGGCTTAAATCTAGATGAGAATCATAAAATCTGTAGAAGCAGATGCATCACTAAAGTAAAACCGCGGATTTTGTTCATATTTCTCATCTTTCCCTAGCTTCCAGCCTGAGTCCCGCTAATCCCCATAAAGCAGCACACAAGCCCCGCTAAAGGCCCGCATCGCTGGGCGCGAAGTGCACCGGTCGATCAGTTATCAGGTTCGCGCGAAATGGGTGCCTCCTGCGCGACACGACTGCTTCCTAAGGGAGAAAGGCGAGGACTAGGCGCCATGCATCAGGTGACGGTGACATTCGTTAGGGTGGGCTATCAAATAAATAAGACAAACAGTGCCTTGCCAGCATTTCCTAAGGCGCAACGGGCTGTCAGTGCGACCACAATCGCTGCCAGCACACGTCTGACACCTGCGTCACTCCTGCGGGGAGAAAGAGCAGGCGACGATTATTCCCGGTGTTGCCGTATGGTCCTCGAAGAGGACGAACACTGAGGTGGAAGTTTGCCGATGACAAAGCGCTTTTAAGAAAAGGCAGAATCACCCAGCTCTATATATGGCTTCCCTAATTGAAGCACCCAGCTTGATATATATATATATATATATATATATATCAGAGAAGGCATATGAAATGAGCGGCTCAATTGACAAACATATTAAGGAAGCCAACAGTCACCGACACCAAGGTGCACAGGGGAATGTTTCTAATTTGTTTTTTTAATTTGTAGTGCCAATCAATTAGTTCAAAAAAATTTCTTATAAAGCCGCAGAAAAAAACAACTATGCCGCCGGTGGGATCCGAACCCACGACCTCCGAATATCGCGTCCGGTGCTCTGCCAACTGAGCTATGGCGACGGCTGTCCAATCTGCTGCTTTCATGAGTATTTATGTCGTGCGTGTAAGCAAACCTTGAGAGTGTTCACCAGCGCCACCCTCGTCCTTTGCGGTGGACGCAGCACGTCCTGTAATACCGCGAGCGTGACGTAGAACGTCATCTAACGGCGGGGGCGGGAACTGTGCGAGAACCCTCTTATGCTACCTATGGCATCAAAACTGCCAGAACCGAGACCCTGTTAAGCTATTAGCAGAGAAGGCATATGAAATGAGGGGCTCGTTTGACAAACATATTAAGGAAGCTAACAGTCACCGAAACGAAGGTGCATAGAGGAATATTTTTCTATTTTTTTAATTTCTGAAGCTAATCAATTGGTTTTAAAGAAAATTACTTATAAACCAGCAGAAAAAACAACCATGCCGCCGGTGGGATCCGAACCCACGACCTCCGAATATCGCGTCCGGTGCTCTACCAACTGAGCTACGGCGACGGCTGTCCAATCTGCTGCTTTCATGGGTATTAATGACTCGCGTGTAAGCAAACCTTGAGATTGTTCACCAGCGCCACCCTCGTACTTAGCGGTGGACGTAGCCCGTCCTGTAATACCGCGAGTGTGACGTTGAACGTCATCAAACGGCGGGGGCAGAAACTGTGCGAGAACCCTCTTAAGCTACCTATGGCATCAAGACTGCCAGAACCGAGACCCCGTTAAGCTATTAGCAGAGAAGGCAAATTAAGTGAGGGGCTCGTTTGACAAACATATTAAGGAAGCCAACAGTCACCGAAACCAAGGTGCACAGGGGAATGTTTCGAATTTTTTTTATTTGTAGTGCCAATCAACAAAACAAGAAGCAAATGGATGCTGCAAAGAAGATGGGCACAAAAGAAGAAATACTAGGAAAGAGACAAAAAAACAGGGTAAAAGAACAGCGCGCTGTCCCCTGCCGCCCACCGAGCAGCCGTGGGCAGCCGGCCCGAGACAAAAAAAAAGAAAAACGAGGAGCGGGAGGGGATAATAGCCACCCATAAAGCCAACAGAGTGGCGGCGAATAAGGTGCACAGAAAGAGACGGTGACGGAATCGTCCAACAGATAAAAATTATACATGCGTGCACTCGCGTGCCCCGGCCATAAAGAGTAAACAAATAAACAGAATAAACTGCAGACAGGGCACGAGGCTTCCGTCATCTGGAACCTCTTGGGCACCCAGAGTCAAGGCCGAATCAGAGGCGCCGTGAGATTAACTAGACGCACGTGCACTGTGCATGAAAACACCCAGACACACACAAAAGAAAAAAGGTGGCAAAACTTCGGAGTTTGGGAAAGTGTTATGTGGAGGGTAAATGCGAATAGCGGGAGCATTTAAGCGAGGGTTCTTCAATTGCGCCCCGCTCGGCAAGGTAGTTGAACTGGGAAGATAGTGCTGGGATGGGGTGGGGGATGAAGAAATTTGTGTAAGCTTGAAAAAGATGCCGCTGGCGAGATACGGCCGAGGTATATCAAGCTGGCACTCGTACGGTCAGCACTGGCTGTGCAAGGGGCGGATGGAGGACAATACACCTGTACTTTCATTAATGTCGTGAGGAATTGTTTCAAATTTGTAAATGAAGTACGACTCACGTTGTTCTCTTTCCCGGGTGTTGTGGAACCCACCCTGTAGGACTGTTAACTTAATTGCATCAAGTGGGTGGTTTCGCTCCTTAATATGTTTTGACAAGGGAAGGTTGGGTACGGATAAGATATGCGCGCGGTGGTTATTAAAGCGAATTCGTAGAGGGTTGACGGTCTGTCCAATGTACTGCATACTGCACACACTGCATTCTAGGAGGTATATTACGTTGCAGGAATCACAATCGAAGTTGCCATTAATTTCCCATTTGAAGCCTGAAGCTGTGCTTACTGCACATCTTTATGTTTGTATGTGTTTGCAGACCTGGCATCTACTTTTCCCACAGGGCCGGCACCCCAAAACCGGCTGGTTATTTGTTTTTGAGTGTACTAGAATATTTTTAATGTTTTTTGGTCGTCTGTAGACCGCGTGAGGGGGAGCAGTGAAAATTTTGGTGAGGCGCTCGCTTTATTCGACAATGTTGAAATGTTTTTTGAGGATTTTGTTTACATTAGGCGGGTTGCTGGTGAAGGTAAGTACGGGATTTGCCCGATGATCTGTTTCCTCGTTGTAGCGACGTCCCTCCAGTATTTTCTCTCGGTTGAGTTTAGATGCCTTTTCAATGCCATCGTCGACAATGGCGGGGGGGGGGGGGGGGGTATCGTTGCTTAATGAGGACTTCTCGCATGCGCTTGGAATTTTTTACGAAGTCCTCATCTTGAGAACATATTCTTTTAAATCGACGTGCCTGAGTGTATGGGATGCTTGTTTTAGAGTGACGAGGGTGGCAGCTTTGGAAGTGTACGTATTGTTAGCGGTCCGTCGATTTTCTATATACACCGGTGGTAAGAGAGCCTTCGTTTACCGAAATCTCAACATCTAGGAAGTTAATTGTGTTGTTGGAGCACGCGTAAGTGAAATATATGTTAGAGTGAACGAGGTTGAAGATTTCAATAAACTGTACGAGTTCTTGCTCTGTGTCAGTCCATAATATAAAAGGTGTCATCCAAGTAGCGTTTGTATAGGGTGGGCTTAACGGGGCAATCTTTCAAAAATTTAGATTTAGTACTATGCTTGAAGATGTTGGCGTAGGTGGGGGCCATCCTTGTACTCATGGCTGTGCCGTTATCTTCTAAGTAGTACTGATTGTTGAAATTGAAGTAGTTATATTCGAGCAAAATTTTCGCCAGTATTTCCAAAACACGTGGAGCACGGGATTCCTCCTTTCTGTTTTGTTCATACGCTTCGATCAAAGATTTGATGCCATCGGAATGAGGAATGTTTTTGTAGAGAGAGACTAAATCTAATGTTGCCAGGAAGGCTCCTTCCGGGAGTTTGAGACCTGCTATTGCGCGAAGGAAATGGTTTGTGTCACGTGTGTAGGATGCGTGTGTTGTTTGAATATGTCTAATTAGTGTGCCAATGTAACTGGAAATTTTTCCGTAACCGTGCCGATGCCGGATACTATAGGGCGGCCAGGATTATTTTTTTGTGGAATTTCGGTAACATGTAGAATCGGCCTGGCGAAGGGTGTGGTTCGGTGAGGGCTTTAGATAACCGTAGGAATAAGCCCCCATTCTTCGCAAGTTGATCCAGAGTCTCTGCTACAAAATGTTGGTATTGCGGAGTTGGGTCTGCTTCAAGATGTTAATAGAAACAAATATTAGAGAGTTGTCTCAAGCCTTCTTCAATGTATTTTTCGCTCTCCATGACAACTATACCACCTCCCTTATCCGCCGGCTTTATGATTATATCTGTTCTTCTGCTGAGAGCCTCCAATGCATCCCGTTCGTTTTTAGACAAGTTCTGCCTCCCTGGAGTGTGGTTCTTGTAGGCGTAAATTATGTCCTGGACGACGATAATGTACATTTCAAAGTGTTTGTCTGTTCCTATATAAGGAGTCCAGTGGTGGTTAGTAACGAAGAATTGTCTGCTATCCGCGGTAACCTGTGCCCTATCAAAAAATATTCTCGGAGTCGCAACACTCGGGCAAAGTTGTTCAAATCTTTTAACACCAAGAATTCGTTGTATTTACCGGTGGTAGTTTAAAATGTAAGGCCTCGAGAGAGGACAGATCGTTCTTCCGTCGTTAGGGTCCTTGTTGACAGATTAATGCTATTATGCTAGAAAACAAAGTCGGTGCTTGCCACTGCAGGATTATTATTAGTAGCTGCTTTCATTCCAGATCGTTCTACGCGTGTTTTTTTAACCGTTGATGTTTGTGCCGTTCTACTGGATTTATTGTTGGAGCTTATTGTAATAGTGGGGTCAATATCAGTAGCTGCCTCCGTTCTTGATTCTTTTTCGCTTGTTATTGAATTTGACCACGCGAGGTGTGGAGCCCCGTGTCGAATGATTTTTTTGCGTCTAGACTCGCGTACCTCAGTCGCTCTCTTTTTCTCAAAGAGCATAAGCTCTGTGGCCTCCGGCGCGGTAAGCGGAATTTGTTGACGAGCGCGACTGTCTTCCATTCTCAGAGCCACTAACGCCTTCTCAAAGTGGGCAATGGTAACTAGAAGCAATTAGGCAGATTGTAGTATACGATTCCAATTATCCTTCTCTTCACACAGGTCAATTATTGATGGCGTTAACGACACTAGTAAACCTTTTGGTACAATTTTTGATATAAGATAGGCCTTTAGGCTCTGAATATACACTTCATGCCTAATTCGTTTATCCACACTGCTTCTTAGTTTTAAAAATTTGAAGTTATTTCAGGAAGGCTGTCGGTGGGATGAGCGAGAGAGAATCGGCGTACCCACGCGGCCTGAATGTCATTGTTGACGAACCCGTTGTGCCGAACCGCATCGCTTGAGGAGATCGTAGCGTGACAGAGGGGTGCTGGGAAGTTCTTTCCGGCCGGATATTGTATGAACCAGGCCCTCCACCGTGGAAGGCAGCTCACGCTGCGCTGCACTAGAAGGGTCTGATGCTCCGCCTGGGCATGCTGGAGTACTAGCGCCACTCGCTCCGGATTTCGATGTTGTGCTGGGAGTGGTGGGGGTATACACTTGGTTGGCCTTAGATGGAGGTTGCAGCTGGTGGGTTCCAGCGGATAAGCTTGTTGCTGAAGTGGGTCTCTCAGCGATGCTGTCTCGTGTGGCGCCCCTGGGCGTCTTTGGGGTTGCGGGAACAACTTTACTGTCTAATTTTGGTAAGAGGTGGTGGCCGCGTTGTTGTCGGCAGTAGAGCTCTGCGTTGGGTCACGGTTGCTCTTGCACTGGCCATATCGAAGAAGAGCTCTGGGTTTTCTTGCAGTTTTCTGGGACGGCATACTTGTAGGGCCAGTGTTTTACCCTCCTCTACTTGTCGATACGTCTCCGCGATGATCTTGAACTGTGGGTCTCCGGCTTGTAAGTCGTTTTCCTGGTGGCTCTTGTGAACCTCTGAGTAGGTGCGAGCTACTCGGGTGTGACACTGCACGGGGAACCGGCTGTAATCCTCTCTTGTCGGCAGGTGGTCTTGCCATTCTGCCAGGAGAATTAGCTGGTAGTCAAGGAGGAGGTTATAAATGTGCCATGTCAAGATTGAAAGTCCAACAAAACTTGGATGAACTTCATCTGCTGATTCCCGTTTCTTTACATGCTATAATCAGCCTAGCTCATGGTGTTATTCCGCGCTAAGACCATACCTTTAAAACCGAACCCGCGTTTGCAAGCTTCACTTCCTCACAAATTTACAATTATTTCTCGCGATCTTTCACAGGAAGAAGCTGCCAGATTACGTTGTCACGTTAAATGATGATGTCTCTGCTCAAGAGCTCGGGTGTCTGAACATAAATCTCAAAAGGGAAGGTCTATTGTCTGCGTAAAATAGATTTTGTAATTTGTTTGGGCTGTTTGTCATAGTTTGTTAGTCGATTTATTATGTTGTGTCTTCTTTTTGTAATTGAAGATTTATATTGTAACGAGCCCAAAACCTCTACTCGAGGTTGGCTCACGTCAAGTGTACCAGGTGGTTTCACCAACTTGTATCCGATGGTTAGGCAGATGACCACCACTGATGTCAGCTTCTACGTCACAGGACAAAGCTTCTCGCCGCTCGAGACTTCAATGAGGACGACACTCTTCCGTGAAAGTTGTTCCTCTAGCTGCTTCTGGTGAGCGTCAAGATTATCCTGGCTGCATCCTAGTCTATCGACCTCTCTCCACAGGTAACCTGACCAGATCGGAGTTCGGAAACTGACACCCGCAGACTGCCATACTAGCTCCCCTGAGTCATTGGCATCTCATTCCACCTCGCCCTAAGCGGACGGTTGCGTCACCACCTATCGAGCAGACCTCACATCGCCTCGATCAACTACTCGCCGCCACAATGATTTCAGGCAGCATTATACATAGCGGAGACTGGGCGCTCCGCAGTTCGCATTTCTTTTCATCACGCTTTTACTTCGGTGGTACCAAAAAGACACTAGAGTCTTCCGTCGTGCATTCTGGAACCACTCTAACGTCCTTTTCTTGTCACCCAGGAGAAAAGTGGGATGAAAAGAAATTTGAACAGCAGAGTGCGCGCGCACCGCATTGTTCGTGTTTCTTTCTATCGCTGTAGTACGCCTTTGACGAAATCATCGGCACCGAAATCCTCGTAGATACCAGTGCCCAAGTTAGTGCCCTCTCTGCTACGCATCCCACCGCACTTCAAGACTGTTAGCAATATGCTTCCTGTGAACTGCACGAGTATTTTCGTGCGATGAACGGCCCGTGACGGTGAACTTGAGTTCGCTCCTCAATTATCGAAGGCGTTTGTTTTTATTTGGAGACGTTCGTTCAATTATGACTAGTCCGGACGACCTCACCCAACACGGTCTGGCTGTGAAGGCAACTACTGGTGTTGCTCCTTCTTGTTACACATTTCACTTTGTTCTGTTTGGCCTTTTGCTACGAAAGTAGCCCATTCTGACGGCCCTACCTAATTGAACTTTAGCTACTTGACATGACTTGTACCTTAATCAGGTCATAACCTGCGCGCTTTTTTCTGAACACGTCTGCTTGCACCGGCCAAACTCAGCATCTCCCGTCACTAACTTGAGCACATGCTCAAGCATAGCTTTACTCGGCCATATTTCAGAATTTGGGCTTTCCTTTTCACATGACCCTGATAAATACTGTGAAGTGGCGCCGATGTAGAGACAACCTGTCCCTCAGCGGCCCCGCTATCCTTGACCGATACCGCCTGTTCAAAAATGAACTTTAATACTTCATCGTATAGGAAAGCCGTTTTTTGAAAATTAATATCGTCCGCACCTAACCGCATATACTAATGAAAGAAGTCGATATTCCGAAGGCACCTATCAATCCATCTTTGGCCAGTGTTAATTTCTTCATAAGCTCTTGGACCTTCGAAATTCTTCGCAGGCAGTTCAGGGCTGCAATGACGTCGTCCTCCTTCATGCTGTCCGTATTAACCTTCCAGATAGAAGATGTAAGCACTGTACCCTGGCGGTAGACCTTTCAGCAAGAATATGGTTTCCGTGGCGCACGGAAGCCGAGACAAAAGAGAAATTGCACCACACGCATTGCATCCAAATACACTTCGTGCCTTCTTCACTCTTTCATGCTTGCAGCTTTCGCATGAGAAAGGAATTTTGGGAGCTGTGCGGGAGTATTGGCTTTTTCATATGATCACATCAGGAAGAGAGGTTACGATTTCCTCTGAAGGACCTCGGCAAAGAGTGCTCCACCCTTGTCAAATACCGACACCCGTGAGGGGACTACGCTCCAGATTCGACCGGCGTGTCGCAGTCATCACGGGTGACAGTGTGCCTGGATAAAATATTCTGATCGCGGCCCTGTTCTTCGTATAGCTCGGATTCGAAAGCCGCTTCAGTACGACAGCCGTTTATCGACCGACACGTCAACGCATCGGACGTCTGACGTGCCTGTCGCAGATCTGCTCTTTGGGGCATGACGGACGCGCTTGTGGGCTCTTATAACTTCTGGTCGACGAGTTTTGAAGGCTTTTTAGGAATTTTCCTCATCTCACGAAAGTAAAAAAAAGAGTGACATTGTCTCATGACTGCACAGAACAAAAAGGTTAAAGACAGAACTATGTCCTTTTCACGCAGTAAATTTAGAGATGTCAAATATACAATTCCCTAAGTGACAGATTTGGCAGCATACTTAGGTATCTCAAGCCCTTGCACTACCTAACGTGTTGTGCATAGTCATACTACTTGGTAATCGTATTTCGAGCAGTGGTCTGTTTGTTTCACTTTCACATGGCACAAGGCCACATTGAGGAGGACCACATACGAGATGCAAATGGTTCTTCCGGGCATGAGAATGACTATGAACGTTTTAATTTTAGGTTATTGCAGAGCGCTCTGCTTTCGATCATATATGCGCCTCGCCAATCATCGTGCCCGTGCCGAAGAGAACGGCGACGAATCGGGAAACATGAGCACGATCGCTGCTGCCGCGTTTCGATGGAGGAGAAAAGCGAAGGCGCCCGTGTGCTGTGCGATGTCAGTGCACGTTAAAGATCCCTAGCTGGTCTAAATTATTCCCGAGTCCTCGACTACGGCGCCTCTCCCTCAATTTCTTCTTTTACTCCCACCTTCCTCTCTTCCCTTACGGCGCGGTTCAAGTGTCCGCTAAAATATTTGACGGATACTGCGCCATTTCCTCCCCTCCCCCCCAAATAAACCAGTATCAATTTCAGCAGCCCAGGGAGCACTGAATGCTGATTTTGAAGAAACTCGAGCTTAATACTTTCGGCTGCGCTCTTAAAAACTACGTTCTTAAAAACTCGGCATAACATCGCACCGTCAGTCAACTTGTATTGTGGACAAAATGAGGGTAGTTGTTATCCTGAGGCCAGCCAACCTGCCAGTCTGTCTGGCGGCCTGCCTGCCAGTCTGCAAGCCAGCCAGCCTCCGAGCCATCCATCCTGATAGCCTGTAGCCTGGCTGCCAATCTGCTGCCAGCCTGCTGCCAGCCTGGCTGCTAGCCTGCCTGCCTACCAACCATCCTGCCAGCCAGGCTGGCATTGTATTGTAAGCACCTGAAAAGTTGTATCTCTGAAAATGATCACAACTGGCTTAATTTCGCTAAACCTGAAGCTTAGACTGTGTCCTTCGCCTCCAGGATAAGGAACTCGAGTTTCAAAAACTATTCATCGATAAAACGGCCTCTCTTAAAAAGCTCTTTTCTTTGTAGGTACTCGGCCATTTTCGTTCCATTAAAGGAGTTGAGTGTTGAAATATTCTAGCAGTGTCTGTCGTTCGATGACAAAGTCCTGGAGCTGAATGGTGCGCACCTATGTATGTATAGACCAGAGAATGATGGCAGCAAGAAGAAAAGGTAACCGTCAGATGACAATACACGCCAAAACAGAGAAATTTTTATAAGCGTCCTTCAAAAAGCTGATGTAATGTTTTCGTTCCGGATTTAGCGCGACGCTTTTCGGCGCATCGGCTTAGCGATTGCCCGCTATTTCGCGGTTGTCAACCCGTCACGTCCGCGCCAAGCGCAGGACGCACTTTTTTTTGCCCGAAGTTGGTATGCGTGGAGACCATGAAGGCGGAGCCAACGAAAGCGATGCGAAATGTGTCAGAGAAAACTGTGAAAGACGGCAGGTTGACGTGAGCAAGATTTAAAGCGGGGGACGTTCTCTCCGTCGTGTGGTGTCCTGTACGGGGTTTCTGCGGAGACCAGTATAGGTAATCCAATGATATCTAGGCGAGTTTTATATTAAAGAGGAAGCGGCAAGATTTCAAGCTTTATCCGAGCGATGTGACGGCGTTGGCCCCATAACGGCCACCGTGCAAATATCTTTTTCTCTGTTGCTCTGTTCTCTTTTCTCTCGAGGAAGGCGTCTTTGCGATGAAAACTTATTGCCCAAAGTGACCATGGCTTGCAGCTTTGAATGTGTGTTTCATTTAATTTGGAGTAGCAGGAAAAGAAAAAGCACTTTTCAAGCGCTGCTCTTCGAAAGCACTTCCGACAGTTTGCGAGTGTTCGATGTTTACAACTCGCGAGGACATTACGGGATGACATAGTAACACTGGATGACTAAACTGCCGAAAGCTGGAGAAATTAGTGTGTGTAAGGACGGTAAACATGTTTAATAATAATAATAATTGGTTTTGGAGGAAAGGAAAAGGCGCAGTATCTGTCTCATATATCGTTGGACACCTGAACCGCGCCGTAAGGGAAGGGATAAAGGAAAGAGTGAAAGAAGAAAGACGTGCCGTAGTGGAGGGCTCCGGAATAATTTCGACCACCTGGGTATCTTTAACATGCACTGACATCGCACAGCACACGGGCGCCTTAGCGTTTTTCCTCCATAAAAACGCAGCCGCCGCGGTCGGGTTCGAACCCGGGTACTCCGGATCAGTAGTCAAGCGCCCTAACCACTGAGCCACCGCGGCGGGTGAAACATGTTTTCTCATGTTTACAGTTTAGTGGTCACATAGCGCTAGTACGTTGGCACAAAAAAAATTAGAAGTTACGGTGCGGCACTGTAGTGAAACCTCCTGAACGAAGTAGAGTAAAGGGTTAGAGTGCGGCAAAAGTACAGGAAAATTTTACACTTTAGATTAAAATATAATGCATTAAAAGGAGTAGCTCACTGAGGATAGATAGTGGACACAAATAGCAAAAAACAGGAAACAGACAGTGAGGAAAGATACCAAATAGAAATTTGCTTGAATAGCACATTTATAAGTTTAAACATTGTAAGTTTAACACAGGCGGCCTTGAATAAAGCAACAACAAGCTGAGGACTACAGCACGGTAGCAACACGGACACGAAAGACGGACGCAAACACAGGCGCTGACCTAAAAACAAACCTACTCTCTTTGTCGGCCTGTAAAGAAGTTCAATGACCTGTCCCTTAGACATGCGATAATCTTATTAAACGGAAAGCCTCTTGCATGACCACGACGACACAACAAAACGTCAGCACCATCCGAGACGCACCTTTCGGCCTCACTTGTAGAGTCCAGGCTTGATATTAGTCTCACCACCGCAAGCAGTTCCGCAGCGTTCTTTCTGGGCTCCATGCAAACTTTTGGCCATGGTTGAGGAGGTGCTGAATTTCTGCTGGCGGATGTTGGCGGCGGCTCTGCCGCTGTCAGCAAAGCCGTTGCAGCAAAGCTACACATTTATAAAAATGATGTATAGACACTCTATAGACTTTTTATAGCATCTATTGCCTCCCTTAAGATACGTCTTTTTGACTATTCATAGTCTATAGACTGTCTATGGACAAATAAATATCTACTGCAAGTGTATGGCCATAAAGCTAGATTGTCTGTAGGCTTTCCATAGAATTTGTATTGCCTATAGAATGCTCTCTAGCATTTGTCTATGGTTTGGTTTATGGGGGTTTAACGTCCAAAGCGACTCAGGCTATGACGGACGCCGTAGTGAAGGTCTCCGGAACTTTCGACCACCTGGGGTTCTTTAACGTGCACTGACATCGCACAGTACACGGCCCTCTAGAATTTCGCCTCCATCGAAATTCGACCGCCGCGGCCGGGATCGAACCCGCGCCTTTAGGGTCAGCAGCCGAGCGCCATAACCACTGAGGCACCGCGTCGGCTATTTTATCTATAGGCAGTCTGTGGACTTTATAGACAGAAGTCAGTGAACAGTCTAAAGACTGTCCAAAAAACTTGTGTAAGGGAAACGCGGGCGCGAGATGAGGACCACGTGCGCGGGAGGCGAGAGAGAAAGTCACGCCTAAAACTGGCACTTTTTGTCTAAGAAGCAGGGTTTTTGATTTTTGTATTTATCGACTCTTTGGCTTAAAAAAGCGCACGCGCTCACGGCGAGGAGCACAGGCCCGTGTGAAACGGGGGTTCGCCTAAAAAGTGAGTTTTTTTATTTTTGAATTTTATGCTTGGGTTTGGAAATATTTCACTTAGAAACTGTTGTTGTATGTGCTCCAAAAAGTGAAAATTATTAATTAATCGACACTCCGCCATGAGTGCATGCTGCTTCCTGTCACGGAAAACCGAGCTGCGAAAACTGTTTTAAAAGTGCGCATGTGGGGAGTGGAATATAGCTATGCCTGGTATGCGGGCTCTGGTTTGTTTCATATGGCGTTCTTCGATTATTCTAATCCGTATTCTTTCTTTTGTCATGAGCGCTAATATGAAATTACAAGCTCGAAGATGAAATTTTAGAAGTAGCGAGCCCACAGTGGATAGACAAACGATATCCAAGATGTCGTTAGCATAAAGTTAACAAGCGACCAATCCAGTATTTTTACCCACCAAGGCGTTGGTTCATGCTGCTCGTTGGAAGTGTCTGGATAGCCTAGTAGCTTTAAATATGTATCTTTTCATCCGGTAAACATCATATCCGAAGAATACTCCTGAGAAATTCGGAAAATGGGAATCACGGCAGAGAGTACCAAGACGAGAGGCAAGCGCGTGCTATCACTGATGTAGTTAGGCTGGTGCTACTTCCTTGTGCTTTTTTTTTTCAGAGTTAAAAGAAGGCACAACCCATCTTTTAATCGTGTTCTTTTTGCAAAAGCTCGGAAACAAGATACCGTGGCTGCACATCACCGGTTTCTACGGACATCTACTATGCTACATCGCCCAGAAGCTGTAGAGATTTATGTGTCGTGTTTTGAAACGATAATTTCTTAAGTCACGATACGCTCTGCGCATGCATAACCCCGGCAATAATCAACACGCAGCTGAGAAACTTGGCACAGGGAGTCTTCAAATTTAATTGTAAGCAAGAAGGTTCTATCCAGATTAGTAGGATTAAGATATTGTTTCTGTTTGGTTAGAGACTTGGTATTGTAGAGAGCTGGGCGAGTTCGCACATAGCTGCACCTAGCATTTAGCTCTACGAACGCTAGGTCTGAAGCGCGGCTCATATTGAGAGCAGTTTCCACTTTTCTACGTAGAAAGAGCGTAATGCACGAATACCAATTCCTCTTTTCTGCACGTGGCTATCTCTCAAAACGATGAAGCTCAGCAGTGTTGTAGTTTGGTAGCCGTGTATTTCAGCCCTCGCCGGTCACCATCATTCTATCAGGAGCTTCCCTCAGGTAATGTCGCACACCTCTACAAGCAGTTCTCACACTTTCATTTTACCTAACTATGCCTATTTCGACCACTGAGCTAGCAGTAGCATAGGAATATTTTTTCAGGTAAAACGAGAGAGGGGCACAACCGCAGGTAAACGCGCTTATGCTACTCAAGAAAGAGAAAGATGCAAGTCAAAGGCAGAGGCAGTCGGGTACCATCAAAAATACAAACGCAATTTAGAAGGAGATACTTATCAGGATACAATATGCTCAACCTTTGCTTTGTCCTCATCACGCTGAAAAAAATTACAAAAGTTGAAGAATGGCGGGAAACAGCGCATACACGAATTTTCGAGCTATGAGGAGGGGGCTTGTCGCGCCATCCTGTGGCAAGTATGAAATATAACATCAATTTTAGCTTGGGTTGGGTTTCACAGGGTGGCATTCTTCACCTATCCCGCATAGTCTAATCCCGCATAGGGTGCCTCGATGCCAGCGCCGCCGTCCTAAAACCTTTGATGTGGAAAGTAGCGGCACTCTCCTCCACTTCCGCGCTTTGCTTTTCGATTACGTTCGCCCGCCGGCTGTGCGCTCTGCGTACGGTACGCTTTGAAGGCCATCGCGTGTTCGCCCGCCCGATGTGTCCGCAGGCACACGCCAGCGCGTCTAAGGTTTCGCTTTTCAAGCGCTCTGTTGTTAAGCACAACCACTGCAAAATGAACACAACCACCAGAAAGTGATGCGAGATTGTTATTGTCTATTTTCGCTCCGGCTGTTAACGTGCTTAACGTGAGTGCACAGCATTATTACAGAGTACTCCGCTCTTCTCAACACGGTAGAGTTTTTAATAGCAGAAAAATTCCGTTTGATTTGTATATTTCCCAAATATATTCTGCACATTGACGCTCCGGTGAATGGAGATTTCACCTCCATTCAACGGCGATAATACTGTTGTTTGTGACGCTGTTCTTCTGCATTCGAGGGAGGTCAAGATTGCGGTTTTTACTCTAGGATGTCTTTTCACGAGTGAAGTTTCAGGAGCACACATGGGGCGCGAAATGCAGGGACATTTTCTAAAAACTTAGAAGGCCGAAAATGTTGAATTTGGCTCCTTGGTGTGATGCGCGTCTAGTGACTTAATTGCCTCGCCAATACAAATATCGCGGCTAGCTAATATAAAGATAATTTTATTTTTAGCCTTTTCGTTAACTTTACTGATTACTGCAGAATTGAGCCCAGCGAAGGGATTGGCTTCAGATTTCTGGCTGATTCCTGTTGCCAATGAATGGTTTGATAAGTGGCGGAAAGATTATATCCTCTCGATGACTCATTTACGCTAGTCCCTCGAATGCATTTAAAGATTACTTCAGATGCCGTGCTGAATCTGCATTCGACATTCAGCACTCTAAAACGCAACCAGAAACGATGTATCCATTCTGTAACGGAGTCAGCTTAACGGAATCGTGCCTTTTTATAAACTACGGAGTGGAGCGATCTGATGTTATTTTGAAAACATCATTCAATGTAGTGTGTCAAAACTAATTCCCCCGTGACGAGTCAAAACTCGACCTAAAACACACCTTTTCTTTAACTCTCTACTCACATGGCGTTAGACCTGGGAGCCACCGTAAGGTTGCGCGCAGTCCCGAGAGCCGAACAAACGCCTTAGCCGCTCTAAAGATTAGAATCCCCTGTTATGCGTAGACAGACGATAGCATAATATCATTAGAGCTGCCACACTATAGCGCTGGGGCACACGGGAGAGAGACTGCCGTGTGCGCTATGAAAATACTCATGGTTTCTAGTCTGCACACGCCAGAACCACGAGTATTTACTAGCCAAAAAACTATAGCGTCTGTGATGAAAACACTTTTTACGCGAACACACGCTGAGATCCGGGAATCAGAGCCTTTAATAGGCGTACATGATGCGCCAATAGTAGCGAATAGAACAGACGCAGCCATGTCATCAAATAGAAAGGATAGGGTGGAAAACGACGCACAATGATCAGCGAATTATGCACGATTATCAGCTTGCTGCAGATCTTGCAATAACTTTCAAGCATACACACTAGTTTCGGATCCCAGAAATGCACAGAACTTAGCGGAGGACAGTGTGCTTTGCCGGAACAAAGTCCTTAAGGGCGATGTAATTAACGCCCTTTTTTCTACGGCTGACGTCATTTTTTTTTTCTCGAGTAACCACGAACAGCACGAAGACATTTTCACTCAGGCTTGTGTTGTGTTTACAGAGGCCCAGTCTCATAAACTAGAACCGGACTTATCCGCTAGAAATGCCGAAGTGGAGTAATGAGAAATGAAATCTACAACCAACAACACACTGCGATCTGCTGTCAGACCACAAAGAATCAGGAGGACGTGTGTCATCGGCTGCAAATGGGAAATAAACATTACCTATTGTTACAGGATGAAATCAAGGTCAGGAATATCCACATCCTAGACACTAGAAATGCATACATTGAAGCATTAAACATACCCTACACTATTTTTTTACCTTTCGAAAACAACGACTATCATAAATTCCTGGAAAACAGAGCTTCGCCAAATAAAGGGCCAAGTGCGGGTCAATGAAGCCACGCGCAGATTTCAAGGACTAAATGTTATCAGTCCCCGCTGTCATACTGGGTCCGCTGTGCCACCAACTTTCATATTGCTGCTTTGTAAAATGTGACCTTCTGCCGCCGAAGTCTGCGAGAGTACCCAACAGATAAAAAATAACGAAGTAAAGTTGTTCACGGACAACTGCATATTTGCTATTCGTGTGGAGGCCAAAACTGGCACTTCAAGACAGGCTTAGCAGCATCGGAGCAATTTGTAGATGAGAATGCAGCAGTATTTCTACGGCGCTTAAATAAACGTGTATAAGGCTGAGTTGAGTGTTGTGCCTAATGATACATGTAGTTTCATTTTGTTGCTCTAGGTATACGGTCTCACTCTGTTTGGCAGGGAAATGGTTCTCTGAAAAGGCAAAGCGCTGGGCGGCGTGGGTGCAGCAGTTCTATCGTTGCACTAATCGGAAACAAAACACCACAAACGCAGCGGCAGCGGCGAGGAAACTATAGATCGCACCGATACGTCGCCAAAAGGAACCGAGTGAAGGAACAATGAAGGAAGTGCTAGCTGCGAGGCTGTGCGTCAATACGCGCAGTTTGAAGACAGTGGTTTGATTCCCACCACCAAAATGCGCGTTCATAGAGCGTTAGCACATGTTAATGGTTATCCTTATTGGTTTGCCGCTTCGTGTTTTGTCTTCTCTGTCTGTATGATGTGTGCTATGGTTGTGTGTGTTCCGGCGTTTTGTGATACACCACTCGACACTCTTCTGGACTGTGATTCATCACGCGCAAAGAGCGTAGGTGACATTTCTGTTGACAATTTTTTTTTTCGGAGGGGGGGGGGGGGGGGGCGGGTCATTATCTGGGGCGTATTGTAGCAGCCTTTTTTGAGCCCCTGTGAATACCCGTATGGAATAATCATGTTGCACTGTGAAGAAAACTGGTCGTCGTCAGTGTAAATGTCACTCAGCCCTTCTGTTTTTAAGCTTGCATCAGTGTACTTAAATTGTTTTATATATATATATATATAGCCGGGCACACCGCGCGATCCCCGGAGCCCAGGCAACCGATGAAGATGATGGCGATTGACCGATGAAAGAGGTGCGAATTCGCGCACAGCGCTCACACAAATATTCCTCCGCAAGAAAAGTGGCCAACCTGGCCGCGGATTAATTAGAAGACTGGCGACGGGTGTAGAGCTTCGTACGCGATACGTGAACCAACTTTTGCGAGTGGCGACGGCGGTCGATCGCGGGGTGCAAGGGAACAACGGCGTAGTCGACGGGAGATGTTTGCTGGACTACAGTATAAGGTCCGATACAGCGCTGCAGAAACTTTTCGCACAATCCTGGCATGACTTCGGGTGTCCAGAGAAGGACCTCATCACCGGGTCTCCAGGAGACAGCATGGTGGTGCAAGTCATAGCAGTGTTTGCAGTCTTGCCGAGCGGCTTCGGTGTTGACGCGGGCGAGGTGGCGACAATGGGCCATCCGAGACGGAGATGCGGGCGCAGAAAAGAAGGTGGTATCAAGCACTGAGGATGGGACCAAGAAGAAAGGGCTGCAGCCAGTGGTGAGCTGAACTGCTGAATTGTAGGAAAATGCGACGAAGAGCAAAGTGTTGTCCCAGTTCTTGTGATCAGGCCGAATGTACATAGATATCATGTCAGACAATGTACGGTGAAAGCTCGCGATGAGACCGTTGGTTTGAGGAGGACAGCTAAAAGAAATCTTGTGGACAGTGTTGGTTTCGCGGAAGACCTCTTCAAGCACATGGGACAAAAATATCTTCACATGGTCGCAAATCAGGATACGAGGAGCACCATGGCGCAACACTATCGCACGCAAGAAAATGTCTGCGACTTCAGAAGCGGCCTCGGAGTGAAGCGGGGCTGTTTCAGCATACCGCTTCAGGTGGCCAATGGTGGTGACAACCCAACGGTTGCCGCCTGGCGTAAGGGGAAGGGGACCAAACAAGCCGATGACGACTGTGTCAAAAGGCACGGATGGGCAAGGAAAAGGCTGTAGGAAGCCGGCAGGAACCGATATTGACCGCTTTCAACGCTGACGAGACACGCAGGAAGATATGTATTTGGCGACGTAGTAGAGAGCCTAGGCCAGAAGTAGCGGCTCTTGATAAGGTCATACGTCTTCAGGTGACCTAAATTACCGGCAGAGGCTTCGTCGTGGTAAGCCTCCAAAACTTGAAGACGAAGGCAGCGAGGCACAACGGGAACCCACCGGTGACCTGTAGGGTGGTAGGTGTAGCGGTAGAGTGTGTAGTGCTGAAATCTGAACTGGCGAAGCTGCTGGCGCGAACGACTGTTGGGTGCCGCTGATTGACCCCCGGAGAAGAGCGATGATTGTGCGGCAGTATGGATCAACCTGCTGATGGGAGAGAAAATCGGCGTCGACGTCGAGTGGCGCAACAACAACGGGTACAAAATCCAGAGGGAGCTCGGACGTCTGATGTGAAGGGCACGTTGTAAAAGGGGCCGCAGCGTGAGTCCGGGAATCAGGCAACGGGCAACGAGAGGGGGCGTCAACGTCGAGGTGTATTTTTCCGAATTTGTAGGTGATAGTGAAGATTTACTCCTGAAGACGTAGCATACAGCGACCCAAACGGCCGGTCAAGCCCTTCAATGTCGACAGCCAACAGAGCGCGTGATGATCGGTGATAATGGTGAAGTGACGGCCGTACAAGTACGGACGAAATTTCAGGATAGCCCAAACAGCGGCGAGACATTCTTGCTCTGTGATGGTGTAGTTACGCTCAGCTGTATTAAGAGAACGGGTGGCGTATGCTACAACGTGCTCTTGGAACGCCTCGTTGCGTTTTAAGAGAACAGCACCGAGGCCTTGTCCACTGGCGTCGGTATAAGGAATGGCTGGCGCTGCCTCATCAAAATGGCGAAGCACTGGCGTTGAAGTGAGCGCCTGCTTGAGGGCGGCTTGGAAGGCCTTTTCGCACTCAGTGAACCACAAATAAAGCGCCTCAGAAGTCAAAAGGTTGTGGAATGGGGACGCTATGGATGTGACATTACTGATAAAAAGGCGGAATTAGGACGCTAAGCTCAGAAAGCTGCGTAGTTCTTTGAGACGTTGGGGGCGAGGAAAACTGAAGACAGCGGCAATTTTATCACGATCGGGTCGGATTCCGGCCTTACTCACAACGTGGTCGAGCATGTTTTTGGTCTGATTTGCAAAGGGGCACTTCTTGGTATTTATTTGAACTCCGAATTTTGCAAGGCACATGTGAACTTCGTTGAGATGGTGCAAGTGCTAGGAGAAGTCAGACGAGAAGATGATAATATCGTTGAGATAGCAAAGGCAGGTTTTCCATTTCATGCCTCGTAGCACGGCGTCAATCATGCGCTCAAATGTCGCTGGGGCAATGCACAGTGCGAAAAGTATCACATTGAATTCGTAAAGACCATCGGGGGTAAGAAAGGCGGTCTTCTCCTTGTCTAATTTGTGTTTGTGGATTTGCCAATATCCCAAGCGGAGGTCGAGGCTCGAAAATTATTCAGCGCCTTGGAGGCAGTCCAACGCGTCGTCGATGAGAGGCAGCGGGTAGACATCTTTATGGGTTATCTTGTTATGGGCGCCGTACAATAGCTGAGCCGCCCGCCTTTACGCTATGGGACGTTACAGAAGTCTGGCCTAAAGCGGACGTGCACACATCAAAGAGTTTTGGTGGTTCATAACGACTTTCAGTAAGGCTGCTGACTGCTCAGACGTAAGGTCAGGGCTGATAGCGGCCGCGAGCTCAGAGGAAGAACACAGAGCGGGAGTACCAGCTGGTAGCCAAGCACATGAAGTCGGGTCGGTGTCGAGAGGGACAGGTTAGCCCTTAAAGAGAAAACCAATAGTGGCTCCTTTCGGTAGTAACATGAACTGGCTGGTAGAGTTCAGCGCCTTCACGGCCGCGCAACCACGAACGAAGCATGTGTGGCAAGAGGCAAGAGCGATGCCTTGGGAGGTCCAGCGTGGGGGCGGCACGACTAAGGCATCACCGTCGAAAGCGTAGTCTAAAGTGGAAATGATGAGCTATTCAAGGCCAGGGGACAGAGTCAAGTCGACGGCAGCGACCACACGCGATGGCGAACGGTCAGACGAGGATGCCAAGTCGGGATCTGCTGTGTGGATGAGGGCAGAAGCCGACGACAAGAAGACCCAGCCCAGGATTATCGGATAACGCCAGGTGGAAGAACAAAAAATTTAATATGATAGCGCTGGCTATCGATGAAAACGCGCGCAGTGTATTGGCCAGCGGGGTGGATGAGTGTGCCGTTGGCTCCACGGAGGGGCGCACCGGTGTATGGAGTTGTGACTTTGCGCCGGCGGGAATACAAGGCAAGGTTAATGATGGAGAAAACGGTATCCGTGTTGATGAGAGATTGAGTCGACGCCCCTTCCACAGGCGCTGTTAACATACTCGAAAGGCGGTCGGGAGAAATTTTACAATTCGCAAGGCAAGCAGCTTTGCCTCCAAGAACTGCTTCGTATAGTTTTCCGGGCTACGAGCGAAGGCCTGTGTGGCGGGACGAAGAGGCGATGAGCGGCGAAAAGGTGAAGGGGAGTAGCGGCGAGTAGAACTGGAGGGCCGAGTTACATCATGGAAGTATGGAGGTAACGGAGAGCGACGGGAGGATTCGAAGAACGGCGCGGTAGAAGTATTAGGCTGGCGCACACGTGCACGTTCCTAGGAAGCATAAACGCGTCGTTCATCTTGCTGTCGCCGGCGACAGACGCGGGAAACATGACCGCGGATCCCGCAGTAGTAGCAGATAGGACGGGAAGTACGCCAGGCTGGAGCATAATGTGTTGCTGGGGGACACGGAGCCGCGGCAGCCACGTGACCACAGACAGGCGTTGGACAACGCGGCCGGACCGGGGTGTGTGTCCTCGAGGCAATGGCGGCATAGGTGGGCCGGCGAGAAGGTGTGTGAGGGGTGCACGGCTGGGGCCACGGCGCAGGTGAAGGCGGCCAGCTCGTCTTAGATGACGGTGCGCAAGTCAGGTGTAGCAGGCGGGATATTAAAGGTCGGAGGGGCGAGAGCGGTGGTCTTCCCGCAGAGTTCTTTGCGTATCAGGGAACGGATGACGGAACGCAGGTTTCCATCGACGAGGACGTAGCCACCACTGGGGTCTGGCTGAAGGCGGCATGACTGCAGCTCGTCCAGGCGCTGGCATGCGGAGGTAGTGGCAGATACGCTGGAGGGGTTTTGGGCTATCAAGGCATTAAAAGCAACGGTCCTGATGTCCTTAAGAATGTGGCGGACGCGCTCTGACTCAGGCATGTCAGCACTAACGCGGCAGCAAAGAGCAAGAACGTCTTCGATGAAATATGTGTAGGACTCCCCAAGCTGCTGCAGGCTCGCGGCGAGCTTCTTCCTGGCTAGCTCAGAGTGGCCTGTCGCGGTGCCGAAAATTTGCCGCACCTGCTGTGTGAATGTAGGCCAGTCGGAGATGTCATCTTCGTGATTAAGGAACGAAGGCTTTGCGACGTCAATCAAGTACAAGACAACATTCAGCAGCTTGTGGAAGTCATCCAACCGGTTGAACGTACTGACCCTGGTGTAGTTGTCGAGCTAGTCGTCAACGTCGTCGCTATGAAGTACGGCGAAGACCTAAGGGTCGCGCTGGCGGCTTGTGGCGGTCCAGGATGGGACAGCCGCAGGAACCGGTCGAGTCGACGGAGGTTAGCGTGTTCCGTTGCCTTCCTCCGTAGCTGAGGACTGCAGACGCAAACGACGGCCTGATCAGGGATTGAGGGAGAGGGAAATGCGGGTCCAAAGCGAGAGGTAGGGGATACGAATAGCACCTCCGCCACTTGTGAGCCACTGCTTGCACAGACGCCTTTATTCGGGAACAGCCAGGCACTCAGCGCGCGGTCCCCGGAGCCCAGGAAAGCGATCATGATGATGATGATATCCCCATCATAATCATCGGTAGAGTGGTGTATATATATATATATATATATATATATATATATATATATATATATATATATATATATATATATATATATATATATATATAAGGTCTTCTATATATCTGTATAAGGTCTTCTTGTTCGAGAAATACGAACGAAAACTGATTTATCCATAACTTTTTGGCCGGGGCCCGACCTTCCTCAGGTAACGCGATGGTAATAAGGACGCAGTAAGAGCTAAATTAGCCAACAAAATTGACAATCACTAATAAGAATCGTAAAAGTAAGGATGTAATTCTCGTGTTCAAAAACTTTCGAAAATAAAGAAGAAATATGAACAGAAACGTAGTACTTCTTGGTGAAGAGTGAACTGTTACAATTCTCTGCAATGCGAATCCCGAATATGGGCAGGGGGGGGGGGGGGTGTTTACGGTGTAAAAATATTGATTCATTGAGAGCCGCGCTGGGACTACCCCGCCTGTGCAAGAATAAATTAAAACTGGGGTGTGTTGCTTTGCCGCTGACACGCATCGAGCACTGTCACTACATCATCATCATCATTAGCCTGACTGCGCCCACTGCAGGGAAAGGAGTCTCCCATCTTTTTCCTATTAACGCTGTCTTTTGCCAGCTGCCGCCACAGTATCCCCGTAAATCTTAATCTCATCCGGCGAACAAACATTCTGCCGCCCGCTGCTACGCTCGCCTTCTCTTGGAATCCACTGAGTCACTCTTAAGAACCAGCGGTTATCTTCCATTCGCATTACATACCCTGCCGAAGCCCATTTCTTCTAGATTTTGACAATCTGTCAATACCCCGCGCTTAATGACATCATTGTCGAAATCAAGAGAAATAAATTGGATATAGCTACCTGCCTACATACCTACACACCTACATATACTTATACCTTAATGGAATCGCTTCTTTACACTTGTCTTTCTTACCAATGCCAAGGACACCGACCAAGTGATGAATGTCTACTTCATGCGACACCCCATCCATCGAGCGAGCTTCCTGCGATCGCCCTAGGCTTCCTTCCCTAGCTTACAAGGGCTTCTTGAAGGGTTTTCTGGACTGCGTTGTTGTTGCTGTTGTCATCAAAGAGATAATGCGTGTACCCAGTGCGGTGATTGGGCAATACATAGGCGGTGACTGGCAGGTGCTGAAAACGTTAAAAAGGAATGGTGATGTGATGATTTAAATGAACAATCATCACTGTGAGACAACAATCACTGTGAGACCGGTGACTGATAATGGGAATGTGGCTAAAGGTGCCATATTTAAGAAGCCTTGGCCAGAAATTATTTTAAACCGGGTAGTCAGAAGATAGAATTAATTAATATTATAGGATCGCGATGTTTCGTGTCTAGAAAGAAAGTTTGAATGGCAGAGAACACATCCCTGTAGCAGTACTCAAGGGAGGAATGACCAAGAGAGAGAACAACCCCAGCATATAGACATAGACCGCGCTGTCGTAAAGGGCGGTCTAGAAGGCGCAACCGTAAACAGTAGAAGCGGCGACCGATGGACAACGAGTACGTGATCTATCGTTTCATGTTAAGCGTGGATAGAATCCCTCTTATGCGATCCATATCTCTCGGAACTGCTTTTTCCACCGCCGCCCTTATCGCTTGCGATAAGGTGAAATCCACAACAGTTTTAAGCCGCCCAGCCACACTGGAATAGCCAGATGCCCTATCCTTTACAGCAGCAAATGCTTCTCGTCCTGTGCACGGGGAAGGAATGCACGGGATTGAAAGTTAAAAGAAGGAGTGAAGCACCGTTGCGCTGAGGTAGTCGCACAGGTTGCTAATGAAGCGGTTGTCCATAGTCCACTTCACGCAGTCACTTTCGCGGTTCCACCGCAGGCCCACCTCCCTGAGGAGCCGTTTTCTGATAGCAGCCGTCGCTGGGCACGTCCACAACAAGTGCCGCACATCACAAATGTCCGGTGCAGCGCTACAGTGAGGGCACCTGTCAGGTGCTGGCAGATCTTTGGCCCGCCACCGATGACGGACAGATGGTGTCAGAGCCGCCCCTGCCCGAATCCGGCGCACGGATACCTCCTCCTGCAGAGTAAGACTACGGGAGAGAGGGTGCGAACACGGAGGAATCAGACCGCGTGTTCGCTGGCGCAGAACTTCGGAATCGGAAACATGGGACAGGAACGGACCTGGGGGAAGAGGGGACGGTGGCGGATCGTCTAATGTATGAAGATGAGTCGTAGCATCCGCTTGAATGTTACTTGGATCCTGGGCATGACCGCGAATCCAGTGTATGGCACAGGACATGGATAATTTGCGCAGAGCACATGAATTGATTGTGAAATCTGGAACGTTCGTCGAACAGCCGTAAGCTGTTTAAGGGCGGCGCGGGAGTCGGTGTAAATATGAACTGTATTGAATGTTGGAACGAGCGGAAGGGAAGCAATGGCATTATAAATGGCTTGAAGCTCGAATGCCAGGGGAGTGCACGTATCCGCAGTATACGTCGCGCGAGAGTTGAGATGCGGATGAGATGGACTATACACAGCAGTAACTCCCCTCTCTGCAGAATGTGATGCATCCGTGTATAATATGCACCCTTCAGGCAGATACGCTGCTGATACCGACGGGGAAACAGTGGGGCGATTGTCAGTGAGCTGGCAATAGGACCACGGTGGAAGTGTCTTTAAACGATGAAGTTTGAGAGACTGTTTTCGAGCTCTATTTGCCACCCGTTGGTAGATGATTTCACTAAGTGTATTAAGTTGGGCGAACTCCTGTAGCACAGGTAAGGGTAATAAACGAGGCAGATATGTTATGACGCGCATAGCCTCATGATTGATAGCTTCAAGGGAGTCCCACTGTCTGCGGGTGAGACGTTGAAATTGTGCCTGATATACTATCCGTGGCTGCAGGATAGAACGCACAAGCTTGAGGGCCGTATGAGCACGTGCGCCACCAGAGCGCATAGCTATGCGACGAATCAGACCAAGAGTAGCGTTAGCCGATTTACGGGTGGCTGTCAGCCACGGGGTGCCAGTCCCAGATGTATGGAGGAGAAGACCAAGAATACGAACAGTTTCTACCTGAGGAATCCGAGAATTATTTACCTTAAAATTTAAAGAGGGAGCTTTCCGTAAGCCGGCTTTATTTCCAATTCGAATGAAGCATGATTTAGTAGGAGATAGTGTTAGACCCAGAGGTGGGAGGCGAGATGTCAATACATCCAGCGCGTGTTGAAGGACCGACTAATGAATAGACGCATCTGGATGACAGCCCCACAAGGTTATATCATAGGCATACGCAAGCACGCGGATAGAAGGGAAAGATTCTAGGGCTCGAACAAGAGGAATTAAAGCCACATTAAATAATGTGTGGGCGAGAACGGAGCCCTGCGGGACACCTCTATTGGAAGTGAAGTTACCAAAGGGCTTTCTGTGGACACGCACGCTGAAGGCTCGATTTGCTAAAAAGGCGTGAATAGAGAGGAGGGACCGGTGAGGGAGACCAAGAGTTTGAAGGGAGGCAAGAACGGCAGAGTGAAGGATGTTATCATATGCCTTTCTTATGTCTGTAGCGATTATGGTTCGTACAAGGTGACTCTGCGGAGAGTGGTCAAGCACGTCAGCAGCCAAAGTAGCAAGGCCGTCCTCCGTTCCAATTTGTGGGCGGAAAGCAATTTGGGAATCTGGGGGACAATCATGGGATTCCCGCCACCACGACAAGCGTGCGGCTAGAATGTTTTCATAAAGCTTGCAGATGGTAGGCGTAAGGGAAATTGGACGAAGCGCCGAGAGAGATACTGGAGGCTGACCTGACTTGGGTATTGGAACCACAATAGAATGCTTCCAGTCTCCCGGCATGACGCCAGAAAGCCACACTTCGTTAAAAGTATCAAGTAGGGTTTGCAAAGCCCTCCCTCCAAGTTACGGAATAATAAGTTAGGTATGCTGTCGTGCCCGGGAGTAGTAGTAGTTTTTAAACGTTCAATGGATGCCAGCAGCTCTGTCATGGTGAGGTCAGAAGTAATCCTATCGGAGGGCTCTGTAACCGATAAGTCAGGTGGAGACGTAGCGGTGCAGTCATGGTTTGGAAAAAATTGACGGGCCGCTTGTTGTGCAAATCTGTCCTCATCCACATTTAGCGCAAGGTGAATGCTCTTTGTGTAATCTGCAACCTGAGAAGGGCGCTCCATAGCGTGAAACACTCTCCAAAGATGTCGATTGCCCTGCGTAGAGGACAGGCGGGCACAACATGCAGCCCAGCGTTGCCTGCCTAGCCGCTTTGCAGAGCGCCGCGCCAGTGCGGTAGCGCGGTGAAGAGTAGGAAGAGCCGATGGGTCATCGGGGTGACGAGTAGCGTAAAGATCCGCCTGGCGACGAAGAGCCCACAGATTCAAGAGATGTATGTCTGGGTTTGGGTCGTCTCCATTTACAGTAGTCGTAATAGTGTGAGTAGCGAGAACAGCAGAGAGAGTAGACAGTGCTGAAGAAGGGTTCAATGTAGATAAATGATTGTCTGCGCGTACAGAGTCACATGACGTTATTCGTACAGTGCGGCGTATTTTCCGTAGACGCGTAAGCGTGAGGGAGATAAAAATAGGGCCGTGATCGCTACCCAAAATATCAGAATCAACAGCCAAACGAGGGTTACCGGGGCCTAACCACCAAATCAAATCAGGTGAATACCGGCCACCTCGTGGGCGGGTAGAGGTATTCGCGTGGTTTAAAAGTTGAAAGGAATGATCCGAAAAGCTCCCTTGGATGTGTGCACCCCTTGAGGAATCCGATGGGTAGCCCCACGCAGAGTGTGCGCCGTTGAAGTCACCACCAACTAGAATAGGGATACCCGAGTTGGTAGAATGTAGAAAACGAACCCATCCTAGATTGAGAGATGCGGAGCCAGGACGACTATAAAAAGAAACTAGGACAAGGGGTGTGCGTGCGGGTTTTACGAGAAGGGCGACAACCTCTTGACGTGTGTTGAACCACCGTGATAGGTCGAGCGGTGTGTGCGGAACTGAACTGTGAATATAAATTGCAGATTTACCTGAGCTGAGGGAGGAGGCGGTGCAACGGTGATCAGGGATAGAGGGTGAATGGCATGCGCAGAAACCTGAAAGGCGTGGGAGTGCATTATGCTCTTACAGTAGGAAGGCCCAAGCACTCAGCTTTCCGTCTCGAAGGCGGATGTTCATTTCAGAGGCCTTATTAGCAAATCCTCGACAGTTCCACTGTACCACCACCGATGATGATGCACTATGCATGGCAAGGCCGAAGAGCTTCCACGGTGAGGGGTCACCTGCTTCATCAGCGTTAATATCTTATCCACTGTCGGGGTAGTCACGGCTAACAGGTGGTCGGCACCTGATTGTGGCCCAGTGCTTACTCGTGGTGATACCTCTGATGATTGCTCCCGAGTTATTAGAATTCTTCGAGAGGATTGAGAACGACGCGGTTCCAGGCGCTGGGTGAGTTCGTCTAGACACGTAGTTAACTCTAGCAATTGAACTTCTTCGGTCCACACTGGACATATAGTAGGTCATAAAAAGAATCAGAAAACTTGGTGATGTGCCACCACCATACAAACAGCACTTCTTGTGCTCACAACACCCAGCGGGGTCCTGGCTCTCTGGGCACGCGAGCAACGAAAGCTCGATTTACAGAGCTTGGCACTATGGCCAAACCTCCAGCAATTGCGGCGCTGTACACTGTTGTGTCCTAGATGTGAACTGATTAACACGAAAAATCTATGGCCGTTAATGACTTCAGATGGGCAAGTCAGCCTCGCAAACGTAGCAATAACTGTCTCGATTGGTATTCTCGTCCCGTCACTTATTCGACTGCATCGGGGAATGGCGATCACGCCAGCCTAAGTTAATTTCTCTATCGTCTCAGACGCGCTCAGTCATGGATATTCTCCACGGACTAATCATTTTGAACCCCCAGATGAGGAGGTACGGACATGCTCACCAGGTGATTGGCGAAGGAAGTGCACATGAGTAGGTCTGCCATGCATACCTGGTCTGCTGATCTCCAAACGATCCCGCCACGGCCGAACTGCCGGACATCAGTGATCCTTATTTAGTGAGGGGTGGTTGACTTGAGATGGCTTCAGAGCTGGGTGCTGCTTACTCCGCCACAACAGAAGCAGTCAAGTGGCAACGCATCTGGGGAGAGACAGGCCGACCAGAAGGAGTTCCCCTGGCCTGAAAAGCTCGTGGACAAGAGCCCACGTTCCCGCATTCAATCACCCTAGAAAACAGGAAAATAACACAGGAAACCAAGCAGAAATTTAAGAGCTAGCGCACACACCACCTGGTACTTAGCCGCAATCCAACAGAGAGCCGCAGCCCGAACCGCAGTCTGTGTCTGAGTCGGATGATGATGGTGATGATTACATACCTACGGCAAATACCTACGGGGGGATGGGGGAAATTAGTCAGGATGCATTGCGCATACAAACGCACTCATGGACAAGAAGTGGAGTAATTGGATAATTTTAAGTCCTGGACTGGAACTTGGAAAAAATATTAAGAGAAAACCGAGATGAAAAAACAATAGATTTTCATTCTAGAAGAGGAATATGCCTTATGTAATTATACAATTGTGAATATAATCGCACAATGGTTTCAGGACATATTCCTTGGCACTTGTCCCGAAGGAGAGAGAATCAGAATAGATAAAGGAAGCCCTAGTAGATTTGGTCCGAATAGGTATAGTTCAAATTTCGGGGTTGGCTGGGTCAAAATTTTCGGAAATGAACCTATCCAAATTTGGATGCCGCCATCATGCTGGACACTGTCAAACAAGATAGGACATCTGTTTCGGTCCAAACCGGCCAAAGCGAAATGTAAGAAAGAGAGAGAATTTTTCGGAAATGACCAGGGCCAGATTTGCAGATCGCCATCGTCTGTTGAAGACCCGGCATATGAAACCTGAAAAGACACAACGTTTTTTATTGTCCTGGCACACCTGCTAGAACATCCATTTCCAGAGCTCGCTTCGAGTTTTATGATAATGATGATGTCCTCAGTCTTAAAGGCACATATCCATGGCGGGGGATTGGGCAGGGTGCACTCTGCACCGGCGGTTGTTCTTCCTCTTCGTGCTGCTGTGCTTGGGAAAAGCAACAGCAATATGCTCTCTGTCATTTAAATCTTAGTTTTGGACGCGAAACGGGTCACATGTGAAATATTTCTGCATTCAACTTTTCCCTGCTCATTAACAAAATTCATCTATAACAGAACCTTTTCAACTGCGCTATACCCTTTTCACATTTTCAGTCGGCCTTGTCAAAGAAACTAATGTCGTCCTCAATTTAATCTCTCTCACTCCGCACTGTTTCTTATTTTTCTTTGATAATAAAACGTTCCTCAGCAACTGTCAGTCGTCTCTTCTGTCTCGGCTATTTCCCAGCAGTAAGTACGTGGAATTTATCCATTGAGGACAGCAGCAGCAACCTTGCATGCAGAAAGAAGAAAAAGCAGAAGAGCCCGAGCTGATGACAATGATGCTGAATGCAGCGAGCTCTACCGGCGACCGCCGTGAAGAAGAAGAAGCGCCGAAGACGCCCTGGCCCTCGGTGTGGACGCGCGGCGTCCTTATATATGCGAAGCCATCACTGGTGTGGGCAGAACGCAGGACAGTCCTTCCTTGATGAAGGTCAAAACAGGTTATATGGCGCCCCGAGATATTCTGCCGCATCGTCAGGGTCATGTTTGCATGAGGACGCCTATTCTTTGAGACATCCCGATTATTTGCGTGCGTCACATCCTTTTCCTAAACGTTAACATACTGCCTAAAAGAACCGTGTCTCTTGTTGGAAGTATGACGCCCGGGCTGGTTTTTTTTGTGCGACGACTGCTTCTCGGGGCGCCTCTGCTAAAACGGCACCCCTCGCAGCGTTGTAGAACGCCGTCGCATGCGTAGTTAAGGTCACGAAACCTCCTTCGCTCCCGCCGAACATCCCGCCCATCGCATCTTGGTCATAGGAATGAAGCAACGTCTTAGGCGGGGTAATCTCGCAACCGTACTTCTTGCAATGGCGTGATGTGAAGCCGGTGTATTCAACGCCTCGGAAAAAACGCGATGCGCTCGGACGCGGCAGTAGTAACACACACGATTTCTAAACGGTGGCTGAAGTCCGCGACCTCTGTGTCATTTGTATCCCCCAAGCCTAGGAAGACTTCGCTCCGTACCCAAGGCATGGAACCACCAGTGCTTAGCGGAGCCCTATGAGCCTTGACATCATGGTCATGAGGGAGCCCGGAGGTGCAGATTGGGCCCCTAGAGGAGTCATTCATGAAAGGCACTATGTATGCTTGGATGCGCTCAATGAAGGCGGCGGCCGGGTTTGGCTCCAGCATGATGCACGGTCGGGGCCCGGAATGCCGTGGCTCCCACAAGCGGTGGCCCCTTCGCCATCGCTGTTGTGAGAGGCGTCTTTCAATAAGCAGTGGTCGCGCCTTCTAACCGCGCCTGTTTGACAGTTGCCACGGCACAACCCGCCCGCCGTGATGTTTAGCTGCCGTTGGCTACGCCACCTGCAGCTCAGGAGCCGTCTCTGAGGCCTTGCAGCAGATCGTCGCAGCTAGTCGAGACCACAGCTTCCGGCCTGTCGGCATAAACCGCTGGAAGTCGGGAAGGGATTCCAGACGCCTTAGGAGATGGAGGACAGCGTTGTGTTAAATGGAAAGCGTAAAGACCCCACGTCCAGAAAAACCGGCGTTATCGTTGGCGTCGGTGGTCGTAAGCGACAAATGGACAAAAAATCGCCCAGAGGAGCAACCGATGGAGCTGCCGCGTTGACTCAGCGGTTAGGGCACTCGGCTACTAAGCCGGAGAACCCGGATGCGATCCCGACCCCGGCGGCTGCGTTTCGATGGAGGCGAAATGCAATAAGCGCCGGTGTGCTTTGCGTCGTCAGTGCACGTTAAAGATTCTCGTGTGGTCAATATTATTCCGGAGCACTCCACTACGGCACCTTAATGTAACTGGAAGCTTCCACTGAGTCTACGGCACATCTTTATCGCTGTCTTCTTCCAATCTAACCTTCCTCCATTCCCTTAGGACGCGGTTCCGGTCTATACCGTAATGTGTGAGACAATTGCTGCGCCACTTCCTGTAATTGAAACCCAATTTTCATTTCTCTAACCCGTGAGGCAGGTGGTCTATGTCATGCGGCCTTTTGACGTCAACATAGCCTGCCCAATAAAATTGTGAGCAAACATTACTGCCATGGCAGGTAGGATTTAAATTAATTGTAAGTCACAGGAGACTGCAAAGAAAAGACGTGTAGAATTGTGATATTCGGAATCAGAAGAGTGGAGCGTCATGATGAGTTGCACGGCAGCGAATCATCGTATGAAGATATAAAAATCGTGGCAACTCCTACGTACTGGAGGCCACCTTAATCGCGCTGTGAAGGCGTGAAGAAATGCAGTAAACAGGTGGATTAAATCAATGCAAATAAGAGCGCGGTATAGCTTCTAACAGTAATCTGCAGGTCATAAAATTTTGTCTCTGCTCAGCGAGCAATGGCTTGCTTTCCAATGCCAACACTCTGTAATGCGCGCGCATCACAAAAAGGCAGTTGGCTGACATGGCGACCGCGGCGGCTGCGTTCTAATGAAGGCAAAACGCTAAGGCGCCTGTGTGCTGTGCGATATCAGTGCACGTTAAAGATCCTCAGGTTGTCGAAATTATTGCGGAGCCCTCCACTACTATGGAACTAGAAATTTAGCACAGTTGTTAATTTAGTACACCAGATGAATGAAGTTTTCAATGACACCAGGAAGTTCGGACTTGTTGGATTAACTTAGTTTCAAAGTGAAATAAATGCAAATAAAAAAAGAAGTGACATTAGAAGCCGTCAAATGCAAGCCCATTAAATTACCTATAATGCCGACCACGTGTTCTAGCTGGGTTTTGTTCGCGCTTATAATATTACAACGCCTAGGGAATACCGGCGGACCAGAGGTCACGAACATAGAAACTGTCCTTATCTAGATAGTTTCTAGTACTGTAGTGCAATATACTCCCATTGAGTAGCTGGTCAATAAGAGACAGACCTAGATTAAACAGTATAAAAGAGTTCTGGGGAGGAAAACACGCTGTCTTTGACATGCGCGCAGGAGCTTCCCCAGGTTTGCATTAAAAATAAGAGATGGGGACTAACTTCAATAAACACAGAAAAATTTAAATTTTAGTTACTGCAGCGTTAAGGCTGTCGGTATCAAATACATTGAAGAAAATTTTAGACGTTTGTTTCGGCACTGATTGCCACTGAATGCCGAGAAATGCTTCATAAATGCGAGAGGATGTAGTTTATTCACTGGCACTGTTCACTGAATTCTCTGACTGGCGGAGAGGTTCGCGTCCTCATCAGCACTTAAAATTTGAAACATGAGAACAAGAATTATACGAGTACCTTCCGTTGGATTATCAGAAGGCATCATACTTATATAAAGAGTTATACTAAATGGACTCAGTAACTCCCCTTAGTCTACTAACTAATCGCCAGGAACTCGCTTGAATTCACCCACCAATACACAGTAATCCACGTTAATCAACAATGTACTTTTTTCCAATTCCCCTCTCATCTAAAAATTATTCTACTCCTTTCTAATCTACCAATAAGTCGGCCTACCCAATTTTTAGAGGTTTTCGGACCTTTTGGGTGCGAAGTAAATTCGAAATGATATCGCATTTAATTTAAGAAAGTCGTTAAGAACGTCCCTACGTTTTTTTTTCTCACCTTGCCTAATAAGTGAAGCTGTGTAAAACCCGGTGATGGTCAGAAGCCGCGTACAGTATTCCTTGACGCCCTTACGGCCAGTGCTAACAGAGTTCCGTTGCAAAACGGTTGGTCTGCGATCCGACAAAAGTTGAGATCTATGTCCTCTAAAATACCTAAGGAAAAAAGAGAATTATGTTATTTTGTTACGGTCCTGCGCTCATTAATACCTATCACGTTAGGACGACAGCTGTTGTAATAATACAGCAAACAGCCACCAGAATATTGATTAAAGTAAAGCGAACGCGCCTTACTTCCCATTAGGAAAAGTGAGAGGAGTCATGGCAAAAAACGTTTCTTCTCGGAAGAGATTCAATGAGCTGGTCGCTGTCTCTGTAAGATAGTTTCTATCCTAGTATGAGCAGCTCGCGACCACTACACCGGAATTATGCGCGTGATTATGACTACGCCTTGAGACAAACCACAGAGCTAGGTACATATGTTCTTCTTCTTCCTTGAATCTGAATCTTGAAATCTCAATCAAATTTTCATCAACATTGTTCATTCGCTGCCATCGAAGCCAGGGGCGGCGCCGCGCGTGAAACGCGCTGCGTGCAACGAGCTCCACGAGAACCGCCGAGCCGGCCGAGCCTCCAGAACGGTCGTAGCCCTCGCTTCGTTCAGACGCGTTTTTCGCTTTCGCAGTCGATCTGCGCCAGGCCCTATCTGACGATCTCATAGCGCGGACCTGTCCCTCATCCTGCCGGCCCAGCCTCCCAGCCCCCGGACCCGTCCACGTCCCACCAGGGTCGACGCCTGTGCCTGTGCTGACACCGTGAGTAGTTGCGTGAGCAACAAACCTGCTGGTTTCTTTGCTGGCCACTTCTGCGGCATTCGCGCCCGATCAAATCGGCTGCGACAGGCCGATTCGGAAGGCACAGAATTTCACCCTCGCTCGAGTAAACACTACTGTGCCTCGCCATTCTTGTAGCATCTCAATTATCTCAGAGGCATGGCAGCTCAGTGAATATGCGTATAACGATTACTTAACAGTATTAGCGCCGGTTTTTCTTCCATCTCATGACTTTAAATGCTTCTACCTTACGATTGCAGAGCTGCGTAGTCCGTAGCGCGAGGCACTGTCTCAGGGCTGGCGAACCGAGTCAACATGCTTGCTTGCGTGACTAGGCTAGATTCTCTCGACTCCCAGCGCCATTTTTGGGCCTTTCTGGCGATGCTGCGCCTCCAAATCGGCAGCCGTAATGGCATACCCGCATTATTTTTGTGCTGTTGGAAATGAGACCATGCATTATTGCTGCGGCGCTTGAGTGATGTTCGGAATCCTTCCGCCTAAAATGAAATGAGACTGAACAGTGGCTTCTGCCTCCCTATATCGTGACCATGGCATCCAGGCGCCCCAGTCGGCGGCACTCTTGGTCAAATGCCTCTTTGGCACAGTGATAGCTTCGGTTTAAATATGTCACATTCTACGACGCGGGAATTGCTTGAATACGCTTAGTTAAAGCGGCGCCGCGTAGAACATGCTCGGTAGCTCTACCGCAGCATAATAGCACCTCGCGTTGCTTCTCAATTATTTCGCGGCACTGCCCTCGGGTCCAGCGGCGCACGCCCTGGGAACGTTTCTCGTAGACATAGAAAGCTCGCCTGCTGGTTGCCCGACATTCAACGCTCGTTGGTGTAGCTGTGCTTTCTCGTGCCATGAGGAGGTCCCGCTGCTTTTACCGCATGCGCTCGTAATTCGCAGATCACATGTATTTATCGAAGTTGCAGAAAATTTCGCTGTTGTTGTAAGGCATTGGAAAATTCGTCGGAACTGTCGTTGTACACGACGAAGCACTACGTTGGCGTCCCCTATTTGGCAAGTGGATCTCTAAATCCTTTTCTGCTTCTTCTGCCAATCTTTTTTATTGTGGTAGCAATACTGTGCGCGTTTTGATTTCGGGCATGCATAAGTACGTATGGCCCTGAAGACTGCTTTGTGGCAGGCGGCCCATCTGCCCATTAGATTATGACTGACACCTGGCAGGCTTTCGGGGCAAATTCCTTCAGAATAAAGGATTTTAGGGGCAAAAGCCTTTAGTTAAAATTGCTTCAGGTTAAAGGCGTTTACGGTGAAGGCTTTCAATGGAACGTCTTCCATGTAAAGTTATTTAGGTTAAAGGGCCTGAAGGTAAAAGCATTAAAGAAACATTCCTTTAGATTATATGCATAGAGGTCAAAGACCTTTATGTTTAAAGCAAAGGGTGCATTTGCATTCGCAGCATGTAAGAACCTTAGATAAGAGGGTGGGCAAAAATGTTTAAAATTTTCAATTTTCACTTGTCTCGTTTATAAAAGACGTTCTTTCTTGCATCTGGTGTAGTGTCGCACTACTTCATACACAGTATAATTAAAATAGCGCACTGAGCCGGAGCAACCAGATTCGAACCCAACTGCGGGGACCACGTTTTGATTCATGCGAAACGCAGAACGCTGCAGTGTGCTGTTCGGTGTATGTCCACGTTCAAGACATTCAAGCGTTTGAAATTATTCCGGAGACCTCCACTACGGAACCTTTCTTCCTTTCTACTTTCACTCCCTCCTTTAGCCCTTTCCTTACGGCGGAGTTCGGGTGTTCACCTAGATATGCGATACTGTTTCTGCGCCATTTTCTTCGCTCAAAAACCAATTTTAAATTTTGCACCTCCGATTTTTCCTCCACTGTTGGCTACTGCATACGTTTAGGTACACCTTTGTCTCTTAGCGTATACATCACCTTTTTGTTTGTGCCTAGTTTCCTCTTCACCGCTTTCAGGGTGCCTCCGTTCGTTACAGCGTGCTCGTTTCTTTCGTAAATAATCTTCCTTATGTAGGCTACCTTTCATTTATTAACTTTGATAGCTTTGCCAGCTCTGCCTTGTCTATGGAGTTAGACGCCCTCATGCTTTCACGTTTTATATTTCGCCTGCTGTGATAGGTTGCCGGTATCATGCCATACCAACCTACTGCCTACTTCTGCTGGGCTTTTCTGATGGAAGCTCCGTGATGTCGAATATCCATGGAGGCGAAATTCTAGAGGCCCGTGTACGGTGCGATGTCAGTGCACATTAATGAACCCCGGGTGCTCAAAATTTCTAAAGCCATTCACAACGGTGTCCTTATAGCCCGAGGTTTGGGACTTTACCCCCCCTATGAACAAGAAACCCATCTTTCCTTGCTTAAACAGTTAAGTCGCGGGGCTGATTTGAAGCCGAACATCTGTTCGGCAGCGTTATCCTGGATTAAAACATTTAAAATTGGTTTTTGAGGGCAGGAAATGGCAGAGTATGCCTCACATCTTTGGTGGACACTTGAACCGCGGCTTAAGGCAAGGGATACAGAGGCAGGAAGAGGAAGAGATGCCCTAGTTTAGGGCTCTTGAATAATTTCGACCACCTAGGTATCTTTAGCGTGCGCTGACATTGCACAGAACACGGGCACCTTTTGCGTTTCGCCTGCCTCGAAATGCAGCCGCCGCGTTCCGGATTAAACCCATGTACACCCGATCCACGGTGAAAGACATAGCTTAGGTGAGCGAACGCCGCCGCCAGCCCTCGGACTATACTATTGTGCTTCCTTCTCGCTCGTCAGATGGCGCTTCCAACTTGTGCCCGTAGCGGCGCCGTTCGTGGCTTTAGCACTGCGTCTCCGTATGCAGCTCCAAAAAAACTTGCGGTCATCAGCAGATTTTTTAGACGTTTGTTATACTGTGAATCATCGTCTGTGTGTGAAAGCGGCTGAACGCATGCCGTAGTTCTGTAACGCGAGAACTGCATGCGATTTCTGTGAGGATGAAAGTGGGTGTTTTCCGTAGCCCTCAAAAAATTTAAAACCCAGGTAGAACCTTATGTGTTTATTTCACACATGAAGCAAAAATTAGTCACTGCAAAACTGGATTACGCACGGAACACCTAACTTCCACTGTTGTGTATGCAATCAAAATAACAAACAGTACACTCAGCTCGGCTGCTTGTGGTCACCCAAGTTTGGACAATTTACGCAAGTCCTGGCTTTTTTCAACGTGCTTGCGTTTCAACTGACGGCAGTACTGACGCATACGAAGGCTTATATAATAATGGAGTAGCTTGGCGAGAATGTCCTCCCTGTGGATAGTACAAGGGAAAGTGAAAGTGAAGTTCTCTAGTACAGCATCAATTGTTTTATCGTAGGCATCTCCCAGATTCGCGTATTTAGAGAAAAAATTTTAAGCTTCCATAAAAAGCTGATAGAGGTGCACGTTAGGGTGCGTGAGTCTGCCCCTTGTTTTGTAATTAACGAGCTCAGCTTCGGGCACCTTTGACAAGCCTTTCTGACCCTCCAGTGCTTTCTTGCACGTAGTGCAGGAGGTCTGATTGAAAATTTTGCTGGATACAAACCCTGTAACATAATAAACTATACACTCAACAACACTTGCATTGTTATCATCACACACAAACACTTAATCGCACTCCCAGCTCCCTTCATCGATTAGGCCGTCGAGCCGCTCTTTCAGCTGGTCCAGCTTGTTAAGTTCCTTCGATGCTGAGTTGTTATATGCGTTCTTAAAGTCAGCCAATGTCACAACGCCGTACTGTTCTTTCTCGGAAGCTGAACAGTTACCAAACCGCGGTGGCTTCAGGAGGGAGTAAAACGACAGCATACGGTATAGTTGCAAGAACGTTGGGAAAATTGGATGTTCGTTTTGGCCACCCGCTTGTCGAATAACACCAAAAAAACATTCCAACGGGTCTTGATCCATTTTTCCGGTCAGCACATACGTGAAATCGCACTTTTTCAACAGGTAGATTGACAGCTCACGATCAAATTTGAGCGTCACCCTTAACCCTTCCGCAGTTGACCGGCTTAGGAAGAGATCTTGAGGAATTTCTCCTTTTGCAATTTCTTCCTCCCATTCGTCAAGCCAATCAGAGGCACTCTCAATAACTTTAAGATCATTGCAGCCTAGAGTCAGACCTTCTCCTGGAAAGCGCCGGTTCAGGGCATCAAATAAGTTGTTCATAAAGATTGTGAACTCAACGGTCGGTTTGACATTAAACAGCCGAGGTGCTCCTCTACGTTCGTAAAACAAAGTTCCTTTTGCTACGCAATTGCTGAAAATTTGGGTTGCCAATTTCACTCTCATTTTAAGCATGTTGGAAGGATTAACATGGTTGTACGGCAATTTTGGGCATACTCTCAGCTCAGTTGCGTTTTTGGTGGCTGCTACAAACAGGGCGTCGTAGCAAGACCATTTAGTGAACTTTCCGCCTTTCTTCAACACTTTTTTCTCATACAGACGATTGCGTATGCACTTGAAGAGATGAGGTGCGTCTGCGAAGACATGCACCTTTCGCGATGTATCCAGTGGATGATCAAAGGCATTTACAACATGCCCCAGAGCACCGCTGATTCCAAGCTGTCTCCACATTGCTCTATTAGTAGAGGCGCCATCACAAACAACACCACCAACTAAAAGGCCCGCTTCTTCTAAGTGTACAATGCTCTGAAGCAGTAGCTGTGCTAGGAGCGTCCCTTTCGTAGGTCCCTTGGAGGCAAACACAGCCACTGGCTGCAAGTATTTTTCTCCGAACGGTGCGAAGGCGAAAACGAGCCCGTGATCAGCCGGCTCACTGGTTTGGCTGTTCTTCTCACCGAAGTCAACAAGCCCGGCATATGTCATTGTTCGTGAGTTCACCGTGATCTCCTTTCTGACTTGAATCTCGTCAAGAATGAGGATCCCTCTTCGTTGAAATGCTGCTTTCGGGGAAACTTTCATTTTAAGGGCCTTAAAAAACGCTTCGTCAAAACCACACTTCAGCCCCACTAAGCTGATGTACTTCCTGATAGTGGAAACGCATGGCAGAGGTAATATGGCATTGCTGCGCAGAAAAGAGTATGTCGCAGTGCTTCGGATGTTTAGCAAAAGGCACAGCAGCAGCGAGTCGTCAGTGTACCATATGTTCTGCCTCGTCGTGCATTTAGCTGCAGCAATGCACTCCTTTACAAGAAGCAACTGTGCTGCAGGTAAATCAACACTTTCTAGCTTCTCTGCGAGCCCTTCCTCTTTCACTTTTGCGAATTCTTGCTCACAGTTTTTCAGCTGATTCATAAGCAATTTGTTTCGTGCTAAAAGTCGTGCTCGAGACCGCAGTTCAGTGGCTTTTGCATGGCGCAATGCGTTGATTCTTTCAAGTTGGGCAGACGGTACACCTTTCCTCACAGCAGAAAGCCTGATCCGTTGAAGCGGTACTTTCTGTTTTGCCCTTGCCATTTGGCGATCAGCATGCAATTGCAATGTTTTTTGGAGGCCACTGCATAACCGACATATGCCACCTGCAGGCGATAATAACTGGCATTTGTTATGCCTCCACTTTTTTTCGTTGTCCACATAAGCACATTCTGGCAGCACAGACGGAAAGCTTTTTAAACTTGGTTCGCCGCAGCAAACGTTCGCATTGTCAAACGTTCTTACCATGCTCTCAAGATCAGATGTTGTTGAGACAGACGGGCTGATTCCTATTGCTGTGCAGTCGACTGTCCTGTCGAAAATGTAGGCTTGGACCGCCATATCTGAGTTTACGTGCAAAGACTTCTTATTAAATATACAGCAGCTTCCGTCACCGTACATTATGCGAGCATCAATGACCAGAACGTCTTTGGTCCCCTCTTCATCGATCCGATGTACTGCCCACGATGACCTTGGTAAGCACATGTTCGCTGCGAAGTCGAATAAGTCGTCGAATGAAGAGTGGTTTAGAGCTTCAGGCCATCGCTGTTTTCCTCTTCGTGGCTTGTGGCTGCGGTCTTGGACACTTCCGCACCATGTGATGAGCCCTCAGATATGCTGGTGTAATTCGGGGGACGCACAGAAGTTGCCGCAGGTTTCTCTATCCGCTTCACTCTTTTTCGGAGACTCGTGATCTTCTTGGAAAGGTAACTCGGTGCTCCTTCGAAAATTGAAGGCACAGCGTCCTTTGTTAGGCCGGCTCTTCTATTCCCTGACATCAGAACGTGACCATCTATTTCGGAGGGCCACGTTTTTAGTATAAAATAATGAGCAAAATGTTTCTCACACACACGGTCCGTCCGCTGCAGCACGCGATCTTTGCGCGGGATTGCTCTTCTCCATGCCTCCAACCTGGCGTCGTCATTCGGTGGCTTGAAAAGTGATAACTTTTCCCCACAAGACTTGTAGCCTGTCTTACAAAACGGCACGAAGCACTTCCCCATGTCACCAGTGCATCAGCAATAAACACGACCCACACAAAAGCGATATCCGGACGGGAAAAGGCGCGTAACAGCCGCTACGCGGGTAATATGATGGGCACAAGTGTGCATGGAAACTCCCTATAGCGGGCCACAGTTTGGTGCGCCCTCTCTTGAACTGCCGGCTAACTACTACATTATCCTCCCTGCACGGAGCGGCGCCTCTCCCTTGCCGTTCGCTCAGCTAGCCTACTCTTACACCGTGACCCGATCAGTAGCCGAGCACACAAACCACGGCGCCACTGCGATGGGTCCTGAATCCTCTAATTTCTCTCTAACCGGTAACTCATTTATGGGCTTCCACTTCACTAGTTTCTTCCATTCCCTCTTCAAGCTGGGTCTCAATCTATGCCTTACCATCCAACGGTCGCTACAACGTACGTTTCCGAGGACTTCGACATCCTGCACGATGTCAGAGTGAGTGCATAGTATGAAGTCTATTTGAATTTTAGCATTACCATTGAGCTCTCCCACGTCAATTTGTTGTTTACTCGTTTCCGGAAGAAGGTATTCGGTTTTCATAATCCGAAATTGTTTCTCTCGACTGATAACTCCTCCCTGCTATTCCCATAGAGCCTAAGCCATAGTCGGCTACTGCCTGGTCTCCAGACTGCTCGTCCCCTGCCTTAGTGTACAATTCTCCCATTAGTGCAGTGTTCTGTGTTTTTACTTTGCTCATTGCTTATTCCATGTCCTCATAGGTTTCTACGATCTATTTATCACAGCTAGATGTAGGCCCGTTAACCTGCGTCACAGTGTGTTTGTACCTCTTTTTAAGCCGCACTGTCCTATAATAAAATACCAGAGAAATCCTCTGTTGTCACGTGCAACGAAATAGCGCAGCATCTGTCGCATATCGGTGGACAAATAAACCGCGCTGTAAGAGAAAATATAAATGAGGGACTAAGATTTGAAAGGGAGAAAGAGGTGTCGTAGTTGAGTGCTCCGGAATTATTTCCACCACCTGGGCATTTTACTCGCCGTGGTGGCTCAGTGCTTAGGTTACCAGCTGCTGGCACATGTTACCTCGTACTGATCGTGGCCATGGCGTGGTATAAGTACAGAGCCGACACCGATACCTCTTGCTCGGCTACTTGGCGCTCGGCTGCTGATCCGGGGTTCCCGGGTTCGAAACCGAACGCGGCGGCTGCGTTTTTATGGAGGCAGCATCCTAAGGCGCCCGTGTGCTGTGCGATGTCAGTGCACGTTAAAGATCCCCAGGTGGCCGAAATTATTCCGGAGCCCTCCACTACGGCACCTCCTTCTTCCTTCTTTCGCTCCCTCCTTTATCCCTTCCCTTACGGCGGGGTTCAAGTGTCCGCCGATATGAGACAGATAAGGCGCCATTTCTTTTTCCAAAACCAATTATTATTATTATTACAATTATTATTATCATCTTTAACGTGCACTGACATCGTAGAGCATACGGGCGCCTTAGCGTTTCGCCTCCATCGAAACGCGGCCGCCGCGGTCGGGTTCGAGCCCGGGTACTCCAGATCAGTAGCCGCGCGCCCTAACCACTGAGTCCCCCCACCGCGGCGTGTGAATCCCATACCTAGTTGTCGTCGGTCCGCTAATCGCATTCGAGGCCTTACAATAACGTCGCTACAACGTACCTTTCCGACAACTTCCACATCCTTCACGATGCCAGAGTGAGCGCATATAGTTTGAAGCCTATTTCATTCTTTGCGTTATCATTGTATTATCAAAGTGCGTCCACACCCTTCAACACTGCATACACTTCTTCTGTCCTCCTAATTCCACTGAGCCCTATGACATATCCCATTTAATACCCGATAGTTACTCGAACAGACCTGCTAGGCTATCGTCTCTGCATAAGGTTCTAGGGGTAAACGGTGTCAGAATGTTTCCAATGGCGGCCTGTCCGGAGCCAGAGATTCAGAGAGACAGAGTGTATTGAGAATTTAGCTGACTATTCTGTGCTAAGGTTAGATTATTCCACTCCAGAAATGCATGGGCGCCGGCCCATGTTATGTTGCCATAAACAGAGTACAGTTTTTGAGGAAACCTACTTCTAAGCACAAGTGTGCTTTGTGCTGTGGCGCAGGACAGCGAGTAACGGCATGTGGTATCTGAAGTAAGAAGCATAGTCTATGCTGGTTACACCGGCGTGTCGTGCAGAGATGAAATCAATGCAAGATGCATTTCTTGCAGCGGCTTGAAGTGGGTTGTTATCTATGTGACCCCGAGTGATTCGCGCATGAACACTGTCAACTAGTCATTTCCTATCGTCGATGTAAAAGTCGCCTATGCCGTGCCATTCAATAGCCGCTAGTTCCTTCAACAGCACTGCTCACTAGCCTCACCGACTAATTTCACTGGATATGGTCCTAGCGGTATGCGCTACTAGATTATTTCCTGTGGCGCCCTGTCAGGAGCCAGAGATTCTAGCACCCTCCGATGCGTCACAGGTCTGACCGCAGCCTTTGTCAGTTGCTGCGCTGCGACGCGCGGCTGAGGGCCGACGTTTAATTTTGTTTGGCCAAGTACTACACCAGCGTGGCCAAATCTTTTTGTGGTGAGAGTGCGTTGTCGGTTCTAGTCATGATCAGGCCGCACCGTAATAGAATTCCATCGACACGTGCAGTTTTTCTTCTTCTAAAAGCCCGGTCGAGAATTGCGCGGCCGCGGAATTCGAATCCCGGACCTCTTGCACGCCAGCCGGATGCCCTGCTTGCACGTCACCGCTGCACCTTTCCAGCGCTTTACGTTAACAATCTCATACGAGCGCGAGCGTTCATGCATGTTATTTGAATATCGTAGGACACAAATCATACCCTCGCTATACTACAAAAGGAGCTCAACTACCAAATCTCGCAAGAGATGTATCACCGAGTGTACTTATATATAGCAATGTTCTCTTTGCCGAAGTCAACGTTTTAGCTGGCATATATTGATAATTTGGGTTTGAGCAAAGTGGTAAGGAATGTATCACCTTTCCATCACCTCTTTCATTTCATTTTCCCATTTGGCCTGCTATGCTTTATTTCCGCTCCCCAACTCAGGTGCTTCAGTATCGATGACAGATGTCGGGGCTAGCAAACATCTTTTCCTTCCTTTTTACTATTATTTTAATTAAAAAAACCACTACCACCAATGCATCACCTTGGACGGTACCGAGAACGTTTACATTGGAGAAAAGACCTATGCTAGTAGGCTATTTATGTTGTCATTTCTACACGTTACTCGTAATATTTGCATAACACCCATTTGCAGAGGTGGCAGAAGCGTTCTTTTATTCAATATTTTTTATTAGTGTAACAGTATTGTAGACGTGCCCGTCAGCACATTCGAGAAGTGCCGCTATGTAAGAGCGCTCAAATTGCAGGATAGTTTCATGCTTTCATAAAAGAAAACCCTTCGTTCTCTTCCAACAGAGAAGAAACTACTCATCAGGCTTCTCGATTTCTTTAAGATAAAGTCCTTTTCCAGTACAATAAAAAGCGATATTTAGGTATACTTTGACGCTGTTTTTACAAGGTCAGCATTGGACGCAGGGCTTGCTTGAATAATATCCGCTCAGTTCACTATGCAACAAAAATTGTCAGACTACAGTGATTCGGGAACGTGCCTTAAGTAGGGTCAGCTTACTATGTTTCAAACACGACGGTTTGCTGGTTGACGAAGAATTCGTTCCTGTTTACAGCTGCACTGCACACCGATATTCAGGTTGGCGATGTGGCCAGATGAAAATTAATTTATCGCGAGATATGGCATGGATTTTAGCAGCTGTCAGTCACAGACAGTTATATTATGTCAGCGCTCATGCTTGTAACATTTTCAATGCATAGACCTAATGCGCACCTTTTCCTTAAGGCTCAGTGCATAAACTTTGCACTGCTGGTGCTCTGGAGCTGTAAATATAATTGAAAATAGCTGTTTATTAATTTTGTTTTCTAAATGTTCCTTACTAGAACGATATCGGCAAAACACGGACTGAAGCTGCCTGCCACGGGTATTGAAGCGCTAAGTTTGTTATGTCTGTAGCGATTATGGTTCGTACAAGGTGACTCTGCGGAGAGTGGTCAAGCACGTCAGCAGCCAAAGTAGCAAGGCCGTCTTCCGTTCGAATTTGTGGGCGGAAACCAATTTGGGAATCTGGTGAACAATCATGGGATTCCAGCCACCACGACAAGCGTGCGGCTAGAATGTTTTTATAAAATTTGCAGATGGTAGGCGTAAGGGAAATTGAACGAAGCGCCGAGAGAGATACTGGAGGCTGACCTGACGTGGGTATTGGAACCACAATAGAATGCTTCCAGTCTACCGGCATGACGCCAGAATGCCACACTTCGTTAAAAGTATCAAGTAGGGTTTGCAAAGCCCTCCCTCCAAGTTACGGAATAATGAGTTAGGTATGCTGTCGTGCCCGGGAGTAGTAGTAGTTTTTAAACGTTCAATGGATGCCAGCAGCTCTGTCATGATGAGGTCAGAAGTAATCCCATCGGAGGGCTCTGTAACCGATAAGTCAGGTGGAGACGTAGCGGTGCAGTCATGGTTTGGAAAAAATTGACAGGCCGCTTGTTGTGCAAATCTGGCCTCATCCAAATTTAGCGCAAGGCGAATGCTCTTTGTGTAATCTGAAACCTGAGAAGGGCGCTCCATGGCGTGAAACACTCTCCAAAGATGTCGATTGCCCTGCGTAGAGGACAGGCGGGCACAACATGCAGCCCAGCGTTGCCTGCCTAGCCGCTTTGCAGAGCGCCGCGCCAGTGCGGTAGCGCGGTGAAGAGTAATAAGAGCCGATGGGTCATCGGGGTGACGAGTAGCGTAAAGATCCGCCTGGCGACGAAGAGCCCACAGATTCAAGAGATGTATGTCTGGGTTTGGGTCGTCTTCATTTACAGTAGTGGTAATAGTGTGAGTAGCGAGAACAGCAGAGAGAGTAGACAGTGCTGAAGAAGGGTTGAATGTAGATAAATGATTGTCTGCGCGTACAGAGTCACATGACGTTATTCGTACAGTGCGGCGTATTTTCCGTAGACGCGTAAGCGTGAGGGAGATAAAAATAGGGCTGTGATCGCTACCCCAAATATCAGAATCAACAGCTAAACGAGGGTTACCGGGGCCTAACCACCAAGTCAAATCTGTTGAATACCGGCCACCTCGTGGGCGGGTAGAGGTATTCGCGTGGTTTAAAAGTTGAAAGGAATGATCCGAAAAGCTCCCTTGGATGTGTGCACCCCTTGAGGAATCCGATGGGTAGCCCCAAACAGAGTGTGCGCCGTTGAAGTCAGCACCAACTAGAATAGGGATACCCGAGTTGGTAGAATGTGGAAAACGAACCTATCCTAGATTGAGAGATGCGGAGCCAGGACGACTATAAAAAGAAACTAGGACAAGGGGTGTGCGTGCGGGTTTTACGAGAAGGGCGACAACCTCTTGACGTGTGTTGCACCACCGCGAAAGGTCGAGCGGTGTGTGCGGAACTGAACTGTGAATATAAATTGCAGATTTACCTGAGCTGAGAGAGGAGGCGGTGCAACGGCGATCAGGGATAGAGGGTGAATGGCATGCGCAGAAACCTGAAAGGCGTGGTAGTGCATTATGCTCTTACAGTAGGAAGGCCCATGCACTCAGCTTTCCGTCTCGAAGGCAGATGTTCACTTTATAGGCCTTATTAGCAAATCCTCGACAGTTCCACTGCACCACCACCGATGATGATGCACTAAGCATGACGAAGCCGAAGAGCTTCCACGGTGAGGGATGTCACCTGCTTCATCAGCGCTAATATCTTATCCACTGTCGGGGTAGTCACGGCTAGCAGGTGGTCGGCACCTGATTGTGGCCCAATGCTTACTCGTGGTGATACCTCTGATGATTGCTCCCGAGTTATTAGAATTCTTCGGGAGGATTGAGAACGACGCGGTTCCAGGCGCTGGGTGAGTTCGTCTAGACACGTAGTTAACTCTAGCAATTGAACTTCTTCGGTCCACACTGTACATATAGTAGGTCATAAAAAGAATCAGAAAAACTTGGTGATGTGCCACCACCATACAAACAGCACTTCTTGTGCTCACAACACCCAGCGGGGTCCTGGCTCTCTGGGCACGCGAGCAACGAAAGCTCGATTTACAGACCTTGGCACTATGGGCAAACCTCCAGCAATTGCGGCGCTGTACACTGTTGTGTCCTAGATGTGAACTGATTAACACGAAAAATCTATGGCCGTTAATGACTTCAGATGGGCAAGTCAGCCTCGCAAACGTAGCAATAACTGTCTGGATTGGTATTCTCGTCCCGTCACTTATTCGACTGCATCGGGGAATGGCGATCACGCCAGCCTAAGTTAATTTCTCTATCGTCTCAGACGCGCTCAGTCATGGATATTCTCCACGGACTAATCATTTTGAACCCCCAGATGAGGAGGTACGGACATGCTCACCAGGTGATTGGCGAAGGAAGCGCACATGAGTAGGTCTGCCATGCATACCTGGTCTGCTGATCTCCAAACGATCCCGCCACGGCCGAACTGCCGGACATCAGTGATCCTTATTTAGTGAGGGGTGGTTGACTTGAGATGGCTTCAGAGCTGGGTGCTGCTTACTCCGCCACAACAGAAGCAGTCAAGTGGCAACGCATCTGGGGAGAGACAGGCCGACCAGAAGGAGTTCCCCTGGCCTGAAAAGCTCGTGGACAAGAGCCCACGTTCCCGCATTCAATCACCCTAGAAAACAGGAAAATAACACAGGAAACCAAGCAGAAATTTAAGAGCTAGCGCACACACCACCTGGTACTTAGCCGCAATCCAATAGAGAGCCGCAGCCCGAACCGCAGTCTGTGTCTGAGTCGGATGATGATGGTGATGATTATATACCTACGGCAAATACCTACGGGGGGATGGGGGAAATTAGTCAGGATGCATTGCGCATACAAACGCACTCATGGAGAAGTGGAGTAATTGGATAATTTTAAGTCCTGTACTGGAACTTGGAAAAAATATTAAGAGAAAACAGAGATGAAAAAACAATAGATTTTCATTCTAGAAGAGGAATCTGCCTTATGTAATTATACAATTGTGAATATAATCGCACAATGGTTTCAGGACATATTCCTTGGCACTTGTCCCGAAGGAGAGAGAATCAGAATAGATAAAGGAAACCCTAGTAGATTTGGTCCGAATAGGTATAGTTCAAATTTCGGGGTTGGCTGGGTCAAAATTTTCGGAAATGAACCTATCCAAATTTGGATGCCGCCATCATGCTGGACACTGTCAAACAAGATAGGACATCTGTTTCGGTCCAAACCGGCCAAAGCGAAATGTAAGAAAGAGAGAGAATTTTTCGGAAATGACCAGGGCCAGATTTGCAGATCGCCATCGTCTGTTGAAGACCCGGCATATGAAACCTGAAAAGACACAACGTTTTTTATTGTCCTGGCACCCCTGCTAGAACATCCATTTCCAGAGCTCGCTTCGAGTTTTATGATGATGATGATGATGTCCTCAGTCTTAAAGGCACATATCCATGCCGGGGGATTTTGCAGCGTGCACTCTGCACCGGCGGTTGTTCTTCCTCTTCGTGCTGCTGTGCTTGGGAAAAGCAACAGCAATATGCTCTCTGTCATTTAAATCTTAGTTTTGGACGCGAAACGGGTCACATGTGAAATATTTCCGCATTCAACTTTTCCCTGCTCATTAACAAAATTCATCTATAACAGAACCTTTTCAACTGCGCTATACCCTTTTCTCATTTTCAGTCGGCCTTGTCAAAGAAACTAATGTCGTCCTCAGTTTAATCTCTCTCACTCCGCACTGTTTCTTATTTTTCTTTGATAATAAAACGTTCCTCAGCAACTGTCAGTCGTCTCTTCTGTCTCGGCTATTTCCCAGCAGTAAGTACGTGGAATTTACCCATTGAGGACAGCAGCAGCAACCTTGCATGCAGAAAGAAGAAAAAGCAGAACAGCCCGAGCTGATGACAATGATGCTGAATGCAGCGAGCGCTACCGGCGACCGCCGTGAAGAAGAAGCGCCGAAGACGCCCTGGCCCTCGGTGTGGACGCGCTGCGTCCTTATATATGCGAAGCCATCACTGGTGTGGGCAGAACGCAGGACAGTCCTTCCTTGATGAAGGTCAAAACAGGTTATATGGCGCCCCGAGATATTCTGCCGCGTCGTCAGGGTCATGTTTGCATGAGGACGCCTATTCTTTGAGACATCACGATTATTTGCGTGCGCCACATCCTTTTCCTAAACGTTAACATACTGCCTAAAAGAACCGTGTCTCTTGTTGGAAGTATGACGCCCGGGCTGGTTTTTTTTGTGCGACGACTGCTTCTCGGGGCGCCTCTGCTAAAACGGCACCCCTCGCAGCGTTGTAGAACGCCGTCGCATGCGTAGTTAAGGTCACGAAACCTCCTTCGCTCCCGCCGAACATCCCGCCCATCGCATCTTGGTCATAGGAATGAAGCAACGTCTTAGGCGGGGTAATCTCGCAACCGTACTTCTTGCAATGGCGTGATGTGTGGGGTTGACATGGGGAGATAAGTACGTTCTCCCCACACAATCGCGGCTGACACGGTTCAAAGCCGCCCGGACCCCACCCCGTGATCGCGTACGCTACCGAGCGCTCGCCGACCACGGCGGGCCTTGCTCTGGGGGAACAAAGGAACGACACATTGGCTGACACAAACAGGCATTTATTGCTACAGAAACAATAACGCCAGCTAGCAACAAGGTACGCTAATGAATCGAGGACGTCCGACTCACCAGCAAGGTTCCGAGCGAATGTTCGCCCGCGCTAGGGCAAGGGATATAAACTCCGCAGGCCGGACGGGACGAGTACGGGAGCCTGTCTCCCCGTCGCTTCTTCGCCCCGCCGGCGAAGAGCGGAGCCGCGAGCGACGCGTCCGATCGCGGCGATCATCCCAGCCCAAGAGACCCCATCTCCCGCGGGCAGGCTTCAGCAGTCTTCCGCGCAGCGACGCTGGCGCCCTCTCTTGCCAGTTAATGTAACTGAAAAGGGATTCCGCTCAGCCTCGAGGCGAGACCGCCGCTGCACGGTGCCTCGCGGGAAAGCAAACTCAGGGGGCTGCAGGGCAGGTCCCCACATCCCCCCAACCTTAAATAGACCCACGCGCCTGAAAGTACATGCTATGGAGGAGTCTCCTGGTCTTCATGTCTTTGAGGCACGTCTTGCAGCGGAGGTCACGCCGACAGCGTCCACGCAGACTTCCGCGGTATTCCGAAGGCGGCGTGAAGGTCTCCGCTGGGACGACTCGTATGGCCCGCGGACTACCGTGTCCGCAGGCCCGCGAATCGAAGGCCGGTGGGAAAACTGCAGTCCAGGATCCTGCAGTAGTCGCCAGGGCAGCAGCAGCCGGAGGTGACTGCTGACTGGTCTCGCCACAGCTGCCCCGGATGGATGCGGCGAACAGGATACAGGCCGCTCCGTCGCAGCAGGTGGCAGCGAGACGATGTGCACCGGTCAGCAAGCCTGGGTGGCTCCACCGGATCTGCAAAATTGTCGAAACGCTCTCGGCGTGCCTTTAACGTAGGTCACGGGAGGGGAAACGGCATCCGCAAGGGCCTCGTGGCACAATGCCTAACTTGCTAGCAAAACGTGTCGGCGGCTGTGCAAACGCAAAGTTCGAGTGAACAAAGCCCTTTCTTGAGTTGAACGAGACTGCTCAGTTCGTGCGAGGTTACAAAAAAAACGGACGGGCAGCAAAGTGCGCCCCCTCTCAACGTCACGGTCCGGTGGTCATGTCTCTTTTAATGTGGTGCAGGCAGCTCCGAAAAGCCTCAGGCCTAACGACCACTCCGACAACGACCGTGACCACAACAAAGGCCCGAAACGGGTTTTGTGCGCGCAGCCGCGAGGAGACATCAGCTTTGTGGGGTGGTCCTACCCCGCTCACTGCACAAAGCAGCTTCTGAGCGGTCGGCGCCCACCGTATCGGACGGTGTCGGAGCGCCCGGTGCCGAGCTGCAATACCAGCGAGCTCGTAGCGGCACCCGTGGCCCCAGGCCACCCGGCTCCCGGAGCCGCGACTCCCAGAGTCGAAAAAGAGATAGTAGAGAAAATATATACAGAAACTCGGACCACCCACGCGGCTTCCGTACTCACTCGCTTCGGGCTCGGCGACTCCGCGGGCGCTAGGCCTCGAACTCCCTCGATGCGGACCAAGTCATTGTCACGAAGAAACTCCAGGGAAAAAAAATGTGCTGAGCATGTCGAAAAGTTCAAACATGCTGCAGCGCAATACACCTCGCACTCAAGAAAGCATGCCGCAGGTCCTAGCGATCAAAGTTCACTCTAGGCCTAGCACTTGTCAAGTCCGGACAAAGAGCGTTCCTCGAACCGAACCGACAGTCGTCCAATGTTCCAAGAGCAGGCCCCACGTTGGGCGCCAGATGTGGGGTTGACATGGGGAGATAAGTACTTTCTCCCCACTCAATCGCGGCTGACACGGTTCAAAGCCGCCCGGACCCGACCCCGTGATCGCGTACGCTACCGAGCGCACGCCGACCACGGCGGGCCTTGCTCTGGGGGAACAAAGGAACGACACATTGGCTGACACAAACAGGCATTTATTGCTACAGAAACAATAACGCCAGCTAGCAACAAGGTACGCTAATGAATCAAGGACGTCCGACTCACCAGCAAGGTTCCGAGCGAATGTTCGCCCGCGCTAGGGCAAGGGATATAATCTCCGCAGGCCGGACGGGACGAGTACGGGAGCCTGTCTCCCCGTCGCTTCTTCGCCCCGTCGGCGAAGAGCGGAGCCCCGAGCGACGCGTCCGCCAAGGGTGATTATCCCGGCCCAAGAGACCCCATCTCCCGCGGGCAGGCTTCAGCAGTCTTCCGCGCAGCGACGCTGGCGCCCTCTCTTGCCAGTTAATGTAACTGAAAAGGGATTCCGCTCAGCCTCGAGGCGAGACCGCCGCTGCACGGTGCCTCGCGGGAAAGCAAACTCAGGGGGCTGCAGGGCAGGTCCCCACAGATGTGAAGCCGGTGTATTCAACGCCTCGGAAAAAACGCGATGCGCTCGGACGCGGCAGTAGTAACACACACGATTTCTAAACGGTGGCTGAAGTCCGCGACCTCTGTGTCATTTGTATCCCCCAAGCCTAGGAAGACTTCGCTCCGTACCCAAGGCATGGAACCACCAGTGCTTAGCGGAGCCCTATGAGCCTTGACATCATGGTCATGAGGGAGCCCGGAGGTGCAGATTGGGCCCCTAGAGGAGTCATTCATGAAAGGCACTATGTATGCTTGGATGCGCTCAATGAAGGCGGCGGCCGGGTTTGGCTCCAGCATGATGCACGGTCGGGGCCCGGAATGCCGTGGCTCCCACAAGCGGTGGCCCCTTCGCCATCGCTGTTGTGAGAGGCGTCTTTCAATAAGCAGTGGTCGCGCCTTCTAACCGCGCCTGTTTGACAGTTGCCACGGCACAACCCGCCCGCCGTGAGGTTTAGCTGCCGTTGGCTACGTCACCTGCAGCTCAGGAGCCGTCTCTGAGGCCTTGCAGCAGATCGTCGCAGCTAGTCGAGACCACAGCTTCCGGCCTGTCGGCATAAACCGCTGGAAGTCGGGAAGGGATTCCAGACGCCTTAGGAGATGGAGGACAGCGTTGTGTTAAATGGAAAGCGTAAAGACCGCACGTCCAGAAAAACCGGCGTTATCGTTGGCGTCGATGGTCGTAAGCGACAAATGGACAAAAAATCGCCCAGAGGAGCAACCGATGGAGCCGCCGCGTTGACTCAGCGGTTAGGGCACTCGGCTACTAAGCCGGAGAACCCGGATGCGATCCCGACCCTGGAGGCTGCGTTTCGATGGAGGCGAAATGCAATAAGCGCCGGTGTGCTTTGCGTCGTCAGTGCACGTTAAAGATTCTCGTGTGGTCGAAATTATTCCGGAGCACTCCACTACGGCACCTTAATGTAACTGGAAGCTTCCACTGAGTCTACGGCACATCTTTATCGCTGTCTTCTTTCAATCTAACCTTCCTCCATTCCCTTAGGACGCGGTTCCGGTCTATACCGTAATGTGTGAGACAATTGCTGCGCCACTTCCTGTAATTGAAACCCAATTTTCATTTCTCTAACCCGTGAGGCAGGTGGTCTGTCATGCGGCCTTTTGACGTCAACATAGCCTGCCGAATAAAATTGTGAGCAAACATTATTGCCATGGCAGGTAGGATTTAAATTAATTGTAAGTCACAGGAGACTGCAAAGAAAAGACGTGTAGAATTGTGATATTCGGAATCAGAAGAGTCTAGCGTCATGATGAGTTGCACGGCAGCGAATCATCGTATGAAGATATAAAAATCGTGGCAACTCCTACGAACTGGAGGCCACCTTAATCGCGCTGTGAAGGCGTGAAGAAATGCAGTAAACAGGTGAATTAAATCAATGCAAATAAGAGCGCGGTATAGCTTCTAACAGTAATCTGCAGGTCATAAAAGTTTGTCTCTGCTCAGCGAGCAATGGCTTGCTTTCCAATGCCAACACTCTGTAATGCGCGCGCATCACAAAAAGGCAGTTGGCTGACATGGTGACCGCGGCGGCTGCGTTCTAATGGAGGCAAAACGCTAAGGCGCCTGTGTGCTGTGCGATATCAGTGCACGTTAAAGATCCTCAGGTGGTCGAAATTATTGCGGAGCCCTCCACTACTATGGAACTAGAAATTTAGCACAGTTGTTAATTTAGTACACCAGATGAATGAAGTTTTCAATGACACCAGGAAGTTCGGACTTGTTGAATTAACTTAGTTTCAAAGTGAAATAAATGCAAATAAAAAAAGAAGTGACATTAGAAGCCGTCAAATGCAAGCCCATTAAATTACCTATAATGCCGACCACGTGTTCTAGCTGGGTTTTGTTCGCGCTTATAATATTACAACGCCTAGGGAATACCGGCGGACCAGAGGTCACGAACATAGAAACTGTCCTTTATCTAGATAGTTTCTAGTACTGTAGTGCAATATACTCCCATTGAGTAGCTGGTGAATAAGAGACAGACCTAGATTAAACAGTATAAAAGAGTTCTGGGGAGGAAAACACGCTGTCTTTGACATGCGCGCAGGAGCTTCCCCAGGTTTGCATTAAAAATAAGAGATGGGGACTAACTTCAATACACACAGAAAAATTTAAATTTTAGTTACTGCAGCGTTAAGGCTGTCGGTATCAAAAACAATGAAGAAAATTTTAGACGTTTGTTTCGGCACTGATTGCCACTGAATGCCGAGAAATGCTTCATAAATGCGAGAGGATGTAGGTTATTCACTGGCACTGTTCACTGAATTCTCTGACTGGCGGAGAGGTTCGCGTCCTCATCAGCACTTAAAATTTGAAACATGAGAACAAGAATTATACGAGTACCTTCCGTTGGATTATCAGAAGGCACCATACTTATATAAAGAGTTATACTAAATGGACTCAGTAACTCCCCTTAGTCTACTAACTAATCGCCAGGAACTCGCTTGAATTCACCCACCAATACACAGTAATCCACGTTAATCAACAATGTACTTTTTTCCAATTCCCCTCTCATCTAACAATTATTCTACTCCTTTCTAATCTACCAATAAGTCGGCCTACCCAATTTTTAGAGGTTTTCGGACCTTTTGGGTGCGAAGTAAATTCGAAATGATATCGCATTTAATTTAAGAAAGTCGTTAAGAACGTCCCTACGTTTTTTTTTTCTCACCTTGCCTAATAAGTGAAGCTGTGTAAAACCCGGTGATGGTCAGAAGCCGCGTACAGTATTCCTTGACGCCCTTACGGCCAGTGCTAACAGAGTTCCGTTGCAAAACGGTTGGTCTGCGATCCGACAAAAGTTGAGATCTATGTCCTCTAAAATAACTAAGGAAAAAAGAGAATTATGTTATTTTGTTACCGTCCTGCGCTCATTAATACCTATCACGTTAGGACGACAGCTGTTGTAATAATACAGCAAACAGCCACCAGAATATTGATTAAAGTAAAGCGAACGCGCCTTACTTCCCATTAGGAAAAGTGAGAGGAGTCATGGCAAAAAACGTTTCTTCTCGGAAGAGATTCAATGAGCTGGTCGCTGTCTCTGTAAGATAGTTTCTATCCTAGTATGAGCAGCTCGCGACCACTACACCGGAATTATGCGCGTGATTATGACTACGCCTTGAGACAAACCACAGAGCTAGGTACATATGTTCTTCTTCTTCCTTGAATCTGAATCCTGAAATCTCAATCAAATTTTCATCAACATTGTTCATTCGCTGCCATCGAAGCCAGGGGCGGCGCCGCGCGTGAAACGCGCTGCGTGCAACGAGCTCCACGAGAACCGCCGAGCCGGCCGAGCCTCCAGAACGGTCGTAGCCCTCGCTTCGTTCAGACGCGTTTTTCGCTTTCGCAGTCGATCTGCGCCAGGCCCTATCTGACGATCTCATAGCGCGGACCTGTCCCTCATCCTGCCGGCCGAGCCTCCCAGCCCCCGGACCCGTCCACGTCCCACCAGGGTCGACGCCTGTGCCTGTGCTGACACCGTGAGTAGTTGCGTGAGCAACAAACCTGCTGGTTTCTTTGCTGGCCACTTCTGCGGCATTCGCGCCCGATCAAATCGGCTGCGACAGGCCGATTCGGAAGGCACAGAATTTCACCCTCGCTCGAGTAAACACTACTGTGCCTCGCCATTCTCGAAGCATCTCAATTATCTCAGAGGCATGGCAGCTCAGTGAATATGCATATAACGATTACTTAACAGTATTAGCGCCGGTTTGTCTTCCATCTCATGACTTTAAATGCTTCTACCTTACGATTGCAGAGCTGCGTAGTCCGTAGCGCGAGGCACTGTCTCAGGGCTGGCGAACCGAGTCAACATGCTTGCTTGCGTGACTAGGCTAGATTCTCTCGACGCCCAGCGCCATTTTTGGGCCTTTCTGGTGATGCTGCGCCTCCAAATCGGCAGCCGTAATGGCATACCCGCATTATTTTTGTGCTGTTGGAAATGAGACCATGCATTATTGCTGCGGCGCTTGAGTGATGTTCGGAATCCTTCCGCCTAAAATGAAATGAGACTGAACAGTGGCTTCTGCCTCCATATATCGTGACCATGGCATCCAGGCGCCCCAGTCGGCGGCACTCTTGGTCAAATGCCTCTTTGGCACAGTGATAGCTTCGGTTTAAATATGTCACATTCTAAGACGCGGGAATTGCTTGAAAACGCTTAGTTAAAGCGGCGCCGCGTAGAACATGCTCGGTAGCTCTACCGCAGCATAATAGCACCTCGCGTTGCTTCTCAATTATTTCGCGGCACTGCCCTCGGGTCCAGCGGCGGACGCCCTGGGAACGTTTCTCGTAGACATAGAAAGCTCGCCTGCTGGTTGCCCGACATTCAACGCTCGTTGGTGTAGCTGTGCTTTCTCGTGCCATGAGGAGGTCCCGCTGCTTTTACCGCATGCGCTCGTAGTTCGCAGATCACATGTATTTATGGAAGTTGCAGAAAATTTCGCTGTTGTTGTAAGGCATTGGAAAATTCGTCGGAACTGTCGTTGTGCACGACGAAGCACTACGTTGGCGTCCCCTATTTGGCAAGTGGATCTCTAAATCCTTTTCTCCCTCTTCTGCCAATCTTTTTTATTGTGGTAGCAATACTGTGCGCGTTTTAATTTCGGGCATGCATAAGTACGTATGGCCCTGAAGCCTGCTTTGTGGCAGGCGGCCCATCTGCCCATTAGATTATGACTGACACCTGGCAGGCTTTCGGGGCAAATTCCTTCAGAATAAAGGATTTTAGGGGCAAAAGCCTTTAGCTAAAATTGCTTCAGGTTAAAGGCGTTTACGGTGAAGGCTTTCAATGGAACGTCTTCCATGTAAAGTTATTTAGGTTAAAGGGCCTGAAGGTAAAAGCATTAAAGAAACATTCCTTTAGATTATATGAATAGAGGTCAAAGACCTTTATGTTTAAAGCAAAGGGTGCATTTGCATTCGCAGCATGTAAGAACCTTAGATAAGAGGGTGGGCAAAAATGTTTAAAATTTTCAATTTTCACTTGTCTCGTTTATAAAAGACGTTCTTTCTTGCATCTGGTCTAGTGTCGCACTACTTCATACACAGTATAATTAAAATAGCGCACTGAGCCGGAGCAACCAAATTCTAACCCAACTGCGGCGACCACGTTTTGATTCATGCGAAACGCAGAACGCTGCAGTGTGCTGTTCGGTGTATGTCCACGTTCAAGACATTCAAGCGTTTGAAATTATTCCGGAGACCTCCACTACGGAACCTTTCTTCCTTTCTACTTTCACTCCCTCCTTTAGCCCTTTCTTTACGGCGGAGTTCGGGTGTTCACCGAGATATGCGATACAGTTTCTGCGCCATTTTCTTCGCTCAAAAACCAATTTTAAATTTTGCACCTCCGATTTTTCCTCCACTGTTGGCTACTGCATACGTTTAGGTACACCTTTGTCTCTTAGCGTATACATCACCTTTTTGTTTGTGCCTAGTTTCCTCTCTGCCTTGTCTATGGAGTTAGACGCCCTCATGCTTTCACGTTTTATATTTCGCCTGCTGTGATAGGTTGTCGGTATCATGCCGTACCAACCTACTGCCTACTTCTGCTGGGCTTTTCTGATGGAAGCTCCGTGATGTCGAATATCCATGGAGGCGAAATTCTAGAGGCCCGTGTACGGTGCGATGTCAGTGCACATTAATGAACCCCGGGTGCTCAAAATTTCTAAAGCCATTCACAACGGTGTCCTTATAGCCCGAGGTTTGGGACTTTACCCCCCCCCCCCCCCTATGAACAAGAAACCCATCTTTCCTTGCTTAAACAGTTAAGTCGCGGGGCTGATTTGAAGCCGAACATCTGTTCGGCAGCGTTATCCTGGATTAAAACATTTAAAATTGGTTTTTGAGGGCAGGAAATGGCAGAGTATGCCTCACATCTTTGGTGGACACTTGAACCGCGGCTTAAGGCAAGGGATACAGAGGCAGTAAGGGGAAGAGATGCCCTAGTTTAGGGCTCTTGAATAATTTCGACCACCTAGGTATCTTTAGCGTGCGCTGACATTGCACAGAACACGGGCACCTTTTGCGTTTCGCCTGCCTCGAAATGCAGCCGCCGCGTTCCGGATTAAACCCATGTACACCCGATCCACGGTGAAAGACATAGCTTAGGTGAGCGAACGCCGCCGCCAGCCTTCTCGCTCGTCAGATGGCGCTTCCAACTTGTGCCCGTAGCGGCGCCGTTCGTGGCTTTAGCACTGCGTCTCCGTATGCAGCTCCAAAAAAACTTGCGGTCATCAGCAGATTTTTTAGACGTTTGTATTACTGTGAATCATCGTCTGTGTGTGAAAGCGGCTGAACGCATGCCGTAGTTCTGTTACGCGAGAACTGCATGCGATTACTGTGAGGATGAAAGTGGGTGTTTTCCGTAGCCCACAAAAAATTTAAAACCCAGGTAGAACCTTATGTGTTTATTTCACACATGAAGCAAAAATTAGTCACTGCAAAACTGGATTACGCACGGAACACCTAAATTCCTCTGTTGTGTATGCAATCAAAATAACAAACAGTATACTCAGCTCGGCTGCTTGTGGTCACCCAAGTTTGGACATTTTACGCAAGTCCTGGCTTTTTTCAACGTGCTTGCGTTTCAACTGACGGCAGTACTGACGCATACGAAGGCTTATATAATAATGGAGTAGCTTGGCGAGAATGTCCTCCCTGTGGATAGTACAAGGGAAAGTGAAAGTTAAGTTCTCTAGTACAGCATCAATTGTTTTATCGTAGGCATCTCCCAGATTCGCGTATTTAGAGAAAAAATTTTAAGCTTCCATAAAAAGCTGATAGAGGTGCACGTTAGGGTGCGTGAGTCTGCCAATTGTTTTGTAATTAACGAGCTCAGCTTCGGGCACCTTTGACAAGCCTTTCTGACCCTCCAGTGCTTTCTTGCACGTAGTGCAGGAGGTCTGATTGAAAATTTTCCTGGATACAAACCCTGTAACATAATAAATTCTACACTCAACAACACTTGCATTGTTATCATCACACACAAACACTTAATCGCACTCCCAGCTCCCTTCATCGATTAGGCCGTCGAGCCGCTCTTTCAGCTGGTCCAGCTTGTTAAGTTCCTACGATGCTGAGCTGTTATATGCGTTCTTAAAGTCAGCCAATGTCACAAAGCCGTACTGTTCTTTCTCGGAAGCTGAACAGTTACCAAACCGCGGTGGCTTCAGGAGGGAGTAAAACGACAGCATACGGTATAGTTGCAAGAACGTTGGGAAACTTGGATGTTCGTTTTGGCCACCCGCTTGTCGAATAACACCAAAAAAACATTCCAACGGGTCTTGATCCATTTTTCCGGTCAGCACATACCTGAAATCGCACTTTTTCAACAGGTAGATTGACAGCTCACGATCAAATTTGAGCGTCACCCTTAACCCTTCCGCAGTTGACCGGCTTAGGAAGAGATCTTGAGGAATTTCTCCTTTTGCAATTTCTTCCTCCCATTCGTCAAGCCAATCAGAGGCACTCTCAATAACTTTAAGATCATTGCAGCCTAGAGTCAGACCTTCTCCTGGAAAGCGCCGGTTCAGGGCATCAAATAAGTTGTTCATAAAGATTGTGAACTCAACGGTCGGTTTGACATTAAACAGCCGAGGTGCTCCTCTACGTTCGTAAAACAAAGTTCCTTTTGCTACGGAATTGCTGAAAATTTGGTTTGCCAATTTCACTCTCATTTTAAGCATGTTGGAAGGATTAACATGGTTGTACGTCAATTTTGGGCATACTCTCAGCTCAGTTGCGTTTTTGGTGTCTGCTACAAACAGGGCGTCGTAGCAAGACCATTTAGTGAACTTTCCGCCTTTCTTGAACACTTTTTTCTCATACAGACGATTGCGTATGCACTTGAAGAGATGAGGTGCGTCTGCGAAGACATGCACCTTTCGCGATGTATCCAGTGGATGATCAAAGGCATTTACAACATGCCCCAGAGCACCGCTGATTCCAAGCTGTCTCCACATTGCTCTATTAGTAGAGGCGCCATCACAAACAACACCACCAACTAAAAGGCCCGCTTCTTCTAAGTGTACAATGCTCTGAAGCAGTAGCTGTGCTAGGAGCGTCCCTTTCGTAGGTCCCTTGGAGGCAAACACAGCCACTGGCTGCAAGTATTTTTCTCCGAACGGTGCGAAGGCGAAAACGAGCCCGTGATCAGCCGGCTCACTGGTTTGGCTGTTCTTCTCACCGAAGTCAACAAGCCCGGCATATGTCATTGTTCGTGAGTTCACCGTGATCTCCTTTCTGACTTGAATCTCGTCAAGAATGAGGATCCCTCTTCGTTGAAATGCTGCTTTCGGGGAAACTTTCATTTTAAGGGCCTTAAAAAACGCTTCGTCAAAACCACACTTCAGCCCCACTAAGCTGATGTACTTCCTGATAGTGGAAACGCATGGCAGAGGTAATATGGCATTGCTGCGCAGAAAAGAGTATGTCGCAGTGCTTCGGATGTTTAGCAAAAGGCACAGCAGCAGCGAGTCGTCAGTGTACCATATGTTCTGCCTCGTCGTGCATTTAGCTGCAGCAATGCACTCCTTTACAAGAAGCAACTGTGCTGCAGGTAAATCAACACTTTCTAGCTTCTCTGCGAGCCCTTCCTCTTTCACTTTTGCGAATTCTTGCTCACAGTTTTTCAGCTGATTCATAAGCAATTTGTTTCGTGCTAAAAGTCGTGCTCGAGACCGCAGTTCAGTGGCTTTTGCATGGCGCAATGCGTTGATTCTTTCAAGTTGGGCAGACGGTACACCTTTCCTCACAGCAGAAAGCCTGATCCGTTGAAGCGGTACTTTCTGTTTTGCCCTTGCCATTTGGCGATCAGCATGCAATTGCAATGTTTTGTGGAGGCCACTGCATAACCGACATATGCCACCTGCAGGCGATAATAACGGGCATTTGTTATGCCTCCACTTTTTTTCGTTGACCACATAATCACATTCTGGCACAGACGGAAAGCTTTTTAAACTTGGTTCGCCGCAGCAAACGTTCGCATTGTCAAACGTTCTTACCATGCTCTCAAGATCAGATGTTGTTGAGACAGACGGGCTGATTCCTATTGCTGTGCAGTCGACTGTCTTGTCGAAAATGTAGGCTTGGACCGCCATATCTGAGTTTACGTGCAAAGACTTCTTATTAAATATACAGCAGCTTCCGTCACCGTACATTATGCGAGCATCAATGACCAGAACGTCTTTGGTCCCCTCTTCATCGATCCGATGTACTGCCCACAATGACCTTGGTAAGCACATGTTCGCTGCGAAGTCGAATAAGTCGTCGAATGAAGAGTGGTTTAGAGCTTCAGGCCATCGCTGTTTTCCTCTTCGTGGCTTGTGGCTGCGGTCTTGGACACTTCCGCACCATGTGATGAGCCCTCAGATATGCTGGTGTAATTCGGGGGACGCACAGAAGTTGCCGCAGGTTTCTCTATCCGCTTCACTCTTTTCCGGAGACTCCGTGATCTTCTTGGAAAGGTAACTCGGTGCTCCTTCGAAAATTGAAGGCACAGCGTCCTTTGTTAGGCCGGCTCTTCTATTCCCTGACATCAGAACGTGACCATCTATTTCGGAGGGCCACGTTCTTAGTATAAAATAATGAGCAAAATGTTTCTCACACACACGGTCCGTCCGCTGCAGCACGCGATCTTTGCGCGGGATTGCTCTTCTCCATGCCTCCAACCTGGCGTCGTCGTTCGGTGGCTTGAAAAGTGATAACTTTTCCCCACAAGACTTGTAGCCTGTCTTACAAAACGGCACGAAGCACTTCCCCATGTCACCAGTGCATCAGCAATAAACACGACCCACACAAAAGCGATATCCGGACGGGAAAAGGCGCGTAACAGCCGCAACGCGGGTAATATGATGGGCACAAGTGTGCATGGAAACTCCCTATAGCGGGCCACAGTTTGGTGCGCCCTCTCTTGAACTGCCGGCTAACTACTACATTATCCTCCCTGCACGGAGCGGCGCCTCTCCCTTGCCGTTCGCTCAGCTAGCCTACTCTTACACCGTGACCCGATCAGTAGCCGAGCACACAAACCACGGCGCCACTGCGATGGGTCCTGAATCCTCTAATTTCTCTCTAACCGGTAACTCATTTATGGGCTTCCACTTCACTAGTTTCTTCCATTCCCTCTTCAAGCTGGGTCTCAATCTATGCCTTACCATCCAACGGTCGCTACAACGTACGTTTCCGAGGACTTCGACATCCTGCACGATGTCAGAGTGAGTGCATAGTATGAAGTCTATTTGAATTTTAGCATTACCATTGAGCTCTCCCACGTCAATTTGTTGTTTACTCGTTTCCGGAAGAAGGTATTCGGTTTTCATAATCCGAAATTGTTTCTCTCGACTAATAACTCCTCCCTGCTATTCCCATAGAGCCTAAGCCATAGTCGGCTACTGCCTGGTCTCCAGACTGCTCGTCCCCTGCATTAGTGTACAATTCTCCCATTAGTGCAGTGTTCTGTGTTTTTACTTTGCTCATTGCTTATTCCATGTCCTCATAGGTTTCTACGATCTATTTATCACAGCTAGATGTAGGCCCGTTAACCTGCGTCACAGTGTGTTTGTACCTCTTTTTAAGCCGCACTGTCCTATAATAAAATACCAGAGAAATCCTCTGTTGTCACGTGCAACGAAATAGCGCAGCATCTGTCGCATATCGGTGGACAACTAAACCGCGCTGTAAGAGAAAATATAAATGAGGGACTAAGATTAGAAAGGGAGAAAGAGGTGTCGTAGTTGAGTGCTCCGGAATTATTTCCACCACCTGGGCATTTTACCCGCCGTGGTGGCTCAGTGCTTAGGTTACCAGCTGCTGGCACATGTTACCTCGTACTGATCGTGGCCATGGCGTGGTATAAGTACAGAGCCGACACCGATACCTCTTGCTCGGCTACTTGGCGCTCGGCTACTGATCCGGGGTTCCCGGGTTCGAAACCGAACGCGGCGGCTGCGTTTTTATGGAGGCAGCACCCTAAGGCGCCCGTGTGCTGTGCGATGTCAGTGCACGTTAAAGATCCCCAGGTGGCCGAAATTATTCCGGAGCCCTCCACTACGGCACCTCTTTCTTCCTTCTTTCGCTCCCTCCTTTATCCCTTCCCTTACGGCGGGGTTCAAGTGTCCGCCGATATGAGACAGATAAGGCGCCATTTCTTTTTCCAAAACCAATTATTATTATTATTACTATTATTATTATCATCTTTAACGTGCACTGACATCGTAGAGCATACGGGCGCCTTAGCGTTTCGCCTCCATCGAAACGCGGCCGCCGCGGTCGGGTTCGAGCCCGGGTACTCCAGATCAGTAGCCGCGCGCCCTAACCACTGAGTCCCCCCACCGCGGCGTGTGAATCCCATACCTAGTTGTCGTCGGTCCGCTAATCGCATTCGAGGCCTTACAATAACGTCGCTACAACGTACCTTTCCGTCAACTTCCACATCCTTCACGATGCCAGAGTGAGCGCATATAGTTTGAAGCCTATTTCATTCTTTGCGTTATCATTGTATTATCAAAGTGCGTCCACACCCTTCAACACTGCATACACTTCTTCTGTCCTCCTAATTCCACTGAGCCCTATGACATATCCCATTTAATACCCGATAGTTACTCGAACAGCCCTGCTAGGCTATCGTCTCTGCATAAGGTTCTAGGGGTAAACGGTGTCAGAATGTTTCCAATGGCGGCCTGTCCGGAGCCAGAGATTCAGAGAGACAGAGTGTATTGAGAATTTAGCTGACTATTCTGTGCTAAGGTTAGATTATTCCACTCCAGAAATGCATGGGCGCCGGCCCATGTTATGTTGCCATAAACAGAGTACAGTTTTTGAGGAAACCTACTTCTAAGCACAAGTGTGCTTTGTGCTGTGGCGCAGGACAGCGAGTAACGGCATGTGGTATCTGAAGTAAGAAGCATAGTCTATGCTGGTTACACCGGCGTGTCGTGCAGAGATGAAATCAATGCAAGATGCATTTCTTGCAGCGGCTTGAAGTGGGTTGTTATCTATGTGACCCCGAGTGATTCGCGCATGAACACTGTCAACTAGTCATTTCCTATCGTCGATGTAAAAGTCGCCTATGCCGTGCCATTCAATAGCCGCTAGTTCCTTCAACAGCACTGCTCACTAGGCTCACCGACTAATTTCACTGGATATGGTCCTAGCGGTATGCGCTACTAGATTATTTCCTGTGGCGCCCTGTCAGGAGCCAGAGATTCTAGCACCCTCCGATGCGTCACAGGTCTGACCGCAGCCTTTGTCAGTTGCTGCGCTGCGACGCGCGGCTGAGGGCCGACGTTTAATTTTGTTTGGCCAAGTACTACACCAGCGTGGCCAAATCTTTTTGTGGTGAGAGTGCGTTGTCGGTTCTAGTCATGATCAGGCCGCACCGTAATAGAATTCCATCGACACGTGCAGTTTTTCTTCTTCTAAAAGCCCGGTCGAGAATTGCGCGGCCGCGGAATTCGAATCCCGGACCTCTTGCACGCCAGCCGGATGCCCTGCTTGCACGTCACCGCTGCACCTTTCCAGCGCTTTACGTTAACAATCTCATACGAGCGCGAGCGTTCATGCATGTTATTTGAATATCGTAGGACACAAATCATACCCTCGCTATACTACAAAAGGAGCTCAACTACCAAATCTCCAAGAGATGTATCACCGAGTGTACTTATATATAGCAATGTTCTCTTTGCCGAAGTCAACGTTTTAGCTGGCATATATTGATAATTTGGGTTTGAGCAAAGGGGTAAGGAATGTATCACCTTTCCATCACCTCTTTCATTTCATTTTCCCATTTGGCCTGCTATGCTTTATTTCCGCTCCCCAACTCAGGTGCTTCAGTATCGATGACAGATGTCGGGGCTAGCAAACATCTTTTCCTTCCTTTTTACTATTATTTTAATTAAAAAAACCACTACCACCAATGCATCACCTTGGACGGTACCGAGAACGTTTACATTGGAGAAAAGACCTATGCTAGTAGGCTATTTATGTTGTCATTTCTACACGTTACTCGTAATATTTGCATAACCCCCATTTGCAGAGGTGGCAGAAGCGTTCTTTTATTCAATATTTTTTATTAGTGTAACAGTATTGTAGACGTGCCCGTCAGCACATTCGAGAAGTGCCGCTATGTAAGAGCGCTCAAATTGCAGGATAGTTTCATGCTTTCATAAAAGAAAACCCTTCGTTATCTTCCAACAGAGAAGAAACTACTCATCAGGCTTCTCGATTTCTTTAAGATAAAGTCCTTTTCCAGTACAATAAAAAGCGATATTTAGGTATACTTTGACGCTGTTTTTACAAGGTCAGCATTGGACGCAGGGCTTGCTTGAATAATATCCGCTCAGTTCACTATGCAACAAAAATTGTCAGACTACAGTGATTCGGGAACGTGCCTTAAGTAGGGTCAGCTTACTATGTTTCAAACACGACGGTTTGCTGGTTGACGAAGAATTCGTTCCTGTTTACAGCTGCACTGCACACCGATATTCAGGTTGGCGATGTGGCCAGATGAAAATTAATTTATCGCGAGATATGGCATGGATTTTAGCAGCTGTCAGTCACAGACAGTTATATTATGTCAGCGCTCATGCTTGCAACATTTTCAATGCATAGACCTAATGCGCACCTTTTCCTTAAGGCTCAGTGCATAAACTTTGCACTGCTGGTGCTCTGGAGCTGTAAATATAATTGAATATAGCTGTTTATTAACTTGTTTTCTAAATGTTCCTTACTAGAACGATATCAGCAAAACACGGACTGAAGCTGCCTGCCACGGGTATTGAAGCGCTAAGTTTTAAAGCCAACACGACGGAAAATCAAGCGCCGCACATTCGTTGTAAAGACGACCTTTCGGCCTCGCTACGGGGGCTTTGTTCGCAATGAAAGAAAATTAATGAAGGTAGGTTATATCTTTAATGATATGACGTAAGCAGTGGGAGATTCTCAGGGACAGATTGTCTTCGATGCGATTAATGATGTGTTATCTTTTCAATATGAAAAGATTTCAGATAAAGCCTTGTCGTCTTGCTCCTTACTTTTCTAATGATCCTCGTGCTGCCCAGTCGATGGCATGGGACTCGGAGACAGCATGATCAGCCAGTGCATTTGTTGCCACGAGCTTGTTCTTGACATTATTGTGATGTTGCTGTAACCTTTTAAGCCAGTCCTCTGTTTCAGCAATGTAACCTTTATAACTTACTAGAAGCAACACAAAACCGCGCAGCAAGATTCATCCACTCGGCCTATTCCTATGAAGTAAGTGCCACAGAACTAAAATGTAATGTTCATCTTACAAATTTCGCAGACCGCCGTACTATTGCCAGACCATGCCTTTTTCATAAATTTTACTATCACCCCATGATCAAGTCTATTATCAGCCCTGCCCACCGCATCTCCAGCCGCACGAACCACCAGAAGCCCGTTTACCCTCCCCCTGCCCGGACTAGTGCTCTCCTGTCATCATTTTATGTCCGCACTGCAAAGGACTGGAATGACTTGCTCAACACTGTCGTACTTCACTCCGACCCATCATCATTCAAAAAATCAATCGAATCAACTATGGGCCCTGAATTCCATTCCCTCATGTAATACACCTTTAATGGGGTCTTTGAGGTTGTAATAAATAAATAAATAAATAAATAAATAAATAAATAAATAAATAAATATGCTCATCAGTGTAGTGAATCCTGTACGCAATGCCCGGGAACATGTTCTTCTTTACTTTGTCTTTGACTGCGACCATCGCGTGTCTAAGCTTCCGCGTGGGTACATGTGTGACGTCGACTTCGTAAGATCGGAATATGGGGGAGAAACTTTTGCTTTCTCTGGGGATGTAGGGTATCGGAATCCTTTTCTTCTGTCGCTGAAGCTGCTGCGGTGGCGGCTGAGAAAGGCGATTCCCAACTTTCCGTACAAAAGAACTGGGTTAGCCCGAAGACGAACAGGTCACGGCGAATGGTACCCAGATCCGTCGCTTTCTCTTCCAGCGCAGAGCAAAGCTTTACCGCACGGCGGAAAAGTGAGGGGACAACGGATTTTTTGTGACAGGCCGGGTATACGGAGCTCAAGTTGAGGTACATGCCAGTGGGCGTGTCCTTCTGGAATACACTGAATGATATTCCTGGCCTATCGCGTATCACCAGAATGTCCAAAAACGAAGACTACCGTCTATTTCCTCTTCCGTAGTAAAATGTATGTCCAGTTTTATGCTGTTGAGGTGCAAAAGAAATGCTCTGAGCTGATTTCTTCATTATGCAGAAGCATCCGTCCACATAGCGAGAAAGACTTTCGGGCGCGGCATGAAGCTTGAGAGGCGCGATACTCCTTTGTCTCCATTGTCAAGTTCACTGCTGCGCCCATAGCCGTGCCATGGAGTTGTTTATACATGTTTCTTTGAAACGTGAGATAATTGTTCGACAGACAGAACTGAAGGAGTCGTCTGAGGTCTGGAACTTCATAAAAAGGAGCGTACCCATTGACCTGGCCATCAGGGTTTGCACAGATTCGCTCAAGGCGGATACATACCTACCGGAAAGAACCCCAGACCTTAGTCGGCTTCTTCAGTTTTGTCTTTCAAACACCTATTTCATGTTACAAGACAACATAATACCAGGTTCATGATACGGCTATCGGAGCATCAATTTCAGTCCCCACTGCTGCGAACTTGACAGTGGAGTCACTGGACTGACTGACTGAAAAACTTTATTTCCAAAATATATACAGGGAGCTAGTGGAGCGGTCCTTAAGGGTACGTTCCTTCCAAATGCTAGGTGGGCTGCCCATTACAGTAGCCCATTGGCGGTAGCTGCTGCTAGGGCGCGCCCGACCAGGGCCTTTTGGCTCGCCAGGTCAGAGCAACCGAGCAGGGCCGCCTTCCAGTCCTCCCGGGCAGGGGCGGAGATAGTGAGAAGATGTGGAGTTGATTGGCATGCCTACACCATGCGGTAAATGTCCGAAGACTTTTCCCTGCAGTGCGTGCACTCCCTTGTGCACGCAGGGTAGAAATGTTTTATTATTGCCGGGCACAGAAGTGTTTTAGTACAAGGGCGAAGGAGTAAGTGTTCCTCCGCCTTCGTGAGGCCCTGGCAGGGCTTAGGAAAGATTGCATGGCCGAATTGGTAATACTGGATGATTTCCTTGAAGGCAAAAGCCGGATTAGGGTCGGAGTCTGCATCGGGGGGAGGCGAGGGTGATGCCCGGAGACTGAGCGCGCGGGCAGCGGCGTCAGCTGCTTCGTTGCCCTCGAGACCAGTGTGCGCGGAGTCCATACTATTGTGCGGGACGTGGGAGCCCCGAGATAGTTACTATGTGGAAGAATTGGGTATGCCAAATAGGGAATACAGCCCCTTTCGATGTTCTTGCAGGCCCCCCGCGAGTCGGTAACGATTACCCGCGAGTCCTGATCGGCGGCGGCGAGCGCGATTGCCACCTCTTCTGCATGAGTAATGTCGCAAGGAGCACAGGTCATCGGCCCAATATTGCAATAAGATGGTCCCATTCTGGTCCTTTGTAGGGTCGGCATTTGCCAATACGACTCCAATGTTGGGCAAATTACTTGTGCTGCTTGGGTCTTGAGCTTTGAACGTAATTATGTTCACTGTGATGTTTTGGCGGACGACTGCGGCTGTGTACCAACCCCCGTGATGTGGGCCGGTGGCGTCCACGTAAAGTCACTGTAGTCCCGCGCCCTCTCAAGCTACACGCCACACCAGAAAGTCTTCCTTGTTATGTAGACGACTGCTTTTGCATAGTCAAGAAACCGGCTCTTAGAACATTCCTTTTGCACCTCAACAGCATTGAACCTGTCACACAGTTTACTACGGAAGAGGAAGTAGACGGTCGTCTGCCTTTTTTGGACATGCTGGTGAAACGCGACAGCCCCGGCATGTCATTGGGTGCACTCTAGAAGGACACGCACCCTGGCATGTACCTCAACTGCAGTTCTGTACACCCGAGTTGTCACAAGAAGTTGTCGCCTTGTTCTCACTTTTCCGCCATGCAGAAATGCTCTACTCTACGCCGGAAGAGAAAGCAACGCATGTGTATACCGTTCGCCATGACCTGATGTCTTCGGCCTATTTAAGTTCCTTTATACGGAAAGTCGAGAATCGCCTAGCTCACCCGCCGGCACAGCAGCCTCAGCGACAGAAGAAAACGATTCCGATACCGTTGGTCCCTGGAGTAAGCGAAAGCTTATCCCGCAGATTCCGATCTTACGAAGTAGACGTCGCACATGTACCTACGCGGAAGCTGAGATATGCAATGGTTACAGTGCAGAAAAGAAAAGGGTAATAAAAGAGAAGTTCCCGGGAATTGCGTACAGGATTCCCTGCGCTGATTGTGAGCATGTCTACATTGGTGAAACAGGCGATTTGCGTAAAAGGCTGCAGCAACACCAAAATGATGTGGAGAACAAGCGCGTGGCAACCAACGCACCGCCTGATCATGCCGTCTCGAAGGGCCATGACATCGACTGGGATGGTGCGAAGATAATTGAAAAAGTAAAGAGAAAGGCGACAAGGCTTTACATCGAATGTTTTCATATTCATACGAAGGCAAACACGCTTAGTCGCACCGAATGCATTCTGCCCCTGAAATTCTTCCACAGGTTCCGTGATATCATAAAATATATATAAGCTACTAACATTTATTTTGTTTCATTGTGAACAAGGCCCCCGAAGCGGCTCCAAAACGTCCTTTATTAACGAATGATCGGCGCTTGAAGAATTCATCATGAACATATCTGGCCAGACTGGATTCTGTGGAACCCTGAATTTCAAAGCCAAAACAATGAACCAAAACCGAACTCCACGTATACGAGTGGTGTTCGACTTAATGGCGGCTTAACTCAATGCAGGCCACAAAGTGACTAAGGCATCATTGCATGGAAGAAAATCATTGGTTATTCGCCGACGTTGAGTTCAGAATCAATGAGAGAGATACGTTCGCGGCACAACCTACTCAGTCAATATCAAAGAATCGTCGAGGTTTGCACAGCGTGATGAGTGATAGCTTGAGGCACAAACTCCCTGTAATTAGCATGCGCGCCAGACAGCAGACGATGATGCCTTCAAAAGTTGTTGCTAGTGCAACGGAAAAGGGGAGGAAAATGTACAAGATTTCAGGTGCCTTCCGACGTTACCGGTACGTAGGCCGCCGTCTATCACGCAGCCCTCACGCAAACTTCCGCGGGTATGCTGCACAGCAGTCGTAGCAGCTGGCTTGCTTGTGGGCGACTTGTGTAGGCCATTATAGAACAAAAAGAAGACCGCTCTTTCCTGATCGTGCCGAACAAATAAGAAAATGGATAACACTCATGGCCTCTGATTACCTCTGCTTCGTTTCCTTCTTTTCAGCAGACCTGGGACGAGCCCTCCACGCGGTCATCTGACCCCTTGGCCTCGTTCCTCGCCTGCTTCATCGCCACACTACTGCGACCTTCCCCGACTGTGACATTACCCCAAATCGACTTCTAATACTTAAAAAAAAATGAACCCAAGTACGTTGGAGTCAACGCACTTTTTACTAAACAGCGGATGCAAGCAGCAATGTGCACATGCTTCAAAGGCGCAAAATATGCAAGGGAGCGAAACGTGAATGAGGTGGATGGCGCTGTCGCGGACATAGTATTGACCACGCTTGAGTGTTCCACCTCTACCATGGCAATGCGAAAGCGGAAATAGAAGGAGTCAGAGCTTTTAATCTTTAACTCGGAAAAGGGACTGGTCTGAGGTGCTCACAAAAAGTCGAGGAGAAAATTAAGATGTCGTCCAGGTAGCAGCGAGAAGTTTTTCATTTCAGCCCGCGGAGCACGGTGTCAATCATTGTTTGAACGTGGCCGGAGCATTGCACAAGCCGATTAGCGTAACGTTAAATTCATATAAGCAATCTTGTATGGCGAAAGCTGTCTTCTCTTTGCCCTCTTCATGCATAGGGATTTGCCAGTAGCCGGATCTTAGATTAAGACTCGAGAAAAATTGAGTACCTTGGAGACAGTCGAGGGCGTCGTCAATCCGAAGAAGTGGATAAACATCCTTTCGAGTGATGTTATTGAGGGCACGATAGTCGACACAAAAGCGTACTGAGCCATCTTTTGGACCAGCACAACTGGTGATGACGAACGACTTGAACAAGGGCTTATGATGTTGCGTTTGAGCATGTCGATTACATTATCTTGAATAATTTTGCGCTCTGTAGAAGACATGCGATACGGGCGGCGGTGAATGATGCATGATCCGTCAGAGTGAATACGATGCCTGGCTGCCGAGCTTTCGCCCAAAATTTTTGACTGGGTATCAAAACAAGCGCATGTTTGATCAAGAGGGGTAGCAATTCTACTTTTTGAGCAGGCGAGAGATCGTTCCTGATAGTAGCGGAAATAGCTGCAGGAGAAGCATGGGACGAAATGGCGAAGCTTGATGGAGGCGAGGAAAGGACGCTGACCGGTTGAGCGGTAGACACAGAATCGACTTTAGTGTCTGCATGCAGACCAATGGGCACCGACGTAGTATTGAACGCAGTCAGAAGGGCAGTCCCATTGACGAAGCGAAGAACGGATGCGACGAGAAGAATGCCCCTGGAGAGAAGACGGGGATTAGGTGTGGCGAAAACGTCGCCAGAATTCACGTGAGCAGAAGCAACGGAGAGGACACCTTCGGAGCCTGGATAAAGTACATGGTCTGCGGTGTGTATCATGTGATGAGATGGCACTGCAGGAGCGTCAGAAAGATCGGATTCAGCAACTTGCAAAGGAGGGCAACATGTAATGAAAGCTTGAGCGGAGTGGAGGAAATCCCAGCCGAGGATGAGGGGGTGAGCACAGGAGGGAAGTACAGCGAACTGGATGTGTTGCAGGATGCCGTTAATAGTGACTCGTGCTGTACACAGACCGGAACGATGCATTCATGCTTCATTAGCAGCACCGAGAGAAGGATCGCAGTAAGGAATGCGCACTTTGCGAAGATGGGAACACAAACCAGAACTGATGATGGAAACAGCGGCGCCCGTATCAATCAATGCTTCTACAAGACTGCCTTCAACATCAACGGTTAACAGGTTCGATGGTGGCGGAGAAGGAGTTGAAGGGTGGGCGGTGGTGCAGCTTTACCTCCGGAAACTGCACAATTCAGTTTTTCGTATGGCGACCAGGGGTCTGAGAGGCTGGACGTAGAGGCGATGGGGAGCGGCGGAACGGTGTCGGGGAGCGGCGGGGCGACGACCAGACGTTCGACGAGCGGTCTGGAGAGGGCGACGCAGAGAATCGGGGAGGATCGTTGGGAAGAAACGTTGCCTGGCAAGGATACGACGCCTACGTGTCGTCGTGATGAGGAACATTAGCGGCAAAAGTGGGGTGGTAACCATAAGATGAGTAGGTTTCTTCTTTGCGGAAGTGACCAAACTGGTTACGCTCGTCGCGCTGACGCCGACTATAAACACGGGCAACATGTCCACGAATTCCACAGTAGTAGCAGATATGACGAGGCGGAGACGGCCGCCAAATCGCTGGATACATTTCGGGTCGCTGGGATAAAAAGGTGACAGTCTGCTGGGCGGGAGGCGAATGTGAAGGATATACGGGAGGAAGGGAGACCCACCAACCTGGGCATATGTGGGCACACAAAGGGGTACAGGTGGTTCGAGTGCCGCAGGGCGAGAGACGAAAGCGAGCTCGTCCTTGATGAGATTTCGCAATGGCGATGTCGGAAGCCGGTGCTGATGGGATTCCACCGGCGGTAAGGTGAAGCCATGCAGCTCCTCTCGGATGATGCAGCGAATGAGAGTGGGCAAGTTCACAACGGCTGAAAGGCGGGGGTCCCCAGCGTCTTCCAAGCGGAGCAATTGGAGGTTGTCAAGACGGTGACATGTGGTGCGGAAATCATTGACTGACTTAGGATATTGGCTAACAAGCGTGGTAAAAGCAAATGAGCCGATGCCTCTTAGAATGTGACGGACTCTATTGCACTATGACATTGCACTGTTGACACGTCGACACAGGCCTAATACATCTTCAATGTAAGACGTGTAAGATTCGCCGGGCATCTAACGCATCTAACGCGCATCTAACTTTTTTTTGTAGATGGCCGGGCTTGCACCAGCAGTTCCAAAAATTTTCGAGGTAAAGTGGGTTCAGTCTGAGATAGCATCCTTGTGATTGATGAACTAAGTCTTCGCCACGGCGGTTAAATAGAATGAGACGTGGATGAGCTTGATGGCAGAGTCCCAACGAATCTAGGCACTTACAGGATTGTACTGGTCGAGCCAGACCTCGACGTCATCACCACAGAGGCCCGCAAATGTAGTAGGCTCGCGCTGAAGGGTGGTGACGGTCCATGTCTGGTGTCCAGATGACGGAGGGGCAGCAGATGCGTTGGAGTCAGGGAGATGGGCGGAGGGATCAGCAGGAAGGGAAATCACACCTGCCGAGGCACTGGCAAGGACAACAGAAGCGTCACTGCGATGTTGATCGACGGTTTCCATCTTTGGAGAAGGTCCGATCAGGCGACGACCTGCAGTGTTACGATGGAGAGGACGCAGGATGGAGAGCAGCCTCTACCACTTGTGAGACTGTGGACAAAGCGAGGCTTAATTGCCACTGGCAAGTATAGCGGCCACTCCTCCTAAAACGAAGATGCGTGATGATGATGAATATTTACAGTTTAAGACGAGGGTCGTGCAGTCTGCTTACACGCACACATAAGACACATAAGAGGCAGATGGGCCACCTAGGTCACGTGACCTTGCGAAATCGTCACAACCAGCTTACAGGATTGTGTGCAAACCACCTATTGGGCTCGGTGGGAGTTAAATTATTGATTGGAAGACGAAATGAGCAATCTGGGTCTCACAAGCCACATCGATGGCTGTACTTGAAGGAGACACCTGCCGGGGCACATGGCTTACCCGCTTTACCATCGCGCGCTTTGATAGGGATGAGGACTCTGCGATATATGAATGTAAAGGACAGAAGGGGCAATTCCGCTCATTTGAGGATTACCCCACAAGCGGTATAGCACGAGGCTGTCGAGGCGGAAAGTATCCCTTGCAGCTTTTCACCGAAATTAGCCAGCTGTCGTTCCTCCGAGGTAAGCTTTGGTTCCTCATACTTAACATAGTGCCAGCAGCTTCACTATGATGCCATCCAATAAGGTAATCTTACTAATTGCGCGCAGAGAATTCAAAAACAGTTTTAAAACTAAAGCAAGCAGTATAAATAGCAAAAATGGGTGGTTTAATGTCCCGTAGCAACACATGGGCTTTGAGGGACGCCGCATAGAGAGCTCCTGACTCGTACCTGAGACTTTGACGCCCCCAAAGAACAACCTGAGCCATGTGCAGACATCTCGCAGTCTCATCTGGCGGCTGCAGCGGGTAGAGCTACGCATGTCTCTGATCACGACACTCTCGGGGAAAAAAAGATGGCAAGGAGCTGGCGCTGAGAAATTTTTGATATGCCAAATTTAGTGTCAGTGCGGTAATTTTTTAGCTAGACGTAGACGCTGTTATCGATGCTAGATTGTGAGACAGGCTGAATCAGTTGCATTTGTGGACGGCTAACTGAATTACAAGAAGAAAACTTCGAAGGAATTGACACTGTTGGAATGGACTGATAGCTATTGAATCTGCCACCTTATAATTCATCTTGTTAGAGCCGCTTTGAAAGTATAGTTTCTAGGAATAGAATAAACCAGTAATAAATGCAGACCAAGATACACAGACAACCTGGAGGGTTAGAATCAAGCGCAAAACCCCTTTTTTTAAATCTTATGAAATTGTTTGCATCATCTAGCTTTCCTTATCAAATTAAGGGAACATTAGTGAGCCTACTCAATGATCAGCAGGCTAACTATGCCATTTGATATCATAAATTCTCATCTCGCAAGCACTAAATCAGTGAATTGAAAAAAAAATCACGTCCCCCCAAAGTGGCGCCCCTCGAAGCGCATATGCCTATTTATGACGTACACTCGCATAATACGCTTGTGCCTTTTTTACGATACGTGGCACATACGGTAAGCGTAGAAGTTATTCACACTGGCTACGTTAGTACATACCGATTTCTCTTTACCAAGTAGGCAAATGTGGCATAACCTAATTCGTTAAGGGCAATCTGGAGGACAAATGCGAACCAGGATGGTATGCTGCATACTAAGGCAAGTCTGAGTGCTCGAAAGCATTCCCGTTTCCGCTCGGATCACGCAGCATTGGTTTGAGTGCAACTGCTTTCAACCCGCGGGCGGATGCATCCTGCATAACAAGCCTGTATGCAACGGAGCCAAAGATATCAACCTCTCGTAACATATGTCCGTGGCCAGTAAGAGTTCAGTGGGTGTGGCCGCAATTTTGTGCGCCAGAAGCAGCAAAAATTCTCCCTTTTTGGTCAACATTTACTCCACGCTTGCTCTGCTTGTGCCCAGGGTAGTTTCGCACCTACTCCCAAGCATTCACTGATCTCCGTTAAGAAAATTTGGAGTCTGGCCTCCGCCCGCAGCACCACCGCGTTCGCTCCCACGCTTGTGGCATTCGTAGGAGCTTCCATTAATTTTCGCCTAATAATAAACGAACGTTTTTCTTAAATGGTGGGTGTTGAAGTGAGTTTAAACGAGGCCTTATACTATTAACTTTCTTTCTTGCAGACGAGACAAACGGTAGCAGCAGCGCGCGGCCGACTATGGCTGGGACGTAAAAACTTATTTCCCTGCCGTGTCAATTCACTGAAGTTGCGCAAAAATACACTTCTTTTAATTGTGCAAAAGGGGACAGACCTGCAAAATTGGCTCAGGCCCAGGCTGGCAAATTAGAGTGCATGTGGCCGGCCAGCTGTGTTGTTTAATATTTTGTGTGTTTGCTGTTACGGGGAGTTGCATTAGCGAACTCAAAAGAGATGTTAGCACTAATAGAAAATAACGTACGCCGCTCAGAATATTGCTGTTTTTCTTTCTTTTTTTCAAAGGTTATTTTAAGAGCATGTTTCGAGCTTTCTCCAAAGTGTTTGTGTTGTGGCTTTTGAAGTTCAATGATGTGTTCGAAATATACACATTGAGAACTGAAAGCTTTAGCAAGCCTGCCATAGTTTGATCTGTCATGTGTTCAAGATGTTAAAAAGTGGCGTTCGCAAACCTATTTAATTAGCAACAAAAGGATTAAAGGCGTAATTTTTGGCATTGAACGCTCCTAACCCCCGGAAGCAATATAAAAGGTAAGCGACAGGATCGAGAATTAGACTGCGTCAGAAATGAAAGGAGCCTTGCGACTCAAGGCAACTAAGAATGCGCATATTGTGCGGAGGTGTGCGAATTTCTTCGCCCAAACGATGGGCGCCGGTGTTTGAGGCTCGTAGTCCGCGCAATATAGTGTACTTCGTTTTCCGTGCCCTTTCACTGATTTATAGGAGACCCTAAATTAAACAGATTTTAGTAAAGCAATGGTGGTATTGCTTTGAAAAGCAGTGGGTCGAGAAGTTGGCTTTTTGAGCATATGCAGCTTTCTTCGCTATGTGGTGTCCTTATCATTGAATCGCTAAATAATAAGTTTTGTAGAAAATAGGATTGCTTGTTTATGCTTGGTTGTGCAAATCAGTATGCATATGTATAAAACTGACTATTTCACAAATGAAACCGGACTGACGTCAGTGGCCTATAAAACACTGAAGTACTAACGATGGAATTGATGTAGCCGGACTGCTTGGCAATCTCCGCAGAAGACTACGGATATGTCGAATGCTTTTATGCGTCATTTATCATCTGGTTTAGTTAATATCTTTTCTATTAAATACGGGCCTCAAGAATGGCAGTCAAATTAGAAATTTCAATATTCATATAATAGTACTCCCAAAATTACTATGCTAGCAGCCGTCAAATTTTTTTTCGAAGAATCGTCTGCCTCTACAATTTCGAAAAAAAATGAAATTAGTACCGGGGACAAACTGGCGGAGGATGTGCTGCAATGAAGTTTTAAAAATATCTGCTGCGTTTGCTAGTTGCCAAAAAGACTGCCTATTTCTAAAATTATGGTTGTTAGCATAGATGGGGCACATCCGAGAGAAAGCCGCCTATTCGTAATGTATACTTGTGTACAAAGGTCCTTAAAGGATCCGAGCCGTGTGCGCGTTTTAATGGCTCGTTATACTGCCCTATATTGAATAAATGAATCTTGGCGGTCTTTTAAAGCTTTACCTGTTTGAGCAGTGTAGTCATTACTCATTGCTTGCTCTTCAGAGCAAGCTTGACCGATTAGATCAACCACAGGGGTTGTGCTGGATACACAAATTTGAGTTAGGCAAGAAGTTGTGGGAACGCAGTTTGATGCTGTGTTGAAAATAAAAAAAACCTTCTTATAGCCCTGTTGCCATCAGATTCGGCCGCTTAGCGCAGGGATGTTTTAAAATAGTTGCCGGGACGTTTTCGAGTAGTGGTCGGGTAAAAAGAGCACCGTATTCCGGTTAATGGTGTGTCTTTTAGATTTCCTTTTAATGAGGGAGTAATTACTCGTCGGCATCCACCCAAGCGCAGCCATACGGCTACAAAGGGAAGCTGTATAGCTTTTCTCAGAAACTTCGAAGTTAAAGAAAACTCGTCCTGGTCTAGGGTTCGAACCCGGGACCACTGCTTCACTGGAGCAGTCGGTCTACCAGTTGAGCTAACCGTGACGGCAATCTTATGTTAGGTTGAGAGCGAATTGATCAATAACTCGAAGTGCGAACAGTGTTCATCAAATGTTTAGGGGAAACCCCAAGGTGGGGTAAATTTGTAATAAGGGAGCAGTTACTCAATGGCATCCACCCAAGCGCAGCCATACGGCTACAAAGAAAGCTATACAGCTTTCTCAGAAAATTCGCAGTTAAAAAGAAATTCGTCCTCGTCCGGGGTTCGAGCGACTGCTGCGGTGAAGCGGTGGTTCCTGGTTCGAGCCTCGGACCAGGAAATTTTTTTTGAACTGCGGAGTCGGTGGCAAAGCTCTATAGCATTCCTTTATAGCCGTGTGGCTGCGCTTAAGTGGATGCGAATGAGAAATTACTCCCTTACTACCAATTTAATCCACCTTGGGGGATTCTCTGAAACATTTGACCAAAACTGTTCCCACTTCGATTTATTGATCAATTCGCTCTCGCTCTACCATAAGTTTGCCGTCCTGGTCGGCTCGATTTGTAGAGCGACTGCTGCGGTGAAGCGGTGGTCCTTGGTTCAGAATTGCGTCTGGTCTGGGGAACAGAAGGGTCGAATGCAAGTGACATGACATTCTGTGCAGAGTTCGCAGGCGGATTGTATGCCCATGCATGCATGTGTGTTCCTTAGTGATGCATTATCTATCAATAGTCAGCCGTAATTTCAGGTTTGAATTCGCGTGTAATAAGGAATTAAAACCCGAAACTTCAGGCTATTTGGACGAACTATCGACTCTGCGGACGTTATTGCACTTGATTTTGGGTGTTTTTCAGATACCAAGAAACGCCTGGCTACTGCCACTTTTAAATTTCGTATACTGCACAACCATAGAAAGCGGATTGTTGGATTATCTTGTGATTCGTTGCTGATAACGCTGATGATGCTGGTACGGCTGCTCGCTATTTAAGGGGACAGTACAATGGCAGGTCCTCTGGCATACACTTTGCCTTGTGCAATGAAGTAAAGTTTTTTCTGACAGAATTAAAAACTGGACATTACTCCAGGCATGCAAGCGTACTGCAAACTAGGGTTAATGCGTTATGCACTAACAGAGCAAGTTACTTCATTTGGACGACTGTGGAAACGCTGTCACCATGCACAGCCCGAAGCCTTTAACTCAAAGGAAGGCTTTCACTGGGGCAATTAATCCTGTCGGACCAATTAACTTAAATGCAGCTTCTAATAAGACACTCATAGACGATGTGGATTAGTAGACAAGCACTGTACGAATTTTCCCAATTGTGTATCCAATTTTTATTATAAGGATATTTCTCTCTACGCTATTGTAGAAAGTCGCGTAGGCACAGCCGAATGCAGCGTAATGACCTCTAAAGCAGTCAAAGGGCGTTGTAGCAAACTACGGTTTTGATTATTTATTAAGGCTTGTTCGTGATCAGCCTGACTATGTCTACTGTAGGCCAAAGGTCTCTCCCATATCTCTCGAGTTGACCACCTTTTCTGCCATCTGCTGCCATCCTAATCCAACATATTTAATTTTAATCTCATCCTCCCATAAATCTTTCTGCCACTCCCAGTTACGGTTGTGTTCTCATGAAATAATTTGCCACCCTTAAGAACCATAGGTTATTTTCCTTTGCATTACATACCCTGCCGAAGCCTAATTCTTCCTTATGGTTTCGACTAGAATGTGATTAACCCGCATTTGATCCCCGACCCACTCTACCACCGTCCTGTCTTTTAACATTACACCTATCATTTTTCTTTCCCTAGCTCGCTGCGTTGTACTTAAGTTGAACCCTTTACCTTGGCATCCACGTTAATGCCCCATAGGTATGGGCAACGCATACAAGTCATGTAGAGAAATATACGATTTTTCGGAATAGAAGAAATTATTTATGTGTAGATTAGATATGGAATGTGTTGGAACTAGTTCGAAGTGCATAAGGAAACAGAACGATGCAGTACATCTGGTACTATGGGCACGTATAAATATTAAAAATTAGCTCTGATCGATAAAACTATCTTGTAATGCTGATTTTCTGAGTAATATTTATGCAACTATATATTGTTTTCTTTTTGTATCAGCGTCCACCACCACCACCATGGCCATGCCCACCGGTACGTGCAAAACATTTGCTTCAACGTGGAACAAAAAAAAAACCGCGTAGAGCACTGCTGAAGTTTTCGTGAAAGGTAACCAGGCTTGCGAGACCACCGAAGATGAGCGCTGTTTGCTGAGCGGTGCGCTGCCCCTGTGCTCTCCGAATACATGAAACGCGGTAAGGAAAGCCTGGCTACGAGTGGGAAGATGGTAGCTAGAATGGACCTTATCGGTAAAGAGGCAGGCCTATCTCTGCCTTTTTTTGTACACGCCTGCCTGGGCTCGGGCGCGGTAGTGTTCGAAACTAGGGCTTTAATTTGCCGTCCGCGTGACATCCACCTGTCTTTTTGCTATCTTTCTCTATAAAGTGGTTTACTACTTAGCGTGAGATTCTGCAAGAGTACAACCCCCAGCTCGTCACTGTTTTCCACGAGATGCAAGGACTACAGAACACGTGCAATGTAAATCTCGCGCAGTCTTCAGTGCATGCGTATAGGGTCGGTCTGTATCGTGGTATTGCAGTTAAGAAGAGAGAGACAGAAAAAAAACCCCACAAAATTAACCCCACTGATCTCGCCAAACAGTCCAAAGATTCATTATTCGAAGCTCGGTTTTGTTCTGAAGTTATGTGTATGAAGATTCTCCCTTAATACGAGGTTTGCATGCATCGATAAATAGTACGCATCGGTGGGTTATGAACGCAATAACAAAAACTTGACAAAAAAATTTGAAAGGCAGTGTCTGCAGATAGCGTGCATCTAAAGTGCCACATCTCGCGGTAGGAGGAGCATGACCTTTGGCATTTTTTCCTTTATTCTCAGCAGCGACTGGTGTAAACTGTGGAGATGGGAAGAGGGCGCGGGTAGGGCTGCCTACGTCCTCTTTGTAAAATAGCACGACTGGCACCACGTGCACTGCACGCATCCATGAAACAACTCGTCCCTCCACGGACACACTGGTGTTATATTTTCTCAGCGCTGTTATAGCCATGTTATTCGGGTAACATCACCGTATGTTTCTGCTCTTTTCGATTTCAGGGGCCGCAAAAAGGGGTAAGCCATCTTTGAACTCTCGATGCTAGTAACTTTCTTTCGTTGCTTTTGCAACATTTTACTCTGTCCAATGGTGAGAATGGATTCAAGTCTTCGGCGTCATACATGTCAAAGATTCTTGGATAGAAATTATTCATATTTGAATAAACACTGTAAGGTACTTGTACAGAAATAATGCAATGTCCCATTCTTCAAATGTGTAACACAAACTTTCTTCTACGCCTTTTTCGTGGATGACACCAATCAGTTAACACTGCCATAGAAAATTGAATGGGAACGCTGATTGAGATCTGCGTGTATATTCATTGTTATAGTGAAATTGAAAAATTGAAAATGAAAAATTGCGGTCATAAACTCTTTTCTGTTCAAAAAGCCGATGTGAACTATACAAATAGCAAATACGAAACCAATAAGGCGCTCGCTTCATGATGTCGGCGATACTAAATGGACATCTTAGAAGCTATAAGAAACGTATACCAATATGAAAAAGGTATAATAGCAAAGCGATTTTCATATAGTCTATCACGTGAATTCCATATTCCTATTACTCATTACGAGTTTGTCATTTGAAACACTCCAGTGGAGATATTCCTGTTTTAGGCCCATAATAGACGTCGTTAATTGCTATAGAATATAACGATTTCTCATCAGGAAGAGTAAATGTCAGAATGCGGTGAGCACAAAAGGTAATATCCGTTTTGTTTTTCTTAATATAACGATTTCTCATCAGGAAGAGTAAATGTCAGAATGCGGTGAGCACAAAAGGTAATATCCGTTTTGTTCTTTAACTTCAGATGAGGAGGAGACGTAAGTACTGTATATACTGTAAGTTATTTCGTGTGGAAACCTTGGCATCCAAGCAACCTTGTAACTAAGCCTCGCTTTACTGGCGCTATGGTCGGTGATGTTATGTATTGTGCGATTCAAAGCTTGTTATTGTAGGGCGTGAACGGTTTTATGGTTCTGAGTGCAGGTAATCAAGCTGTGGTTCAGTGCTATCTATTATAATCCTAGCCACCTATCTAGTATTGCGGCTCTGGATATATATGACGGGTAGTATTGTCGTAAGAGGAAAGGTTCCTAAAATTCAATACAGTGTGCACACATCACAGAATGAAATTCATACTTTAAACAGCTTGATAACTTTTCTTAGTGATTTAAGTGTGTAAGCCAAGGATTTCTGCTGTTTTGACATAATTTTTGACCCAGTGTTTCTCATTTGCGAACTAGCAATAAAAACGTACGAATAAGAAACCTTCCAATTATATATCGAAACTGGTAATAGTTATCGAAACTAGTAAGCACATATACTGCATGTAGAGGCCTCAGTTTGGACGTGACACGGAGCCCATTAATTTAGCTGCCGAAGTCCGCGCGCAATTCTCCACAATGATAGTTGCTGTCTCACTAGATGCAAAATTTTTGACGACAAAGAAAATTTTTTTAGTACCTTAAGGACGCTATAAGCTGTGAAAAGAATTATCAAACTAGTTCGTAGATAAATTAGGAAGTCTCCTTGTAAAGAGAGGCTAAAGCTAGTACACGCCTATGTTGGAAGTACTCTAGCGGTGGAGATGTGGCGCGCACATGTCCAACATTCTTGGAGAAAAATGTTGCGAATTGGAGAATTGTACGACACCATTCTGGAAATATTGAAGACAATGTTTCATTGGTCTCCTAGGTAGTAACCTTTTAAAGTGTTTATCGATCGGATCGAACAGTTGACTGCCGTCGGGTGACCTTCGAATATATTGACTGTTATAGTGAAATCTTGCGAAAATTGCGCTCATATACGGTTTGACGCTCAAAAATGATTTCATCCAGATTTGCTGGTTATGTTAAACTTTCAGAACAACTCATTAGCAAGTGCATATGCGACTGCGTTGTGGTGAGCATTGGCGAGGCCGAGGTTTTTGTCTGACTGGTCGGGGGCGCTGACTGGGCTTTCAAATGTCCGGCGCCAGTCGGTGCTTATGCATATTTTTGCGTGCGCAGGAAAAACACATTGCAAAGCGATTACAGCAGTGCCTGTTTGATCGGTTGCAATGCAGGGAGAGGAAGAGATTGAAGTGCATTCTTCAATTTCTCTGCATCCTGCTCCTCCTCCTCCTCATCTCTATTATCCTGATATTTTGTCGTAAGTAGCTGCATATCTTCTTTAAAGCGTTGTGTGTAAGAACACAGATTGGAAAGAGCTGCTATCGAAGCGCGACACTTATCTCGCGTGAGAGGAAACACTCAGCCAAAGTATATAGCGCTCCCTATACTTGCTCTTTAAATAAGGCTGCAGACCGCGCGATTTTTTCCCCAAACTTGTAGCAACCATGCTTTAGAGGACCATCAGCTCTAAGTTAGACAGGTTCAACAGGCTGTACACAGTCTTCTGTTCAAGCCCAAAAGAAGCGTGTATGCTGTCTTATGGAAGCCTTATCTTTTTTATTCAAAGTTTACGTGCCGTGAACGAAATTATGCAGGGCAGACCTGCAGTCTGAGTGATCAATTTGAAGCGACAGCTTCACTACGAAACCTCGTGCTTCGATCGCCGCGTGTCTAGTTTTCATCTTCAGCTAAGTTAGAGGTCAAAACCAAAAAGAGAAAAACAGAAATTTAATCAATATTCATGACCGGCGGTCGAACACGCGGCTGCGCGAACAGATCTCTTTCAAGGGCCACTCAGCGAGACCACCAGGCTATCGCTGCACTCAACACACCGTGTCAAACTGCACTGTACACTCGCGCTCAGCATTAGAGAGCGTTGTCTTCATCAAGTTACATCTGCTCCATCCTGTGGCACTACCTACTCTGCGTCGTCCTCTACGTACCACAAATTAGAGCTTTCGCTTCGATTCTGATGTAGTAAACATTCTGATGTGGTTTTTCTTTATTGGCATCCAGCATTTGGTCGAATTCTCTGGACGATTAAGTTTCTGTTAAGTGGAGTTGTAAATTGATATTATGCATAGATATTATGCATAGAAGTAAGACATGCTTATTAGGAGGCAGTTTGTCTCATTCTGAGTAGTTCTGTTTTTAAAATTCCTGTTAGCCTCCTTAAATTTTGAGTCGCGTAGTACCCACAGTAAAAATTTATCTTTAGAATTTTGAAAGCGATATTATCCTCGGGGCCGTGGCCCAAAATATTTCGGCTAGATCGTTCCAAAATACATGCCCTTTCGAGAAACTTGCACCCAGAGCAACCTCACACTGCACGTATCTCGTCGAAAAAGCCAAAGCTTGTGCGGCCAGAGCGCTGCAGCCAACCTCTTTTTCGAAATTCTCAAGTCTTATGGATATAGCTTAGGGTAAGATACACGCCTCTCGATAATTAAGGAGCCTATGAGAAAATGAGGACAATTCCGGATTGCCGCACATCGCTGGTGGCTAGAGTGCTGGTCTCGGTTGAAGCTGCTGCCTCCGGCTGGCTGTCGCGTCCTGCTGCTTCCTGCATTGGCCTCCGCGGCTCATCAGTAAATGCCCTCTTCAAGCCTAGCCTAAAGTCTTTAGGGTCTCGCATTCGACTCAGGCATTATTACGTACTTCGCATGCTGGCTCTAGAAGTCCTGTGGCGGTATCTACCAGCCCGGCGAGTTACTAGCTCCAGTCGCGCGAGTCTTCCTCACACACTTTTCTCTGCTGGTATTGCACCTCGTCAGAATGTGCTTACACACTCCAGTTTCACAAATATTCAGATGAAACACCCTAGTGTAGTTCGACGCGGGGAGCGTCTTGCGTGGTCTCGTTGCTCTGTGCGTACCCAGTAGGTTGGCCATGCCATCACGTCGTCTAAAAGGGCTCGGGCGCTGGAAGGCCACTACTAAGGAGTGTTTGCTCATCCTAATTCTTGCTGGGCATCATTCTTTCGTGGCGAGACCCAGGCCTGAATACCTCTGATAGTGGAATACTCGTGTTCAGAGTATTTTATCCCTGACGCTCATCCAGTCCACTTCCATATCATTGATTCTTGTCCTCCCTTTGCAAGTTGGCGCCGCAGAATTCCGTGGGCAGTAGAGTTTTAGTGGAATAGTTTAACTTCACATAGCCGTTTCTGCGCTCTCCCAAGCCATTCTTGGTATTGGCAGAGTCCTTAAAACAAATGGTCATGAAATAGCCCCCAGCAGTTTGGTTTGCCTACACAAGCGGACCACCGCCTAACAAAGCGGCGAGCGCTAGACCGCGTAGAAGTTTTATAGCGTGGCTGTGCTGGAAAATTTGCGGAGGTCCTGTTTCTGCTTTAGTTTTGTCTAGAGCACTTGAAACTTACGTGGAGAAGCGCTGCCGTCAGTTCCCTTCTCTGCTGCCGTCCTAATCAACGTAAAATATACCTGTCTTTCACTTATCGGTTACCATGCATTTAAACCACTTAAGTTTTAATGACAGTGTTTTTAAATATCAGCCTATAAGTACCTTCCGTATCTTCGAAAAGAAAGCTAGATGTAGAGTTCTCAAATTTGAATCCGCGTGTGAGTAGAAGAGGCATTTGGAAGTGGTTTAGTTTGCCTAGCCGCAATTGATCCTGGCACCAATTTCTAGCCTAGCATTACAGAAGGCACCGTATGCTTGGGAGCGGCTTTCCTGTTCAGGCATTGGCTATTTGCGCTTGCTTACCTCATTTCTGGTTTGACTCGGCTGCAAAGCATTGATTTAGAACGCGCCACGTGCGTCGACGGCGAGCTTTTTCTGTCATAATAAAAAACTTATATCATCCGCTGGCATGATATATAAACCGAGCAAATCAGTGCTCACAATCTAGACAAATGACTCCCTAGCACATCCAGTAAAATGAATCGCAGGGATGATACCGAGCATTTTTAACGGCCCTTACTAAAACGTCGCCCAATTTGATTAAATTATCTTCGCTGCTAAGTGGCACTCTTGCATGTAATTAATTGGAGTCTTCACCGGGATAATGACTGCGGAGCTTCGTTAGAGTTCATTTGGCCAATGAAGTATCACTTGTCACCTGCTACTTAGCCTTAGTTGCGCAATTGCTTGTGCTGAATTTCGTTACATGCCTGGTAGGCATAAAAAGCGATAAATTAATCTCATTTTTTTAATGCAGTGTCGCCCTCACCACCAAACGACAGACAACCCACGACTATGACCGAAGGTAAACACATATTGTGTCTCGGTATATGAGTTATCGGAGTGAACAACCTTTTTGCTCTGTCTAGCAAGAAAAATTACATAACCGTACAAGATTCTCATCATTCGTATTAATGTGGGTACCATCTCCTTTCTCTGTTGTAATACGGTAATTACCACGCGCTTATCAGTGTAGCTTAAGTACTGAAATGGTCGGCGAATTCAGAATTGTCAATACAAGCAGTAACTAGGTTTAAGTAAACGTCTAGACATGTCAGTTTTATTAAGAATATATAGGGGGCAAAAATTAATGAAAACAATGACATTTGTTGTCTTTTTCTTTTATATGTGCTAATGACGCTTTCCCACCGATGATCCGTTGCTTGTCATGTAACGGGGACCTCGGTCAGCGCTTAAAAGGCGGCAAAACAAGGGCGTTGAAACAGTGTCCTAGGTCTGTCAGTGTCAGCAGGCTCCTGCTCTGAGGGGTCGCAATGCGACTAGGCTAATGCCATTCACAATGGCCCCAGGGAGAGCAGGAGTTATCCTTGAAGACTCATGGTGCCCACTTCACAACCGGCTCATAGTGCGGTTTGAAGCGTTGGACATGCGCAGTGCCGCGACCATGTCGCCGGAGATCGGCAGACGGCGCGAGGGGCTCAATAATGTAGTTGCCTGGGGATGTGCGATCCGGGACGTGGAATGGGCGATAGCATTTTTAAAGAAAATTCTTGGAGAGGCCGGGAGCACTGGAGGAGATCCATAGCCAGACGAGCGACACGGAAGGGAAAGCCGTGTCAAACAGACCTTCGTCATGGCGCTGTTTTTGGCGCCCTTGAGTGTCGGTCGTGAGCTTCCATGCAATCTGCAGGGAAGAACTGTGTCAATGGGAGCGGATGCATTCCGGCCGTAAGTCAAGAAAAATGGGGAAAAACCGGTCATGGAATGTGTAGCAGTGTTGTAGGCGCCCGTAATATAACGTAGATCGAGGTCCCAGTTCGTCTTGGGACCCTGACAGACCAGGGTCCACAGGATCCCGCTGTGTCCGATCGCAATGCGGCTAGGCTAACGCCGTTCTTCTCTTTCAGAGTCATTTAAATGAGCACATGTATCGGATCCTCATTCATATTATAGAATTCTGAGTACTGATAGAATCCACGTACCACACCGGTCTTCAGATACTCTGCCTCGAACTTGTCGGCTTACCCCGCTTAATTTTTCACTGAGGACAGTGTACAAAAAAAAGGCCCGGCATAATGCAGTCCTTTATGAGACGAGTTGAAGGTGCCAACGATGTAGAGTAGCAGTTGCTGCCCACCCAAACGTTTGGTTTTTACTTTCGCCTATCGAAATCAATAAAGGCTGTTAACACTCAAGGGATCAGTTTTGCGCCATTTTGACTGCTTTGTTACAGCTTTTGTGCACCTCTAGTCGATTCAATCTAAAATTCCAACTACTTTAAGGTAATTTGTTTTACTATTCATGAATATAAGGGCCTCAATACTGTATTTTTTGCAGGCCCAATAACATCGGAAACTAAAGGTACGGTTTTCTTTATGTAGTGAAAATTCCGTAGTTCCATTGCTCCAGCGCTTTGAATGCCGTATATTATTATCATCACAGCACTTTAAAGAAAGAGGGTAATACCTACGAGCTATATTGATAAGCATGATTTCGCTTGTGACCAGTGTTGTTGGTACTAGGACGGAAAGAAGTGTTGGTCTGTGCAAAGTCAATACGAACTGAACAGCGATTAAACAGCTAGGTAGGCGGGGAAGGTCCCGCATGCTGTACTGGGACGCATGTGCTCATGCTTATTCCTGTACGACTTGAACTAAGCAGTGACATGAAGCATTCTGCCGTTTGCTAAAAACGGCATAGCGAGAACAGAAAATAACCTGTATCGAAATAGCCTGCGAAGCAAAAAAAAGGGGTGGCCGACAGAAAGTTCGGCACCAAGCTCGCATTTCAAACCCTTCAGGGAATGCTTCGCTTAAGCCATATAGGCCGGCGTTCTTCCGTGGAAACACCCCTGGTTGCCCATTGCCCTGCCCTTGACATGGCCCACCCACTGCATAGCAGCCAACCTCTTGGTCCTTCCTGTGGCAGCCATCGTCCACTTGCGCACTTCTCCACTAATAACCTGCAAAGCCAGTGAGGAACCAGCAATCTCCACCCTCTTTCCTCTCGCGCTTCCTCTTCCCCCTCTACCTTAAATGTAGAGGGGGTTTCGCTGGAATTAGACTCATTGCGAAAGTACGTTGCGTAAGTTTAAGTAAACTAATTTATCACGTAATTATGGTCTTCCGACTGGCGCCGTACAGTCAACAATAGAATGCAGGGCTACATTGTCTGAACCAAGGTTCACATTTTTGGCTGTGAAAACCGGAATCCTGCGTTCAGCCAGGAACACAGATGCAGAGTTCTACACGCGACAGAAAACAAGTCTCTCGCCTACTAATAGCCAGTACACGTCGCTACTGTGGTGGAGGGAAACATGAGACATTTTGCGGAAATTAGCAAATGCAAACTCGTCACCCTGAGGGAGATATCAAAGCACTTATGAAGGAAGTCGCAGTAGAGTTGCAGTTTACAATGATTCCAAAGCAATTGTTCCTAACACATCCGCAAGGCGAAAATATCCACTTATTTACGACGCTTACTGAATGGTAATACTGAGTAGTGCTGAATAGTAATAGTAGCAGAAATCATCCTGGGAAGGTTCCAAGGCTAAAAGCTTTTGGAACTGCTTTAACCCTGGGATGTACACGAACGATGAGTGCGACTCGCGTGCGGAGAAGCGGTGTCCTTGGGAGAACTCACTTCGCCGAAAGTAACAAGCGCGTGCGCCAGGCACTATTGAGGCAGCAGGTCTTTGTCCAGCGGAAGTGAATACTAATTTTGAAATGCAAGCAGTCTGATTAGGCTAAGTACGTCATAAAACGTTTTATATCTCGTACGGCCACTGCTTAAGGTTAGAAATGAGAATACAGATGTCATGTAAGGATACACTAGCAGCGACTGGGAATGCTTTTGTTCTCTTAATGCTTTCGTTCAATAAATCAGGCCTTATTTGGGACGAGCATACTTTGAGGGGAAGATCAACAACGGGAGTTGGAGGTGCAACAGCAAGCACTGCCGCCATGCTTCCACTTTTTCGCAACATGAGTCATGAAGCGTTCGTCAGCCCTAAGTGCATTTTACTGTAGAGCCCATCCGGCACTCGTAGCGCCGATTTTGCGAATTTAGATACAACACTGATGTATTTGACTTACGGTAATTTACAAGATGCCGCGTAATATAACTCAAGAAGCCATATTTGAGACTTCGTGACTACGCTGAAGCTGAGAATGAATGTCGCACCTCGAAAACACGCATATTGTCGCCTAGTGGTCTTTCTATAGTGGAGCTGCCGCAGTCTCCCAGATGTTATGCCGCTCGGCTGGTAGTCGTAGTTTACGGAGCCCTCCACTACGGCGTCCTCCACAGCCTGAGTCACTTTGGTGCGCTAACCCTCCATGAACTGTGCATCATTTCTATAGTGGAATAAAGTGTAATGTCTGGAACCAACACATGAATGATCTGTATTGAGTTTCTTATCTCTTGATTAGGCGAGTTTCTTATGAACTGTATGTTCAGGCTTACTCAACTGTATCTAGACGGCACGTTCAGAAATCCTCGAAATTGAGAGACCCATTAGCATTATTTAGGCATAACAGTGTAGTGCTTGTAGTCATTGCTTAGATGGGATTACGGCCGGTTCAAATGTTGGGTTGCGATGTCCCCCAGGTGGTCCAAATTATTCCGAAGCCCTCCACCACGGCACCTGTTTCTTCCTTTGTTCTTTCACTCTCTACTTTATTCCTTCCTTTATGGCGTGGTTCATGTGTCCGCTGAGATGTGAGGAAGATACTGCGCTATTTGTCTTCCCCAATAACAAATTTAATTTAATAAGCATTTTGAATCTAATCAGTGCCCTCTTAACAATTGACGGAACCCGAGACAAGCGCTTGTCGTCTTCACGGCTGCCGCCACATGGTAGATGACTTTGAATGTTCAAAAACATCGCGTGGACCTCATCCAAAACATAAGGATGAATAATTCTCTATCCACCTTAAAATTCCTATTCCTTCACATCTGAGGTTCCGGGTTCCTCGTTTAGTCTGAATTCTTGCAAACATTGCGTCCGATTTATACAAGGAAGGTAGTTACTCCACATCTCACCAGGTCGGGCATGAAGTATGACCTGTAGGAAGTTGTACGCCCAGCTTGAGTTGCATTTTTTTTTCATTACGACAATTTGATATTCCAAAGCACCCATACACAAGATTTAAGAACACCACAAATGGTCATCAGAAATGCATAAGATTTCACGTGCCACCTCCGAAGTGGGGTCAGCCCGCGCTTTTCTGAATTTATTTCTGGGCATTGATACACGTAAGGCGTTCAAACACGTACGTAATTACCTTTTTATAAACAAATGAATACCGAACTGCACATGGTCTTACATTCTTAATACACATAAAGCAAATAAGCCTTTTTTGATCTATGGAATATAGCGGTCACATAAAAAATTTGTAAAAAGCCCTCGGCACTGAAGCTCAACAAATTTTTGCTATTACGACGAGTTGCGTGCACTGGAGAGGTTGCTTTGCCTGCAAGCTTCTCTAAAGCGCATGTATTTTGACGCGATGCAGGCAATACTTGGGTAAGACTGATAAGGATATTACTTGGGTGGGCTGCACACCTCTGAATAAAGAAGCCAAACTGTAATATTTAGAAAGAGAATTATTTCATATCAGTTAACCAGCCTGGTACTTCATAAGAGTTCTGATGTACTACGGCAGTGGCAATGCTATATTCAAAAAAAGCGCTGTTCTAACTCAATGTCTATTTTTAAAACTGTGTAAAGTCTCAGATGAAACACCCTGTAATTTTCTTAAGAGAATTACATCCTGAACGACGAGATAGCGTGCGTTCTATTAATTGCGCAGCTCGTTAATTTAGTCAACATTGACTGTTTCCATTGTTTTTATAGATATTACCGAACTATCTACCTCAACTACAGGTGAGCCTTATTTTAGCAATATACACAGGAAGTGACACGGTGTCAAAATTTCCAGATGAACATCAAGTTCCACTGCTTTATTTAGTAAGCGTTTGGGAACCACGCATAATATTCATGTGGAGTATTTACAAACAACGCACTCGAGCCATTTTAAGTTACTACCTACAGTTCATAAAAATGCAGTGCTGCGTTTCTTTCTCAAACAAGTGTTTCTCAAACAAGTCAGTGTCCAAGCTTGCTAGCCATTCTCCTGTCATCTTAATGAGAAAATTTCAAGTATCGAGTGTCATTGTTTGTCGTCCCAAAGTTTTATCTTAGAAATTGCAGCCTACCGGCAGGTAGTTGAGTTAACCAGCGGGAATCCTTGGTAGCGCTAAATATTAACGTTTGGTTACAGGTTTAAGGCTAAATGATAGATCGTGGAATTTGGTGCCAACGATAACGCAGGAGAACGCAGTTAACACAATTTGTAAATCCAAGCTGTCGTTCAGATTACAACTCGCGCACAGAACAGACTCGTGACATGGGTCGGAAGTGGTATAGCCCCTTTTAAGGCAGGGGACTGCCGTTCAAAAAAAAAATATAGTGGGAAGGAATTGTCTCGCTTCTCGTGCACACCTCAGTCACGCTGTGAAGAAAGTTATGAAGGAGGTGTGACAAGGAGAGAAAGATGTGCCGTAACGGAGGCCTCCATAAGTTTTCAAACAAATAGGAGTCTCGCACAGGCACTGCGCAGCACACAGCTGCCCTATGCGTGTCTCCATCCTCAAAAAGCGCTTATAAGTGTATTCCTATGTCATACTGGGGATTAATATCATAATATATTATGAAAAGCAGTAACTGCTGCTAGTCGCACTACTTATTTCCGGCACAAGTTTTCTCCGCTCCGCATAATGAACACTATAAACCTCGTCGTTTACTCCAAAACGCAAGCGAATTTCTTTGGCGTCGCCGGTCTGCGCTCGGAAAATCTCTTGCTTCTTTAGAAAGGTTGACTATTAATTTTGGTGCCGATCCGCCGCGACGGCTCAGTGGTTAGCACGCACGGTTAATTAGGCTGAGAACCGGCGTTCTTGTCTGACGCAACGGACGCGTTTCGACGGAGGCGAACCACGAAAGGCGGCCGCGTGGTGTCGGATTGTGTGCATGGTAGAGAAACCTTGTTGGTAGAAATTATTTCGAAGCAAACCACTACGGCAACTTTATCTCATTCGCATTTCGAACTTTTTTAAAGTGACTTTGCTTGTGATGTAGGATCTGTTAGCCTTTTCACCATCTACTACAATTACACAATTCTCTCCATGCCACAAAATTCACTTGTTGAAGGAGCGTTCTCACATATTTCAGTTTTTAAAGGAAAAATCTCTGCAGATTAGGTAGATCCGCTGCTTAGGCGCCTATAGTTTTCAAGCTGGGAATGAGCGAAAAAATCGCAAGGCGAAGTCGCAAGTACGTGAATGCATAACGTGACCTTCGTTGCCTCCTCAGGCTGACGCTTGTTGCTCCAACCTTAAATCCACGTGACATGCTCCGTGATGTGACATGTACTGGTGGGCATTGGTGTGCAGGTTTCAAAGTCGCGTATTCCGGCCAAAACTACTATTGCTAAATGGAAAATCCAGTCTTATCCGCGATTTACCTGGTTAAGTTAAATGAACATTAGTTGCGACAGAAAAGTATTTCCTGCATTTGTGCCTCGGCTTTCATCTTGCGATAAGCCATCTGAGCTCCTCGTTGAGTCTTCGTTGCCTCTATTCGGAAACTCTGCAGTCAATTGGTAGTCAACATTTAACTGTAAGTCCCCAGCAACTTCATCATTCACCTCTTAGATCTCGCTCTTATCGCGCTTCTATCTTCTTTCTCGCTTTTCCTGTTTTTCGCCCTGCATATGTTTTCCGCGTCCCGTTTAGCAAAGCTATATTGCCTGCGACAATGTGCTTCGGCTTGGGGCCTCGCTCTATCCACTGAACCGGTGCACTCATGTTGGCGCGCCTTTTGCGCTGTTCACCTCACCGTGGCATTCTTTCTTGCTTTGTAATCTTTGGCCGGATGGGCTTTATAATTTTTCGTTTGCTGCACTTCTTTCTTCAGACATCATCTATGGTAATTAATTTGTCGTCTGCATGTGCACGCAGCCGCCTTACTCGCTCTGCATCTCCACACCTTTTTCCACTCTGCTTCAGCTGGCTCGACGCTCCCCTGAGTTTACTAGTTGCCTTTCTTTTGCTGCTGCTCGCGTGACGCTCCTATGAGATTATTAGTTTCCTTATTTGTCTGCTCCTGGCGCGATGCTCCTCTCAGCTTACTAGTTTCTTCCCTTTGGCTACAACTGGCACAGTGCGCGTCTGAGCTTACTAGTTTCCTTTTTTGGCTGCAGCTGGCGCGGAGCTCCTCTGAGCTTATTAGGCTGCTGGCGCGACGCTCTACAGAAAACATGGTTAACTAGCGGCTCATCTCATGTTAGCACACTAACAATCCTGAACGGAACATTTAAATCAGTATCTTACCCAGCATCCCATGTCTGTCTGAGCTCTACAATGATGTCTGGAAAACCAGCTCACTCCAAATTACTGGACTTACAAATTGCATTGATGCGCTAACATTGAGGAAAAAGAAATTTGTAAGATTCATTTTAACATAGGACAATGTTATTTAAGCAATTTTTTGCGCATCTGTTCAGGTCACAGTGCACGTTCTCACAGGGAATGTTTGCGGCATCTAAATGTTCTCATTCGATTTCCATTCTGAGTTTCCTCGTTTTGGCTGCTGCTGCCGCAACGCTCCTCTGAATGTGTTTCCTCCCTTTGGCTACAGCTGGTGTGAAGCTCCTCTGAGCTTACGACAGTTTCCTTCCTATTTCTGCAGCAGCTGAGACGCTCCACTCAGCTTACTAGTTTCCTCCCTTTGGCAGCTGCTCACGCCGCAGTCCTCTCAGCTTGCTAGATATTATTTCCTTTGGCTGCCGCTGGCGCGACGCTGCTCTGAGCTTACGACAGTTCCCTTCCTATTTCTGCAGCAGCTGAGACGCTCCATTCAGCTTACTAGTTTCCTCCCTTTGGCAGCTGCTCACGCCGCAGTCCTCTCAGCTTGCTAGATATTCTTTCCTTTGGCTGCCGCTGGCGCGACGCTCCTCTGAGCTTACGACAGTTTCCTTCCTATTTCTGCAGCAGCTGAGACGCTCCATTCAGCTTACTAGTTTCCTCCCTTTGGCAGCTGCTCACGCCGCAGTCCTCTCAGCTTGCTAGATATTCTTTCCTTTGGCTGCCGCTGGCGCGACGCTCCTCTGAGCTTACGACAGTTTCCTTCCTATTTCTGCAGCAGCTGAGACGCTCCATTCAGCTTACTAGTTTCCTCCCTTTGGCAGCTGCTCACGCCGCAGTCCTCTCAGCTTGCTAGATATTCTTTCCTTTGGCTGCCGCTGGCGCGACGCTCCTCTGAGCTTACGACAGTTTCCTTCCTATTTCTGCAGCAGCTGAGACGCTCCACTCAGCTTACTAGTTTCCTCCCTTTGGCAGCTGCTCACGCCGCAGTCCTCTCAGCTTGCTAGATATTATTTCCTTTGGCTGCCGCTGGCGCGACGCTCCTCTGAGCTTACGACAGTTTCCTTCCTATTTCTGCAGCAGCTGAGACGCTCCATTCAGCTTACTAGTTTCCTCCCTTTGGCAGCTGCTCACGCCGCAGTCCTCTCAGCTTGCTAGATATTCTTTCCTTTGGCTGCCGCTGGCGCGACGCTCCTCTGAGCTTACGACAGTTTCCTTCCTATTTCTGCAGCAGCTGAGACGCTCCATTCAGCTTACTAGTTTCCTCCCTTTGGCAGCTGCTCACGCCGCAGTCCTCTCAGCTTGCTAGATATTCTTTCCTTTGGCTGCCGCTGGCGCGACGCTCCTCTGAGCTTACGACAGTTTCCTTCCTATTTCTGCAGCAGCTGAGACGCTCCACTCAGCTTACTAGTTTCCTCCCTTTGGCAGCTGCTCACGCCGCAGTCCTCTCAGCTTGCTAGATATTATTTCCTTTGGCTGCCGCTGGCGCGACGCTCCTCTGAGCTTACGACAGTTTCCTTCCTATTTCTGCAGCAGCTGAGACGCTCCATTCAGCTTACTAGTTTCCTCCCTTTGGCAGCTGCTCACGCCGCAGTCCTCTCAGCTTGCTAGATATTCTTTCCTTTGGCTGCCGCTGGCGCGACGCTCCTCTGAGCTTACGACAGTTTCCTTCCTATTTCTGCAGCAGCTGAGACGCTCCATTCAGCTTACTAGTTTCCTCCCTTTGGCAGCTGCTCACGCCGCAGTCCTCTCAGCTTGCTAGATATTCTTTCCTTTGGCTGCCGCTGGCGCGACGCTGCTCTGAGCTTACGACAGTTTCCTTCCTATTTCTGCAGCAGCTGAGACGCTCCATTCAGCTTACTAGTTTCCTCCCTTTGGCAGCTGCTCACGCCGCAGTCCTCTCAGCTTGCTAGATATTATTTCCTTTGGCTGCCGCTGGCGCGACGCTCCTCTGAGCTTACGACAGTTTCCTTCCTATTTCTGCAGCAGCTGAGACGCTCCATTCAGCTTACTAGTTTCCTCCCTTTGGCAGCTGCTCACGCCGCAGTCCTCTCAGCTTGCTAGATATTCTTTCCTTTGGCTGCCGCTGGCGCGACGCTGCTCTGAGCTTACGACAGTTTCCTTCCTATTTCTGCAGCAGCTGAGACGCTCCATTCAGCTTACTAGTTTCCTCCCTTTGGCAGCTGCTCACGCCGCAGTCCTCTCAGCTTGCTAGATATTCTTTCCTTTGGCTGCCGCTGGCGCGACGCTGCTCTGAGCTTACGACAGTTTCCTTCCTATTTCTGCAGCAGCTGAGACGCTCCATTCAGCTTACTAGTTTCCTCCCTTTGGCAGCTGCTCACGCCGCAGTCCTCTCAGCTTGCTAGATATTCTTTCCTTTGGCTGCCGCTGGCGCGACGCTGCTCTGAGCTTACGACAGTTTCCTTCCTATTTCTGCAGCAGCTGAGACGCTCCATTCAGCTTACTAGTTTCCTCCCTTTGGCAGCTGCTCACGCCGCAGTCCTCTCAGCTTGCTAGATATTATTTCCTTTGGCTGCCGCTGGCGCGACGCTGCTCTGAGCTTACGACAGTTTCCTTCCTATTTCTGCAGCAGCTGAGACGCTCCATTCAGCTTACTAGTTTCCTCCCTTTGGCAGCTGCTCACGCCGCAGTCCTCTCAGCTTGCTAGATATTCTTTCCTTTGGCTGCCGCTGGCGCGACGCTGCTCTGAGCTTACGACAGTTTCCTTCCTATTTCTGCAGCAGCTGAGACGCTCCATTCAGCTTACTAGTTTCCTCCCTTTGGCAGCTGCTCACGCCGCAGTCCTCTCAGCTTGCTAGATATTCTTTCCTTTGGCTGCCGCTGGCGCGACGCTGCTCTGAGCTTACGACAGTTCCCTTCCTATTTCTGCAGCAGCTGAGACGCTCCATTCAGCTTACTAGTTTCCTCCCTTTGGCAGCTGCTCACGCCGCAGTCCTCTCAGCTTGCTAGATATTCTTTCCTTTGGCTGCCGCTGGCGCGACGCTGCTCTGAGCTTACGACAGTTTCCTTCCTATTTCTGCAGCAGCTGAGACGCTCCATTCAGCTTACTAGTTTCCTCCCTTTGGCAGCTGCTCACGCCGCAGTCCTCTCAGCTTGCTAGATATTCTTTCCTTTGGCTGCCGCTGGCGCGACGCTGCTCTGAGCTTACGACAGTTTCCTTCCTATTTCTGCAGCAGCTGAGACGCTCCATTCAGCTTACTAGTTTCCTCCCTTTGGCAGCTGCTCACGCCGCAGTCCTCTCAGCTTGCTAGATATTCTTTCCTTTGGCTGCCGCTGGCGCGACGCTGCTCTGAGCTTACGACAGTTTCCTTCCTATTTCTGCAGCAGCTGAGACGCTCCATTCAGCTTACTAGTTTCCTCCCTTTGGCAGCTGCTCACGCCGCAGTCCTCTCAGCTTGCTAGATATTATTTCCTTTGGCTGCCGCTGGCGCGACGCTGCTCTGAGCTTACGACAGTTTCCTTCCTATTTCTGCAGCAGCTGAGACGCTCCATTCAGCTTACTAGTTTCCTCCCTTTGGCAGCTGCTCACGCCGCAGTCCTCTCAGCTTGCTAGATATTCTTTCCTTTGGCTGCCGCTGGCGCGACGCTGCTCTGAGCTTACGACAGTTCCCTTCCTATTTCTGCAGCAGCTGAGACGCTCCATTCAGCTTACTAGTTTCCTCCCTTTGGCAGCTGCTCACGCCGCAGTCCTCTCAGCTTGCTAGATATTCTTTCCTTTGGCTGCCGCTGGCGCGACGCTGCTCTGAGCTTACGACAGTTTCCTTCCTATTTCTGCAGCAGCTGAGACGCTCCATTCAGCTTACTAGTTTCCTCCCTTTGGCAGCTGCTCACGCCGCAGTCCTCTCAGCTTGCTAGATATTCTTTCCTTTGGCTGCCGCTGGCGCGACGCTGCTCTGAGCTTACGACAGTTTCCCTTCCTATTTCTGCAGCAGCTGAGACGCTCCATTCAGCTTACTAGTTTCCTCCCTTTGGCAGCTGCTCACGCCGCAGTCCTCTCAGCTTGCTAGATATTCTTTCCTTTGGCTGCCGCTGGCGCGACGCTGCTCTGAGCTTACGACAGTTTCCTTCCTATTTCTGCAGCAGCTGAGACGCTCCATTCAGCTTACTAGTTTCCTCCCTTTGGCAGCTGCTCACGCCGCAGTCCTCTCAGCTTGCTAGATATTCTTTCCTTTGGCTGCCGCTGGCGCGACGCTGCTCTGAGCTTACGACAGTTCCCTTCCTATTTCTGCAGCAGCTGAGACGCTCCATTCAGCTTACTAGTTTCCTCCCTTTGGCAGCTGCTCACGCCGCAGTCCTCTCAGCTTGCTAGATATTCTTTCCTTTGGCTGCCGCTGGCGCGACGCTGCTCTGAGCTTACGACAGTTTCCTTCCTATTTCTGCAGCAGCTGAGACGCTCCATTCAGCTTACTAGTTTCCTCCCTTTGGCAGCTGCTCACGCCGCAGTCCTCTCAGCTTGCTAGATATTCTTTCCTTTGGCTGCCGCTGGCGCGACGCTGCTCTGAGCTTACGACAGTTTCCTTCCTATTTCTGCAGCAGCTGAGACGCTCCATTCAGCTTACTAGTTTCCTCCCTTTGGCAGCTGCTCACGCCGCAGTCCTCTCAGCTTGCTAGATATTCTTTCCTTTGGCTGCCGCTGGCGCGACGCTGCTCTGAGCTTACGACAGTTTCCTTCCTATTTCTGCAGCAGCTGAGACGCTCCATTCAGCTTACTAGTTTCCTCCCTTTGGCAGCTGCTCACGCCGCAGTCCTCTCAGCTTGCTAGATATTATTTCCTTTGGCTGCCGCTGGCGCGACGCTGCTCTGAGCTTACGACAGTTTCCTTCCTATTTCTGCAGCAGCTGAGACGCTCCATTCAGCTTACTAGTTTCCTCCCTTTGGCAGCTGCTCACGCCGCAGTCCTCTCAGCTTGCTAGATATTATTTCCTTTGGCTGCCGCTGGCGCGACGCTGCTCTGAGCTTACGACAGTTCCCTTCCTATTTCTGCAGCAGCTGAGACGCTCCATTCAGCTTACTAGTTTCCTCCCTTTGGCAGCTGCTCACGCCGCAGTCCTCTCAGCTTGCTAGATATTCTTTCCTTTGGCTGCCGCTGGCGCGACGCTGCTCTGAGCTTACGACAGTTCCCTTCCTATTTCTGCAGCAGCTGAGACGCTCCATTCAGCTTACTAGTTTCCTCCCTTTGGCAGCTGCTCACGCCGCAGTCCTCTCAGCTTGCTAGATATTCTTTCCTTTGGCTGCCGCTGGCGCGACGCTGCTCTGAGCTTACGACAGTTCCCTTCCTATTTCTGCAGCAGCTGAGACGCTCCATTCAGCTTACTAGTTTCCTCCCTTTGGCAGCTGCTCACGCCGCAGTCCTCTCAGCTTGCTAGATATTCTTTCCTTTGGCTGCCGCTGGCGCGACGCTGCTCTGAGCTTACGACAGTTTCCTTCCTATTTCTGCAGCAGCTGAGACGCTCCATTCAGCTTACTAGTTTCCTCCCTTTGGCAGCTGCTCACGCCGCAGTCCTCTCAGCTTGCTAGATATTCTTTCCTTTGGCTGCCGCTGGCGCGACGCTGCTCTGAGCTTACGACAGTTCCCTTCCTATTTCTGCAGCAGCTGAGACGCTCCATTCAGCTTACTAGTTTCCTCCCTTTGGCAGCTGCTCACGCCGCAGTCCTCTCAGCTTGCTAGATATTCTTTCCTTTGGCTGCCGCTGGCGCGACGCTGCTCTGAGCTTACGACAGTTTCCTTCCTATTTCTGCAGCAGCTGAGACGCTCCATTCAGCTTACTAGTTTCCTCCCTTTGGCAGCTGCTCACGCCGCAGTCCTCTCAGCTTGCTAGATATTCTTTCCTTTGGCTGCCGCTGGCGCGACGCTCCTCTGAGCTTACGACAGTTTCCTTCCTATTTCTGCAGCAGCTGAGACGCTCCATTCAGCTTACTAGTTTCCTCCCTTTGGCAGCTGCTCACGCCGCAGTCCTCTCAGCTTGCTAGATATTCTTTCCTTTGGCTGCCGCTGGCGCGACGCTGCTCTGAGCTTACGACAGTTCCCTTCCTATTTCTGCAGCAGCTGAGACGCTCCATTCAGCTTACTAGTTTCCTCCCTTTGGCAGCTGCTCACGCCGCAGTCCTCTCAGCTTGCTAGATATTCTTTCCTTTGGCTGCCGCTGGCGCGACGCTGCTCTGAGCTTACGACAGTTTCCTTCCTATTTCTGCAGCAGCTGAGACGCTCCATTCAGCTTACTAGTTTCCTCCCTTTGGCAGCTGCTCACGCCGCAGTCCTCTCAGCTTGCTAGATATTCTTTCCTTTGGCTGCCGCTGGCGCGACGCTCCTCTGAGCTTACGACAGTTTCCTTCCTATTTCTGCAGCAGCTGAGACGCTCCATTCAGCTTACTAGTTTCCTCCCTTTGGCAGCTGCTCACGCCGCAGTCCTCTCAGCTTGCTAGATATTCTTTCCTTTGGCTGCCGCTGGCGCGACGCTGCTCTGAGCTTACGACAGTTCCCTTCCTATTTCTGCAGCAGCTGAGACGCTCCATTCAGCTTACTAGTTTCCTCCCTTTGGCAGCTGCTCACGCCGCAGTCCTCTCAGCTTGCTAGATATTCTTTCCTTTGGCTGCCGCTGGCGCGACGCTGCTCTGAGCTTACGACAGTTTCCTTCCTATTTCTGCAGCAGCTGAGACGCTCCATTCAGCTTACTAGTTTCCTCCCTTTGGCAGCTGCTCACGCCGCAGTCCTCTCAGCTTGCTAGATATTCTTTCCTTTGGCTGCCGCTGGCGCGACGCTGCTCTGAGCTTACGACAGTTTCCTTCCTATTTCTGTAGCAGCTGAGACGCTCCATTCAGCTTACTAGTTTCCTCCCTTTGGCAGCTGCTCACGCCGCAGTCCTCTCAGCTTGCTAGATATTCTTTCCTTTGGCTGCCGCTGGCGCGACGCTCCTCTGAGCTTACGACAGTTTCCTTCCTATTTCTGCAGCAGCTGAGACGCTCCATTCAGCTTACTAGTTTCCTCCCTTTGGCAGCTGCTCACGCCGCAGTCCTCTCAGCTTGCTAGATATTCTTTCCTTTGGCTGCCGCTGGCGCGACGCTGCTCTGAGCTTACGACAGTTCCCTTCCTATTTCTGCAGCAGCTGAGACGCTCCATTCAGCTTACTAGTTTCCTCCCTTTGGCAGCTGCTCACGCCGCAGTCCTCTCAGCTTGCTAGATATTCTTTCCTTTGGCTGCCGCTGGCGCGACGCTGCTCTGAGCTTACGACAGTTTCCTTCCTATTTCTGCAGCAGCTGAGACGCTCCATTCAGCTTACTAGTTTCCTCCCTTTGGCAGCTGCTCACGCCGCAGTCCTCTCAGCTTGCTAGATATTCTTTCCTTTGGCTGCCGCTGGCGCGACGCTGCTCTGAGCTTACGACAGTTTCCTTCCTATTTCTGTAGCAGCTGAGACGCTCCATTCAGCTTACTAGTTTCCTCCCTTTGGCAGCTGCTCACGCCGCAGTCCTCTCAGCTTGCTAGATATTCTTTCCTTTGGCTGCCGCTGGCGCGACGCTGCTCTGAGCTTACGACAGTTCCCTTCCTATTTCTGCAGCAGCTGAGACGCTCCATTCAGCTTACTAGTTTCCTCCCTTTGGCAGCTGCTCACGCCGCAGTCCTCTCAGCTTGCTAGATATTCTTTCCTTTGGCTGCCGCTGGCGCGACGCTGCTCTGAGCTTACGACAGTTTCCTTCCTATTTCTGCAGCAGCTGAGACGCTCCATTCAGCTTACTAGTTTCCTCCCTTTGGCAGCTGCTCACGCCGCAGTCCTCTCAGCTTGCTAGATATTCTTTCCTTTGGCTGCCGCTGGCGCGACGCTGCTCTGAGCTTACGACAGTTCCCTTCCTATTTCTGCAGCAGCTGAGACGCTCCATTCAGCTTACTAGTTTCCTCCCTTTGGCAGCTGCTCACGCCGCAGTCCTCTCAGCTTGCTAGATATTCTTTCCTTTGGCTGCCGCTGGCGCGACGCTGCTCTGAGCTTACGACAGTTTCCTTCCTATTTCTGCAGCAGCTGAGACGCTCCATTCAGCTTACTAGTTTCCTCCCTTTGGCAGCTGCTCACGCCGCAGTCCTCTCAGCTTGCTAGATATTCTTTCCTTTGGCTGCCGCTGGCGCGACGCTGCTCTGAGCTTACGACAGTTCCCTTCCTATTTCTGCAGCAGCTGAGACGCTCCATTCAGCTTACTAGTTTCCTCCCTTTGGCAGCTGCTCACGCCGCAGTCCTCTCAGCTTGCTAGATATTCTTTCCTTTGGCTGCCGCTGGCGCGACGCTGCTCTGAGCTTACGACAGTTTCCTTCCTATTTCTGCAGCAGCTGAGACGCTCCATTCAGCTTACTAGTTTCCTCCCTTTGGCAGCTGCTCACGCCGCAGTCCTCTCAGCTTGCTAGATATTCTTTCCTTTGGCTGCCGCTGGCGCGACGCTGCTCTGAGCTTACGACAGTTTCCTTCCTATTTCTGCAGCAGCTGAGACGCTCCATTCAGCTTACTAGTTTCCTCCCTTTGGCAGCTGCTCACGCCGCAGTCCTCTCAGCTTGCTAGATATTCTTTCCTTTGGCTGCCGCTGGCGCGACGCTGCTCTGAGCTTACGACAGTTTCCTTCCTATTTCTGCAGCAGCTGAGACGCTCCATTCAGCTTACTAGTTTCCTCCCTTTGGCAGCTGCTCACGCCGCAGTCCTCTCAGCTTGCTAGATATTCTTTCCTTTGGCTGCCGCTGGCGCGACGCTGCTCTGAGCTTACGACAGTTCCCTTCCTATTTCTGCAGCAGCTGAGACGCTCCATTCAGCTTACTAGTTTCCTCCCTTTGGCAGCTGCTCACGCCGCAGTCCTCTCAGCTTGCTAGATATTCTTTCCTTTGGCTGCCGCTGGCGCGACGCTGCTCTGAGCTTACGACAGTTTCCTTCCTATTTCTGCAGCAGCTGAGACGCTCCATTCAGCTTACTAGTTTCCTCCCTTTGGCAGCTGCTCACGCCGCAGTCCTCTCAGCTTGCTAGATATTCTTTCCTTTGGCTGCCGCTGGCGCGACGCTGCTCTGAGCTTACGACAGTTTCCTTCCTATTTCTGCAGCAGCTGAGACGCTCCATTCAGCTTACTAGTTTCCTCCCTTTGGCAGCTGCTCACGCCGCAGTCCTCTCAGCTTGCTAGATATTCTTTCCTTTGGCTGCCGCTGGCGCGACGCTGCTCTGAGCTTACGACAGTTTCCTTCCTATTTCTGCAGCAGCTGAGACGCTCCATTCAGCTTACTAGTTTCCTCCCTTTGGCAGCTGCTCACGCCGCAGTCCTCTCAGCTTGCTAGATATTCTTTCCTTTGGCTGCCGCTGGCGCGACGCTGCTCTGAGCTTACGACAGTTTCCTTCCTATTTCTGCAGCAGCTGAGACGCTCCATTCAGCTTACTAGTTTCCTCCCTTTGGCAGCTGCTCACGCCGCAGTCCTCTCAGCTTGCTAGATATTCTTTCCTTTGGCTGCCGCTGGCGCGACGCTGCTCTGAGCTTACGACAGTTCCCTTCCTATTTCTGCAGCAGCTGAGACGCTCCATTCAGCTTACTAGTTTCCTCCCTTTGGCAGCTGCTCACGCCGCAGTCCTCTCAGCTTGCTAGATATTCTTTCCTTTGGCTGCCGCTGGCGCGACGCTGCTCTGAGCTTACGACAGTTTCCTTCCTATTTCTGCAGCAGCTGAGACGCTCCATTCAGCTTACTAGTTTCCTCCCTTTGGCAGCTGCTCACGCCGCAGTCCTCTCAGCTTGCTAGATATTCTTTCCTTTGGCTGCCGCTGGCGCGACGCTGCTCTGAGCTTACGACAGTTTCCTTCCTATTTCTGCAGCAGCTGAGACGCTCCATTCAGCTTACTAGTTTCCTCCCTTTGGCAGCTGCTCACGCCGCAGTCCTCTCAGCTTGCTAGATATTCTTTCCTTTGGCTGCCGCTGGCGCGACGCTGCTCTGAGCTTACGACAGTTCCCTTCCTATTTCTGCAGCAGCTGAGACGCTCCATTCAGCTTACTAGTTTCCTCCCTTTGGCAGCTGCTCACGCCGCAGTCCTCTCAGCTTGCTAGATATTCTTTCCTTTGGCTGCCGCTGGCGCGACGCTGCTCTGAGCTTACGACAGTTCCCTTCCTATGACTGCCCCTGGCCCGACGTCCTTTGATTTTACTTGCTCCCCTCCTTGCTACAGCTGTTGTGACGCTCCTTTAAGTTTAACAGAGTTTCTGCTTTTGGCTGCTGCTGGCCCACTGCTCCTTCGGGCTTACTAGTTTCTTCCCTTTGACTGCAGCTGGCGCGCCGCTCCTCTTAGCTTACCAGAGTCTCTCCCTTTGGCTGCAGCTGCCACTACGCTCCTGTGTGCTTTCTTGCTACCTCTTTGTGGCATCTGTGGGCACCATGCTCCTCTGAGCTTACTAGATTTTCCTTCTTTATCTGCTGCTGGCATCATGCTACCTTTGGCTGCAGCTGGTGCGATGCTAAGCTTACTAGATTTCTTCCTTTTGGCTGCTGCTGATGCGAGGCTCCTCTGGAGCCTCGCATCCCTTTGGCTACAGCTGGCACGAAGCTCCTCCGAGCTTACGACAGTTTGCTTCCTATGCCTGAAGCTGGCGCGACGTCCTTTGAGCTTACTGGTTTCCTTCCATTGCTACAGCTGGCGTGACGCTCCTCTAAGATTACTAGAACTTTCTCCTTTTGGCTGCTGCTATTGCTACGCAGCTCTGGGCGTACTAGTTTCTTCCCTTTGGCTACAGATGGCGCTACGCTCCTCAGAGCTTACTACAGTCTCCTCCCTTTAGCTGCAGCTGCTGAGACGCTCCGCTCAGCTTACTAGTTGCGTCGCTTTGTCTGCAGCTCACGCCGCACTCATCTGAGCTTGCTAGAGGCTCCTCCCTTTGGCTGCAGCTGGCACGACGTTCCTTTGAGCTCATTAGAGTTCTTACTTTTGACTACAGCTGGCTCGGCAATTCTGAGCTTACTAGACTTGCCTTCCTTTGGCTGCAGATGGCGCGACGTTCCCCTTAGCTTACGACAGTTCCCTTCCTATGACTGCAGCTGGCGCGACGTCCGCTGATCTTACAAGTTTCCTCCTTTTGGCTGCAGCTGGCATGACACTCCTCGAAGGTTACTAGTTTCTTACCTTTGCCTGCTGCTGCCTCGAGGCTCCTCGGAGCTTATTAGTTTCCTCTATTTGGCTGCAGCTGGCGCGTCACTCCTCTGAGCTTACTAGAGTTTCTCTCTTTGGCTACAGCTGGCGCGACGCTCATGGGAGTTATCCTGATGTTACACGTGTGCTCCTCGTTTCTCACAACATTCTTGGTAGGGGCCGCGTTAAGTAGGGCTTGCCCACTAAAATCTGCCTTTTCCTAAAGGCTCTGAGGCGAGACTGCACAGGTTCATTTTTTTTTATTAAAAGCCTAGACCTTGGTTCCTTCAGAAGGGTTATTTTTCTCCCCAAGGAATATCCTACATGATTTTTTTTTTAATTTGTGATAGAAGGTAGTGGTCTGATGACATGCATGACTTTCGGCCTTAGGCGAGAACAGGATTCTGCTCCTTGCGAGAGGTGTTCCTCGATAAGTTAGCCGATGGGGATTTCGGAATCATTATCACCGTTAGCTTCAACTCTACTCGAAGCTCACATTCGCACAGCTTGTTCGACAGGGATCTGTGCTCGGCTTGTCTTCACTACATTGCCGGGCGAGCGGCATAACTTGGACGTGCTATGCAGGTGGTGACGTCGTCTATTTTTCAGTGATTTTCAACTGGAGGCCCTCAAGCATTCAAACAGCGGTCTTTTTAAATACTCCAATATTTTCTTGAGTCTTCAGTGTTGCCATTCAGTACAACCATCAAGGTACACAATCTTCCAGTGGCATAACATCCTAATCTGGCCAAGATGGCATCAGTGGCACGCACTATGCACTCAAGACTAATATATTTTGGTGCTCCCCGAGGATGCTCTATCGTTACGCAATACGCAAATGTATGCATTCCCTAAGGCTTCATCTTTCGCGGTATATTCCTCCTCATGAAATGCATAATCCTGGCAGCAGTCACGGGTGCCTTGAGGGAAACAGCTTATACCTCCTTTGTTTGCATGTTTGCAGGGAAAGTCGATTTATAAAGTTATATGGTGTCTTTTCTTGTGTGCAAATTCTGCGTTTACGTCTTTCACGTAGCCCACACTTTTGAACCTGAATTCACAACGCTGTTATCAAGTGCAAACTGGTAATTTCCTGAAAAGAGAAAACAAGCATAGAAGCTCGTTTCTATTAGGCTGAAAAATAATTGCTCGTTTTTGCTATACCAATTTCAAAGTAATATTTCCACTCTACGTTAACAGCGACCGATGTGAACACAAAGGCGACTGACGGTATATGGTAGATACATCTTTGATTGGGCAATGTATTTTATGAACGTTTTTGCATTTCTGTTGTGTGCACAGAGCAAGTTATTCGACTTCGAATCTTTTGATTTGTTTTCAGTTCTCAGTTAAAGCTTATTAGAACTTCTTCGCTTTGGCTGCAGCTGGCGCGAGGCTCTTTGCTCGAATTGCACTGAAACACTCATATTGGGAAGGAACTGCGTAAGGTTAATCTTTCACTGCGGCGATCTATTTTATGCAATTTTTTGCGTTGCTTTTCAGCTCATTGTGCACGCCGGTCTGTTAATGTCGGAGTAGTAATAATGCAAATTGTGCCAGACAGATAGATCGCGCCGAGTTGTCATGCCTCTAACGGCGCACTGCCCAGCTGTTAAGACATGTATAATTGCTTCGGCACGTGGCTATTATCACATTCCCCCAGTGCGGCTTCAGATTAGGTTGCTCTTCACGAGGAAAGCGAGCAATAATAGTTTCGCAAGCCTCAGTTTTTGATAGATATTTCTTCGGAAGGCATTTTTGCACATAGCTTTTCGGGAAGCTGTCTTCTGCACGTCGGCCTTTTGATGTCCGAGTGCTTTTGTTAAGTTTTTATTCACATTTCAAATTTTGTTGCAACTCTTGTCAGGTGGGAACTTCACACAGATGTCGTCGACGCTGCCGGAATGTGCTATTGTCTCTTCCTGTGCTATTAGCTATTATTACATTCGACACACGAGCGAGGACTTTTATTTTTAATTTTTCAGGACATGCAAGGATATTCACTTATGCTAATTTTCTGAATAGCTCGAAATTTGATGGAAATGCAATCTGGACAGCTCACGATTCTTTCGCTTCTTATTTTGCGACGAGTTGTTCCGGTTTTTTAACTGAAGGTCTATGACATAGGAATTTTGCCAGTTCAGTGAGAGGTGGCAGCCATGAAGCTGCTCAGGAATGCGGTGCTAATCTGGAAAGTGCCGTGACTCAAAGCGTAGCCTTCGCGATGTGGTTAATTTCTGGTACGAATAGTCAACTCTCGCCCAGGCTGACAAAGTGTGAGCTAGCTGCGCTTCTCGGTTTCGTTGAGCGCGTCCCAATAACTGCGGCCAGTATACTCTCCTTTTGGTGCGACAACCTCTGGGATAATCGAGCATTTTTTATCAATGGCTAGTCCTAAAAACAATGAGGAATAACGTGCCCTCTGAATTCCAGCCACCATCAAATTGTTCCCTGCAGGTATTAACCTGTTTTGTGGTAGTTACATGTCACGTTTGTGCGTCCTATGTTCAGAAACAACATTCTGGTTTATTTGATGGGCTAAGCGGGGGCCATATATACACACATACGGAACAACGTTACGTAATCATGGACGTCTGTTTGCTTTGCGGAAAGTGTCCCCCTCTCAGGCCACGCCTGCATGAATAAGGTAACAAGTATTCTGCGATTTCGCGTAAAACCACGAACTCAAGCATACTTCGAGGATTTCTGTTAGTATACCCACGTTCTGCTTCTTTATGCTATGTTATGGACAACAAAGGGAACGATATTAGAATTGAGTTTTACTTTTCTCAAACAAGAGTTTGGGAACAGAGAAGGCTGAAAGGAAATGATAATTCGCTTATAATGCAATCTGAACAGTTAAATTCAACAGCCCCCAATAACAGCCTGACAACAGCCCCCCAGAGCTCCCAATGAACGAAGTCAACGCACATGGCAACAGCGCATATGTAGATAGTTTTACGGGAAACGATGTAGTTGCGCACACCAGGATGGTGCAAAGCTTGGCCTGAGATAGCGACTGAAGCAGCAGGAGCCCACCGTTCCGCGGCTACTCGTTTCGATCGGCCTAATCCAGCTCTCTTTTTCCTTTTCTTTCCACGCTCCTAACCACACATTCTCCTGTCTACATCCATTGCTTCCTTCTCATTTGCACCTATACAGGCGCGCGATTTCCTCCAAGAACGGGAAAAAAGTGTTAGGTTTTTATTATTTAAACCCAGTAGTCGTTAGAAAGCATGTGTTTAGCTTGGTTGGCTGATGGTTTTGCTTTGCTGAATCGTCGGTACGTTTGGCAACGATATTAAACTGAGGTTAAGCTGTGATAAAGGTTTAGCTGATCTGATCGGGCCGCAATTGAAAGTTGATGAAGGAGACGATGTGGAATGTACAGCGATAACATTTGCTTTCCTGCAGTGGCCAGCACAGCTGACCTGTTCGCGCCGCGGTGGGTTCGAGACCGAGTGACGGCGATATTTACTCTACGTCGTTGTGGGCTGTTGCTGGGCTAGATTTGACCAAAGTCAGTCTCAAGTTCATTCTCCTATTCGCACAGCTGGCGCTACGGCCGTGGGAGTGTGTCCCGAGGTTTCCTGTGTTACTCCGCGTTTCACCAAAATTCTTGTCTGGGCGTTTAGTGCTTTCTCACTAAAACCCGCGCTCTCCAAACGGCTCGTAAAAGACGAAAAAGACATTGGTTTTGAGTATGGAACGAGGTTATTTTGAATGATTATTTTACTCTGAGGGAATTTTCGACATTTATTGTTTGAGATACGTTCAAAGGAAAGTTATGACATGCGTGACTTTCGGCCTTAGGCGAGAATAAGTGCTGCTTCTTGCGAGAGGAGTTCGTTGCGAAGTTTATCGATGGAGATTCCAGAATCTCTTGGCCGCTGTCACTTCTACTCTACGAGAATATCCCATCCGCGCAGGTTGTAGGACAGTGGTCTGTCCTCTTCTGGTCTTCACCATGTTGTCGGGCGAGCAGTATGTATTGGGCGTGCTATGTAGGCGGTGATGCCGTTTCTTGGCGCCTTTCAGCTGGAATACCTGAAGGCGTTCACACGGCTGGATTTAAACCACTACGATAATATGCTCTGTTTCCAGGGTTTCCAGTCAGTACACTAACCATCCTAACCATCCTTAGCATTAGGGGTGCGCTCTATGAACTGACAGCTAATAAAATTTGATGCTTTCCGGGAATGTTCTATTATAACGCTGATACGAAAGACAAAGTAAGCGACTCCACTGGCTCTACCTGTCTCGGTATATTATCGTCGGCGTGTAATATATATTCCTTGCAGAACTCACGAGTGCCGATAGAGAATCTGCTTTATTTGAGGGAATCTGCTTATTTAAAGAGAAATTTGCAAGGTGGCCTTAGAGCGTGTATAGTGATTTTCAGTTCTCCACACGAGCTTGAGCAGAGATCCAGGGGCTCCCCAAGTTTTTCCGTGCTCTTTTTTTTCTATCAAATTTCCTACAGTCTGCTCATCACTAGTGCCGCCAACTATAGCTTAGTATTTCCCACCAATCGGTTACATAGATTCTTTCTACATTGTTCAACGCTATATGCTCTTGAAGTGTTCCCTCCACGCATCCATCGCCTCTCCTCAGTGGTGTTCACAAGGATAGCGTTTAAGCACGAAATTCTTTGCCTTTGTTAAAGCGCTGAAGAGTAGGACGCGGTAGTGCTTTGTATGCAGTCTTGTCGAAAGATAGAAGTAAATTGCATTAAAAATTTAATTGCGAAACAACTGTCTAGCTTAAGCTAATGCAGAGTTCTCCCTGTAAATATCAAAGTCCTATTACGAGGGAGGAGTTACAACACGCTGCTTTTCGTTGCGCGAGAAGTATGCCTATCAGAGAGTAGGTAGGATTCACCAAGCTTTCGAAGTCGCACAGCGTGGGTGACTGCTAGTGCGTCAAGTAGGGTCAGCTGAATAAGAGCTCACACTGGGCAATCGTAATCAAGAGTAAACATCTTCGCTCCGCGCGGGTAAGCATGCAGCCTCTTAAGGGGTTTCTTGACTGAAACTTGAAAATTCTGATTGTAATGGCACTGGGCCTCAACAGCAGTATACCTTATTGTATGAAGGTCAATTTCCTAGCATTCATCTAATATGCTGGGGCGAAAGAGATCCCAAGTTGAAGATCAAGAAAAGCATGGAATAATCAGACGGGCTTCTTTTTTGTTGAAGCGATGTTTATTGCCTCAGGGCATAAAAACTATGAAGGGAGAGATGAGTAAGATGCTTAAATAAATAAAACATTTGAGCTGATTTGATGAAATCAAGAAGTGAACGATGATATGGACCTTGTGTTCATGCAATATATTAATCCGGATTGTCCGGTGAGAGTCACACTTACGCCAGGTGCCGAATTCTCGTCGGCCTCAGCGCCGGGCAGTCCCACAACACAGGTGGTGGATATCCGCCTTACAGTCTCTGTTCTTGCAGACTTGACATTGGGGGCGGGGATATAAATCTTTGAAATGCGGCCACCTGCGTGTCACAGCTGGAGTTAGGGCAACCCCGACCCGTATCCTCCGAAGGCAACATCCTCTGCACGGGTAAGGCCACGGGGAGGGTTACTGCACACGGAGGGATTAGAGCACGTGTGCGGCGCCGGAGGTGTTCCTTTCTTGTTAAAAGGAGGGTGGTGTCATCCAGAGTGAGGACTCGAGGCAAAGAAGAGGTTGGGGTCGAAAGGCGGATCGCACAATCTGCGCGGCTTTGTGCGCTCAGGAGGTCACCCGGGACCCACTCAATACGGATTTGTTGCGGGATGCGTGCCGCTAGACGATGGATGTCTTGGCAGATTTCTTGGGTGCGACTGACTCGTCGTAGTAGGCGTGTACGTGACTTAAGAGCGTCGGTGCGAATGACAATGCGGGCCGTGGGTAGCATGGGAACGGCGGCCACAGTCAAGTGCCTCTTGAACCGCAAGCACCTCCGCACAGAGGGAGGAAGGAGGTTCTGAGAGGCGAAACCTTGACGCGAAACCTTCAGAGCAGGCTTGCAAGGACAGTAAACTCCCGGAGTTGTTTCGCAGGCCTGGATGCTTGCATCACCGTACATAACGATGGATCCATGCGGCATATGGGCGTCTTGCTATGTAATTCGGTCGCGAAGCCACGATGCCGCGCGGATAGATGATGGCCGACGTAGATCAGTCGGGTTGGTATCGCTTAGCTGCACAAAACGCCAGTGAGGAAGAACTGGCGAAGGCGGCTATAGAATGGAGTGCAATGAATCATATGCCCTGAGTGTACACGTGGTGTGTGTAAGGCTTGGCTTTAGGCGGCGAGCATCCCGTCGTTGCTGCACCAGCTCATCTAGTGTATTCAGCTGCGCATCTTCTTGGAGCGCCACGATCGGGGAAATGCGGGGAAGGCAAGTGATGGCCCTCATTGCCTCTCAAAACAGCTTCTAGACGATCCCATTGAGCCCCCGTCAAATGCTGGAATTGGGCTTAAAAACGAGGCGTGGTTGCACAACCGCCCGCATCAACTGTCGTGCCACATGAGAACGGGCTCCGCCTGTTTTAGGAGAAATGCGTCTAATCAGACCCAACGCCTGAATTGCTTGCTTTTTAGCCTGACCTGACTCGTGTATTGTGAAGCGTTTTACGGTCGAACTTTCTTGAATTGGAGTTCCGGATAGATGGAGACGAGTTGGTGTTGCAGCCAGTTTACGGCGCCGCCAGCGGTTGGCGAATAACACGAACGTGCTTTTGCTCACTGAAAGCTGGAGACCAATTGAAGAAGCAAAAGTCGAAGTGATATCTATGGCTGATTGTAGGCCTGCTGCTTCAGTCATCAGGTCGTTGAGTGCTCCACACCGTTATGTCATCAGCATGCAATAAGAACTTAATCTCGGAGACATCATGCAAGCGCCAAGCAAGGGGGATAAAAGCAATATTAACTAATATTGGCGATAACACCGATCCCTGAGGAACGCCGCGATGAGGCACAAATAATCCGACGGCCTCACCGCTGAGGCGTATGGCAAAGTGTCGGCTTTCAAGGAAGGATTTAACAAAATTGCGCACTCTAACGAGGAAATGCAGCATGTCAAGCGATTTCAGGATGACAGCATGACTGATATTATCGTAAGCCTTTTCAACGTCCATGGCCAGTACAGTACGTACATTGTGGCTGCGAGTTGAGGCCAGAACTGTTGACGCCAAGACAGCCAGTCCATCTTCTGTACCTATGGACGTACGAAAACAAATTTGGGCGGGATGGTAGAAATCATGGTGCTAAAGCCACCACGACAGTCGTGTGGCAAGCATTATTTCGGTAAGCTTGCATAATGTTGGCGTAAGCGATATAGGCTGGAAAATCTTGAGGTCTGTCGCGGCTTCCCCGGCTTTAAATGGGGATCAAAATAGCCGATTTCGAAGTTTCTGGTACGGCGCCTTCTATCCATACCTTGTTAATGGTGGCGAGGAGTTGAGGCAGTACAGCGGAACTTAAGTTCTTGTAAACATCGTACGGAATGGAGTCGGGACCGGGCAAAGTCTTCCGACGGGCCTCGTCTATTGCTGCAAGACAGTCGGGCATTGAAAATGGGCTTGCAATTCCCTCGGCGTCGGCTGTATATGGGAGCTTATCGACACGTGCTGGAATGGCAGCCAAGGGGGCTCCTATGACCCTTTGACGCAACACATACTTGGGGAAAAACATCCGCGCTGCCTCTCTGGCGAATTCATCTGTAGCTAAGTTAGCTGCGAAGCATGCCGTGGCCGCTGAGTCAGGACGACGGGAACCATGTTCCATTGCACGAAACGTTCGCTAGAGTGCAGCATTCGATGACTTTCTCGAAAACTGCTCACACCACGCATGCCACTGCCGTCGCGAGAGATCGCGCTCATATCTAGGAGCGTTAGTAGTAAGGTAATTCAGCCTTGTCCGTGCTTGCGCAGAAGTCGGGTCTCGGGAAGCTGCCATCTCCGCTTGTCGGCAAGCAGCCCACAGGTTAAGCAGACAAGCATCCAGCGCCGGGCGATTCACGTCCGTCTAGGTGACAGCAGTAGCCTTATTCAGCGCAGTTTGTAAGCAGTCCACAAGTAGTGTAGATGATTGCAGACAGAGATCGACGGTGGTGCGAAACTTGTCCCAATTGACCACAAAACACCTACGGCGTAATTGGCGGGCCCTTGATGGATGGAGACCGATGATAGGATATTGGTCACTACCCCAGCACTCTGGCTCCAGGTGCCACGATAGAGTCCCGGGTCCTGACCACCACGTAAGGTCCGGAGCACATGTTGGACTGCGAGCATGGTGCACAGTCCGCGTTGCTGAATCTGGATGATTGAGTAAAACAAACAGTGCATCTGCGAATCCGTCCCGCACACGCCTACCACGGGGGCTTCAAGTGGGGTCCCCGCAGTCCCGATGAGGGGCGCTGAAGTCACCACCGACTAAAACAGGCCACCCTGAGTGTTGTCGTCGTAGAGTTAATAACCACCCCAGATTAATGCTGGGAGATCCACTGGCGGGTCTTACATAGTATGACACGACCACAACAGTTGTCTTGGGAAGCTTCACAGCTACTGACTTCGACTACCTCTTGATTTGAGGTGCACCAGTTCTAGAGAGAGGCGAACTTGAGGAAAACGCGCATCAATGTACACCGCCGCCTTTCCCGGAGGGGCATCAGTGTGCACACAACGGTCGTTCATTGAAGGAGACGTGTATCCATTAAAGCCCGGAATAGATGGCAAGGCATCGGTCTCCTTCAGTAGCAGGGCCCACCCACGGAGCTTGTTCATGCGAAGTCGAGATTTTAGCTCTCCCAGCTTTGTAGAGAGGCCTCTGCAGTTTCATTGGAGCACACCACAACAACGTGCACTCGTCATTTTCGATTAGGCTTCAAAGCGTTGTAATAAAATTGATGTCAGGTTAGATAACTGGTTTACCATAAATCGGAGGAGGGATGTTGCTGAGTTATCCTGCAGTGCTGCAGTGCTGGTTGTCTACGGCGAGCAAGCAGTTCACAGCGTTGCCGTAGCTTAGAGACCTCAGCTAAAAGGCGTGCAATTCGGTCGTCAACTGCTGCCATGTCCTCCCGCAGAGGTTCTAGTATGCTGTGCTTTTGTGTAGCTTGCAGGTGACGGTGATCCTTACGCACTTTATCGCTGTACGACGGTTGGGCAGGGGCTGCAGGTGGATTGCAAGTTTGTTCAGAAAGCTACGGCCAGTCGTGTTCATCCCACTGAAGAGCCGCAGACCTGTTGGATGTCTGTATCGGGGCTCTGTTTTCATTATGAAGCACTTGCTTACGGATCCTACGCCGAAATATCTCAGTTGCTTTCTGTTTTGTTGGGCAAGTTTGAGAGCTGATCTCGTTGTCGTCAGTCTTGCAAAGCCTGCACCTGTAAGATGGTGTGCCTTGTGGGCGAGCTTCATCTTTGTTCTAAAAGGGCACGATCGGCGCATGTGGCCAGGTCTGAAACAGCTGTAGCAGTAGACAGCACTCGGTTTATAAGGGCGAGGCCACAGAATACAGCCAAAGTAGTAAAGTCGTTCTGGGAGAGTTAATGGTGCCTGTAGAGTGACGATGAACGAGAGCCCCTGACACGGTGACACGATGACACGGTGGGTTGGACAGTACAGCTCACGCTGGAGGGTCGTCTGGTCTTCAGCAACGTCGACGTTGTAAACAACACAGCGTTGTAGGTCCGAACCTTCTAGTAGGTACACCTGAACCGGCACCGAGACCTTGCTTGTAATCAATATGCACTTGAGCGTTTGCAGACGCTCGACAGCAGCCAAAGTCGGGAACCACAGAGCGATGGTAATAGAGTAAGTTCTAGATGTGAAGCCACGAAAAGCTTTGGTTCCAAGGCACTCTTCCAGGTTCGCCTGAAGAATCCTGTTCGGAATGTCTGTCAGGCTTTTGACTGCCAGAGCTTTAATGGCCACTTTATACGATACCGATCCCGACGTCGGCATAGCCACCTGGTTGGCATACGCTGGGCAGGAACGCTTGCCTTGTGAGCTGGAGTTTGCAGAAGACGAAACCTGCGCAGTATCCGCTGATGGGCGCTTTTGAGAACTGCGGAAAGCCGATGGCACGGATGGAGGGGCTGAAGACAGGTCCATTGGAGAGCTCTCCTCCTCATGCTGCACGGTGGAAGGCCCATCCAGCAGTGGAGGCTGGGCAGCCATTGCCGAGTTCCGCCCAGAGGGCAGATCGCTCACGGACTGAGGTGCATTTCAAGAAGGCGGGATGTGCGCTGTCGCTGATGGACCGGGAGCAGGGACCGACGCCGGCGAAGCCACCTCTGCCAGCGCGTCACCGGCGGCTCTAGGCCTAGCCTCGGAGCCCAGTCCAGCTGCCGGGATGACTGAAGGACATGCTTACTGCCACCCAGTCAGACGGCGCATGAGCCTCGGGAGCTTCTTGAGTTTCTGCGAAGTCAGTTCTCTTGATATAAGGAACGTATTTATGCGGATGGCGAGATTTTTCACTGCAGCGATGTGCAGCCACCTTAGCAGGGACACTTCGTCTTCTTCAAAATCCAGACGGGCGTCTTAGCTGCCAAGACACAGGCGGTTAATTGCTGGATAGATGAGATTTTTAGCAGGAAAAGGAGTGGTAATAGGATGTAGCCTGAGAGATTGGAAGACGGAAAAACAGGGGTCCTGTTAACTTGGAGATCGAAGACGGGGCAATGGCTTAATGTGCATAATAGTATACAATGCCTGTAATGTTTCAATATCGTACTGACTGAGAGCGGGAAAAAGAAATTAGAATGGGAGGCGCTGCGTTTGTTGAAGAAAATTTTGCACATCAGAGCGCGCTCTCTTGTCGCTTCGTCCAAGCAAAAAAGCGCCAATGGAAAGAACAACCGCGGAGGACACAGGCAAGCCCAGTTGATGAAATGGAATTTGCAAAAGATGCTTCCTCAAATGAGAGAAGCGGCGGCAGAACAGCAGGAAGTGATCTATTGTCTCAGGGTCGGCACAAAAAGGGCACAATGGGGAAGCCGCTAGGCCAGATCTGTGAAGGTAGAAATTTAGAAGGGGAACCCGGCAACGCAAGCGCGTGAAAGAGACCTCTAGTCTGCGTGAGCACCAGTCTTTGCTACACCAAGGATGCAGAAGATGCTGATATTCGGGGGATGATGTAAGAGCCGAGGCAGTAATTTCCTGAAATATTGTGTAGCTGCGAAACCTAACCGCAGCTGTATATGCACACGTTGGCAGGACAGCAACAATTGGGCCGCAGAGAGAGGCTCTTGCTAAGGAGTCTGCAACCTCATTTAAGTGAAAACCCATGTGACCTGGTACCCAAAGCAACCTTACCGAATTCAGATGAAGCGGAATCAAACTTAAAGAGGCGTAATGCCCGAGACTCAGTGGGTGAGGATAAGAGCAAATCGACAGTCTGTCATTAACGCTAGAGCAGCATACGTCCAGTGTTTTAAAAGCGGTCATCAGCGGAACCATCTTCCTCCCATCCTCCCCATAGACCAGGCCTGACTTTAAGGCCGATGGTGAAGGCTCTACATGACGCAGCCGGCACATGGTGCATGTCTTCCGTGCTCATCGCGTGTGTTTGAGAGTAGACGTTGCTAATGCCTGTCACACCACAGCTATGGGACATCTAATTAGGTCACTGTCTTTGGAGCCATTTTTGGAGGTTTTGATAAAGACAAGAAAAAGAAGTGTCTGAACTACTTGTCGTGTAGCTGGCGCCGAGAACTCCATGCAGAAGCAGAGTTCTTTAGCATTTACATACAGTTCCCTGCGTAACACTGTTTCGTGGATAACCGCGTAGAGAAAGCCAGTACACTTGTGCCAGCATGCTGCAGTGGCTTTATTCAGTTGCTGGGTTGTGACTGTGATCTTTCTTTACGTGGTGAAGAGCTGAAAAACAAGTAAAAAATGCCTTGCCCACTTCACCTATCGCAGAACGGTCCTGGAGGTGCTGAAAGCAATTAGGTAGATTTTCGTGTTAAAATACACGTCCGCTAATTTTGTTTTGAGCTTCAAACCATTCAGGTGATGCCGTAATGTACGTCTAATGTATACATACGTCTCATCGCTGCAGAACCGTCATTCAACGCTTCAGTCTAATATGTATTCTGCTTATCATGGGAACTTCCGTTCTTTAGCGATAAAGCTATAACCGACCCGTTCACTGCGCAGTTCTTTTAAGCTCTTCAGCAAGCACTTAAAAAGAAAGTGTGGATGTCATGTTCACCCCTAATGACTCGAAGTAATCAGAAGATCAGATCTGGCAGGCTTTGCAATCTGTGCTTTCATGGTATTTACACACATTCTTATAATTCGCTTTTAAAAGCTATCTTACTATTACAGCTAGGAATGTGCATCACCATTTTTACTCTTCCTCCCTTTTTCGTATATTTGCCAGTCTGATCTTTCTCTTCCTCTAGTGCTTTCTCTTGTACTTTTTGTTGTGTGCTAATTAGGAATGGTCTTTCGCGTAGGCCAAAAATCTCGACAACCAAGTTTAGACGTCTGTTAAACCTAAATATACATCTCAAATATTTTTAAAAACATTATACAAAAATATTACTTATTACTCTGAAAGGTCACCTTTTGATTTTTGCCTCAGAATTAACATCACTCACAGCGCGTGGAAACTGGTATTTTTTGCGCGGACAGAAACAACGTGTGAAAAAAGATTATCAGGAAGTTATTATTGTGACTGTCAAAAAGTTGCTTTATTCTCCTATATTGTTACCACAGTGATTTTTTCTCTGCTTCTTTACAGAAGACGAATTAACACCAAAGGAAACTATACGTAAGCTGTTAAATGATCTAAACACTTAAGTATGGCTGATAACTCTGAATAAGCAAGAAATATGTGTGCTTATTACATAGCATGATTACATACAACCGAATGAATCACGGAACTGGGTGTAGTGACGCCATCTTACTTTCAGGACACTTCTTATCACCTCGAGCGCTTTACGCCGAAAAATAGTCTATCGTCTTAATTTGTTGCATAGGTAACTGTTAACCCATGACAATTAAGCGTCAGTTGTTCCATAGTTTGAAGATCTCTCCACAACCCAGGATCTTGCCTAGGATGCTTTTCACCACACTTGGCCCTGGAAGAAGCAAACGTACAAAAAACAAGCTGGCACAGTGACACATATATGCACCCTGCATGAAAGCTATTATAGGTATTTCTCTTGCGACTTTTCCGCGTCACAGGTAATTTTAGCGAAGCGGAGGTGGCAACAAAACCAATGCAGGCACGTTTTGCATTAAAGGCACAGGCTATATTTCCGCTATAAGTATAGATACGATCATTCACGGACACCTGACGTCATAAACGTGCTTCCATAATATATTTTCTCAGGTTCATGAACAAAACAAGCAGGTACTTTAAGTCATTAAAGGATAATTTCAGCAAAGAGCAAGGTCACAAGTGACGCTTTGTTCTATTAGTGAAAAAATCGTTAGCTCCACTACAGGGGTCATTTTCGTCTTTCTTTCGAAACCCACAGCTCACAGGTGTATTGTAGTGCATTTGATTTTACGCCACGAAGGACATATACTGATGTGTGGGACGTAGACTGACATTAGGGAGTGTACTGTTAGACGCCGCTTCTTGAAAAAACAAATAGGGCGGCTGCAGAGCACCTGCCGTTGTAAGCCCTCATCTACATGATTGCAGCATGTTTATTCCTCCTTAACACACACTGGGAAAAGCACCTATGAACACCGTATAAGAGACCTCCTTACCTACCAATCATAATATTCAAAGTCGTTGACGCAAAGCATAGACAGCTTGAGTTTTTCCGACGCTCCAAAAAAATCTTAGCCACACAGTATGCATTCCAGTTTTGAAAACCAATGCAATCGCTTGTCAGAAGCGCTCTACCATTCATGACATCTGCTTTCAGTCGCCCAAAAGCTGCAAAGCAGATTGATTAAAATCGAAGTAAATCAGAATGACGTCACTAGAGATTCCTTATTGCCACACTCTTTCGCGCAATCTTAAAAACATGTAAGCTCTGCCAAAGTTCAACTGAAAGGAAAAATTTGCAGAACGAGTCATCAAAAGCAGTTAGTTCCATGGGACAAAGAAGTCGCAGAAAAACCAATGCAGATCCGTCTTGCGTCAAAGGCACAGGCTATCTAAATGATTAGTTCGCATTAGCACAAATATGACATAAAGCATGGCATTAAAGGCCACCTATCCTCCCTTTTCAAAACATGTCTCATCCTGATTCGGTGCACTGTGATGTCTTAGGTTCGCATGCTTAACAACATGCGTATTAGAGAAGCTATTGAGGCCTACTGACACAGCAAATTCTTGTCCACTACGCGTGGATGTCTAGTTTGTACACAAGACAACGTATTGAAGCGGCTTTGATCACGTTGTCCTTGCAGAGAACTTGCATGAGTTTCCCGGTCTTAAACTACTGCGTGGATGAGGTCGTACAGACCACCGGTGCGATTCTACAAATAGAGAGCACCAGCTTCATTAGTCCGCTCACTTAGAACTGTTTTTCTAGCAAGCCCTCGTGGACGAAGTGTTGCTTTACTATGTGTCCTATTACAGCTTTCGTTAAAAATATCGCCGTTTGTATTCATTTTTTGCATTATTCCTCTTCTCGTCGCAGAGTTGCCAGAACAAAAGTAGTTGTACAAGTTCATGCGGTGTCTGTCTTCTGTGCAAATTTCGCGTTGCTCTCTTTCACGTAGCCGAGACTTCTGAATCTAAATTCACGGCGACCCAAGCGCATTCAAGCAGGTATATTTGTGAAGGGGATAAAAATAAAATCCATAGCAGCTCCTTTGAAAGACGATGCAAAATAATTGATATTTCTGCTGTACTGATCTCTGAGTAATTTTCTCCACTTTTATTTACCAGCAACTCAGCTGACCACCGGAACGACTGAAGGTAAGCGGCTGTGAAGTGTGGAAGTGCGCTCAGTGATAGCGGGAAATTAATGTTATTTTATATAGTGCTGAAGTACGTGAATAGAAATGGTGCTAAAGATTTCCCCAGATTTAGGGTTGCTGAATGCACAGAACGGAGCGAATAGAAAAAAGTAGCTTCGGGATGCAATCTTCACGACACTGCACTCCAGCGGTAGAGCACGTTTCCCATTAAAGGCACTGGCTATCTTTTGTTGAGGTGAATGTACGTCAGTGAGGAGGAAGACGTGACGTTAAAAACTCTTCCATATATAATGATAAGTATCCAGAGCGCTTCAGGTTCATCCCGAGAACCCACCATCGTAAGCGCCCACCGGCACCGTAAGCAGCTAGGCCGGCAGCAGTGCGCCTGGTATTGTGAGCCGCCGCAAAATCTCCGTGCCGCATGATCTGGAAATTGATGTCGAGAGCGCCGCGCCGCTAATAGCTGCTCAAAGTACTCGCTGGACGACTTCTGTTACATTTGTCGGTGTCTGTACTGCAGCGGCTTTGCGTACCCGAAGCGATGCTTAACCTTATAAAGCAGCCATTACCAAATGGCTGCATGCAGCAGCCATTTTGATAATGTCATTCGAGCTTGAAAAGTCATCCTAGGACACAATAAAAATGATTTGTGCAATGAGAGCTTCGCTGTGACCTAAGGAAACTATACGTAAGCTGTTAAATGATCTAAACACTTAAGTATGGCTGATAACTCTGAATAAGCAAGAAATATGTGTGCATATTACATAGCATGATTGCATACAACCGAATGAATCACGGAACTGGGTGTAGTGACGCCATCTTATTTTCAGGACACTTCTTATCACCTCGAGCACTTTACGCCGAAAAATAGTCTATCGTCTTAATTTGTTGCATAGCTAACTGTTAACCCATGACAATTAAGCGTCAGTTGTTCCATAGTTTGAAGATCTCTCCACAACCCAGGATCTTGCCTAGGATGCTTTTCACCACACTTGGCCCTGGAACAAGCAAACGTACAAAAAACAAGCTGACACAGTGACACATATATGCACCCTGCATGAAAGCTGTTATAGGCATTTCTCTTGCGACTTTTCCGCGTCACAGGTAATTTTAGCGAAGCGGAGGTGGCAACAAAACCAATGCAGGCACGTTTTGCATTAAAGGCACAGGCTATGTTTCCGCGATAAGTATAGACACGATCATTCACGAACACCTGACGTCATAGACGTGCTTCCATAAAATATTTTCTCAGGTTCATGAACAAAACAGGCAGGTACTTTAAGTCATTAAAGGATAATTTCAGCAAAGAGCAAGGTCACAAGTGACGCTTTGTTCTATTAGTGAAAAAATTGTTAGCTCCACTACACGGGTCATTTTTGTCTTTCTTTCGAAACCCACAGCTCACAGGTGTATTGTAGTGTAGTTGATTTTTCGCCACGAAGGACATATACTGATGTGTGGGACGTAGACTGACATTAGCGAGTGTACTGACAGCTTGAGTTTTTCCGACGCTCCCAAAAAATCTTGGCCACACAGTATGCATTCCAGTTTTGAAAACCAATGCAATCGCTTGTCAGAAGCGCTCTACCCTTCATGACATTTGCTTTCAGTCGCCCAAAAGCTGCAAAGCAGATAGATTAAAATCGAAGTAAATCAGAATGACGTCACTAGAGATTCCTTATTGCCACACTCTTTCGCGCAATCTTAAAAACATGTAAGCTCTGCCAAAGTTCAACTGAAAGGAAAAATTTGCAGAACGAATCATCAAAAGCAACTAGTTCCATGGGACAAAGAAGTCGCAGAAAAACCAATGCAGATCCGTCTTGCGTCAAAGGCACAGGCTATGACTAGTTTGCATTAGCACAAATATGACATCAAGCATGGCATTAAAGGCCACCCAGCCTCCCTTTGCAAAACATGTCTCATCCAGATTCGGTGCACTGTGATGTCTTAGGTTCGCATGCTTAACAACATGCGCATTAGAGAAGCTATTGAGGCCTACTGACACAGCAAATTCTTGTCTACTACGCGTGGATGTCTAGTTTGTACACAAGACTACGTATTGAAGCGGTCTTAAACGACTGCGTGGATGAGGTCGTACAGACCACCGGTGCGATTCTACAAATAGAGAGCACCAGCTTCATTAGACCGCTCACTTAGAACTGTTTTTCTAGCAAGCCCTCGTGGACGAAGTGTTGCTTTACTATATGTCCTATTACAGCTTTCGTTAAAAATATCGCCGTTTGTATTCATTTTTTGCATTATTCCTCTTCTCGTCGCAGATTTGCCAGAACAAAAGTAGTTGTACAAGTTCATGCGGTGTCTGTCTTCTGTGCAAATTTCGCGTTGCGCTCTTTCACCTAGCCGAGACTTCTGAATCTAAATTCACGGCGACCCAAGCGCATTCAAGCAGGTATATTTGTGAAGGGGATAAAAATAAAATCCATAGCAGCTCCTTTCAAAGACGATGCAAAATAATGTACTGATCTCTGAGTAATTTTCTCCACTTTTATTTACCAGCAACTCAGCTTACCACCACAATGACTGAAGGTAAGCGGCTGTGAAGTGTGGAAGTGCGCTCAGTGATAGCGGGAAATTAATGTTATTTTATATAGTGCAAAAATGGAGCTAAAGATTTCCCCAGATTTAGGGTTGCTGAATGCACAGAACGGAGCGAATAGAAAAAAGTAGCTTCGGGATGCAATCTTCACGACACTGCACTCCAGCGGTAGAGCACGTTTCAAATTAAAGGCACTGGTTATCTTTTGTTGAGGTGAATGTACGTGAGTGAGGAGGAAGACGTGACGTTAAAAACTCTTCCATATCCAATGATAAGTATCCAGAGTGCTTCAGGTTCATCCCGAGAACCCACCATCGTAAGCGCCCACCGGCACCGTAAGCAGCTAGGCCGGCAGCAGTGCGCCTGGTATTGTGAGCCGCCGCAAAATCTCCGTGCCGCATGATCTGGAAATTGATGTCGAGAGCGCCGCGCCGCTAATAGCTGCTCAAAGTACTCGCTGGACGACTTCTGTTACATTTGTCGGTGTCTGTACTGCAGCGGCTTTGCGTACAGAAGCGATGTTTAACCTTATAATGCAGCCATTACCAAATGGTTGCATGCAGCAGCCATTTTGATAATGTCATTCGAGCTTGAAAAGTCATCCTAGGACACAATAAAAATGGTTTGTGCTATGAGAGCTTCGCTGTGATAGATTAGAAGGAAGCCAACAGATACCGCAGGGAGGAGCATTAGGGAAAGTTTTCATATCTTATTTTGGTCCACCAATTAACCAAATTCTGGGTGTAGGATCCGCAACCAAAGCTTTAACAACGGAGGTCCGGCGGCTGTCCGCTTTTATAATGCACCAGAGCCTCTGTCTAGCAGCAACTGTACTACGTCAAATGGTGCCCGTAACGTAACTTGAGTTTCCCAGCGTTGCCCTCGTCCGCAGCGGCTATGTTGTACGTACTGCAAAACTATTAGTACCATGATGGCGGAAGCGGCGCATGGACCTTCTTGCGCTACCCAAGGCATCAAAAGGCGAACGCTTTCCAGATTAGGTTCCAGACAGCATAAATACTTTCGAAATACCCCCATAGCCTAGCTGGCAGAGCACCGGACGGGAAATCTGGAGGCCGTAGGCTGGAATCGCACCGACGGCATGTTTTTCATACTATTTGATACACACTTGTCTTTTGGCAATGAAATACACATTTTTTTTTCATTAATAGCACAAATAACACAACGAGCATACCTGTGTGCTCCGATGTCACTGTCTGTTTGCTTCCGTTGTATGCAAACCTGTGCACTGCAAGCCTTTTTTTTAAAGATTTTTCAATGGTGGTAGTTCAGGACACGCTGATCTAGGTTCTCACTTGCGGCATTTAACGATTAGACTTAACGTGGAATTGCTGCGTATATAGGTAATATCGCATTAAAGCTGTCTGGCAATATCCTCAAAAGGACAGGGTAAGCCCAATCTTTCCAATCCACTTGATGACATGTTTCGGTAACCTTTTCTCACGAACAAATAGAGAGAGCGGCTCTCTGTTGGCATCCTTTTTGCCATTGCTTTATCACCCTTCGAAGAGCGCTTTTCCGCTTATAGTGAATAGCAATGTGATTCAGTGCATCATGAGCAATAACACTGTTGCAGAGACCTCTGGAGATAATGGAAATGAAATGGAGCGTTCGTTGTGACACACCAGATGGCAGCTGTATCAAATTTGTTTTGTGATATTGGAGGAAAAGAGATATCGAGGGTCACTTTTGCGCTGTTTCTGTATATGAAATATATTTCATTATATTCTCACGTTCTCTTATAAAGTACAGGCAAAAGATTGGCCTTCTGCTGTCTATCGTTCTGAAGATAATCATACCATCGCAAAGAAAAGTAATCTTTTTAGGCAGAGTAGTTTCTAAATTTTCGCACGTTCTCTGATCAGTTTCATCCATATCCACCCTCTCTGTAGTCAATATTCAACATTTCGTTCCAATCATTAAGATTCAGAGGCTTTATTTTTTGGCTTCCTGTGCTGCTCAGCCGTCCAAAGGTAATTTGACGTTTGTCGGTTTCTATCAACCAGCGGAGAGTATTACGGCTCATAGTATGCCGAGAGGCCCCTAGAACCTTGGCTCTTGATATGCTACTGCCTTTGAATATTAAGAAATACCTACCTATGGCAATGTTAGTGCTCCTCGTACTCAGGAAGTATTTTTTTAGCTTGCTTCCACGTGATTGGAAAGAAAGGACAAATGCTCTAATAGAGCCCAAATGCTGCAAAAAAGCACTGTTTCGTTCGTGGAATTTGATTCAAAGGGTTAGCCCTTTCCTACACAAAGGCCTGTCTTTTCCTTCGTCCTTTGTTAAGCTAGTGGTAAAAAGAAATATACAAAATTCAGGGAAAAGCCCGATAATAGAAATGGGACAGAAAATAAATACATAAAAAATGATTTACACTGTGCCCAGAAGGTGATGCTGAAGTCCGATTTTGTTGACGTTTGACTAAAGCCACCTTCACGTTGAAAACCGTGCATCGGCCGCCGAGGCGGCTCAGTGGTTATGGCGCTCGGCTCCTGACCCTAAAGACGGGGGTTTGTTCCTGGCTGCGGCAGACGAATTTCGCTGGGGGCGAAATCCTAGAAGTCCGTGTACTGGGCGGTGTCAGAATCCCAGGAGGTAGAAATTTCTGAAGCCATTCTCTACGGCATCCCTCATAACCTGAGTTCTTTTGGGACGTTAAACCCCCTAAACCAAACCAAACCAAAACCAAGCCTTGAACCGCAGCCAGAGACAAATTATGTGCCAGTGCCCATAATTTCTATTTGGCCTAAGCACGATAAATCATCCGCCTTATGTTCTTCACCTGTTATGGTAAGCGACTTGAAAGCTGTGAGAATGCTGTGTGTTGACCACCATTTTACAGCTCATCTCTTCTCTTGGTTCTCTTCTCACTTTACTTTTCCTAATGCCATCTATTACTTCGTGGCGCAAGGCAGATTTTACGCCCGATGTTAGCTAAACAGACTTCGTTTCTGCGACTGTGAGCGTACCGGATCATCAGATGAGAAAAATTAGACGGTTTTAACGATAAGATGCTTGTGGACGCTAGCAATCATTTGAATAAAACAAGAGCGTGTTGGACGCGCTGTGGTTAGAAAGGTAGATGCGGTTTAAACTTTTTAGGAAAGTGCCGCATGGCGAATAAACCGCCTGCACAAATAGTAAGGGCCTACAAACTCACCGCATCTAACGACACTGAATGAATGGTTCTTTGCGGAAAACTGCGCAGTAATGTAGCATGAGAGAACGGAAAGCGCGGTCCTTCTGAAGCGCACTGTGAAGCGTGCTACAGATTGAGGATCGTGGTACAAGATACATGCCACGGGAACACCTAAGAAAAATGTAGGTGCGCATTTGCATTCCGATTCGTGGTCACGGGAGTCTCCTTACTCAAATGCTTTGAGATGTCCTTGACATGACCACTAACGTGGCTCTCTTATTTGATCTCTCAGCCTGAACTTTTATCAGTAACTTCCGCAGTGTTTTCTCGGGTAACCAGCTACTTACTTATAGCAAGCCTCTCTCATAGTTCATTTATCCTCGATTGTATGTTCATTCCGCATATCTTCTTTACGCTAATTATATGGAATATGATCTATAGGATGCAGGATTGAGAATGGTGACAAGAACTTGCTGAGGCTGCTTTACCAATGATTACTTACTGTTGAACTTCTGGCACTTACAACTAGTGTAATTAGGAAAAATGCTGACCCTTTCCGCAACGTAGATTTGGTATTTTTTCTTGGACACCCGGCCTTCATGGGATCGTCGCAGTTGAAATTTCCGCCGACTCTTGTGGTTCTAGAATTGTGGCACTCACCCTAATAGAAGCAGAACAAATGGCCGACGATTTATCTTGGTTAGAACAAATTGGAGTTAGGTGTGCATGCACATCGCTTTTACTAAAGATAATAATAATAATAATAATAATAATAATAATAATAATAATAATAATAATAATAATAATAATAATAATAATAATAATAATAATAATAATAATAATAATAAAAATAATAATAATAATTGATTTTTGGGGAATGGAAACGGTTGAGGCTTCGAATTTCAAGGTCAAACAGTCTTGAGTCAAAGGTCGGCGAAAGAAACCTTCAGCTCTGTTTCAAACATATGACGCGATAGTGTTTTTCCTTCTCTACTTTCGATCGCTGAGAACCATCATGCGACTCTTGGCGCAGTGGTGCAGTAGTAAATCGGTGGGGATTGAGCGAAGGTTTCTCTTCCCGAGCAACCTCTCAAGACCAGTCATTAAGTGCCATCTGCTACGATTGGCACGGTGGGCACGGTGGGCACGTGCCATGTGGAACCGGACAAACCAAAAATTGGCGAGTGCTGGCTGTGTTTCTGGAGCACACAAACAACCGTTAGAGCACCAGAATAAGCCGCTTTAAGCACTCGTACCTCACCGCATCATTTACCACCCGCTTTCTATTTCAGAGCATAACGCCCTAAGTAGCAATTCATCCTAAAGCACGGTGTCAGTTTTTCCTTTGCCCAACCGTTTTTCTTGCAACGTTTTTTTTTTACTGTTCTTGCCTTAGCCGCGTTTTGACTACGTGTCTTGAAACGCTGTCTCGAAAAGCGTTTTAAGAAGCATTTTCTGAACTTCTTTTTATCTTAGCCATTAAACCGCACACTGATTTAAATAAAGCAACTCTTTGTACTCCTCTCTAGCCACCAGCGCTGTTACTGAAGAAGATCCAAGGTTCAAGACAGGTAAGCCGGTATTGATAGAAAGATGTTGCCAAAAGAAAAATTATGTTCATGGGATGCTGCGAATAATTAAAACAAGTTCACTCGGATTTATGAATATCTTTATGATTGCTGTGTTAGGCTGCAATAACCAATACTGCGGCGCGAGGTTAATTGCCACAGAGTTTCAGTGTCCAGATGTGACACTAACAAATCTTGCATTAAAATTTAGGGGAAGTTTTATTCAGGCGTGAACCTGCGAAATGTACATTGACTAGATCCTCATCTGATCACACGACTTACAATTTTCTAACAGCTTGCTTGTATTATGCTGGGGCTGTAAATGTGGCAATAACAGCCATGCCGGTAGAAGCGGAAGCATGAGCTGAATTCCACAGAGCTCCATCCAGGAAAGCCGATCTTGAGGACCAAGAAAGCTGCAATGAAATCCCCACACTACGAACCCATGTAGTGTCGTCGGCATGCGGCCGAACTGTTCGTCATCTACCTGTGTACGCCAGCCGTTGATCGGTGACATTTGGTGGAGTTAGTGCTGCCTGACATCCCATTTACGCTTCGCGAGGCCTACAGCGGAAGTTAGGCCAACTATCAACAGTAGTCAGGGCCATGACGTGCATCACGGGTAGCCCAACAACTCGGAATTCTGGTGGTGTCCATCTCGTAGTTCCTGTTCGAGGACGTTGAAGGCCCGTTGCAAAGCTTGTCGGCGAAACGAGTTGCACGGTGAGCGTAAATTGCTGTACGTTTACTTCGCACTGTAGTCTCAGCAAAAGCGTTGCTAGAGCACGACGAAGCTTCCTTCACCAACAGGAAAATAATTACAGATGTTCCGAACGAGTGGGGTCGCAGCAGCCGAGCGAGACCATCGCCATGTTCACAGAGGACATGAGGCCAAGAAGGAACGCTACTTAATACACGGTGCCAAGAAAGAGTAGTTAGCGGGATCGGTCGCCAACCCGCCAAGAACTGTGGCCGACTTTACCAAGGAGGGACCGAGTATGGAGCGTTATCTGCATTAACTCGGCGCGCACTACGGCCGTCAGGCTAGCGTAGTAGCATCGCATCCCGTCAAGCCTATAACTTCGGGAGATTGTGAGGCGCCTTGTGTGTGAAGAACAAAAGAAACTTCCCCTCGAAGCTCCACAGGAAAGCGTCGCTGCTGTAAGGGAAGCGCTCTACGATGCAATGCGGCATATACTGTAGCCATCACCCGATCGATAGTCGGCTGCCTACGCGAAGACCTGCAGCGATGTGCACTAAGTTTTCCAGCACTTGCGACGCCAGGCTTTTCCCCCGTGGCTCCTGTGCCTGCTCTGCGGTACCCAATGACAGTTCGAACCACCCTGCTGCCGGAGTATAAGATTACCATGATTAAAGCGCACATGTGGCACACGCCAAATATTCAGCCACTCTGCTAAAACTGCGGGGAGCCTAGCCACATCGTCCGCAACTTTCCTTGACAAAAACTCGATTTGAGGGTGCTTTCTCCAGACTCATCTCGACCGTGCAGCGAGATATCGAGCAGTCCCGATCTCCATCCCCGAGGCTGTTCTCTTCGCCAAGCCGCCCTTCGTTCCCTGGTCAACTCCGAAGCAAGTACCAGGGTGGTTTGCTAGAATTGTGGGTGCTTCTTTCCGACCTGTTCCCAGCTCCTGCAAACTTTCAGTGGATAGACATTGTGTGTGGCGACCTGAAATGGCAGACCTGCCTCGTGTAGTGGAAGACCGCGCCCTCCAGTGCAAGGCCGCCTTAATAGCCAGCTTCCTTGATAGCTGCTTCATAGTCAGCTTCCGCCTGACGATATGCCGCGACGATCTGACCGAAGGTGACCTGACCCGACGACCTCAGGGACGCTCTGTGACTGATTGGTTACCGCAGAAATTCTGGTAATCGGCGACAATCACGACGTTCCCGCTCTCGTTGCTACCAGAGCATATTTCACTGTAAGAAGTCTGTTCGCCACCACCTTCGGAAAACTTCTGGCCCCTTGGTCTGGCTATGTGGTGACAATTGGCGTCTGCACCTCGCGAGTACAGATCCGCGGTGCTGCTTTCCATGGTTGCTTTGCTGTGCTACCCGAGTGCTGTAAAGACCTGATGCTTGGTTTCAGTTTCTATCGGGAGCACGGTGCGGCCGTAACCATTCCGGAGCTCAGCGTGCCCCGGCATTCGATCAGGTTCGAGGGAAGCCTCGTTGGCTTCTCATGGGCATCACTTGTTCTCATGGCAAAGATGTTACCCCATGGCTCTATGGTTCACCAAAAGGCGCTTATCATCTGCAGCGCAATGATGCTCCCGGAAACGGCTGAGCTATGCGACATACTATTCGTCACTCGATTTATGTAGAGGCTATCGGCAACTCGAAATTGACGAACGTGGCCGGGAGACCACAGCCTTTATTGACTCGAATGGTTTGCAGGTATTCTGGGTGCTCGTTTTCGGCCTGTTCCCAGCTCCTGGAAATTTTCAGCGGATGATGAACACTGTGCTTGCAGATCTGAAATCTCAGGCCCGCCTCGTGTAGCTAAACACTTTGCGACTTTCTCCAACACCATCGAGGGGCACCACAGGTGCAGGTCATTCCCTTGAGCGCTTAAAGTGCGAGCGCTAAGGGAGGTAGCGCAGACCCCGATAAAACAACCACCATCACTGCTCTTCGCGTCCCCACCGATAAGCGAAGTGCGCGCCGCTTTGTCTCTGCACATGTTACTGGCTTTTTGTAGAGAAACTTCTACCCGATAGCTAATATACCTGAGCACCAAAAATGTAGAACCGTTCTGTAGAACAAGCTTTCTAAGACGAATGGTGAACGAATGTAGAATGTAACCGAATGTAGAACAAGCTTTCTAAGACGTATTCAGGGTGCTGTGGTCAACTCTTGCTACGTTCAAGTGGATAATGGACTTTGATGGAACTCTGCACAGACTCGAGCGACGTCGGCCTTGGTGTGGTCCTTGTGTAGTGGCAGGATGGTCTCGATGGAGTATTCGCTTACGTAAGCCACACCTTGTCACTTTTCGAGGCTAACTCTTTCATCACCAATATAAAATGCCGAGCAAATGTGTAGGCAGTAACGAAATTTCGCCCTAATTTGTAATTTGTAATTTGTAATTTTGTCAGTGGCTACCTCTATGTTGACGGGCGAACCTTAAAAGATCCTCTCGAGACGGCTTGCACACAAGAGCCTTCGAATGCACGAATTTGAAGTTCCCATCGTCTCTAAATCCGGAAAGGAATGGTGTTTCCGACTTTCTCGTGCTCCTGTTCCAGAAAGAAACGTTTCGTTCCACCACGTCATCAGGAACTTGACCAATTTCCGTGGTCTTTGCTGGATAACCGCTACATTGGGGTCACCACCGAATATCGAAGCCAATATTGGGAAACCAAGCCACTTCCCAAGAGCACCGCTTCGGAATTTGCGACCTCGATTCAAAACCTTGCTCTTTTCCACGGAGGATCCATGTTCGTTTTAACTTACAGGGGAACAGCGCTCACCTCTGCCGTTTCGCAGCAGGTTAGGAACTGAGGCGCAAACCTCTGCAAAACATACCGCCCTCAAACCAATGGCCTCACCGAACGGCTCAATAAGATGGTCGCCGACATTTCATTACATGTCTACGCGGACTATCGGAACTGGGACAACATACTCCCTTATGTCACCTTTGTATACAGCACTGCAATCGAAGAAACTACGCGATTCTGTTATTTCGGTTAGTGCACAGCCGTGAATACATGACCATGTTAAGTGCAATTCTGCTTTCAGAACTTGCTTAGGTCTTTGTTACGGGTGCTGACAAATTCATTAGTCATGCCAACTTGCTCGACCGCGAATCCGGCACCAGCAAGAAAAATCATTCACACAGGTATGAGTAACCGCCGGCGAGCAAGTCTGGTACTGGAGCCTAAGGTGCATTCGACGGCTCTATGAAAAGCTTCATCACCGATAATTTCCCATACGACGCGCTCCGCCAAATCAGCGATGTCCACTACGAAATTCTCAGCCAAGGCATCCAAGGCAGCCAAGCTCTCCTTTGAACGGCCAATCTTAGAAGTTGTCCACGGCACCAGGACGTGGCTGCACCACTCCTGCTTCGCAACGATCAGACTGCGGTGCCGCTTCGGTATCCTTCTGACGGGGGGAGTTAAGCCACACTACGCACTTTTAGTGAAGCCGTCACGTGGCCGAACTGCATTATCTGGCACTGTGCAATCCTTGTGCAAAGTACAGGCTATTGATGTTTTTCTTTCCTCGGTCGAGCCCCCCGGTTCCTGGGTCATCCAGCACGTCCATGTAAATATCCCTGCGTACGTAAATCGTTACCAGATGCCGGTTGGCCACATCATTTTTTCATTAGTATGCATGTCGTAAAAGCTAAACGAGAACATTTATTTCCTAGAAAAGCTCATTTTTCAACTAGGACTTTACACCCGATCCGTTTAAAACAGCTGGGCTATCTTTTATATTCATGAGAATTATGGTGTGCTGGTATGGGCTGTGGAGTAATCTAACACATCCTCAACCGCGCCCATGATCTCTCTATAAAATAAAAAGCTGCTTCAGAATATTTTAGCTAATTGTGCTCTGCTGCTCTTTCTGCTACATGTTATCTACGTGGAGGTTTATACAGGAATAGTAGCTTTCGTGGCTTAAAAATATATTTTGATGTTGCCATTTTATCGTTTCCCTCCAATATACGATAGAAAGGTGTAATTTGTGGAAACCAGTAGGTTACATAACGTGTGCCACTAAACAGCACAGACACGAATTAGAACACTTTCTGAGCCTCTTTCTAAAGAAATGCTTCATTTAAGCCAGTTATGCCACACTACGAATACCGATCAAACGTAAGGTGTAGACCCTTAACTTTTCAAATTTCCACAGGGCGCGCAATCCGTTTCACAATATTTTGTTTCGCATCTATGCTAGAACGATTCCCCGGTTTTCAACTACGAGCCTGCGGAACATGCGACACTTGCGTGGCTAAATATCCGCGCTCTATAGTAGGAATTATGGGATTAAGTACAGGAATTCCGCGTTTTTAGGACTGATGCTTTGAAATCAAAAAGCTAGGTGATCCCCCACTCTTGTACAGCAACCAAAAACATGCAGACTGGCAATTTTTACCGTTATAAAAAAGTGGCAAATCCACTGCGATTAAAGCACGACCGGCCTAATAGAGTGCCAGTTCCTGCTTTAACGTACCTCATGACGGTGTGCCACAATCAGTGAACCAGCACATATCATTCATGTCATCCTAAGCTTACATTATATAAAATATTCTTTTTTTCAGCTTTCCTCAACTGTATCGTTGAAGGACATGACGCAGTTTACGTCCGCACTGCGGCGATTCTAGAGCTATGCTTGAAAATCCTAGCACCGACTCGGATGGATACTAATGGCAGGCTTAAATTCGGTAAGTATCTGACAACGAGGGCGCACAGAAGGGCCATTTGTTCAAACACTTGCTTTTTGCTCTCGCTGTTCTTAGTTGCGCAATGAAGTGTAGAAACCTAGATTTATAGCATGTTTTCAGTTTTAAAATGATGCAATCGAATTGAGAATACACGAAGCAATAACTGATAATGGCTACAACCACTGAATGCCATGCTGTTTCAGATTCATGAACCGAACGAAAGCTGTGAATTGCGGTTAAATACAAGGTCGCATGAGGCGCAGAAAACTGCGATATTATCCCTGAAACCTTTTCGCGTACTTTTGGGTGCACTCCCAGACGCCATTAGAACGGGTGAGAGCAGAGGCCTCGGTCTGAAAGGAGAAGCTCTTGACTGAGTGTGGTAATCTCAGCCAGAAACCAGCTACGAAGTGACAAAGGGGTTGGTCGTTTTGTACCTAGCTTTCGCAGGTAGCAATCCAGAGAATGGGTCGGAACCAAGGGTTCACAAACAAAATTAAATTTTATGCAGGAAAGGGACGATACACGGGATACAGTGCAACTCGTGCAAAGTAACAGTAGAGAAACATTACAAAGGAACAAAACGCATTGCACCGAAAGCGCACTAATACAAGAGATACAAACAATTTATTCACCGGGCACTGCGAGGGTCCAACTGTTTGAGGAACACGACGGAGCAGTTCGGCATGTTGCCGCACGCTGCCTCGCTGCCCCGTGGCTGGGTGAGTGGTGGTATCCCATCTCGGGAGAAGAGCGGGCGCGCTTCTCTGAAGCATGAACGGTGGCTCGGGCTGACAGACGGCGGTCAACGCCCTTCATCTATAGGCGCGCTCCACGTCTGTTCGGTCTTCGCGCCAAGGCAGGCGAGCATATTGACCACATTCATTTACCCTCGCACGCAGGCTTCCGGAGCACTCCTACTATCACCAGTCACCATCTGTCGGCGCGGGCGGAACGTTGGACTGCGGGCTGCTCGCGCCGGCGGCGCGTAGAATGCATGTTTACGTGTTCTTCGCTTTCGTCGCTGATGCACTCTATCATTTAACGTATGTGGGTATGTACTGTGTATCACTACTCAGACTTCCCCAGGCGGTTCTACGGTTACCTGACACAAATTGTTACACACATATCCGAGTGTCACGGATCTCTCCGGAGAACACTCGGACTGAAAGAATGGACTAGGCAACGGGTGTACTCACACAAACGCACGTTTAATACACCCTACGTGACACACACACTAGAACACAAAACTAACAAAACTAACACAACACAAAGGCTATAAATACACGCGACCCGGGCACACTACTACCAGCGTCTACTACTAGCGTTCTACTATTTGTGGCCGGCGTTCGTGCTCACGGTTGGTTCGGTGCGGCTGCGGCGTTGTATGGATCCCGTAGCCGGCATCGAGGCGGCATTCGGCGTGCTTAGGCTGGCGTTGCTTGCGGCGTTCGACGCGCTTGGGCTGGCGTCGCTGGCGGCGTCGCTGGCTGTGTCGTACAAGCTCCCGGTCCAAGCGCCCGTGGAGGTGATACCGGTGTTGGCGTTGGGGGCACCACCCGGATCGGTGGCTGGAGACACCCCTGGCCGTAGCAGGTTGTAGCGCCCTCTGTTTACTCCCCGGAATGGGCTCAGGCACGGCAGGAAGTCCACGATGCGATGTCGTAGAACGCGAGCTTACCGGAGCAGTAGCCGGCGTCGCTCTCTTCCAGCCAAAATGACCCTGACCCTGACCCGCCGGGGCCTCCGCTTCTCTGCTGTTCCCCCATGTGCATCGCTCTCCCTCGCCCTTTTATAGCCTCGGTTATAGTCCACGTAAGCCTTGTCATCGTCTTCTCTTCACCAATCATCTCTCTCCACCTCACCAAATGCTTCTCCACCAATCATCTCTCAACACCTCAACGGATGCTTCTTCCTCTTCTTTAATCTTCGGTTAATTCGCGTCGTCTTCCTCACACCTTTTTCCTTTAAAATTTAATTTAGGCTCCTTAATATATGTGACACCGAGGGTAGTCAACCGGGTAGGGTGCGGATTCAAAACAAGTACTTACAAGCACATTTTGCGCTGGCGTGTCATTTGTCGCCATGTTTTACGTACGCTTCCATCTATGATAATTTTATGCATCAGGATGTATATTTATTGGACTCGATGGTGCAGTGATGTGCAAGCTGTAACAGGATCGGCCAGCTGCAGACCGAAGGTTGTCCAGGCGAAGCGCCTGTTTTCGACCAGCAGTACGTCTTCGACATCCGAGCGCTGAGCTTGCTCTTAATTCCGTTAAACACATTTCGTGCACAGGGATGTAAGCACGACTGCTACCAATTTAAGTTGCTATTTCCACCTCTATCTCAGTGGGATCGGCAGGTAAAGGGCTGACCGTAGTATCCCCACAACAATGTATGCACGATTTTATTACATTGTGTGACACTTGGCCAAGCGGCTACGCGACGCTAAAACTGTTTTCTGTTAGCCCTGCCAGTCAGCGGAGCACACAATAAATATCTGATGTAACTGGCGCACCGCGTAGCTGGCGAGAAGAAAGTCCTATTTTTGGTTGGTGCTTTATGGCCGGCACGAAAGATTAAGAGCGCATTAGAGCTGAAATTGCTGAGCACATAATGCTTGATACTGACCAAAAAACTTTTTCTTTGCGATGGAGCACCAGGACGGTAGCGATATAAGTGCGAGCTCGTGCTAAGCGCCGGCACAATTATCGTGAGTGAGCAAAAAAACTTTATTGCTCTAATAAAAGAGTCTTGCTGCTTGCCCGAAGATTGCCGATGTCTTCCAGGCTGAGCGTGGTTGGCGCCCCTAGTCCAAGGCACCACTGTCCCTGGCCATCCGGCATGCGTGGCTCACTAGGTCTGTTTGGACCTTGAGCTGGCTGCTGGTTAGCCTGTCCTCCCACTGCTCCGCATTTGGCTCTTTGTTACCTCGGAAAGCTACATTGTGTATGCATTTCCATGTGATATGATACAGCGTGGGGGTTGCCCCGCACCACGGACATGTATCCCTATACTGCTCCGGATACATCTTATGTAGAATGTGAAGGTTTTGGAAGGCTCCTGTTTCGAGTCTTCTCCAACTTGTCGCTTCATATTGTGTTAGCAGAGGATTTGGCTGGGGATATTTGCGTCTTCTGCCTTTGATGAGGTTGAGGATAGCTGCGTACGTGAGCTCTACCCTTATCTCCGGGCCATCTGAGGCGTTTGACGCACCAGCTCGGTTAGTAAGCTCGCGAGCTAGCTTGTCCGCCTTCCTGCAATACAATGACGCTGTGGAAGTATGCTGGGCAAGGTTTTTGTAGCGCCCGCAGGGCAGTAATTCACGGCTATATGCAGGCGCGGCCCGCGGGGCTGCCGCAGACCCGCAGTCCCCAGTGAAACGCCCGCACCGCGGCGCATCAGTCGGAGGAAAATGACTGCACCCGAGAGCGGCTCTTGATTCTGGTCTATACAAACAGTATCGACTGCGCAATTTCCTTTTCCTACTCGCGGCGGGCGCGCTCCCCACTGGTCAGGCGCGTAGATCGGTTTTGAGAACCGTCAAGGTCTTTCTGGCCATGCGCCACCCCGGCGCGCGAGCCTCACTCTGCACGCTCAAGGCTACGCCCTCTCCATCTACAGTGAGTAGAAATTGTCCAGACCTAGAAAAATCGACGTTGCGCGCGCCAATGTTTGCTCTGCGCCGTGCCGCGAGCAGAGTGAAAAGGGCAGCCACTCACAAAAGGTTAGGCACCTTCCGGGATTCCTTCTCCACTCTTCCAGATTGCTCTATGGCGGTAACGGGTGAGATTACTACCGCGCTGCGCCGGTTTTTTCGAGTATACGCCGAATTTAGTGACGCTGCCTCTTCCTTAAAGAATATCATTCTACAATATTCACAAGACAAATTCGCGCACACACGCTGGCGCTCGAAAACTCATTCGCGAAGGCCAAAATACATAAGTCAATACAGTGTTGTCTCCACGTAGATAACACTTGAAAAATGTCAAAAATCACTTGAATGCATGCCGTAACTGAGCGGAACACAACACTGAACTGGGAGCACACTAATTCAAGGCATGTCTGCGCATATATTTCCTACTTGTGCGTCCGTAATGACTGCGTGAGACTCTCCACTCTGGCTTGCTGTGGCAAAAAGGATCTCTTTGTCTTGCGAGTTTTAAGCTCTGTCAATTCGGGCTTCTGCCCTTTCCCCTTTAAAAAATTGAGGCATATCAAATACATACAAAAGTTCGGGCCGGCATGTACATGCGAACATGGGAATGAACATGTTCCAGGGCACATGCATCAAAACACGGGCTCACAATAAGGACCATAAGAAATGTGTGGAATGTGAGCAGCTTAACTGCAAGTTTTAAGTGCGGCAGTGGGGCACAAAATCGCGTCCTGTCCTAACGTAGGCTACTTCTTTCCGTGTCCTTCGGGAACTTTTCACCCTTTATGTTGCTCAGGATGATGTCGTAAATGGGCATTTCCATGCACAGTGCAACCCAAATTACACATTCACATTCCAGAATTTGCCAGTGGGACCGAAAGACAGCTGAAGCAATGTGTACAACAGCGCAAGGAACATGTCTACAACATTTGCTAAGCTAAACTTGGGGAAATTCAGGACATTTTATCTTCCCCAAACTTTCTTTCACTTCAACTACTTACTTCGGCCGTTCTGCTTCGTTGTGACCACTCCCTGGTATTTCCTTCAGCTTCTCGCTGCTTTCTTCTTTCAGGCCGCACTTCTCTTGCTAAAACGTTTTTCTATCCTGCGGAGCTGTCATTTATTGGATTTTTTCGCTCTTACTTCTTAGATTTCTCCTTCACTGCTCTTTACTTGAGCTAGCATGCTCGCGATTGCTTCGCCATTTCTTTTTTCCTTCACAATCGCTGCGGCGTTTGCCTGTGCAGGATTCGGTTTTGTATGCCTTGTGGTTCTTTCTTTCTGGTTCCTTTGGAAACTTTGCTTCCTTTATGTAGCCTAGGATGAGGTCGTAATTGGGCCACTCCATGCAGAGCGCAGTCAGTTACGAGCTCTAGTACGGAGTCTACGTGTTCTCCAGCTTCCAGCAAGCGCTGAAATGAGCCGCCCAGTAGCCGAACAATACACTTAGGTGTAACGTGAAGAAACCGGAAGCGGGCAGAGTGGGTGAGGGAACAAACGCGGGTTAATGACATCCTAGTTGAAATGAAGAAAAAGAAATGGGCTTGGGCAGGGAATGTAATGCGAAGGCAAGATAACCGCTGGTCCTTATGGGTAACGGAGTGGATTCTAAGAGAATGTAAGCGTAGCAGGTGGCGGCAGAAGGTTAGGTGGACGGATGAGATCAAGAAGTTTGCAGGCAAAGGGTGGATGCAGCTGGCAAAGGAGAGTATTAATTGGAGAGACATGAAAGAGGCCTTTGTCCTGCAGTGGGTATAGTAAGGCTGCTGCTACTGCTGATGATGATGAAATACTCTTCGTTCCATTGAGATCTTCATCTCTCACTAAGCTTAGTTTTATGATTAAAGAGCTGCTTCTTGTGTTCCGCAACACAGAAATTGTTTTCTACTACCTTGTCTTTCAGGACAGGTATTCTGTTGGTTACGGGGCTTCGGGCCGCGCGTTCATCAAGGCGTTCACGACTGGAACCTTTCTGCCGTTCTACAGTTCCACGAAGCTGGTTTAATCTTCTTCCACCTTTGTAGGTTCGAACACACGATACCTGGGGAACGGAAGTGCCTGCGTTCGTGCCGCAGTTTTGTGCCCTTTCTGGCTTCAGTTAAAACACGCTGTTGGGCTGCTGTTTGGAGCGATGATGTGGCAATTAGAAACGTAGTGGTCTGTCTTGTTGCACAGGTAGCATATTGCTGGAGGTTTTGAGCTAAATCGGGAATCGCGGCTGTCGGATTTTCCCGCGCTCTCCGAATTCGTATTCTTAATTTTCCTTTGATTCGTTCCTCCTTGAACGTAGGCTACTTCTTTCCGGGTCCTTTGGGAACTTTGCTCCCTTCATGTAGCGCATTCCCCGTGTGACCAATTCTGGCTTCCGGAGGTCCCTTCGAATCGCCTTAAGTGCGTGTCGAAATCATCCCTCTTATCGGAAAACCTCGGAACTAACCTCCTGGCATCTATCCCCAAGCTGCTACCTTCTTCAGTGTATGAACTTCTGCTGAGTGGTTCACAGCACGTTGGCGTGCAAGGTTCTCGGTATGCAATCTCATTTCGCGTTCAAATTCTATTTCTCGTTGTTCTTCTGTTTTCTTTTTTCTCTCTCTGCCCCCTCTCTCTTCTTTTCGGCCTCTTCTCGAGCCTCTTTTTCCCTCTGGTTCACCCATTTCCGCAGTTCAGACCGGACATTTCCATCTGGATGCCAAGCTAAATTATTTCTTTCAACTTCGTTTCCGGAGACCGAACTTCTCAAGGCAAAGATTACATCGCTCTGCGGCTAAAACCTTGTTTATGACCATTTCGTAAACTTCTGTCGTTCTCTCCGCTTGCGGGCCCGAACTTCCGGTCCGCGCACGAGACAGAAGACGTCACATTTTTCAGCACTTTTGCGGGCACTCCCAGAGGCCCTTATAGCGTGTGGGGATAGCAATCTCCGTCACAATGGCGATGCACTCGACTAAGCGTGGCAAACCACCCTGAAAGCAGCTACCAAATTACAAGGCGGGTTGGTCGTTTGTTGCCCAGCTTTTTCTGGTCGCAAGCAAGAGATTGGTCAGAGCCAAATTTTCACAAAGAAAACAAATTTTGTACAGCAAAAATGGGATACAGAGTAATTCACAATTACTCGTACGAAATCCAAGTGATTCTCAATACAATGCAACTCGTGCAAAAGAACACTCGGGAGAGATAACAAAAACTTTCCACTTTACTGTAGCACCACAAATTGCACTAATACAGAAGAGAGACAAGCAAATAAATCAGTTTGTTCCCTGGGCACTTCGACAGTCCGTCGACCTAAGGAACACGACGGAGCAGTCCCACACGTTGGGGCACGCTGCCTCGCTGGTCCGTGGCTGGGCGAGTGGTGTTGTCCTCGGAGTCGAACGGTGGCGCTTCTTTGAAGCTTGAAAGGTAGCTCGGGCTGGCAGACAGCGGTCAACTCGGATCATTTATAAACTGCGCTCCGTGTCTGTTCGTCGTTCTCGCCAAGGTAGGCTAGCACACACACAGTATCCACTGCACAATTTCCTCCTACTTCCCCGCGACGGGCTCGTGTCCCCATTGGTTAGGAGCGTTGACCAGTTTCGAGAAACTTCAAGGTCTTTCTGGCGATGCGCGGCCACCGGCGCACGAGCGAAGGGCAGGGGGAATCACTGTACTCTCAAGGCTACGCCCTCTCGATGTTTCCTTTGGCGCCGTGCCAGCGAAAGTGGAAAAGGGAGCAGCACACATGATGTTAGGCGGTCCCAAGGGTTCATTCTTCACTGTTCTAGATTTCTCTATGGCGCTGGCGGGTGCGAATCCTTCCACGCTGCGCCGATTTTTTGTAATGAGCGCAGAATGTTGTTGCACACATTCGCTAAATCAGCATGCTTCAGGAGTAGCTTGCACCTGTTGCATTGTATTGCAAATATTTTCTTCGGCCTCCCGTCAGCTGAAGTTAACTTACACATCACAGTGTCACCCCATCGAGCAATTTTGCGTGCGCTCCATGACAACCTTAGGGCGTGTGGGGTTAGCGGTCTCGGTCACAATTGAGATGCCCTGGTCTCAGCGTGGTAGGCTCAGCCGGAGACGAGCTGCCAAGTGACAAGGGGGTTAGTCGTTTGGTGCCCAGCTTTCGCCGGTCGAAAGCCAGAAAATGGCTCGGAGACAGTCCGCAAACAAAACAGTTCATACAGCTAAGAGACGATACAAAGGGTTTCACAATCACTCCTACGAGAAGATACAAAGTGAAGATACCAAGCAACTCATGCAAAGTAACAATCGAGATAGATTACAATTTAACACGGCCTTTCACCTAAAGTTCACTCACACCACGAAAACACGATTTGTTCACCGGGCACAGCGACAGTCCGCCGCCATGAGGAGCGCAACAGGGCCGTCCCGCAGGTTGGCGCACGTGGCCTCGCTGGTCCGGGCTGGGCGGTGGTGTCCTCCCGGGAGTCGACCGGGCGCGCTTCTCGGAAGCTTGAACGGCGGCTCGGACTAACAGACAGTGGTTGCAGCCCCTCATATATAGGCGCAGCCCGCGTCTCTCGGTTCTTCGCGCCAAGGCAGGCGCGCACATACACGCAGTATCAACTGCACAAGCTCCTTCCCCTTCTCGCGACTCATTGGTCGAGCACGGAAACCACCTTCCAGAAAAATCTAGGTCATTCTCGCCACGCGGAGTCATCGGCACAAGAGCGAAGGGGAGAGTGTATCACTTTATCCCGGACAAGGTTACCCCTTTTCCGTCGATAACGAGCAGAAACTTCTCCGACATTCTAGAGAAATCGACGCCGCGCGTGGTTATGTTTACTTTCGCGCCGCGCCGGCGAGCTTAGTGGAAAGCCCACGCAAGGTTTACGCGCTCTCCGGGGGTCCTTCCCCACTGTTTCTTATTATATTTTTACAGCGCGCGGGCGCGATTGCTTACGCGCTGCGCCTTTTCTTTCTAAAATGCGCCGAATTTTGTGACGCTGCCTCTTTAAGAATATTGTGCAACAATATTCACAAAACAGAAAATTCGTGCGCACATACTTGCGCCCACGAACGGAATGGCGAATGCCAACATGCACACATCAATACAATGTCTCCACGTACAGGACACTTGGCAACTGTCAAGATAAACTTGATGCCGCAGCTCAGCAACAGATTAGCTGAACATTACACAGAGAACACACAAGTACGATGTATACTTTCGCCTATACTTCCACGTTCAGCGTACACAGTGGGCTCTGCTCTTCTTCCGCCTTTTACTGAGGCTTCTCTTTCTTACGCGGTTCTGACTCTGCTTTCTACTCGTACTCCTCTGAGTGCTTATGCTCAGACTTGGAGCCCTTCGTCTTTTCCTTCGGCTGGCGCGTCTGATGCGAACAGATTTCAGGCCAGTTCGCTCACGACGGCTCCACTTGTGTGTTTCTTCTCGGCGTGCGCTTTTGTGTTTGCGCTTACGCTTACGCTTCCACACTGAGTCCGTTCTGAAAGTTGCTCTCGTTCGTCTCAGCTTCTTTTTACCTTGCTGCGATATTCGTGCAGCTCGCTTGTACCCGACTGAGCTGCTTTCAGCTTGCTTCTGTGTCTTCCTGGTTTCTTCTTGACCTTTCTCCGAGGTCTGTCCTGTTCGGTTCCCCCTGCATCGGTGGAGTTTGACTCTTTTCTATTACTTTTTACCTTCTTGCGCAATCTTCGGAGCAGACCAAGATGCATCTTCCGAGCTACGCTCTCGTGATGAAGCCACTGTTTCAGTCACCTTTTGTTCTTCGAGGACGAAACTTTCTTCTCGGCCAGATGTTTTCTTTGTGATCCTTTTTCGGACCTTGCCTCGTGTAGCGTGCTGAGGGCACGGCTCACCAGAGGTTGGAAACGAATTCTCTTCACTTGCACTCAATTCTTCTTCAATTCCTTCCTTCAGATGGTCACTTTCAGTGCAGCCACAGAAAGTCTTTTCTTCTACGGTACATTTGGTTTCCCCACAGGTAGAATTTACCTCGCTTTCCTCATCGCGAAAGCCCTCCTGTCTACTCGAGGGTTCCTGCTAAAAAGGTTCCGGTTTTTCACATGTAGCGCTCTGCGTAGCTACGGGGACGAAAGAGCATTCGCGCTCTTCATGATTTGAGCGCTCTTTCTCACTCTCACTACTGGAACAATCAGGCTTGCGGCTCTGTCTTTTCGGTGAAGCTGCTG